>NW_022436970.1:4937103-4945245 GCF_009761245.1 Sapajus apella | reverse complement strand
AAAAAAAAAAAAAAAAAAAAAAATACAAAAATTAGCTGGGCAGGGTGGCGGGCGCCTGTAATCCCAACTACTTGGGAGGCTGAGGTAGAGGTTGTAGTGAGCCGAGATTGCGCCACTGCACTCCAGCCTGGGCAACAGAGCAAGACTCCATTTCAAAAAAAAAAAAAAAAAAGGAACTATATTAATAAACTGGCGAGACTAATAAACTGGCAGGGTTCCCAAAGCTTTTAACATAAAACTTTTTTAGAGTAAACTATCAAACACTTGGGTATACCTCCTAAACTTTCTTCCTCCTCTCATTTTTGACTTTTTCTTCACAGCTTCAGGAAAGAAAGCATTAACCCAGCCTCCTTTTCTCCAGTGACGGCTCCACAACCTACCCCGTGCTGCCTCTGTGCTTGAGGTAGGTTCGGCCTCTGCAGGTCATTCTTCCTCGAGGGCACCTGGTGGATGTGTCTTGGTTTCCCATGGGGCTTCCCTCACTATCAGAAACTTCCTATTCTAATAACTGCTCCCTTCTGTTTCAGGTGACTTCGGGGAAGTTAGAGAAAAGTCCTAGCTTCACACCCAGATCTGGCAGGGCATCCACAGCTCACCTTGTCCTGGGAGTCCTCCCTCCGTGAGGTATCTGCCTTGTGCCAACATACAAAAGCCTCTTTAACGACCGACTGCCATGCAGCCAGAAACTCCCACAAACTTAAGACTGCAGGGTACAGAATTATCCTCACATGCCCTTGCTGACACATGCCCTTCAGCTCCATCATACCCTTTTATGAAAAAGGAAAAACCTAGCCAATTACATAATTTAAATATAGCACAGCACCAGGCAGTCTCTCCAAAATTCACTCCTAAAGCTCTGAAACCTTCCACTGAGGAATCTATTCTGCAAAGAGACCTGCACACTTACTACAGTCTGTTCCTGCTGTAATGCAACATATGTGTTCCTAAAAATCGCTGCACTATGAGAACATTCAACAGTAAAAACAACAGGGCCTCTAGCAAAAATGGAGTCACAGAGACAACACTCAAGACTTTGTCAGTGACACAATGAATGAAAATATTAACTGTGGGGCCGGGTGTGGTGGCTTACACCTATAATCCCAGCACTTTGGGAGGCTGAGGCAGGCAGATCACCTGAGGTCAGGCAAGACCAACCTGGCCAACATAGAGAAACCCCATCTCTACTAAAAATACAAAAAAATTAGTTGGGCATTGTGGCGGTCGCCTTTAATCCCAGCTACTGCGGAGGCTGAGTCAAGAGAATCACTTGAACCTGGGAGTCGGAGTCAGAGGTTGCAGAGCGAGATCATGCCATTGCACTCCAGCCTGGGCGACAGAGTGGGACTCTGTCCTTCATATATATATACACTATGTCAAATGGTTAAGAAATGCAAAAAATACTACAAAAAATGCACTTTCCCTCGAAAAAGACCTGCAGTGAGCTTGTGGAAGTCAGCGGGCTGCAGCTTGTGAATTACTGTGAAGTGGGGAAGGAGGGCAATCTTATTGAAAGCGAAGCTGTGGATGGGTGTGACCCACAGTAAGAGGCAGGTACTGGTGAAATTGGAGGTGTTTGTCATGTATGTGCGTTTTGTGTTCCTACACAACTCCAGTTTTCTGTAGTATTTCAGTATTTCTCAGAGATTAGGTTAAGCTCACATTGTTCTGATAGATCAATGGCACTGGAATAAATTTGTTTTCAGCATAAGCGTTACAGCAGAACTGACTGCGTTAGAGGTAATTCACTGCACCATTGTGTACAGCAGATCCATCCAAGGAGAACTGGATAAATGCACGTATGCACTCATACAACAAGACGCTGTGCTGCTACGGAAATGAAGGGAAGCGCTCAATGCACTGATAAGAAAAGAACCGTAACACACTAAGCGAAGAAAGTACTGGCACACAAAATTATATACGTAAGCTGTGTCCTGCATTAGAAGAATGAGAATATATATGCATATATGCTAATACTTGCAGAAAGAGACTTCAAGACACAAAATTTAAGATTAAAACTTCACTATACTCGTTTATATTGTTTCAATATTTAAACTTTTAAACCATGTGAATATAGCACTTATCAAAAAAAAAAAAAAAATTTGAGGTTTATAGATAGTTTATAAGATCACTTTTTTAAAAGTAGAGTTCTGCTGGGCGCAGTAGCTCAAGCCTGTAATCCCAGCACTTTGAGAGGCCAAGGCGGGCGGATCACCCGAGGTCGGGAGTTCGAGACCAGCCTGACCAACATGGAGAAGCCCTATCTCTACTAAAAATACAAAATTAACTGGGCATGGTGTTGCATGCCTGTAATCCCAGCTACTCGGGAGGCTGAGGCAGAGAATTGCTTGAACCCGGGAGGCGGAGGTTGCGGTAAGCCAAGATCGTGCCACTGCACTCCAGCCTGGGCAACAGCAACAAAACTCTGTCTAAAAAAATAAGAGTTCTACGAATAACCACCACCACAGTCAAGATATGAACAGTTACATCACCTCCAAAGTTCCCATGTGCCGCTTTATGGCCAACCCCACCCCCCGACCCTGCTCTTGGCAGCCACAGATCCGCTTTGTATCTCTGGTTTTGCTTTCTCCATTTGTCTCATAAATGGAACCATATAGTACACATACAGCTTTCTGAGTCTTGCTTCTTTCACTCAGAATACACGTGTAATTCCTCCATGCTGTTGGGTCTATCAGTATTCATTCCTTTTCTCTGCTGAGTAGTATTCCAGTGTGGATATGCCCAGTGTGTTTATCCACTTCCAGGTGAAACCCATTTAGGTTGTTACCAGTTCTGATATGAATAAAGTCACTATAAACATTTACTATAAAAATTCGCATGTGCATATGATTTTATTTCTCTTGGGTAAATACCCAGGAGTGGGATTACTGAGTCAAACGTTAAATAAGAAACTGTCCAGCTGTATTCCAGAGCGGCTGTCCCTGGCATGCCCACCAGCACTGGAGAGAATCTCCCACCGTTCTGCCATCTTTCAGCATTTGGCATTGCCACTTTATTTAATTCAGTCATTCGACAGGGTGGCCAGAGTATTTTGTTGTGGTTTTAATTTGCATTTCTCTAATGACTTACATTATTATTAAGGTTAAAAAAAATAATAATCTTTCTGGCCAGGCATGGTGGCTTACATCTGTAATCCCAGCACTTTGGGAAAGCAAGGAGGGCAGATCACTAGAGGCCAGGGGTTCAAAACCAGCCTGGCCAACACGGCAAAACCCTGTCTCTACTAAAAATACAAAAATTAGCCAGGCACTCCTGTAATCCCAGCTACTCAGGTGGCTGAGGCTTAAGAATCACTCGAACCTGGGAGAAAGAGGTTGCAGTGAGCAGAGACAGCGCCACTGCATTCCAGCCTGGGTGACAAAGCAAGTGAGACCCCATCTTAAAAAGAAAAAAAAATCCTTCAATTAGTAGATAAAACACCAACTTACAATAAGCCTCGTTTTTCAAAGAAAAAGCCTGACTACTACTAAAGTTTTTTTCTTTTACTTATTATTATTAGAGGGATGTGTGGGGCCATTTTCCCTCCCCTGTAAGCTTCTTGAGAACATAAGCTGTGAACTGTTCATCTCTGTGTCCTTGGCATTCAGCATACAGAAAATAGTGAATATTTATCGTGAGAATGAATAAACAAAGATTAACTGAACAGTTATCTACTTGGAAAGTATCAGTAGGTTCTACAAAATAATCACAAAGTAACAAATTTAGGATACAGTGCTGGACACAGAGGAACTCTGCCTGTTTTCTGCAAGATGGGAGAGACGTGATGGTGTTTAAATGCTGATAAGAAAGAGCCTGTAATAAATGAAGAGACTGAGGACAGAGGTGAAAGATGAATGAATGAGCAGGGAGGTGGGGAGGGATTTAGACATGGGAAGAACAGCTCTTCCTGTGTGGCCAGAGCCAAGGTGTCATCCGGGGACAGATGTGATGCTTATTAAAGTCAGGGGTGGGTGGGCGAAGAAGGGGCCCAGATATAGCAGAAATTTCTGCCCAGCAGCTTCCATTTCCAAAGTGAAGCTTATATGGTGCATCTTGACTTCAGATTCAGTTGTGGCCTTCATTTTCTTATTTCTTTGATTATCAAAGTAACAAATTCGTACTGCATAATGTAAAAGAGAAAAGATTGCTTCCAATCTCACCCATCAAAACAACCACTGTCAATTTCTAATGACACAGCCTTCCCATTTCTTTTCTGAATATATACATTCACCTGTATTTATAGTTGTAAAACTGATCTATATTAAACTTGTTGGCTTTTAACCTGATTTTTCTCTTGTAAAACACACATATCTATACACATTTTGACAGTTCTGCATTCTTTTTTTTTCTTGAGATACAGTCTCTGTCGCCCAGGCTGGAGTGCAGTGATGTAACCTCTGCCCCCTGGGTTTAGGTGATTCTCCCTCCTCAGCCTCCCAAGTAGCTGGGATTACAGGTGTGCACCACCTCACCCAGATGATTTTTGTATTTTTAATAGAGATGGGGTTTCACCATGTTGCGCAGGCTGGTCTCAAACTCCTGCCCTCAGGTGATCTACCTGCCTCAGCCTCCCAAAGTACTGGGATTACAGACGTGTGTCACCGTGCCCAGCGAGTTCTGCATTCTTAACGAGTGTATTGTATTCTGTTGCACAAATGGATCATGAATTGTTTATCTTCTATTAATGATTCAGGTTGTCTCAACTTCTTAGTAACTACAAATACAAATTTCTGTAATCAATTATTTCCTTTGCATAAATTACTGAAAGCAGTCTTTCTAATATAAAGGTTGTAAAAAAAAAAAAAAAAAAAGTTAAGCTTCTTTAAATGCCAAACTGCACTAAAAAAGATTCATTCTACCACCACTTGCACGTTCACCAAGGGAGTTTCCAACACCAGCTCTATTCTTCAACTCTGCCAAAGTGATAGGTGAAACAGATTTCCCGTTTTTCAATACCTGGTGATATAGAACACCTATCTCTGTGTTTCTTGGCCATTTATATTTCTTCTGTGAAGTGGCCAATCATACCCTTTTTGCAGTTTTCTATGGAGTAAGGGAAGAGGAGAATAGCAGGGGAAGGGGTCAGAGAACAGACTGTAGAGCCCCGTGGGCCAGGATGAGGGGCTTGGCAGTCCACAAGCATGCTGGAAAGACATTATAGGGTCTGAGCAGAGAAGTAACATGACCAGCCTATGTTAGGTGGGTCATTCTGGCTGCTGAATGTGGAGGCAGGGAAGACAGAAGCCAGTGCAGAGGCCATCTCAACAATCCAGGGGCGGGATCATGAGCCGCGAACTTGGAAGAAGAGGAGGTGAGGATAAAGGTTGGATCTGGCATAGCTCTCGGAGGTAGAAACCAAGAGCATCTGAGGATGGACGAACTGTGGGTGACAAAGGGGAGAAAAAGAGAGATCAAGGATCACTAACATTCTCTGCCTTGGGCATTTGGTAGAAGAGAGTTGCCACTAACTGGGATAGGCTAGTGGGGCAGCAGGTTTAGGGGTGAGGAGGAATCAAGAGTAATGTTTTGGATGTGTTCATGTCGAGAGGCCCATTGCAGATGTAGGGAGAGATGCTAAACAGGTGATCCAGCTCGGCGGTACAAATGTATGTGGGAGTCAGTAGGATACAGCTGGCATTTAAAGTCATGGCCCTGGGTGACAACATCAGCATTTATAGGCTGGAAGGATGAAAAAGACTGAGAAGGATGACAGAGGCTGAGAACCAAGAGAAAACAGCATCTTCAAGGCCTATAAATGGAAGTATTTTAAGAAGGACCCACCAGACAACTGCTTCACACAGGTCAACCTTGGCAACAGAAAAGTCACTGGAGACCTAGAGAAGAGTGGTTTTGATGGAATGATGAGATCAAAGCTTAAATGGGAGGACAAAGCGTGGGGTATAAGGACAGAAAACTACTTAAGGGAGGTATGATAGAAAAGGAAGCAGAGAAAAAAGGCAGTCAAGGAAGAGGGGTAGGAGGTTGTCCTGTTATATTGTAAGAGGTGTCATGGCGGGCTTTTTGATGAACAGAGAATGATGGTTAGGATCATTGAGAAAATCTGAAGATGCAGGGGAGACACAGTGTGGTTGTGGTTCTTACAGAGGGACACAGAGTCACCCTTGTAATGGAAGAGGACAGAGTTCCTCCAGCAAGATGCACTGTGCTGTGTGATGCATACTCCAACCGACTGGCTTTTGAAACCATCCACAATCTAATCCTCAGCGAGTCACTTTGACTGCACCTCGTAAACCTTCCGTTCAGGACCAAATTCACACACGTCAAAGACCATGGCACACTCCTCCTTCGCCTGTCCAAACAGCCTTCACTTTTCTCAAGGCCACCCAAGCCCTATCTGCCCCTAGGTCAGCTGCCCCCCAACTCCTTGGTGGGGCTCCCAGACCTCCCCAGCCCCATGGCGCCTCTTCCCCTCATCCATGTCCACAGAGCTACAGAGCAGACCACTGGACACGCACACCTAGCCACATCACTTCTCTGCCTGAGGCCCACCCTGAGGCTCTGGAAGCTTTAAGGCGTGGGACCCGTGGGCTTGCCCAGCTCACCATCCCACCGCCTCCATCTGCTTTCCAGAACGCCACACTCCGGAACCACCTGCCGTGTGGTGCTGGTTTGTGCTACGTCCACAGTCATCTTCTTGCTGCTCCGTGGACAGCACATTGTTCCCGTGCAGCCTTTGCTGCACATCTGTGGGAAGTATTTCTTCTGTGAGGGTTCTGCTGGCACCTCCCAAAAAACCCCCATGAAACAGTGGTGCTCAGGTCTCTGTTATAACCTTTCCCTAACATTTCCCTTTAATTACCTTTAGCCCGTTCCATTAAAACCTTTTGGTTTTTTAAAAGGTTTGAGACTATAATTTTATAACTTTCCCTGATATTTTGCCAGCCACCTCAAGTGAATCCCAACATCTATGCTATCTGGTACCTTGGATGAAATCCTTAAGTCTTCCCTTCTATGTATCACATTGGATTTTAATTTTTAATTCAATTGTATCCTCTTCTGACTTCTCTAAAGGCTAGACTGTATTATTCACTCTATTCACAGGGCCTCAATAAGTGCCGAGCTGAAATCTGAATTCAAAGCATTTTTCATTTAGCAATTATATACCACCTGGGGATTCCTCAGAAACTCTCGTTTTATTATTTGTTGTTATTGTTTTTAGATACAGTCTCACTCTGTTGCCTAGGTTGGAGTGTACTGGTATGATCTCGGCTCACTGCAACCTCTGCCTCCCAGGTTCAAGCGATTCTCAGGTCTCAGCTTCCTGAGTAGCTGGAACTACAGGTGCACACCACCATGCCCTACTAATTTTTGTATTTTTAGTAAAAGACGGAGTTTCGCCATGTTGGCCAGACTGGTCTCAAACTCCTGATCTCAAGTGATCTACCTGCCTCTGCCTCCCAAAATGCTGGGATTATAGACGTTAGCCAGCACACCTGGCCAAGACTCCTGTTTTATACTCACCTCTTATTCTGGTAGTTTTAGCTCTTAAAATGTCTTCTTTTTTCATCCATGTAAGCATATAGGCATGAATTATATTTTACACTTTATTTGTACTATTCCATAGCACATGCTATGCCACCTGATAGTTACTGAATAAAAAGGAAGAGGTACACAGAGGAAAAGAAACACAGTCCCAAGGTCTGAATGAATGCCCCATTCTGACAGTTTCAGAATTGCACATTAACCTGTAATATTCATATACCCAGACAAACCAAAGAAGACTCAGAAAGACAAGAACAGGCTAATAAAACTTGAACAGATTTTTTTGAAAACCTATAGTCTAACAGATGACAAATTAATCCCCTAAAAATCAAATCAGCTTGTCTACAGAATAGCAACGTACTAAGAAATATGTTACACTTCGCCAGGCACAGTGGCTCACATCTGTAAACCCAGCACTTTGGGAGGCCAAGGCAGGCGGATCATCTGAGGTCAGGAATTCGAGATCAGCCTGACCAACATGGTGAAACTCTGTCTCTACTAAAAATACAAAATTAGCCAGGCCACTGGCACATGCCCATTATCGCGGCTACTCAGGAGGCTGAGGCAGAAGAATCACTTCAACCCAAGGGGCAGAGGTTGTGGTGGGCCGAGATCGTACCATTGCACTCTAGCCTGGGCAAC
>NW_022436970.1:4911588-4937003 GCF_009761245.1 Sapajus apella | reverse complement strand
TAAAGGTAATTTTAAAAAACCTCGTTTCTTAAAACATGTTACTAGCATAAATAAAAATTATAATTTCTACCCTGAGACCTCTTTAAACTCTCATCAAATAAAACTAATGTTTCACAGGTATTAAAGTTTCTGCATTTATTTATTCATGTTAGATTCAAATATAGTCAGCATGTGCCCACAAAACTGCAAAGGTTTCACTCCTGTTATATAAACACTACCTCCATTATATACTAGGTAAGTTATAGAAAATCAACTGGCTTACCCAAACCACCCATACTCTCTTGGAAAATGGTCTTTTACACAAACACGTTGGCTTCCCCTGAAGTCTGGAATATTGTAGGTCACAAATCCTTACTGAGAGGATTTAACATCTAGTATACTAGTGAGATTTTCCAGTTCCAAATTAACTCTATTCAAGAACACACAAATAAAGGAGTATTTCGATAAGCACGGCATTGGAAACTCAAACTGTTTATATGTGAAAGCCTCCAGAAATCTAATTTCTGAGTACTAAAATGAATCACACCATGCAGGTTTCTACAAATTGGAACAAGTAGTTTGGGGGAAATATTTAAGCACAGAGTATACACTCAGACCAAGAGTCGACCAACCTTTTTTCTAAACGGCCAGAAGGTATGTTAGGCTTTCCAGGCCACAAGGCTTCTGTTCCCACCCCTCAACTCTGCCCTTGTAGTTTAAAACCAAGAATAGACAATGATAATTAAATAAATGGGCGTGTCTGTGTTCTCGTAAATTATTTACAAAAGCAGGTGGCAGCCCATGAAACGCAGTTTGCTCATCCCTGATTGAGACCACTGTTTCACATTCAACAGAAAAGGGACAAGTCTCCATCATTCAGAACCAAATTTATGTAACAATGTAGATAACCTAGCCAAAGCAAGTCCTAACTATGAAGTGAAAAGAGTGCTTTTATTTTTTCATGTGCCGTGCTCTAAAAAGATTCCAAGGACCAGCACTATCACGGTCATGCGCCTAGATTACCGAGGTGACAACTTTGAAATAAAGAGGGTTAAAGGCCAACATGTGCTTACCACTATGCTTATTTAAAACAACGAAAACAAAACCAAGTCTCCGAAGTTTCTGGTTATAAAACTGTCTGGTCTGATGACACCGTACAATTGAAAAAGTAATGATGCAGAACAGTAACAAATGCACAAGAACAGAAGGCCAAATCCGGAGCAGATGGGAAAGAAACGCGTCGCACCGTAGTTTCTGAGCTTACAGCAGAGGAGAAAAGAAAGAGCTGAAGGAAGGCTACCTAACTTTCTAACAAGCTGCCAGCATCATGCCAACGAAACCCAGAAATGCCTGCCAGGGCACGGTGGGGCTACCAGGGGTACACACCTGCCAGGGGCCTCTGCACCCACCTCCACTGGCCGGTGGGGATGTGCAGCAGAGGTGTGGGGCTCTCACTGCAGACCCTCAACAGACCTCACATCTCTTCTCTGTCAGGGGACTCTCGGGCCAATACCCTCCTGCCATCCCCTGGGTACATCTTCATTAATCCTTATTAGAAAGCCTCCAACAAAATAAATCCTGACTAATCTTTACTGCCACTCCTTCACAGTGATTGACGCCCTGTAAAGAGAGCTGACAGGTGCCTTGGGGCGTGTGTTGCCACGGTCATAAACTCTGAAACATTCACCAGAGACCACATGACTATGAAAAAGATCTTTGCTGCCCTATTTGTGTGGATCCGGCTCGACTTCATTCCCCTTCTACTTGCAGGGGTCTGTCCTACCTTTGAAGGCTCCCTGGCTCCTAAGATGCACATCTACAGATGGGTGATACATTACTGCTCTTATTTCTCCTGTTCTCAGAGAATCCAGTCTTCAAAAAGGACCACTGGCAGGCATAGACAGAATGTTTTCTTTCTGGTACAAGTAGTTATACAACCTTTTGGCCCTTTTTAATCACAAAGCAATCTAAACAAAAAAAGGTCATTGTGAAAGATTTTTTTCTCCATATAACTGCTAGTATTTTATAAAAGGACAAATACTGCTACATAATAAAAATTAAAGAATACCGCCTGAAGACTTACATAGAATCTTTCTAGTATTATTTATTTCCACAAATCAAAAGACAAAAGAAACTAATCATTCCTTTTAAAGAGAATTGCTGTTTTTATCAATGATCTATAAAAGAAAATGTGTTAACAACATTAAAAAGTAAACAAGCAAACCCAAATGTCAAAAAAGCTAACAACCCTACTGATGGCAGGTCACCGTCTCCAGAGTCCTAGTCCTGCATCATATAGGAACTTTCCGGCTGCCTGAATGAACCACTTTAATAAGGTTCCGCCTTATTAAAGGTGTAATCAACCATCACATCTGAAGATGTAACAGAAAAAGGGCGGTACACAAGTGACCCCTCAGAGTATCCCAGGAAGGCGCTGTGTACCCAGGTGAGAGGCCAAGCTGCCAGGCAGCGATGAAGACGCTCCTCTGTGCTCCTTGTTGGTGCTGATTCTGGTGTTGCAATGACTGGTTTTGAGAGGCCATGAAGAGAAGGTCTGACCATGGAGCCCTTCTTCCTTCCCGGAACCACCCTTCCAACTGGACATTAATATGGACTTGCTAAATTTGGCGGACTGGACAGGACTGTCCTCTGTGCTCGTCTCACCCTAGGCCCCAGCTCTCCTCCTGCCTAAGCAGCAGAAGTGTATTCGCACTCACAACTCGAGGTGGCTGCAGAAAGGCCCACACCCCGAGGCCCCGGCAAGAGGGCTAAAATGCTCTGCAGAAAGTCCTGCGATCCCTCTTGGTCTGAAGTTTTCTCAACTTAAAAGTAAAGCGAGCCAGCATCTCCTGCCTCTCAGGTACCTTCTGGTGCTGTCTATCTTCCAGCTCTGTATTCACTCAACCATGGCCGGGAAGGGACTCTCATTTCCCCACACGTGTGGCTAAATTATTTTCTAGTTGTTTTGGGTTTCAACATAATATCAATTTACAGACCAAATCATGTCCTGGATTCTTAAAATCTGAAAATGTGGTCTGCCAGTTAGATGGAGGAACACATTTTCCTAAAGAAATTACAAATGATGGTTCCATTCTAGAGCAAGTCCGTAACAGTCTCACCAGGCACTGCAGCAGAATCACAACACTGGACCAACGCAACACAGCCAAACCACCATTTTCAGCACTGATTCAATGAAGAAACCTAATCCCAGCACAAATCTGGGTTCTTCAAGGCATGAGAGATACAACAATCCACCCCCTCCCGCCACCCCAAGGGATCCACGTCTACATTCTACCTGCCACAGATTCTAGGGACAGGGAGGGAACCCTGGGCCACAAGAAGGGATTTGAGGTTGAGAGAGGACAAGGGAGAAGGTTCAGGGAGGCACTGGCCTGGGTCTGCAAGAAGCCAAGTCTTTGCCATCAGTAAGCTTCCAGGGATAGGAGCACCACGTGAGACAGCAGAACCCAACCTCCAAGCCAAAAGGAAGAGAAGGGCGAAGAGGAAGACTCGCTGCAGCCGTGGGCACCGGAAGCCGAGCTGGAAGGAAAAGTGCTCATCTGTGACAGTGAGGGAGCTTAGTCTCCAGCTATGGGAATGTTTTTAATCAGAAACATGTTTTGGCCAGGAAGTCCTGGTACATTCTCCCAAAGCAGACGGAGACAGGCACCAAGTCTCCTATTTTTCCTGTCTCAGCAACAGCATCAGCCCAGTGTCAAGGAAGCCTCTACCTTCTGGGCCCCTTAAGAGATAAACAGGAAAAGCCAGGGGAGGAAATATCTTCTTTGGCCTCCAAAATAACAGCAGCCCTGGTAGGCAATGAACTTCAAATGTCTGAAGTGTCTATAAACATCTTAGTCACTGTGGTGTCCTTAAGCACCATGTTCTAACCGGTTATTGCCTGAACGCCTTGTAGGGTACTGACTTTTCAGAGACAAGTACCATATGTGCTGTACTTCATGTGCGAAGACACAGCTTGGTACCCACCGCTCGAGCGCTGTAAAGGATTTTTCTAACACGTTTAATGATCCTGCACTGAATCCACTCCCTTTAGGCTGACAATTCTGGCCAAACACTTACAACTGCCGAGCAGCAAGGCAGAAGGAAGGTGCAAATCTACAGTTTTAAGAAGCAGTGAGAGTAAGTAGCCACAGCCGGTCCTCAGCCAAACTGAGGTCTGAAGCAGCCTCAGCAACCCAGCAGGCCACGGGAGACCGAACGCTATGCGTTTCAGTTACTTCCTTGCACGGTATTTACTGAGCTCGGACTCTAACTAGCCAGGATCTCCATGCCCTTGAGGAGATTAGAATCTGCTGAAGGCAGAAAAAAGGGGGGTGCTGGCACAATAGGCAGTGTGGCAGAGGCGGCCACAGGTGCACAGAAGGGTGCACAGGGGCAGAGTAGGGATGGAGAGACCTGCTGGCCACAACTAGCTCACAGGCAGGAAATGCAGCAAGGAAAGGGATTTCCAGGCAAGAGGAACAGAAAGTAACAAAGACAAGGAAGAACGTGGCACGTGTCAAGAAACTGCAAGCAGCTCTGTATTGCTGGAACGAGAACAGACAGGGGTCCAAGCGAAGGAGGGCTGGAAAACGAGGCAGGGTAAGATCACGGAGGGCTCCAGGGCTGCCTGTGACAGAACAGTCACACCTCCAAGAGATGCTCTGGCAGCTGTGGAGGGTTTGTTATCAGGAAAGCTTTGTTATCTGCCAATGGGTTCTAATGAGAGAGGGATCAGTTCTGTTGGGGACCCTCTACTGGGACCACCAGCTCTTCCAGCTCTAGGCCCACTGGCCCCTAAATCCTAGCAGACTTTCAGAAAGCCGCCCACCGACCTGATGACTAGACTCAACACCTTTGCCTCACTATTATTTTATGTTATGTCACTGCACATCCTTCCGTGTGGGGTTTTTATACTTAATATCCAACGCGATGTACATTAATACACTCTCATGCAGTGTCGCAAGAAAACATGCACGCCATAACAATAAAAAGGGTTAATAAAGCCACAGCTTCTTCCTTAGACCACAGAACCGGGCATACATAAATACACGTTTATAGGCCTTCAACCTTGTTTACAGCAACCTCAGGTGAGTTTACAGAAAAATGCCTCCAACAGACATCTGACCAGGCACCAACATGTCACACTGAAGAGTACGTCTTCACAAGAACCTGAAAAAAACCTTCTGGCTATACATAAGATGTGGACTAATGTTTGACAGCATTTTTTGCATCACATTTTCAAAATAACGTGCTATTCTTTCCTGAAAGGATTTATTTTTCTGTCCCTAATGGAAAAATAATCTGTAAATTTTAGAAGTGGAAACTGATTGCCTGTCATTTCATTTTTTTTCAATTTAGAGGGCAAACTTAATGGTTCCTTCTTTGTATCTTTCACTTTATTTCAGTTCAGTGAAAACTGCCTGGTACTGGGGCAAGCTCAGGGCTTTCCAGATTCTTGTTCATCATCCAAAAATAAACAGGTTTGCTAAAACACATAATAATTATAAAATATAATTTAGAAATAAATTATGAACACCAAGGCAAGTAATTTAAAGATAAATGTTTTAAATTAAAGATAATGCCCAAAATAAAAACTCATGGTTTTTCTAGCTATTCTTAAAAATATGTAGCTCCTAAACTGAAATTATTCTCCAATCTCATCTTCCTGTTAGGCAGCTTTTATAAACTCTCCAGCATTAAGAGCAAAATCCCCTAAATAGCTTATCTCTCAGCTTAATCCCTTTACAGCAGAACTTCTCAAGGAGAAGAGAGAGGGTAGAAGAGTGGGAGGGAAAGTGTGTGTGAGTGTGAAGGTAACACAATTATCTAGAGAAATTTAAAAATAGACTTCACTCCTACCCAGGTCCTACCCACTTCTCCACACCCCAAGCCCCCACAACCAGACTCAGAAAAAAACCCGATTCTAATTGTGTTCTCTCCCTCGAGAGCCTCTGCGTTAAGATAGCTCCTGGAGTCATGAAGGGGCCTCTCTCTTGAGCGTTTCTCCACATTTCAGAGGCTGCGGGAAGAGGCTCTGTCTCCCAGAAGGCTCAGGCCCTGCTACCAGCCATGCAGCTCTCAGATACATCCCCCCAGGCAACTGCTAAATCCAAGCCACTCTAAAGCAAGTCATGATGCTGCAGGAAGATATGCCCAATTAATTAACGACACCATGGTGCTGTTAACAGCAACTACAAGTAACTCCAGCCAAGCATCAGGCTCCAGCTGAGGAGTGTAAAACCATAACACTCAGACATGCTTCCAAAACTATACACACGTCCAGTTAATGATGGCATAACCAACTTTAACCAAGACTGAACACCTAAGTGAAAATGACTACATCAAACGCAGAAGGAAAAACGGGATGGAAAGTCACGTATTTGCTAACTGTTCCACATCTATACTGAAAGATTCAAGGAGACTAAAATTAAGCAGCCTTTGAAATGTCAGCTTTCATGCTGTGCAAACTGCGGGAGTCTGGGCTAGAAACCTGCCGCTGCTGCCAGGCTGCAGAACCCTGGGGTAAGTTACTGAACCTTTCTCAGGCTTCATTTCCTCACCTGAAAGTGGGATTCATAACTGTCTCCCCTCGGGAGGCAGCTGCAATGAGAGTAAGTACGGTAAGCCCTCAGCCCCAGCATTCTTAACACCCCACCTTCCAATTTAGCCACGAGCTACCAAGATCACCAATAGTTCAGTATGTATTTTAATATGCCCTGAACCAAAAATTTTCAACATCCTTTTTACAACATATTTACAGCCTTACATTAAAAAAGAGGTTTTTATTAAATGAAATGGAAGACTTTGGAAAACTACATATAGTAAACCATACTAATACCGCAACTAAATATAATAAAAATTAGTATTAGAATTACAGATTCATATAAGAAATACATAGTATATATAATAAATATATGGAGTAAGAACATTCGGAATATAATAAAATTATAGGCCAGGTATGATGACTCACATCTGTATGATGACTCATCTGTTACAGATGTAGCTCACATCTGTAACCTGGGACTTTGGGAGGCCAAGGCTAGAGAATCACTTGAGGCCAGGAGTTTGAGACCAGCCTGGGCAACAGAAAGAGACAACTCCCCTGTCCCCAACTTCCTACCCACCAGTCCCTACAAAGAAATGAAAATCAATAAAAATTAACCGGGCATGGTGGTGGTCACCTGTAGTCCCTGCTACTCAGGAGGCTGAGGTCGGCAGATTGCTCATGACCAAGAGTGTGAGGTTGCAATGAGCTATGATCATGCCACTGCACTCCAGCCTGGGTGACAGAGCAAGGTCCTCTATAAAAAATATATGTGTGCATACAATAAAATATACTAATAAAATATCAATTCCAGTGGCCAAAACTAATGAAAAATAAGTTTCATAAAACCAGCAGTGATGTACATTTCTAGCATTAATATACAAACTCTAACTTATGTGACTTTTAATCCCTGGATTTACATCTGACCCAAATGCAGAATCGAGTGAGAAGCCATCATTCTCTAATAATCAACCAGAGGTAGAAGAGAACATGCAACTGATTTGAAGATATTTCTCCTAAAACCTTGAAAGATCATAAACAAGTGCTAAGCCAAAAAACACAGGAGAAACTGTTTTAAATTTTTTTACCGGTTGTTAGGGTAATAGGAGTCTGGCAGAAAGTTAAAGTCACCAGAGCTGAAAGATGAGTTTTAGAAGAAAAAAAATCTATGATCTCCCTACACTGAGATTAATTAGAGACTTCGTAGTAACACATGCCTAATGACAACAGGATGTACCCTTACAGTAAAAGAATGCCAGTGAAACCATGTGGCAATGAACTATGCAAACCAGACAGTATTTCAGTATTTCTATCCCCTTAACTAATGGCCATCACCACAGTACAGCAGGAAGACAGAAACAAAATGGAGATGTAACGTTTTCTCTATTTCACAAAGCTCTCTAAAGAAATTTCAGGGAGATTCGGGGGGATTTATGCCCTACCACACATTTCATACACATGGCTAGGTTCCAGGTTGCATGGGTGGGCACTTTTAAAAAAAATTTTTTTTTTTTTGAGTCAGGGTCTCGCTCTGTTGCCCACACGGGAGTGCAGTGAGAGGAATACGGCTCACTGCAGCATTAAGCCCTGGGCTCAGGCAATCCTCCTGCCTCAGCCTCTGAAAGCGTTAGGATTACAGGCGTGAACCACTGCACCTGGCCAGGTAGGCACTTAAAAAAAATTTATACACATACACACACACACACATTTCTTTTAAATACTGTGCAAGTGAGAGTCTCTGCAAAACTCCATAGTGAATCTGACTCTAAGCATGGTGGTCCCAAGCTGGGAAATGTAAGCTGATTGCCTTGCCATTCTTTTTAAAAGTAACAACAGCACACCTGCCTCAGTGGCTCTGCTCATCTCTCCACACTCCGATCCTCTCATTCTCCCACTTCCCTTTGCTGCCACTACTGTCTTTCACCTACATCTCTGAGGGAACTGAAAGTGAATGACAGAATGGAAAAGACCACATAACAGCAAGTATTCCAAACCACCCGCACCCTGTACAGAAAATGCAGGAGAGGAAAACTTTTCTTAAAGGCTTTAGGAACAGAAATATGAAGACAGCCTAAAATCATTTATAATCAGGCATTAAAGTATACTGAACACACTTAGGGCCCAGCTTTTCCTCTACTTACTACTGCTGTCATTTCCAACCGCCAGAGAGGTGCATCCCCTGCCTTCACCACTAAGAGTGAAGGCTGGGTGGAGTCTTTAAACCAAGATTGAACATTGGGTGGAGTCTCTAAACAAACGCACTTGAGATCAACCTTCCGCAAAATGTAAACTCAGCAAAGGTGTGTCGGTGCTATGGCAGTCACACAGTGAGGGCCACAGCAATGAGCAACAGCAGCAAGAAAAGGTGCGCAGCGGATCCCAGGTGGTATGAGTGTTCCCAGAGCTGCTGCAATATTGGAATAACCTGGAAGCTTCCAGAACACCAAGGCCAGGTCCCATCCCTGGTGATGTCAATTAGCCGGTCTGGGGAGCACAAGTGTGCTGGGACGTAGGCTCTCCAGGTGATTCTCATGTGCAGTCAAGGAGTCAGACTCACTGCTCCACCTGCAGCCTTGAGCTGACAAGGACTTCTTCCTAGAAGTTCTATCTACAAATTAGACTAACTGTAAAACCAAACGCTTTCTACAGAGCTTGGTTAGTTCATGGAATGACTTTTAGACTGTGACTGAATATCCACCTCACACTAGCAATGGTTACTACAGGGATTATTACTGGCATTTTCCTTTCATTCCATCATCCGATGATAGAGACAGTGTCACTCTGTCACCAGGGCTGGAATGCAGTGGTGCAATCTCTGCTCACTGTAACCTTCACCTCCTGGGTTTAAACGATTTTCCTGCCTCAGCCTCCTGAGTAGCTGGGACTACAGATACCCGCCACCATGCCCGGCTAATTTTTGTATTTTTAGTAGAGGCAGGGTTTCACCATATTGGCCAGGCTGGTCTCGAACTCCTGACCTCAAATGATCTACCCAGCTCAGCTTCCCAAAGTGCTGGGATTACAGGCATGAGCCACTGCGCCCGGTCGACCCTAGAATCCTTTCTAGTCCTTTCTTTTGCAGGTGAGCATTTGGCCACTATTTGAATATTTCTAGCAACAGGTAGGCAGACATTTCACTCATGCATAGCTCCAGCTGGTCTGGAATTATCACATGCTGGTCCTCCCACAAAGGACACGTATCTGAAGACAGCTATCAAGGCTCCCTTTCACCCCAACTTCTCTCTTCTGCCTGCCACTGTTTCTAGACTCAGTGTTCTGCTTACCCTCCTCTGCTGGCTATCAGCATCCATCTTAAACTGCTGCAATGGAATATTTCCCACCGTTTAGATTCTCTGTGGCCACCTTACTGCAGATGGTAAATATTATTTGTCATTCCCTCCCCTTTGTGGTACACAGGAATATGTTTGGGGCTGTTCACGTGATGCATTCTGGCCAATGACATGTGTTGTGCATCACACCCAGAATAATGAGCGTGTAAAGACCAGGCATGACTCTTCAGTCTTTTTCTCAGTAACACCTACGTTGAGACAATGGGGCTAAAAAGCCTTGATCACTGAGTTACCAGTGGAAGAGATGACTGTCCCCGAGAAATGCAAACTTGGCATAGCAAACTCTGTATGTACAAGAAATGAACTTTTATTGGCTAAATCGATGGGCTTTGGGGGACTGTACTGCCACACAGACTAAGCCAGTAATTCACAAAGTATGGTCCCAAGATGAGCAGCATCAGCACCAGCTAGGGCTCGTTAGAAATGCAAATGATCGGCTTCCATCCCAGACCTGCTTGCTGAATCAGAAGCTGTGGAGTGGAGGCCAGCAACTAGCTGAACAAGCCCTCCAGGTAATTCTGATGCACACTCCGATTTTGGGAACCGCTAGCTAGATGATGGTGCCAAGTCAAAGGAAGGGGGTTAGCTTTCCTTGGTATGAATGCTACCTCAGCAGCACAAAAAAGATGGGTTGTAGCTGGGTTGTAGCAAGACAGTCAAAGACAAAATGCTTTTTCATAGAACTTAGCTAAGCCATACCTACCTCACAAAGTATCTGTGTACTTTTATTTTTAAATGGAAAGCTCTGCATTTAAGATCTGTCTTGCAAAATCCCTCCTAGCTTCTCTTCCTACAATCAAGTGATTGATAGAAAGGCTGAGGAAAATCTGATCTGAGACAGAAGCTTTCTCTCCAACAAGGCAGTGAGCCATGAATCAGCTATCCATGTAGTATTTCACCCAGGCCCTCCTGTGCTACACTGTACAGAACAGCATCAAAACACACAGAATCTGTCAACAGTTAGAGGTTTGTTCTACCTACCAACTGGTCCCTCTGTGAAGAAAGGGAGATTGAAATCACATGTTCATAGTCTTTGCCTAGTTCTTTTCCCACAGCACTCAGACATGAACCAGCTACTTCACCATCTGTTCTCTGAAATGGTTGTGCTCAGTAAGGTCAGACAGACTTTACCTGAAACCTTCAGAATCTACTCAACCTGCTCCCTTCACACATGCAGGAAATCTGGCCACACCTCATCGCCATGACATGCACGTACCTGCAATCTCCTTTCACTTCGTGTAAAGATGAAAAACTGGCCCGGTGCAGTGGCTCATGCCTGTAATCCCAACACTTTGGGAGGCCAAGGTGGGAGGATCACTTGAGCTCAGGAGTTCAAGACCAGCCTGGGCTTCATAAGACTTCATCTCTACAAAAAAATTTTTAAAAATTAACCAAGCACGCTGGGCACAGTGGCTCATGCCTGTAATCCCAGGGCTTTGGGAAGCTAAGGCAGGCTGATCACCTGAGGTCAGAGGTTCGAGACCAGCCTGGCCAACATGGTGAAACCCTGTCTCTACTAAAAATACAAAAATTAGCTGGGCATGATAGTCCACACCTGTAATCCCAGCTACTTAGGAGGCTAATGCAGGAGAATCACTTGAACCCAGGAGGAAGAGGTTGCAGTGAGCTGAGATTGTGCCACTGTACTCCAGCCTGGGCAACAGGGCAAGACCCTGTCTCAAAAAAAAAAAAAAAAAAAAAAAGAAAAAAAGAAAGAAAGAAAAGTAAAATCTACTTAGAAGTGGTAAATGTATAACAACTCTATATGAAGAACCTTCCATTTTGGTGAGCTTCTTTCAAGCAAAATTTAATTTAAAAAAAATCTATAGTGCTCAGAGAGGAAACATGGTATACACAGAAAATATCTATTACGTACCGTGCTACATGCTCTCATTTTATTTAACTTCAAAAGACTCTTACATGGTAAATATTTCCATTTTAGACCTATGCAAACTGAAGCGAAGCTGGAAGCTGGCAGTTGTTACTATTTATTTCACAAAGCCACACTGGTCGCTGTGGTGCCAGAATTTACAGACACAGAACTGGACAGACACAGAACTGGACAGACACAGACACATGTACGTCATGACGCATCTTGAGGTCGGGTGCAGTGGCTCATGGCCAGCACTTGGTGAGGCCAAGGTAGGCAGATTACTTGAGCCCGTGAATTCAACTGGGTAACATGCTGAAACACTGTCTCTACTAAAAATGCAAATTTTAGCTGGGTGTGGTGGTGCACACCTGTAGTCCCAGCTACTCAGGAGGACTGCTTAAGCCTGAAGGCGGAGGCTACATGAGCCAAGATTGCGCCACTGCACTTTAGCTTGGGCAGTAGAGTGAGACCCTGTCTCAAAAAAAAACTCTAAAGATCTAAGGTTCATTTTGATGGCATCAGAGTTCCATAATTCAGTACATGTGCCTCTGCTTTAGGATCTTTCAATTAATAAGTAAAGGCTCCTTGATGTGTAGGAGAACCAGGCAGCAAATGAGAAAATGATTACAATTATCATAAAGTGTTATAATTTTCTAGATTTGAACAAGTACATAGAACTTTTTAACTTTACTACCGGTTCACATAATTATAGAATATCTGATCTCTAAGAATGACCTCAGATATTATCTCATTCAAGGGATCTTCGTTTGGTTCCTAAAAGACCTTCTAGAACAACCAAAAAAAAAAGCAGGAGATATATAACCCACCTAAAATCGTATATAAAACTCTCCATTTGTGCATGGATCTGAGAAAGGGCTCACGGCATGGATGAGATCATCAGGTTAATGTGACACTGACAGCCTGTCCTCCTGACGTTAGAGTTGAGAATATATAGACACAAAGGCGGTAGGATTTCTGTGGTTAGAAAGCTAGTTAGGTACCTGAACCCAGACTGCAACTTGTGTCTATCTGTGACAAACACAAAGCCCCTTCCCATATGTGCAAGTAACAATCCAATCGAAAGAGAACTGCTTCAATCAGTGACTCCAGAGATACTCTGCAAGGCACAATGCTATAAGCCACAGAAGACTGTAATAATAAAATGGACGTACAACTTGCCCTCAAAGACTTTACCATTTACAAGGACATCTAAAATCTGGCCATAACAAAACAATAATATCAACTTTAGAAAGAGATCGATTATTTTTTTAGACAATACATAAGCATTTGAGAAAAAATTTTAAAAAGAGAAATTGCTCAGTTTTTTACTGCTTCCTGCATATAGAATTTTTGTAACCACTTTTTAAAATGCTTCTCCTTTGACTATCTTTCTTTGTTAAATAGCTAAAGCAGTAATTCGGTAAGTTGCAGGTTTGAAGATGATTATGCCTATAACAAATATGTACTGAATACCTGTCAACATTTTTTTTAAGTATTTTACTTGTTATCAGATTACAACAAATAACAGGAAAAACTGAAAGTAGATACTGACAATTCATTTTTTAAAAAGAACATTAGAGACACAGAAAAGCTGCCGAATAACTAGCAGAACCAGAAGTAGGTTTTTGTATCTGGTTTTTTGGTTTTTTTTTAAACACAGAGTCTTGCTCTGTCACCCGGGCTGGAATGCAATGGTGCAATCCTGGCTCACTGCAATCTCTGCCTCCTGGGTTCAAGCAATTCTTGTGTCCCAGCCTCCCAAGTGACTGGGATTACAAGGTGCCTGCCACCACGCCCAGCTAATTTTTGTACTTTTAGTAGAGATGGGGTTTCACTATGTCAGCCAGGCTGGTCTCAAACTCCTGACATCAAGTTATCCACCTGCATTGGCCTCCCCAAGAGCTGGGGTTACAGGTGTGAGCCACCATGCCTGGCCAGTTTTTGCATCTTAAAGAGAAAGCTACTAAATATCTTTACTTAATAAGTGGAACTGTACATAAAATCTTTCTTTTAGTAAAGTTCATTCTGGATGGGAACTGAAAAGGGGAAGAAAGGTCAAAAACAATTATTGAAACCAAAACGGCCACCTAAAATGAGTAGCAGCGAATTACATTTTGACAAAAATTTTTAACTTACGCCAGTTAGATTTACACCTAACTTGAAATATTTACTCCAAACCTTATCAAAATAATAATCATGCTGGTAGCAATAACACTAAGGTAATGACTGTATTGTGGCTGCAGAATTAATCATTCCTCAAATTATATATATGTGTGTGTGTGTGTGTGTGTGTGTGTGTGTGTGTGTGTATTTTAAGTCATAATTATGATACTAAAATCAAGTATACATTCAAAGTTCACTGGTTCAGAACACTCACATATTTATCATAATGCAAAATAATATTTCATTGGGTAATCCAATAAATTTGAATCTTTCCAATAACTTCTGGGCTGGTGGAAGTAAAAATGTATTCTCCCCTGAGACCTTTAGCCCAATACAATTTTTGATCCCGTATATGTATATAGTGTATTTCATATTGATATCTCATCTTCAACCCATAAGGATTAGAGAATACTTATCACCTCATACATAGTTCTCTAGGTACACAGGACCACTGGAAGGTCACTAAACATGTACCCATTTTAAAGCAGAGGAAGTTAAGTTTAAGAGGAGTCCGATGTCTTCCAAATCAGAACTCATTCTTGGTCTATTAATTCAAGAAATACTTTTCAACCAACTGGAGACACAGATTTGGATGCTATTTGTATATATACTATACATGAGAAACAAAGTTAAAAAGTGCTTGAATTTTCCCAAGAGAAAGTTAAATGTTTCTAGAACAGAAACCTGAAAGCGTGTTCCAGTAATGGTGAGAAAAACCCAGGAGAGAGTGGTGTTCTACAATAAGGGTAGAAAATGCGTTTAGAAAGAATTGCTCATCATGTGAAATACTGCTGTGGGGTGAATGAAGGTAGAGACGGGAAAACATCCAACAGACTTAACATCAAACGGGCCACCAGAGAACTGTGTTCAGAGACAAGGTGGCATTTCCTTCCCAGGGTAAATGGGAAGGAAAGGTAAGGATAGCAAGGTGCTCGCTTGGTTATCTGAAGGAAGAAGGAGAAAAGACAGCACAGGGGATTTGAAGTTTGGGTGACTTGAGAATTCTAGGAAAGGAGAAATGAATGGACATGGATACAAAATGCTTGTAGAGGGATGTTTGGAAGTGGGGTGCTCCGGGGTGATTCAGCACGGTACACCTCAAGCACTGGTTGCGGTCCCGCATTCAACACTATTCATTTCACTAGCTTACAAAGACTCTCCCTCCCCTCTCCTGGCCCACTGGTCTCCCTCATTCTCTCAGGAGGCCGAGAGAACAGGAGTCAAACTGCAATCTAATCTGATGTGCCTCATTCCAAAGGCAGGGCTTCAACTCCTTCAAAGCTAATCCTAAAATCCTACTAAGCCATACATTTCCATTCTGATGAACATCTCTGTCGAAACGGGCACATGAGTGCACACACATCCAATTCAGAGTGGCCTCTCTGCCGTGGTTCCAGAGCAAAGGCTTTCAATCAGTGGTACATTTCACCCCACCAACTTTTTTGAAACCATGTCCTCCTCTTACATCCTAGATCTAATCATTATCACATATGAAGATAAACACAGTTTTTTAAAAAAGAAAAAGAGTTCTGAAATGTTACAAGATAGTTACAGAAATCTCACAAAATGAAAGGACTGGACTACCAGATGATGACGAAGGCCAGCTCCCATTTGACTCTTATGCAATCTGGTGGGGGTGCCAAGGAAGACTCCCTAGAGCCACCGTGTCAGGCTCCAACAGCACCCCTGGCAGTGTATTTATACCACAGGTTATTTAAGTGTTGCTCCTCAAAACTGCCCAGTATTTACAACGAACGCTGTATAACGCTAGCAGGAAAGTCTAAGATGAAGATGATTAAATAAGCAAAGTGCCACTAAGCCAAATATATTCTGTAAGAAACTACTTTTTATATCAAGATGCACTATAATGAGACAAAATACAATAAAAACATCTTTTTGTAATTTGTGACTATTTTGATCCATGTTCACAGGCCATTTGGATGATCACAAAGTAAACCATGTCAGTTTCATGAGTAGCTCAAACAAATAAATGAGACTAGAGAATAGTTCTTAGCACGTGTAATAGAACAAACTTCTCAAGGATGTAGTGTAGACTACAAAACAATTCCTATGTACTCTCTCTCTTTTTTTTTTTTTTAAATAACACCCTCTCAACCCAGCTTTTCCCGACTCCAGGAAGAACCGGGAAGAGAAGGCCTCCTATATAGTCTTTATATAGGCTCACTAAGGATGATTATTTTGTTCTATTGGCTTAAGTTAAAGCAGTGAGATGATTTTCTTTAACAACATCATGTATTGGAACCCACTGAGTAATGTCAGCATTGGGACTACAAATGGGACATGCTGGTATAATGTTCCTCATGATGAAATACAAAAAGAATGCAGCACCTATGCCATATTCTTTTGTTGTTTTTTAAGTTTTGAGACAGAGTCTCGCTCTATTGCCCAGGCTAGAGTGCAGTGGCATGATCATGGCTCACTGTACACTGGAACTCTGGGCTCAAGTGATCCTCCCGCCTTGGCCTCCCAAAGCTCTGGGATTGCAGGCATAAGCCACCATGCCGAGCTGACATAGGCTACCTTAAAAAATAAAAAAACTAATCTAATCAAAATTTCAGGAATATGAGAATAAAAAAGAACAAGTTAAATGGTGTCAAAATGCAGCAAATTCTGGCTGGGTGCAGTGGCTCACACCTGTAATCCCAGCACTTTGGGAGGCCAAGGTGGCTGGATTCCTTGAGGCCAGGAGTTTGAGATAAGCCTGGCCAACACGGTGAAACCATCTTTACTAAACATACAAAAAAATTAGCTGAGCGTGGTGGTGCGTGTCTGTAATCCCAGCGACTTGGGAGGCTGAGGCACGATAATTGCTTGAACCCAGGAGGCAGAGATTGCAGTGCACTGAGATCTTGCCACTGCACTTCAGCCTGGGCAACAGAGTAAGACTCTTTCTCCAAAAAAATTAAGTAGCAAATTCCACGTTGGTTCCTAGTGTCAACAAGTTTTGTTTTTTTTTTTTTTTTTAAAGTAGCAATTATACAAATCTAGTAAAGTGAGAGACAACCTATATATAAGACAACAAACCAATTTTTCCAACAAATCAACCATACATTAAAAAATAAAATAGAGGGACGACTATATAAAATAAAGAATTACACAACAACCAAATGTAGTATGTGGACTTTTTGGATTCTAGCCATTACAGACCAACTTTGAGACAATCAGGAAATGTGAACACAGTCTAATGTTGCATCTAATACAGTATTAGATAATATTGAAAAATAATTTTGCTAATGTTATTAGGTCTAATAAGTTATTTTTTTAATTCCTTATCAATTGGAGGCATATACTTACTATTTAAAAGAGAAATAATTTACATATTATGACTCACATTTTCTCAGCTATTTTGAGTTACAGAGCTTCTCCTAGAAGGTAAAGGATACAGTTCCTCTTCCCACTACCAAACTCAAGGAAGACTCATGTAAGTCATACAGATGCTACTAGCGGTGTTCAGCATTTCCATCGTCTTTCTCTGCTCCTTTCTTCCTTAGCTGGCACAGGGATAGAGGTCAATTCAAATGCCTTTAACTCTGATTTACTATTTTTCTCTTTGCTAAGCTATCAATAAGAATGTGGTTACAGGTAACTTACCATATTCATGCATGCATACCAGTCTTGAGGTGTGCATGTGAAGGTAATTACTAGGAAAATCAGACAACAAGATGGAAGATTTGGAAAGGTCCATTTTATACATGAAGAAACTGAGGCAGAGAGACACCAAGTGATTTTCAAAGTCACACTACTCATTACGGACAGAGCCAAGCCAAGAACCCACATCTTGGAAGCGTGACGCCCAGTGCGCTCTTGCACTCACCCAGAGCAGCCTTCATTCTTTACTGACCTTCCCGTGCTCCTTCCTCACGTGGGATATGTACACATCTCTCTGCATGAACAGCCGGTCACACTCCCAACATGTCCACCCGGGACTGGCCACTTTCTTGGTTTCCACTGATTTTTTCACAGGAGATGGAGATTTCTTTTCCAATTTCTCTTTCCCATTCATGGATTTGGTGTCCTCTTTGTTCTGATTTGCTGAATTTTGAGTTGCAGGCTTAATGCTCAAAGGCAAGTTTATACCCAAGTTTGGAGGCCCTTCAATACTTTTCAATGTTCCATGCATAGACTACATTACAAAAAGAAAAGAAATAGCTATCACAAATCACAACACTAAAAGAAAGCACAAGTATGCTATCTTAACACATGATACACGTTTCATATGACTTCATATTCATTCAGATATATTTCTTAATATATAAAGAAAAAAACTCAAGCTAAATATACATTTAAAAATAAATAAAAGCATTAACTTTCAGGCCTGCTATAAGTTATGCATTTCTCCACGATCTTGGCTCACTGCAACCACCATCTCTTGGGTTCAGGCAATTCTCCTGCCTCAGCCTCCCAGTAGCTGGGATTACAGGCATGCGCCAACGCGCCCAGCTAATTTGTATTTTTGTATCTTTCTCCATGTTGGTCAGGCTGGTCTCAAACTCCAGACCCTCAGGTGATCTGCCCGCCTTGGCCTCCCAAAAAGCTAGGATTACAGTCGTGAGCCACCACGCCCAGCCTCCAAATGCTTTTTAAAGGCCTATATATTTGTAGCATTTTAAAATTCTTTAAAGAAAGACCTCTGTATTGAACGCAAATTAATTCTGGTACTTTATCCTCCTGTACCTTCCCAGACTGAGGCCTGTCTACAACAGACATTTCAGGACAACTCTCGCCTTTCCCATCAGCCTGGCAATGTTTAAAAAGGCTAATACATTATTAGGAATTGAACAGAACAAACTGACTTGAGCAAACATCTAAGATCAATATGTTAGTAAATAGCAAGCCTCTTTCTTTTCATGCCTTTCACATTCTTAAAATACTTGTAATAGTCTGGGTTTTTGCTGGGTTTTGTCAGTAATTTTCATCTCCTTACATCCTATCCCAACCCATCCTTTCTTACTGATGACAGCTAGGCGTGAGAACTACACACATTAGAGACTCATGTCTTTGAAAACTGCTTAGCTATTATCATTAACATAATAGCCACAACAACCATCTTCAACTTAAACTCACTAGATTTCAAATTTGAAAAGGGTAAAATTAGTGTAATTTGATTTTAAAGACCAGCTCACTTTGGTTTTGGTTTTGTATTTGAAAAGCATGGAATAAAGACAGGGGGTGAGGTGGATGCAGCGGTTCACGCCTATAATTCCAACACTTTGGAAGACCAAAGCAGGAGGATCACTTGAGGCCTGGAGTTCGAGACCAGTCTGGGCAACACAGAGAGACCCCATCTCTACAGAAAGATTAAGAAATTAGCCGGGCATGGTGGTGCATGACTGAAGTCCCAGTTACTGAGAAGGCTGAGGTGAGAGGATTGCTTGGACCCAGGAGTTCAAGGTCGCAGTGAGCTATAATCATGCCACTGCACTCTAGCCTGGGCAACAGAGCAAGATCCTATCTCAAAAAAACAAAACAAAACAAAAGAGAGTGGAAGACAGCAAAAAATAAAATCTTTGCTTCTGTATACAATATACAATTTCTCTTTGAATAAGGGCCCTCTCTCTCTTCTTCCGAGGAGTCAGGCTTGCAGTTAAACTATGCATTCCTGAACCTACAGAAAGACAACATGAAAAATCTTTCCTGAGAGGCTTTCACACACGGGTCCCCCTGGGTCACAGAGACTCACACATAGACCTCAGTGCCACAGTCCTTCTTGGGTGTTTAATGAATAAGCCATTCCTTCAGTATACTCTCCAACATGCTTTCTCAAGGAAAGGTCTTCTCTCAACAGTGCCAAGAATCAGCTAACCTTCTTCAACACCATTTTTCCCCAGAGGGAAAAAAGTGGTTTTATAATGTTCTCGTTGGCTGAAGTCACAAGGTCGACCCACACAGGCAACGGTGAAAGTGGCCCTAAAAGGGGACTGAGGTGAATGTCTAACCATGTTCTTTGCAAAGGGAAAATCTGGAGCAAATCATGATTTCCTGATAGCCAGAAACTATGCCTTGCTTCGTTCTCACCACGCAGGGCAGAAGTCTTCTGTGTTTGAACTATCTTTTTCAAAACAGAAGCCGTTTTCTCATTTTTAACTATTTAAAACCTAAAGAAAACAAAACCTAAAACCTGCTAGCAACTTTCCATAAATTTCTAGGCAAATGCATGTTTACTAACTGATAAGCTGAAGAAAGGATCAAGTACTAAAATATTCTTCCGTAAGCTAACCTTAAAGTGCTACAGAAATTACAGAAAAGAAGCCAAAAGCTACCCTGTAAGTAAAATTAAGACTGTTAAGGCCAGGCACAGTGGCTAAGGCCAATAAATCCCAGCACTTTGGGAGGCCAAGGCAGGAGGATCACTTGACCCCAGGAGTTTGAGATCGGCCTAGGCAACATAGTGAAACTCCGTCTCTACAAAAATTAGCCAGGCGTGCTGGTGCATGCCTGTAGTCCCAGCTATCCAGGAGGCTAAGCTTGGAGGATCACCTGAGTGCCTTGAGCCCTGATCACACCACTGCACTCCAGCCCGGGCAACAGAGTGAGACCCTATCACAAAAAAAAAAAAAAAAAAAAAAAAAAGACTCTTAAAAGCAAATGTCAGCTGGGAATGGTGACTCACACCTGTAATTTCCATGTTCTGGAAGGTTAAGGTGGAAAAAACACTTAAGACCAGAAGTTCAGCCTGGGCAACATGGCAAGACCTGCCTCATTCATTCATTCATTCATTCATTATTGCCGTTTCTAAATAAAGCAACAACTTATTTCTTTTCAAGTTGATTTTTTCTTAACTCCTATAACAATAATCAATTTGAATGAATGTTTGTAACTTGAAAGTTTACTTTAAATATAAATGTCAGCATGGGGGTCCTAGAAGGAAATAAGTTTATTTGTATTTTGGTAGGAGAAGAAAATGACACAAATTGGATTAAACTGGGCAAATCGGGGCCCAGTGAATCTGTACATGGAGATTTATTTCCATTTCAATTTTAATTTTTTTTTTTTAATTTAAGAAGACATTAAAAAAACTTGTGCCTCTTCCACCTCCTCTCTAATGCAAAACCTCACGGCACAGGCAATGTAAATAATAAGAGCTAAATATATTATCTTAAAATTAAAAAAAAACAAAAAACAAAAAACAAAAAAACAGTATGCCTCTAAAACTATGCTTACCTATCCCCAAACATTTAAATGCAGAACATTTAAAAATGCCTAGAACATACTTGAAATGAGAACACAAGTGATTATTCCCACTGTTTTCGTATCATGGAGTCTTGTATAGGTTCAGATGAATAAAAACAATTCTTTCCTCCTTGTGGCCACAGGATTTTACCACTCCTCTTCACTTCAGTGTCTATTTCTTGGAACCTGGTATTCCTCCACATTCACTATTAACACAGGGAAGACCCTAACCACAAAGTCGATGGCCCCACTTCCAGATGTAAAGATGAGTTCCAGAAAGCAAATACCTTAAAAGCCTCTTAAGAAGCAACTGTTCTTTTCTCTCTTTGCTCTTGGCACACATGTAGTATGTTAAAGTATTCTGATCTGATTCCAACGTCCCTAAATTTTTATTAGCAGTTTTAAATTCTTCTTGATGTTTCATTAAATAAATATTTACTGTCAAAATAATTATGTCATTTTAGCTAAAATAGTTAAAGTATCTTAAAAGGATTTTACTATACTTCGGTAAGAACGATGAACTGTATCTCCCATGCATTTTATTCACCCCAGTAATGCCATCACCACCACGGTCTTTGCCTTGCCTATAAGAGAGAATCTCCAAGATGTTCATTTGCAATAGGCAATGACTATATACAAACTCACATATGCTCAATACAGGAAATGTCAAGGATTCACAATCCATGCATTCAGCCGACATGAGACTAGAATAATTCAGGGACTTTATTTGCTCTTCAAATGGACTCTTTTTTGTATAATTTTTGTTTGTTTGTTTTTGAGATGGAGTCTCGCCCTGTTGCCCAGGCTGTAGTGCAGTGACACATCTCGGCTCACTGCAGTCTCCACCTACTGAGTTCAGGTGATTCTCCTGCTACAAGCCTCCCAAGTAGCTAGGATGACAGGCATGTACCACCACGCCCGGCTGATTTTTGTATTTTTAATAGAGAGGGGGTTTTACCATGTTGACCGGGCTGGTCTTGAACTCCCGACTTCAAGTGATCCACCCACTTGGCCTCCCAAAGTGCTGGGATTACAGGCCTGAACCACCTGTATAATGTATTTTTAAAAGAGCAAAACTAAAAGAAAGAGATTGAGATCCTAATAAAATGGGGTCTCTTGTTTCTCTGTTTAAAAAGTAATGTCATTTTAATCTCTGAAAGCCAATGGATATTATCTCCTAATCACACAAGGAGAAAAATTGCTTAACATATCACAGTGGACAGTTAAGAAGCTAGAACTAAGCACTGGCCTTAGTAAGCTTAAAAGGCTATAAATAGATTTCTGTGCCCCTTTTGGGGGTTGGAGAGTAAATAGTCCACACTGGACATTTCTTCATTTCATTAACTGACCACCACCAGGTACCAGGTACCATACTATATCCTAGATATTTAACAGTCCATTTACAATGCAAGCTTTACAGAAAAAAAAAAAGAAACTAAAAGGTTTAGGGGGATTAATTACAATGCAAACCTAACTGCTTAAATGATTTCAAGGGAAAAACCTTCATTTTTCTAAATATACCAATATTTGTATGAATTAGCATAATTCATCGGAGCCCATGTCTGTTTCTAAGTCTTATACAATACAGAATTCTCAAGAAAAGGAAAACTTCGGCCAGGTGCCTGTAACCCCAGCACTTTGGGAGGCTGAGGCAGGTGGACCACAAGGTCAGCAGTTCAAGATGAGCCTGGCCAACCTGGTGAAAGCCCATCTCTACTAAAAATACAAAAATTAGCCAGGTGTGGTGGTACATGCCTGTAATCCCAGCTACTTGGGAGGCTGAGGCAGAAGAATCGCTTAAACCCGGGAGACAGGGATTGCAATGAGCTGAGCTCACACCACTGCACTCTAGCCTGGATGACAGAACAAGAGACTCTTTCCCCCCAAAAAAGAGGAAAGGAAAGGAAAATTTCAGAGTCATCATTTTCACGCATTTAAAAAAAAAAACAAAAAAAACCTAGTACTCTTATTCTTTTAAAATCAGGGCAAGCATTCACTAATCTTTTAGCAGGCAGATCAGGACTCCTAAATGAAAAGCACCCCATAGTCAAGTGAACACAAGATCACAGCATGTAAGTTGCTCACTGACAATGACCAGCATCCATCCCTTCCCTCGACAGTGAGGCATGCTTTAGAGTCATCTGCAGCTCAGCCTTGATTTACGACCAATGAATGGATCTGCAATTCATTTAAAGGAGAGGATAGATGCACACACACCTTGATATGGTCCATCATAAGTTGCTTCTGTGCATATAAAAGAGAACAGTCTGGACACTTGAAAACAGACACCTTCTGGTTTTCAATGTGTTGGTCAAAGTGGCGATACAGCAAGGTTTGCAGGGTGAACACAGTGTCGCACATGGAACACTTATATATTATTCTAAAATAGAAGAGTGCAGCGAAATCACGTCAGTCAGCCTCTTTTAAGTCAAAGGATCTGCTACTTTATAGCTGAAGAAGTCAGGAGGCAGAGGCACATTGAGAACACACAAACACAATAAATAGAACAACAATTAGCGCGGAAACAAACTGTTGACAACTGGCATCACTCAATCATAGATCAACCTTAACATTTTGAGTAAAGGTGTATTTGGGTACATTTATTGAGAAATCTACATTAATGACCATTTTACTACTCACGAATCTATAACTGGCACATGTTTGTACAAAGTCTTCAAGTTACTTTACCACAGAGCAAAAGCATCCTTTCTTAAAAAGATCTTTTTTTTTAAGATCAGACAAGGCAATGGTAGCACCCTAACTTGGAAAAGAATGTGAACTGATTAATAAGCTAAATAGGCCGACTCAACTCCAAAGTTTTCTTTTAGAGTCAGTAATAATTTTACACTTGAATGTCAATATTTCTACACCTGTTCTTAACACAGGAAGCCCTATGCCAGTGAAAAAATATATACTAAAATCAAGAAACAGAAAATAAAATCCATACCACTGTTATTTCAAAAGTGCTTGAATGTTTCTTACGCTTTAAATGATTTAAAATGTTCACTTGTCTCCTACAAACTATTTCCATGTCTAATATGTTACTAGCAAGTGGCCTCCTCAGATGAATTCAGCAGACCTGAGTCTTCTGAACATAATTCCTCCTGCCCATCCACACCCTCTACTCAAGTGAAGGCAGGAGATGTCTGCAGAGGGTAAAGGACCACGTCTACCCTGCCACTGGCCTCAGCCTCCAATGGATGTGATCGGTCATCTGTGAACAGCTCTGATGGCAGCAGGTCAGCATCTTTTAGTCACTGCTCTGGGTCACCCTGGCACACAGGAGAGGCCCTCTGGGCACCTGTAGTTCCTCCGGAGCACTGTGAGAATGGGCACAAAGAACTCTAAGAAGCTGCTTAGGAAAAGGTCAGAGATGTACTGGCAGGCCCTGTGGGCCCCTGCAGCCTAAGGGTGGCTCAACCTGGAAGCTAAGCAGGGCTTGGCTTAACTGAGGAAAAGGTCAGAGAAAAGCCAACTGGATGTGAGGATCAGAAAAGAGAAGAGACAAACTGAAGTTTCACCTGCTACTTCTACAGCAAAGCAGAAGAAAGGAATGCCTCCTAAAACCACCTCCCTTCCCTTTCTCAGGGTCCTGAGAGAGGACTTCCCATGCAGCCTCAAACCTCACTGTGCAATCCTCTGTCAAAAGTTGCAGATTTAACTTTTTTCTCTTTTTCCCCATAAGATTTATAAGTTTAACTGGACTGGCTTGTTTTTACAAGGTCTTAAATCAGTTATTTTACTGCAGAGCACAAGTACCCTTGGGGGCGGGGTGCTGAAGAGCAGACAAGGTTTTCAGGACCGTACAATGCAACCCAATGTTGTAGACTAATCATGTGTCATCATTAACCTTAGCAGGTGTGACAAAGATGTTCATTTCCTCCTTGTTTGAAACTGCTTAGTACTGTCAACAGCCCAAATGTCCAAGAGTATAAATGGCTATATAGAAAACTAAGCTGGCGTGGTGGCTCATGCCTGTAATCCCAGCACTTTGGGAAGCTGAGGCAGGCAGATTGCCTGAGCTCAGGAGTTTGAGACCAGCTTGGGCAACAGGACGACACCCAACCCCTACTAAAAATTCAAAGAATTAGCCAGGTGTGGGAGCGCGCACCTGTAGTCCCAGCTACTTGGGTAGCTGAGGCACAAGAATCGCTTGAGCCCAGGAGGCAGAGGTTGCAGTGAGCTGAGATCATGTCACTGTACTCCAACCTGGGCAACAGAGCGAGACTATGTCGAAAGAAAGAAAAGAAAAGAAAAGAAGAAAAGAAGAAAGAAAAAGAAAGAAAAGAAAAGAAAAGAAAAGAAAAGAAAA
>NW_022436970.1:4909062-4911488 GCF_009761245.1 Sapajus apella | reverse complement strand
TAAAACAGAAGATGACAAGATAGAACGTATGATATGATCATAGTTTTTTAAAAGGCATAGAAAAGAAGGAAAAGGCACAGGGCTGTCGTTGTCTTTGCTGGATGATCATGCATGTATTTTTATTGCTTTGTTTGTCTCCATTTCCTGTTTTTTCTGTAACTGGCATAGGACAATTTTTTAAAGGATGGCCTCGAGAAAAGAACTGAGTTTTACTAGCTAGGCTAAAAAATCGCTCAGACCTCACTTTTCACATTTTGAGAAATCACTATTTCATGAGTAATGCTACATCTCATTTTGTGTATGTACATTCCTTTGGGGAGGGATTCTGTGGTTTGGATGTGTGTCTTCTACTTAGTAACAGAAAGCGTAAAACAGGAGACGATCTATTTGCATAGGTACCTTTCTGAGGAGGCTGAGGAGCAGGTTGTTGGTGTAATATTGGAATCCCTCCCCACAAAATACTAACAGATATAATGGGGAAAATGATGACTTCACAGTGAGCAACAGGGCAGATAGCACCCTGCCTCCATGCAGAAAGGCGGCATCACCACATCTTGTATGACAGGTGGACGTGCCCTTGCCCCTGGAGTGATCCATTGAGAAAAACATAGCATTACGGCCCAGGCGGTCCCACCAAGAGCCTGTGCCCGAGTCCAGCAATGAGAGCGCTGTGACAGACCACGGGAGGGTCAGCTGCAGGAGAGGCCTGGGTCTCCTTTCGGACGGCCAAAGACATGAGAGCAGGGACGCTGAGCAACTGCTCCAGACAGAAGGACACTAGTGAGGCAGCACAAGTAACTCCAAAGTGTACACCCGGACAAGATCTCGGACCAGAGGAGAAAGGCGTGTCTAACAACGGGGTGGTCGGGGGGAGGGAATCTGGATGGAGTCAATGAACTGGACGGTATGGTAATCAACACTGACTTCCCGACTGGGGGGCGTCACGGAGGTTATTTACACAAGTTCCTTTAGTGAGGGAGAGCAGAACACACCAAAGTCTTTATACATCACGGTCCCCCTTTCCTCCCAAATACAAAGCAGGGAGGGAGACGGCCCAATGACTACGACGCTAACCACTGAGGAATCTGGGTGAAAAAGATGCACACGTGCTCTGCACATTCTTCCAGCTTTTCTGTAGGATAAAACCCATTAAAAACTGTGGGTGATTTTTTTTTTAAGTTCAAATACAACAAACCTCACAGACATGGCTTTTAGGAGCAGAATCTGAGGAGGGAGCAAACTCTCCAGTGAAAATGGAAAATCCCCAGGGAGACTGGCTGCCAGGCAGAAAGGAGGGGCAGCATTCAAGATGGGAGGAAGAAGAGGGGAGAGGGAGAGGGGAGTGGGGGAGAGGAAGGGAAAAGGAAGGAGAAAGAGAAAAGAATAAAAAGCTGAAACCAAATATCCATACTCAGGCCAAATTTATAGCAACAAACTCTCTAGAACACTTCAAACAGTGTCACAACAATAAATAAAAGACTCCAAGCTTTGAAATTGCTGCCATTAACCTCCTACGTTACCATCAACTGAATCCAACTACGGGCAAAGCACCACTCTCCACCTCAGACACCTAATCCCCACAGCCCCAGTTAGGTAGATGACACTGCTGCCATTTCAGAGATGGGACACCAGGACTTAGCGAGACTAGACAATCTGCTTGGTGTTAAACAGATTCCAGGGCCAAGGTTCAAATTCAGCTTCCTCTGACTCCGTACTCCTCTATCATGCTGCTATTCTAACTTTGCATGTTTTACTTCTTAGAACATGTTCAAATGGGAGGACTGCTTGAGCCCAGGAGTTTAAGATTAGCCTGGGCAACATGGCGAGGCCCCGTTTCTACAAAAAAATTTTAAAATCAGCCAAGTGTGGTGGTGCATGTGCGCACCTGTGGTCCCAGCTACTAGAAAGGCTGAAGCAGGAGGATCACCTGAGCCCAGGAGGTCGAGGCTGCAGTGAGCCATGATCGCACTCAAGCCTGATCAGAGAAAGACTCTGTCTCAAAAAAAAAAAAAAAAAAGAGAAAACACTGGAACAATTGTTTTCTATACAATACCCAAATTTGAGGAATACTGTTTAAACCTATTTTAATCATATGCTTCCTTATATTCTGAGGTAACAACTGTTGTTCCAGATGTCACACACGTTTCTCACTATCAAATTTCATTTATTTTAATAAAGAACCAAATAAAAATTACATTCATCCCAGGGGAAAGGCTGCGTGAGTACCGAGAAGCCTAACTGCCCCGAAAACTGAAGACACTAAAATTCACCAATCCCCATCTTCAGAGTCAAGACATCAAGTCGTGTATGGATTCCTTAACTTGTGTTTCATTTTGGGATCAATCTACAAAGATCAGAATGAAGGTCCTATTAAAATAAACTTTAATTTCAACATTGTTTTATCAAAAAAAAAAAAAAAAAAAAAA
>NW_022436970.1:4892207-4908662 GCF_009761245.1 Sapajus apella | reverse complement strand
GTGTGTGTGTGTGTGTGTGTGTGTGTGTGTGTGTGTGTGTGTAAGTAAAATATGGCATATCTGCCTATCTTCCCCCAACACTTCCTTAATTATGGAGTTATGGGCAAAAACACACCAACAGATTTGGACAGCAAATGTAGCCTCTTGTAATGCTCAAACTCTGTGTGGCCATAACCAATCTAGGAATGGAATGAACACAACCAGGAGCACTAATCCGGTGCTGTGTGCACAGGGAGTAAAGACGTGCAGGAAGAAATGAGTGCTGGCAGAGCCCTCCGTGCTCCAGACACAGGGACTGTGTGTGCTGCGCAGTTTAAATACGTCGTCTCATCCCATCCTCACTGAAGCAGGACCCTCACTTCACAGGGGAGAAGACGCAGCTGAGACAGTGCTGGTCCCAGGTCACCCAGCGGGTAGGTGGTAGGGTTTTGTGGGTTCCAGTGCCCACACTCCCTCCTCTTTGCTAAGCTGCCACAACTGCAGGCAGGTGGCCCCTGTTTGCTAAAGACTCTACAAAGCAAAAATCAGTCAAATTAAGAGCAAGATTAAGGCAAAAAAAAAACAAAAACAAAAAAAAACAAATTTACTAATCAGGGACTTATCCTGGCTATGAAGTTAAATTCAGTAACCAGTCTGAAGTTGCCTTCATCTTAAAAATATTACTTTTTTAAGCAAAAGTGCATCCTATAAAAAAGGAACTAGGGACAAATTTAAAGATGACAGTGTTTTTCAATAATAGTTTTCCTAGGAGTTGTTAAAAATCATCTCAAGGCCGGGCGCGGTGGCTCACGCCTGTAATCCCAGCACTTTGAGAGGCCGAGGCGGGTGGATCACGAGGTCAAGAGATCGAGACCATCCTGGTCAACATGGTGAAACCCCGTCTCTACTAAAAATACAAAAAATTAGCTGGGCATGGTGGCGCGTGCCTGTAATCCCAGCTACTCAGGAGGCTGAGGCAGGAGAATTGCCTGAACCCAGGAGGCGGAGGTTGCGGTGAGCCGAGATCGCGCCATTGCACTCCAGCCTGGGTAACAAGAGCGAAACTCCGTCTCAAAAAAAAAAAAAAAAAAAAAAAAAATCATCTCAAGAAAAAAAATACATAAATATTTGCTTGCTGAGCAAAAGTTTGTGGCAAGAGCATAAATAATAGGTAACATTTTTGGCTAAAGCCTTTACCTGGAAAGAACAGAAAGGTTTGGGTGAGCTAGGAACTGTATTTCATAAAGCATCAAATTTGGCATAGCTGCATCATTTTTCGGATCTTGGTAAATGTTACTCAACAGAACGACTACTACCTCGCCTCGAAATGGCTAACAAAGCAGTGGAGTAAACATCGAAAGTCGGGATGACTTACTTTGGTTCTCCTATCTTGATGCCAGGATGCTGTGTGTAGGCGTGGGAATGTGTGCTTGGGGCAGACTTAAACGCCATTGGACAAATAGGACACTTGTAGAAGACTTCACAGTGAGAACCTTGAATGTGAGACTTCAGAGCAGCCACATCAGAGTACACAACATTGCAATGTACACATCTGTTAGAAAAATAAACACACGGTCATTAGCACAAGACCATAACACACGTGTAACTGTGCAAAAACTGGGTGAGATGAACATACTTTCATAGCCCTTTTAGGGTTTTTAATGGCCCTCTGGAAGTATATTTTAGGTTTTTTTCCTATTACGAATCAACTTATTTTTATATGTTTTTTTGTGGAGTTTTTTTTTGGTTTTTCTTTTTCATTTGAGACAAGGTCTCACTCTGTCGCCCGGGGTGGAGTGCGGTGGCGTCATCTATGCTCATTGCAGCCTCCGCCTTCCAGGTTCAAGCAACTCTTGTGCCTCAGCCTCCCAAGCAGCTGGGATTACATACAGGCGTGCACCACCATGTCCAGCTAATTTTTGTATTTTTAGTAGAGATGGGGTTTCACCGTGTTGGCCAGGCTGTTCTCAAACTCCTAGCCTCAAGTGATTCGCCCGCCTCGGCTTCCCAAAATGCTGGGATTATAGGCGTGAGCCAACACGCCCAGCCTGGTTTTATATGTTTAAGAGAAAAGATCATGTAGAGGAAAAAAAAACTCAACTGGTCTATTATTGGAGCAACGTTAACGTTTTTAAGAATGGATGTCCATTGAGCAATGGGGTCTCATTAAAAAAAAAAAAAAAAAAAAGAATGGATGTTGAGTCTCTATAACACTATTTTTGGAAGGCCTCCACATACTGGATTCTGGCACAGGGCCCTGAGTTTCCTACCCATCCCCAGGACCCAAATGGCATTTCTAATGGAAGAAGTCTTCAGTGTCTAAACCTACATGCCATGAACAGAGGGGCAGAGAGGAACAAAGAGGTTCTGGCTCCAAGGCCTCGACCCGCTGCTTCTTGCTACGCAAGGATGTGATCAGTGTATGCGGGGGTCATGGTGGTCCACAGGAAAGAGAAGGTCAACCACCGAGGTGCTTGTCTTTTAGAAAATAAATTTAAGTGAGGCTGGCCGTGGTGGCTCACGCCTGTAATCCCAGCACTTTGGGAGGCCAAGGCGGGCGGATCACGAGGTCAGTTGCTCGAGACCAGCCTGACCAACATGGTGAAACCCCATCTCTACTAAAAATACAAAAATTAGTTGCGCCTGTAATCCCAGCTACTCGGGAGGCTGAGACAGGAGAATCGCTTGAAGCCAGGAGACCGAGGTTACAGTGAGCTGAGATTGCACCACTGCACTCTAGCCTGGGCGACAGAGCAAGACTCCATCTCAAAAAAAAAAAAAAAAGAAAAAAGAAAATAAATTTAAGTACACTTGCATTTGTTTAAGAAATAGCATAAATTATAAACCTCTGAAAATTCAGCATCTCTAAAAAAAATTGTCTCTCTAGCTAACTTCCTTACTTTTTGAATTTCGAATCATCTGACAACTAGCTCCTTCCTTGCTCAAATCTAATGCAACAAAAACAAACTTTAAAACTAAGATACATCTCTCCACTGTATGGAGAGATGTATCTTACACAAAGACTCTGGGCAACATTTATAACACCTCCACTTGATGGCCAAATCTTCCTTGTTCACACCTGAAAACTATTTAAGAGTGGTCTCTCTGCAGGTACACACAAGTCTCCAGAAATATACCTCTACTACAACTGAACATATGTGCTCCCAGATGTGAGCTACCCAGGGAAGGAAGACTGCAGACAGGGCCTGGTTTCCAGGGGTCAGTGCCCAAGACTTCTATGACAGTCTCAGATGCTTCTATTCTTAGAACCTCCCTTCTGAATCATGGAGATGCTTCCAAAGTCACACAGGAGTGTCATGTTCTGGATTGCATGCCTTCCGCTTCGGCTTTGCAAGCATTCTGTTAAAAATCGTAACTAATGCATTAGCATTTCCAATGACTTAAGGCATTAAGTTCAGCAACAGACATGTGGAAACACTACATAACAACAGGAGGATAACAGGAAAGCCTCTCTAGCCACTCTACTTGAACTGGCACTTCAGGCAACAGAGCCACCTAAGCATACTGAAACTATTTTGGGTTAACTTAATGGGTTGTCTTGAACAGGTTAATGCTCCTCTCTGGGCCAGTTACTCATTTGTAAAATAAGAAGAGTTAAAATAGATCATTTTTAGTCCTTCCCAAACCTTGAAGCCCAAAACTCCCATGAAAGAGGAAGATTATGTAAAACAAAAGTAGATGAGTTATTAACGAAACTGAAGGACCCACCATACCATAAACTATAAACAGAAGATTTTCCCAAGAAGGACAGAAAGATGGTGTTCAGAGGGCAAAAGACCCGGGAAGGACAAAAAGGAATAAAGAGAAAAGCAGTAATTACCTAAAGTCACTTGGAGTGAGAGGAAGGTTTAATGTACAGCAAATAAAAAGGAAGTATCTAAAATAAAGATGGAATTTTTTGAAGCAAGAGGAAGTAGCTATGACTCAATCCAGAGAACACCATGGAGGCCAAGGGGAAAACCCTCCTAATGTAAGAAATGAAAGCAGGGTATTTTAAAAAGTCATGAAACATCTGCCTACAAGAGAAAGAGGAGTTTCAGGGGGCAACAGAGGCCAATGGGAAATGTAAATAAACAGACAAAGAAAGGCAGACTTCAAAGGGTTAGTGCAGTGTCTTAATGCTATGAAAAATCCTGTCTACTGAGAAATATATAATATCCTGAAGTCCTGTTCTGGGTAACAATAAAGTTTCTTATTTTTTTAATTAAAAAAAATGTTTACAGTATAAAATCCTATAACCATTCCCCTTTCTAGATACAGAGTCCAATGTATCAAAAGGCAGGAAAATTCAGAAAAAATAATTGACTTTTATCAATATTTAACTTTTGCCAAGTTAAGCAGGAGCCGGGGTGACCCATCAGTATTTGGGAGATGTAGTATGAGCAAGAAGAGAGACAGCAAGGCACACTGCACCAAGACAAGACAAAGTAAGGCGGGAGCCACGCTGCCACATTAGACGCCTCTGGCTGAAGAGAAGACAAACTGAAAATGAGTAACCATGGAAGGAAAGGGAGCACAAAACATGACAAGGCCACAGGGCTACTAAGCCCCAGTGAAACATGAGCCTGGACCATTATTTGAAGCAGCAGAGGAAAAAAAATTGAGTGTAAAAATGTTCCTCTCACCGACCCTGGTGGCTCACGCCTGTAATCCCAGCACTTTGGGAGGCCAAGGCGGGTGGATCATGAGGTCAGGAGTTAGAGACCTGCCTGGCCAACATGGTAAAACCCCGTCTCTACTAAAAATACAAAAAAATAGCTGGGTGTAGTGGCAGGCACGTGTAATCTCAGCTACTCAGGAGGCAAGAGAATCACTTAAACCCAGGAGGCGGAGGTTGCAGTGAGCCAAGATCACGCCACTGCACTCCAGCCTGGGTGACAGAAACTCCGTCTCAAAAAAAATAAATAAATAAAAAAAAATAACCCATAATTTAAAAAAATGTTCCTCTCTTTTAATGGAGCAGTCAGCATGAACTAACTTCACAATACATCATTTTTTTACCAGCCCCATATAGCCTCAAGTCCAGGGAGAAAAAAATCTACACTTAACACAAAATTTTTGGTAAAAAATTGAAATTTGCAATCCAAAGTACCAAATTTGAACAACTCTGTGAGAAGGGCAAAAGAGCAGAAGAGCAAGGAGGGTCTCTTCCCAAGTGAGCTGATTACTTTCAGCCTGAATGTGGAGCTTCTACTTTAATTTAGGAAAGATATCAGCAATAACTAAAATTGCAGAAGTCATACTTCCTTTAATCATACCAAGCTAAGTTTACTTTCATTATATTAGAAAAACTAAAACTTTGAGAAAAATTTGACATCAGTGCAAAGACTAGCACTTGGGAAGTGGCTGCAGAGCCTCTATTATGAAATACAGAATCCATTAATAATAGTTTCAAAGCGTGATGGCAAGAACCAAAGTATTATTCTGCATGGACTTTGCAGATCTAGGGCACCTGTGATTATTCTGTTTTACTCACGAACATCCCAGTGGAGCTAGAGGCAGGCAATGCACCAATTTTACAGACAGATGCACCACAACACAGAGAGAATATGTGAATTACCACATAATTAGTTACTGGCAGAAGTGGTACAAAAATACTGGTTTCTTGATTTCTAAGCCAAAGGTTTCCACCAGGCTAGATCTCAATCCATAAAACATTTGTGTATTACAGGTTTGAAGGCATGAGATAAAATGTGAAGTCTCATAGCTTAGTGTTATTAATGGGAAAATGGGCAGAACTACCCAGGAATTGATGATACCATAACCTAAACTTAAATAAAACCATCAAATCATGCCAACTGGACTTCATTTTTATTAAATATAACTTATGGCAGGTAAAAAAAAAAAAAAATCACTGCATATTAACAATCTAACAAAGTTTCCAGGTAAGCAAACACTTTATGTTAAGATAAACATATAATAACAGTAATACCTCTATTAACAAAGACACTGTGTATCAATGACATTTTTCTTGGGATAAGCTTCTTGATGAAAATATAAAAGGCACAGGAAGGTCATAAGATGGAGAAAAAAGTTCAAGTGTATAATCATTCGACACTAGCTAACATGAGATTTGCCAGATGTTGTACAAGGCACATCTGAGAATCGTGGGGGTCAGTGAAAGGGGCCACAGTGGAGATATGCAGAGGAGACAAGGGAGGAATGGGAGAACTTGAAGGGGGGGGAGGAGGAGGAGGGGGAAGGAGGGAGAAGGGGGAGGAGGAAGAAGGGGAGAGGGGGGGGGGGGAGGAGGGGGGAGGGGGAAGGGGAGAGGTGAGGGGGGAAAAGGGAGGAGGAGGAAGGGGTGGGGGAAGGGAAGAGGGGAAGAGAAAGAGGAGTGGGGAGAAGGGAGCGGGGAGAGGGAGGAAAGGGAGGAGGGAGGGGGAAGAGGGGTGGAGAAGGAAGGGGGAGGAGGGAGACAGGAAGGAGGAAAAGTGGGAGAGGAAGGAGAAGGAAGGGGGAGGAGGGAGGGGGAAGAGAAAGAGAAAGAGGGGAGGAGGAAGTGGGGAGAGGGGAGGAGGAGTGGGGAGGAAGAGGAGGTTATTTGGAGTGCAAGGCTGGGACATACATCCCATCCTTCAATGTGGACAAAATAAAAGACCATTGCACTATTTCTGTTTTCATTATAAAAGAGGAAATACTAAGAGGTGCAGAATGTATGGTTTTCTTGCAGGGGTTAAAACGCAAAAAATATGATAACAAAAGTCTGCTAAAGAGGGTACAGAAACCAAAAAAGCTGACAGTCAGTCAAAGCCACACCTGAACACGTGCAAGACTGTGCCTAAAAGGACGGGCTCCATGACCCTTCGCTTTGTGTGGACCAGCAGGGCCAATATTACATTAAGAGGATTCAAACAGATGGACTCTACAAATGAGCTAGGTTCCCAGAGGATCTGTTAATCGAGGTATCACTGTATGACCCAGAAAACTGTCTGTGCAGACCACTCAAAATGCTGTGCGGTTGTAAGTGAACGATATACTGACCGAAAACCAACTCTCCTGGTGTAGTGCAGACAGTTCTTGGTGACGTGGGTCTGGAAGTGCACCGACCTGCAGATGGCCCCGCACTCAGGGCAGGTGTAGGGAGATTTGTGCTGATGGATTCTCTGGTGTGATGCATAACTGCACTGGTTAGGAAGCAGCATCTGGCAGATAGTGCAAGTCTTCTAAACAAACCAAAGGGGGAAACAGGGTTGGTCCTACTAAGTACGTTCTAATATGCAAGAACCTTGGTTAAACCTCAAGATAATTATACATCCTTCATTTCAAACACTACAGTATTTGAAGCTAAGCCCAAGGGAAAGGCCAACTTGAAAGTTACATGTCCAGCGTAAAATTCTTTATCCTGTAAAATCACAGCATGTGCTATGTAGTCAGGCTGTTCTCAAAGTATAAGCTAAAAACATCAGTTTTAGCAGAGTTCCAATTCTGTTACTTCTGCATTTTGCTTAGGGCAAAGAAGAGATATTCTTACAGATTTATGTCAGCAAATCAACTCTAATATATCGGAACAAGTGTACAGGCATATGTATCCTGACAGCGGTCACGGGCCTCACAATTCATAAAAAGCATTCTCCAAAATAATAAAAATTCATTAGAAGCGAACCCAATTTTTTCCCCACCAGTTATTTGAAATCTGAAATACAGGAAGGCAAAAGCATGGCTACAGTAATTATTTGTTCTTTTTGCACCTAAATTGGCCTTTAAATGGATGATCTGGCCATATTATAATTTATAATTAAAACCAAGGAACTCAAGCTCAAGTACATAAATTTAGACATTAAATTAAAATTTTATACAGCTTAAAATCTGATCAGTAAAAAATAAAATTAAGGGTAAAATCTGCTTTGGAAAAGGCTCTATATCATTAACTACCCAGGAAAATCCAAAACACTATTCTTCATCCCCTTAGAAATAGGCACTAAACATGGTATATTTTTAAAAACACAAAACCAAAAAAATTTAAAGTAAACATAAACCGAGGAATTATTACTTCTGTCCTAAAAATAAACCTCACATAGCATATGACATAAACTATGTTTAAATATTTTCAGACATTTCGTGCAAACACAAATTATCTACCATCTTCTAAAATGTACAATTTGTATTAAAGCCAAAGAAAGCCTCAAAATATAGATTCTTGCTAAGATTTAAAGCACTTGTTTATACTGACAACAGTTAAGAAAAACTTCCGAGTGACTTAGACTAAGAAAAATAGGAAACTCACTTGAAAATTCTTTCTTGATTTTCTCCTGAAAGGACTAAAATACAAATTTCATCCCATGTTTATTATAATCACAAAATAAGAGCATAACAGGCAGCTTTGATGAAGTTAGCATTCTTAAAAATAGCATTCCTTTTCTCATAACACACATTTCAAAGGTTACAACAAGCCGCAGCAAGGAAAACCAATCAACAGATTCATTAATTACAGCTCCTGTTATCTATGTGACCACAGGTAATCCTGTGTTCCTGCGAACTAAAGTCTTCTGTCTACCCTCACACAGGCCCAGGCAGGGAATTCAGATGTCTGAACTTCCAAAGCCATCTTAAAATGTCTTGCACTTACTTGGGAATAAAGTTAGCATTTGCTATACTAAGTCAAAAAACGTTATAAACATATATATATACACACATATATATATATAAAAAATACACACACATATTTATACACACACACGCATACATGCATGTGTATGTATATATATTATATAAAAATATATATATATAGACTGGTCCCATTTTACCATGAGTCAAATGGTAAGCTAGGTATTTTAAATACATGAAGTAAATTTAAGTGAATCACCTCATTTAATTCTCATAACCTATGAAGCCGATAACATCTCCATTTTACAGATAAGGAGATGAGGCTCAGTAAAGCTAAGAAACTTGACCAAGGCCCCATACCTATTAAGTGGAGGAACCAGGATTTGAACCAGGGTCTAGAAGTGGGGTGGGGATATACTGAATGAACTAACAAAAAAACACACAGGGAAGATCATTAGCAAATATACCTGAATGCCCCTCCCCTGCTGCTTCTTTTTTATCTAAAGTATGTGATTATACGGCTTTTAGAATGGCAGAAAATGGAAAGAAAATCTAAAAAGCAGACAGTGTTACCTGAAAAAAAAATTCACATTATCTTTCATCAAAACATACTACAAATGGTTATCCTTCACAATCCATGTAAGATGCACAATGAATTACTTAAATTCACTGGAAAGTATCATCATCATGTGTCTTCACCCCAGCCGTTAAGACTCTGGCCTCATTCATTCCCATCGGCCGAGGCTCCTCACCCACTTTAGACACAGAAGTACAAGGAGAAAGAGGGAGTCACAGGGACCACAGCCTCAAATCAACCTGCTTTCATATTTTGCAGTTCCTGAAATGGGAGAAAGTGGTCGCTGGGGAATGGCGCTGGACACTAGAGACTTAGCCTTTAGCTTCTGTAGATGAATGCATAGCCACATACAGACACTCAGCTATCTATCTTTATTTACCTGCCTCCTCTACTCATTGACTCCACTCTGTTTGGGTTTTGTTCGTTTTTCTTGTTGTTATTGCTGTTGTTTTGAGACAGGCTCTCACTTTGTTGCCCAGGCTGGAGTGCAGTGGTGTTATCACAGCTCACTGCAGCCTCCACTCCTGGCCTCAAGCGATCCTCACACCTCAGCCTCCCCAGTAGCTGAGACCACAGGCACATGCCACCACACTCGGCCAATTTTTTTTTTGTTTGGATTTTGTTTTTTTTTTTTTTTTTTTTTTTTGGTACAGACAAGGTCTCACTATATTCCCAAGGCTGGCCTCAAGCAATCCTCCTGCCTTGGCCTTTCAAAGTGCTGGGACTACAGGTGTGAGCCACTGTGCCGGCTCCATTCTGTTTTGAGAAAAAAAACATGCCATTTTGGTTGGATGGTATCAATGCTTTTATGGTATCAATAAAATGCTTGCATGGTATCAATAGTTTTAAACTCAAATGACATCATTTGCTGAACTGTACTCCCTCAAGTTGTATCCACTGTTCCTGTTACAGAACACTTGACATCCCTGCTTCCGGAGATAGTGCTGATGCATTTTCACAGCACAAAGGACTATCTTCCACTAGTTTTTCTGTAATGCTTTGAATTCATGAAACAATAAACATCCTTTGGGTTGGGGGATGTAACTGAGCATGAGGGCAGACAAGGATTTCTTTATGGCCTATGAAGAAAGTATAATAAAGCATACCTAAGTGGTTTCATGTGTCTGTTGACATTTTACCTGTGTCATCTAAAAATGGACAAACGTTTTCAGTACTTGGGTAATAAACAGTTAATTTCTATTCTAGGGCAGCCTTATTTGCTTGGTTGAACTGTTACTTTTTAAAGTAGGCATTACTTTTCAATAGTCAGGTAATATTAGAAAGCTACAGGAAAATAAAGCTGAAAAGTACCCACGTTCCATGTTCTCAATTACAACCGACCCTCTATATCCAGGGGTTCTGCATCTATGTATTCAACCACAGATCAAAAATATTTGGGAAAAAAATTAAAAATAACAATACAACAATAAAAAATACACATGTAAAAAATAAAGTATAACAACTATTTATATAGTATTCACACTATTAGATATTATAAGCAATCTTGAGATGATTTAAAGTATACGGGTGGATGTGTTTAGGTTACATGCAAATACTATGCCATTTTATAACAGAGGCTTGAGCATTTTCAGATGTTGGTATCCAAAGGGTGTCCTAGAGCCAACACCCGAGGACACTAAGGGATGACTGTACTTTGTGTTTGTTTGTTTTTCTAAGAGACGAACTGTCGCTCTGTTGCACAGGCTGGAATGCAGTGGAATGATCTCGGCTCACTGCAACCTCCACCTCCCAGGTTCAAGCAATTCTCCTGCCTCAGTCCCCTGAGTAGCTAGGACTACAGGCGCACGCCACCACACCTAGTTATTTTTTGTATTTTAGTAGAGACAGGGTTTCACCATGTTGCCTAGGCTGGTCTTGAACTCCTGAGCTCAGGCAATCCACCCCCCTCAGCCTCCAAAGTGTTAGGATTACAGGCGTGAGCCACTGCGCCCGGGTGACCTTACACTTATTGAGCCTTTTCTATCCAATCCCAGCACTGAAATCGATCACTGGCATGCAAATGCAGGCTACAGGGAAGGGGGAACCAGGTACATTCCGGCCTGTTAAGGAATCAGAGAGTGTTCAAGCTTGACATCCTCTTTCTATGGATGAGGAATTAGCTGAATAATAAGAAAAATAATTCTACGTGTTTTTCCTCTTATTTTAGGCAGAAAAGTAGCCTGAGAGAGGTACGTGAGAAAGGGTGAGAGAGGCTACCGAAATGTAAGTATGGCCGTATATTTATGCTTAAATTTCAAACAGACCAAAAGCCTATACCACCGTGAAACACTGGAGCATAAGGCAGAAACAAGGCCAGCTTAATAGTCAGCCCAGATGCTACTAAGTAAATTACTCTCACCTCATTAAAAGCAGTTTCAGAATCTTCTGTCTAAAGTATAATTATCCAAAAATAATAAAGTATACCAGTTTGTTTTGTGGCTTTCACTTCTGTCCAATTTCACACTGAGAACACAAAGAAAGCATTTCATTCCAGATCTCAATTAAGTAGAAGTAATAGCAAGCAAATACAGCAGAACTGGCTCTATATGTGTTTTGCTCAGAGCTAGCTGGTTGTGCTGGTTTTGTCCTCCAATCGTTCTGCTACACAAAAAATCCCTAAGAAGAGCTGACAGTCAAATGAACAAATTCACAGAAAGCTATATGGCCAACACATACTTAGATGCTTATTACTGAAGAATATGGGTAAATTAAAGGTTGATAACATTAAAATATAAACTAGAACAGGACTACTCTTGACCAAAATGTAAATTAAACACTTAGAAGGGCAGGACCAAAAACCAAGGGTCACGAGTCTTCAGCTAACAATGGTATTTTGGGAGACGGAGGGGAGGAATTCAGGTGAGCTCCCTGGTTTCCAGAGGAAGCTGCCTGAGCAGAGAGGATCTAGAAATGAGAAGGAGCAGAGGCTGCTCATGAGAATCTAATAGTCAGTGTGCTGTATTAATGATGCCCAGAAAGTTCCTGAAACTAAAGTGAACCAGCAATCCCCAAAAACGAGGACCACTGCAAATACCACCTTTATCCACACTCTTCTTTTTTTTTTTTTTTTTTTTTTTTGAGACGGAGTTTCGCTCTTGTTACCCAGGCTGGAGTGCAATGGCGCGATCTCGGCTCACCGCAACCTCCGCCTCCTGGGTTCAGGCAAATCTCCTGCCTCAGTCTCCTGAGTAGCTGGGATTACAGGCACACACCACCATGCCTAGCTGATTTTTTGTAGTTTTAGTAGAGACGGGGTTTCATCATGTTGACCAGGATGGTCTCGATCTCTTGACCTCGTGATCCACCCGCCTCGGCCTCCCAAAGTGCTGGGATTACAGGCGTGAGCCACCGCACCCGGCCTATCCACACTCTTGAAGGTGACTTCAGCAACCCCAAGAATGCATCCCTATGTGTTTCCTAGGGTCCCTGTGACTGTGAGAGCCTGTGCTTCCACATCTTAGAGAGCCAGCATGACCAAGCGGAAAGAATGAACCAGCAATACAGAAGCTCTGCCTTGAGTCCCAGCTCTGCCACCAATTGGGCGTTTGTTTTTTCAATTGTAAAGTAAAAGGGCTGGCCAAAAGACCTACAGTATTCTGTGATTCTACAGCTGATATAAATTCTACAAGAAGAAAACAGATTTTTAAAACTAAGATGTTAAGGAAAGCATTTCTAGTCTATAGTTGGTTAAATTTAGACATTGTTTCATGAGAAGGTGAAGCAATGACATCCCAACACATTAAAATATCAATTATTAAAACAACGCTCCTCAGCTCTTAAATACTTCATGGAGAAGCGAGAAGCTCCCTCCGGTCTCTGGCCCACTTCCTTTTCCCAACGTGCCCCAAAGCAGGGATTATTAAGCAGAGAGATCAGAATACAAACCCCCAAGCGGGGCAGATTTACTAGCTAAAAAGTCCACTGCTCAGAACGCTGTTTTTATTGTACTGCTTGATGCCGTGCTCCCTGGAAGCTAGTGATCCCCGATAGGTCCTTAGCCCTCCGCCTCCTCCAAGGGGTAAGCAGATGCACGCAGGCAGTCCAACCTCAGCCTAGCAGGCTTTTTGGTTCCTGGCCCAGATCATCTACCAGAGTGTGATCAAATCTTAAGACAGCTTTGGGAATGCATGGCAAAGACAGCCTCGAGCTAAAACCATATATTCCAAAGCAGCTCTTACCAGAGACCTGCTCTTGGGGGTCACTGAGCATAGGCCAGTTCATAAGGAAGTGGTGCGTTTGAGTCTCTCTTGGCAATTGTTACTTCTGCATAGATTGTCTACAGAACACTCGGAGGAGGAGCAGCAATTGGCAAAGAGAATTCACTAAATGTCACCCAAACCTTCCTTTATTCCATGGCATACTGGCAGTCTCAGAAGGCTTAAGGCATGTGTAACAGGAGATGGTGAAAGGCATGGGATGGACAGCCCCAGCTGGTGCTCACAGGCAGACAGACCCTTTGCTGGGTGCAGAGAAGCACCCTGGGGAAACTGAGAAAGGCTCTGTTCAAAACATAAACAGAGGTCAAAATACAAAATGATACCAAGGGAAAAATAAAACATAAAATGAAAGATTAAAAAAGAGGGGATAGTGACTGAGCTAAATCAAGAAAAGTATATTCTTAAGAGAAAGGCTGAGGTCTTAAAACAGGCTCAGCTCACCAGATGTGAAAGGAAAAAGAAGCAATTCTCACTCCTAACTGCTTTTAAAGATGGGGCTAAGAAGGAAATTTATACTGGGCAGAGGAAATGTCTTTGATTCAGAGAAAACGAAATCCCAGGAAGTCAAGTGGAAAGTCATCCTCCCAGGAAGCCTAATTGCAAAAACAACTGAGAATTGGGTCTGAAGTCTCAGGCAGGGTGCAACAATGCAATTACAGAATCTCTCCTTCAAGACAGGGCAGCTACATTAGGATCTTAAAAAAAAAAAAAAAAAAAAAAAAAACGGAGTAAAACATCCACTTTCAGGAAAAGAAAAGTAACTTTCCCTATTCTTCCCATTAAGTGTAACTCAAAACCCTGAACATGATATATAAAACAAACATAAAAGAACTCTGAAAGGTGGCGTGAAAGACTAGCTAGGGACCTCAAGACCTTACAAATGACAGAGTAGTCAATTCCCAGTCAAAGGGTTTCTCTTTGCCTCATATATCCCAGATTTGGAGCTGAAGAAGCTAGCAACCCAAAATGCCAATGGGTAGAGACCAAAAAAACTCCCCAAGAAAAGCCTGTGCTCTGTAGCCAACAACTAAGAAAAGCATGCCTAGGAAAACAGAAAACTTTGAGACAATGCTTGCTCTACTCCAGCGAAATCCCACAGAAAACGCTGGGGCCCCACCCCAGCCCGTGCCAAGTCAAGCCAATACTTCCACCCTCTTGAGACGGTAATGAGCTGTCTGTCCCAACGTCCCTACCAGATGGCGGGTGTCAGAGAAGACCAGTAGCGAAGGGGAACTTTCATGTCTGCCAAATGATAACGCTTTCCCAACGCCAGCCCAGCAGGTATGTCTTTTAAACTCTAAAAAAGAAATCTCCAGACCCAGGTGGTTTTATTGGAGAATTCTACCAAAGAATTCTACCAAACAAAGAAAAACTAACACCAATTATACATACTCTTTCAGAAAAATTGAAAAGGAGGGAACACTTCTCAATTCTTTAAAAAGCAAGTATCAACCTATCTCGAATTGGACAAGAACACAACAAAAAAGGAAACGTATATGCAAATAGATGCAAAACTCCTTAACAAAATAGCAGCAATTATAATTCAAATTATATATTAAAAAAATACGTAGCTTGACCAAGTGGAATTCTTTCCAGAAATGCAAGGCTATTTTGATATCTGAAAAATCAATATAATCTACCCAAAAAAAGAACCCTGAAACCAATAACTGACTTCAACAGAGTCAAAGGATACACAGTAAATATATAAAAATTATTTGTCTCTCTATATATTAGCCATGAATATGTACTCACCAAAAAATATAATACCACTTTGTTTAAAAAAAGAAATCTAACAAAACATGCACAGGACTTAAATGATGAAAACTACAAAACAGGCTGGGCACGGTGGCTCATGCCTGTAATCCCAGCACTTTGAAAGGCCAAGGTGGGTGGATCACCTGAGGTCGGGAGTTCAAGACCAGCCTGACCAACATGGAGAAACCCTGACTCTACTAAAAATACAAAATTAGCCAGGCATAGTGGCGCATGTCTGTAATCCCAGCTACTCAGGAGGCTGAGGCAGGAGAACTGCTTGAACCTAGGAGGTGGAGATCTCCATGAGCTGAGACGGCACCATTGCACTCCAGCGTAGGCAACAAGAGTGAAACTCAGTCTCAAAAACAAAACAAAACAAAACAAACCACACACAAGAAAACTACAAAACAAAGAATCAAAGATATAAATAAATGAAGAATCTGTGCTCATTTCATAGACCAAAAGTCTCAATACAGTAAAGATGTCAATTCTCCCCTAAACTGGTATGTAAGTTTAATGCAATTCCTATCAAAATTCCAGCAAGATGTTTTATATAAATTGACAACATTATTCTAAAATTTATACAAAAAAGCAAAAGAACTGGATGAGTGAAAACAATTTTGGGAAAGAAAAATAAATTGGAGGCATCTGTCTACCAGATTCGAAGACTATCTAATTACAGTATTCAGACTGTAGATACTGGTAGAGGGTCAGACACACGGAACAATGGAACAGAATGAAGAACCCAGAAACAGCCCCACACAAATGCCTGACCGATACTTGACAAAGGGGCAAAAGCAATTCGTCGGAGGAAGAGAGCATCTTCAACAAATGGTGCTAGAGGAAGTGGATGTGTGTGTGGGGAAAAAATAACCCTCCACCTAAAATCTCACACCTGACACAAACATTAACTCAAAACGAGTCACAGACTTAATTTGTATATCACAGAATTATAAAACATTTACAAAAAAAAAAACACAGGAGAAAGTCTTTAGGATCTAGAGCTATGCCTTAAGCAAGGGTCATAAAATGGAAAACTGACATACTTAACTTCATGAAAATTACAAACTTTTGCTCTGTCAAAGACCTGTTAAGAGGATGAAAAGACAAGCTACAGACTGGGTGAAAACACTTGCAACCACACAGCCAACAAGACTGGTATCTAAGCTCTATCAAGAACTGGTGAACTCAATGGATGGTTTGTGATAAAGCAAACAACCTAATTAGAGATGGGCAAAAGATAAGAACAGACATTTCACCAAAAAGGAAACACAGGCCGGGCGCGGTGGCTCAAGCCTGTAATCCCAGCACTTTGGGAGGCCGAGGTGGGTGGATCACGAGGTCAAGAGATCGAGACCA
>NW_022436970.1:4890745-4891807 GCF_009761245.1 Sapajus apella | reverse complement strand
TCAGGAGGCTGAGGCAGGAGAACTGCTTGAACCTAGGAGGTGGAGATCTCCATGAGCTGAGACGGCACCATTGCACTCCAGCGTAGGCAACAAGAGTGAAACTCAGTCTCAAAAACAAAACAAAACAAAACAAACCACACACAAGAAAACTACAAAACAAAGAATCAAAGATATAAATAAATGAAGAATCTGTGCTCATTTCATAGACCAAAAGTCTCAATACAGTAAAGATGTCAATTCTCCCCTAAACTGGTATGTAAGTTTAATGCAATTCCTATCAAAATTCCAGCAAGATGTTTTATATAAATTGACAACATTATTCTAAAATTTATACAAAAAAGCAAAAGAACTGGATGAGTGAAAACAATTTTGGGAAAGAAAAATAAATTGGAGGCATCTGTCTACCAGATTCGAAGACTATCTAATTACAGTATTCAGACTGTAGATACTGGTAGAGGGTCAGACACACGGAACAATGGAACAGAATGAAGAACCCAGAAACAGCCCCACACAAATGCCTGACCGATACTTGACAAAGGGGCAAAAGCAATTCGTCGGAGGAAGAGAGCATCTTCAACAAATGGTGCTAGAGGAAGTGGATGTGTGTGTGGGGAAAAAATAACCCTCCACCTAAAATCTCACACCTGACACAAACATTAACTCAAAACGAGTCACAGACTTAATTTGTATATCACAGAATTATAAAACATTTACAAAAAAAAAAACACAGGAGAAAGTCTTTAGGATCTAGAGCTATGCCTTAAGCAAGGGTCATAAAATGGAAAACTGACATACTTAACTTCATGAAAATTACAAACTTTTGCTCTGTCAAAGACCTGTTAAGAGGATGAAAAGACAAGCTACAGACTGGGTGAAAACACTTGCAACCACACAGCCAACAAGACTGGTATCTAAGCTCTATCAAGAACTGGTGAACTCAATGGATGGTTTGTGATAAAGCAAACAACCTAATTAGAGATGGGCAAAAGATAAGAACAGACATTTCACCAAAAAGGAAACACAGGCCGGGCGCGGTGGCTCAAGCCTGTAATCCCAGCACTT
>NW_022436970.1:4852878-4890645 GCF_009761245.1 Sapajus apella | reverse complement strand
AATTAAACCCATGAAAAGGTGTTCAACATCATTAGCCAGTAGAGAGAAACAAACTGAAACCACAATAGAATAGTGCCACATACCTATCAAAATGGCTAAAATAAACAAAGGTAACACTAGCGAATGCTGGCGAGAGAAGCCGGATCCCTCGTACGTTGCTTCTGGGAATATAAAATGGTACAGCCACTCTGAAAAATGCAAATACCACATAACCCAGAGTCTAAACATGCAAATACCACATAACCCAGCAATTATACTTTGCTGATAAATAGGCATTTATCCCAGAGAAATAAAAACTTACATCCACACAAAAACGTATACACAATGTTAATACTAGCTTTATCCATCAGAGCCCCCAACTGGATCCAATACAGATGTCTTTCAACAAGTGAATGGTTAAATGACCTATGGTACAACCATACAACGGAAGCTACTCGGCAATAAAAAGGAATATGCTATTGATAGACCCAACAACCAGGGAATTATTCTGAGTGAAAAAAAGCCAACCCTAAAGAGTTATATACTATATGATTCCATTTATATGACATTCCTGAAATGACAAAATTATAGAAATGAAAAACAGCTTAGTGGTTGCCAGAGGTGAAGGAGTGGGTGCGTGTGGCTATTTATAAATGAGCAATGAGAGATCCCTGCAGTGCTGGGAAAGTTCTGTACCTTGACTGAGTCAATGCCCATACCCCAGTTGTGATACTGATCTACAGTTTTGTGAGATGTTCCCATTGTGAGGAACTGGATGAAGGGTATACAAGTTCTCTCCATATTATTTCTTACATGAATCTACAATTACCTCAAAAGAAAAAGGGAAGGAGGTCCTTCCTACCTTTTCTCCAGGCCTAGTAAACCGAGGGACTGAAAGGCACTGAGTGAAGAGTGATGGACCAGTCTAGCAAGGACCTGGGAGACCACACCCTTTACACTTCCTGAACCATGAACGGGGCAGCAGGGTCAGTTCAGGAATCCACTTCGGGTAACTAGACTAATTAGACACTAATATGCAGACCTATGGAACCCTGCCCCAGAGCTACAGGCATAGGGTTAAACTGAACTGGGTTCCTACCCCAGAAAGGGCGGGCCAGGGTGTGAAGCCCTGGAAAACTGTTACAATGTGAGGTGGTATACTCTTCCAATTCACCCATGAGCTACCACGAATGTGGAGGTCAATGGGGAAATAGAAAGTGAAAGTGTTAAATATACAGAATGCTGGCCGGGCAGGGTGGCTCACACCGGTAATCCCAGCACTTTGGAAGGCCAAGGCAAGTGATCACTTGCGGTCAGGAGTTTGAGACCACACTGGCCAGGAGTTTGAGACCAGCCTGGCCAACATGGTGAAACCCTGTCTCTACTAATAATATAAAAATCAGCTGGCCATGTTGGCATGCGCCTATAATCCCAGCTGCTCTGGGGGCTGAGGCAGGAGAATCGCTTGAACTCGGGAGGCAGAGGCTGCAGTGAGCCGAGATCATGCCACTGCACTCCAGCCTGGGCAACAGAGTGAGACTCCACCTCAAAAAAGAAAATCCATGGAATTAGCGGGACAACAGAGGAAAGGAGGGGCTCGGCACAGTCACTGGTACTTCAGGCGCCCCCGGGGCCATTTCTAGATTATTTGTAAGCAGTCACATGTGTTTTAAGTGCTACCTTCGGAAAGAAACCAAATGCCGTGGAAAGATTTTTCCCAATCGAGTTCAACAAGCTGTGAACTGGCTGACGGTCATGTGACTGGCAAATGGAAAGATGAAACGAAGGCTATTTTCTCTTTTCTTTTCTCCCTGTCTTACTTCATCCCCCACCTCCCGATCCCACACGGCTGCTGGACGCCACCTCAGGCGACAGTAATGGGCGAGAACCCCCCTGGCCACATGTGGAGGCTAGGATGGCAACAGCCACAGGCATGCTACTAGCCCATAGAACCAGGAAAGAGGCTCCAGGTTAGGTTAAACCATGAATGCTGAGGATGCAGCAGCCACTCCTACTGAGGCAGAAGCCACACTCCCCGCCTGGGTCTGAGTGACACAGTCTGGCTGCGTCTGGGAAAATGGGAAGCTGCGGAGAGGCATTCTAGATCCAGTGAGAAGCAGGAGATGAGGAACAGGAGGAGAGCATGCTGTGGGACCTTTGCACGCTGCTGACTATGCAGGGCTTGGCTATGCAGTGGGTTGAAGCTCACTACAAACAAATGCCCTTCTCTGGTGAGCGGAGCGACCTACATGGATGAGGGGATGACTGCAAATCGGAAACAGAACAGGAGGTGAGCGTTTTGCTTGCGTGTATCTGGCCTGAGAGTTAAATGTACATTTTGCCCTAATTCACTCTTTGGGATTCCGGGTGAAACAGGTGACCTGCGTATTTTACTCATCCCAGCAAGATACAAAAGTGACACCAAAGCAATCACACACACAAAATGTTAATCTCTCCTCCTAGGGATAGAGCTTCACCCATTTCACCCTAGTTTGGCTGTTGAGCCTAAAAGGTTAATAAAGAACAAGCCGGGTGCGGTGGCTCATGCCTGTAATCCCAGCTCTTTGGGAGGCTGAGGTGGGCGGATCACCTGAGGTCAGGAGTTCAAGACCAGCCTGACCAATATGGTGAAAATTCCTGGACACTTGCGCCCTCCCAAGCCTAAACCAGGAAGAAGTTAAAACCCTGAATAGACCAGTAACAAGGGCTGAAGTTGAGGCAGCAATTAAGAGCCTACCACCCAAAAAAAGCCCAGGTCCAGATGGGTTCACAGCCGAATTCTACCAGACATACAAAGAGGAGCTGATACTATTCCTTCTGAAATTATTCCAAACAATCAAAAAAGAGGGAATCCTTCCCAAATCATTTTATGAGACCAACATCATCCCGATACCAAAACCCAGCAGAGACTCAGCAAGAAAAGAAAACTTCAGGCCAATATCCATGATGAACACAGATGCAAAAATCTTCAATAAAATACTGGCAAACTGATTGCAACAGCACATCAAAGAGCTTATCCACCATGATCAAGTAGGCTTCATCCCGGGATGCAAGGCTGGTTCAACATATGCAAGTCTATAAACGTAATTCACCACATAAACAGAACCAAAGACAAAAACCACATGATTATCTCAATTGATGCAGAGAAGGCCTTTGACAAAATTCAACAGCGCTTTATGCTAAAAACACTCAATTAGCTGGGTATTGACGCAACGTATCTCAAAATAATAAAAGCTATTTATGATAAACCCACAGCCAATATCATACTGAATGGGCAAAAACTGGAAGCATTCACCTTGAAATCTGGCACTAGACAAGGATGCCCGCTCTCACCACTCCTATTCAATATAGTACTGGAAGTTCTAGCCAGAGCAATCAGGCAAGAAAAGAAATAAAGGGTATTCTAATAGGAAAGGAGGAAGTCAAATTGTCTCTATTTGCAGACGACATGATTGTATATCTAGAAGACCCCATCGTCTCAGCCCAAAATCTCCTGAAACTTTGCTAAGCAATTTCAGCAAAGTCTCAGGATACAAAATCAATGTGCAAAAATCACAAGCATTCCTATACACCAATAACAAACTTGAAGTGAGCCAAATCAAGAATGAACTGCTATTCACAATTGCTACAAAGAGAATAAAATACCTAGGAATACAACTAACAAGGAACGTGAAGGACCTCTTCTAGGAGAACTACAAGCCACTGCTCAACGAAATAAGAGAGGACACAAACAGATGGAGAAACATTCCATGTTCATGGTTAGGAAGAATCAATATCATGAAAATGGCCATACTGCCCAAAGTAATTTACAGACTCAACACTACCCCCATCAAGCTACCAATGACCTTCTTCACAGAACTGGAAACAAACACCTTAAACTTCATATGGAACCAAAAGAGAACCTGCATAGCCAGTCAATTCTAAGCAAAAAGAACAAAGCGAGAGGCATCACACTACCAGACTTCAAACTATACACGGCTACAGTAATCAAAACAGCATGGTACTGGTACCAAAACAGAGATGTAGACCAGTGGAACAGAACAGAGGTCTCAGAGGCAATGCCACACATCTACAACCATTCGATCTTTGACAAACCTGACAAAAACAAGCAATGGGGAAAGGAGTCCCTGTTTAATAAATGGTGTTGGGAAAACTGGCTAGCAGTGTGCAGAAAGCAGAAACTGGACCCCTTCCTGACACCTTACACTAAAATTAACTCCACATGGATTAAAGACTTAAACATAAGACCTAACACCATTAAAAACCCTAGAAGAAAGCCTAGGCAAAATCATTCAGGACATAGGCATAGTTAAGGACTTCATGACCAAAACACCAAAAGCATTGGCAACAAAAGCCAAAATAGACAAATGGGACCTAACCAAACTCCACAGCTTCTGCACAGCAAAAGAAACAGTCATTAGAGTGAATCGGCAACCAACAGAATGGCAAAAAATTTTTGCAATCTACCCATCTGACAAAGGGCTGATATCCAGAATCCACAAAGAACTGAAACAGATTTACAAGAAAAAAACAAACGAGCCCATTCAAAAGTGGGCGAAGGATATGAACAGACACTTTAGAAAAGAAGACATACATGAGGCCAACAAACATATGAAAAAATGCTCATCATCACTGGTCATCAGAGAAATGCAAATCAAAACCACATTGAGATACCATCTCACACCAGTTAGAATGGCGATCATTAAAAAAATCTGGAGACAACAGATGCTGGAGAGGATGTGGGGAAACACGAACACTTTCACACTGTTGGTGGGAGTGTAAATTAGTTCAACCATTGTGGAAGTCAGTGTGGCCATTCCTCAAGGACCTAGAAATAGAAATTCCATTTGACCCAGCAATCCCATTACTGGGTACATATCCAAAGGATTATAAATCATTCTACTATAAGGACACGTGCACACGAATGTTCATTGCAGCACTGTTTACAATAGCAAAGACCTGGAACCAACCCAAATGCCCATCGATGATAGACTGGATAGGGAAAATGTGGTACATATACACCCTGGAATACTATGCAGCCATCAAAAACAAGGAGTTCATGTCCTTTGTAGGGACATGGATGAACCTGGAAACCATCATTCTCAGCAAACTGACACAAGAACAGAAAATCAAACACCACATGTCCTCACTCATAGGTGGGTGTTGAACAATGAGAACACATGGACACAGGGAGGGGAGCATCACACACTTGGCTCTGTCGGGGGAAATAGGGGAGGGACAGTGAGGGGTGGGGAGTTGGGGAGAGATAGCATGGGGAGAAATGCCAGATATAGGTGATGGGGAGGAAGGCAGCAAACCACACTGCCATGTGTGTACCTATGCAACAGTCTTGCATGTTCTTCACATGTACCCCAAAACCTAAAATGCAATTTAAAACAATAATAATAATGAAAGAAAGAAAGAAAGAGAAAAGAAAAGAAAAGAAAAGAAAAGAAAAGAAAAGGAAAGGAAAGGAAAGAAAAGAAAAGAAAAGAAAAGAAAGAGAAAGAGAAAGAGAAAGAAAGAAAGAAAGAGCCAGGCGCAGTGGCTCACACCTGTAATCCCAGCACTATGGGAGGCTGAGGTGGGTAGATCACCTGAGGTCAGGAGTTTAAGACCAGCCTGGCCAACATGGTAAAACCCCGTTTCTACTAACAATACCGAAAATTAGCTGGGCATGGTAGTGGGTGCCTGTAATCCCAGCTACTCAGGAGGCTAAGGCAGGAGAATCGCTTGAACCTGGAAGACGGAGGTTGCAGTGAGCAGAGGTTGCGGTGAGCCGAGATTGCGCCACTACACTCCAGCCTGGGCGACAAGAGTGAAACTCCGTCTCACAAAAATAAAAATAAAATAAAAACTAGGGAAATGCAGGGAAGAAGAAAATTCTTACCCATCTGGCCAAGCCCTTCCTTGCTCTCAGAAAAGGAGGACTCAGACAGACACATCTGAGGGTAGCTCCAAAGGCCAGATACAGAGCACTCAGCTCGTAGTGAGAACCCTCCTAAGCCACGACACAGCTGACCACTCTACACAGTCCACCAGCAGACATGGACACGAGACAAAAGGACAACAGCACTGAAGAAAGGGCTTTCGGCTTTTTCCCCTTTCTTACTTGCATCCTGTTAGGCTGAAAAGAAAGATTATCCTTTGGATGAAGTGGTGTCAAGATGGGAGGACATCCACGTAGACAGGACCCAGACATCACCACTGGAATAGGTTAAAAGCCGGCGCCATCACGGCCTTCTTGAACTAAGTCTCTGCTTTCCTGTTTTCTTGAGCATTTTACTGCCAGAGCCGATGAAACATTTAACATTCAAACTTGCAAGAATGCTGTCAAAACTTTTTACTGCTTCCATTTCCACTAAACTGAAAAACCAGAGAAAAAAATACTGGGGTATTCTTGATCTTTTGTTCCCCAAACTCAAAATGGTACAAAGAACTTAACCCAGTAATTACCCTTGAGGAATTAATCACCAAGATAGTACCAAACTTCTAAATTGTAGCATAAACATCCTAATTAATAAAATATTAGAGGACGAAAAAGGAAAGCCCAGTTTCCTGCTACATCTCTATGAAAAGATGTTTGAGGGGCATAGTGTATTAGCTCAAACTAGTGCTCCCCTGGAATTTCACAATTTTTTTTGGTTGGGGGGGCGGGCGGCAGACAGGGTCTTGCTCTGTCACCTGAGGCTGGAGTGCAGTAGCGTGATCTCAGCTTGTTGTAACCTCCACCCCCCAGGCTCAAGCGATCTTCCCAACTCAGTCTCCCAAGTAGCTGGTTTGACAGGCATGTGCCACCAAGCCTGGCTAATGCTTTGTACTTTTGGTAGAGACTGGGTTTCGCCATGTTGCCCAGGCTGGTCTCGAATTCCTGACCTCAGACAATGCACCTGTCTCGTCTCCCAAAGTGCTGGGATTACAGGTGTGAGCCACTGGGCCCAGCCAAATTTCACATGTTTTCTGGTTTGGACAATACGTCACATGGTCTAACCGGAATTTATTTCATTCAACATGTCCAATTACTTCCAAACAATAGTATCATATATTTATGATAAATACATTTATCTATTAGCTACAAGTTGCCTCATGAAGTAGCAAATGATGGAGATGAAAGGCTGATTGACGCCCACTGTGAAATGTGGCTCACTGACACTGACCTGCACTTCACTGCGACAACTGCAAACATATACAAAGGTGTTCTAGCTAAGCGGAGGTGGGTTTGCCGTTTGTAGCTTAAATTCACTGCAGTGAAGGGTGTTACGGAACGTACATCTGGACCACCATCTTAAGTAAGCAGACATGCCACAGAAATGGGTAGTGAAAACAGATTTCACTGTAAAAGACAGATCAGCATTATAAACAAGAAGCTCAGTAGAGCTGCCAGCAGATAAATAACAGTAAATATTTTTCTAAATATCAAAATTGCCAATAAGTCAGGAACTCTGATGACAAAGCCTGATTTGAACAGTTCATACAATGGGATGATACTACAACCAGCTCAATCTCAGGCTTTCAACACATTCCAATGACCAAACGATTACCAAAAGGTAAAGTTCCACAACTCAACTGGTACACATATATTATCTTCCCCCCTAAAAACCTATTTTATTAAAATAAGATTCATGTTTCAACATTGTTTCTATTCTTATTTTTAGGAGATATGATCTCGCTCCAATGCCAGGCTACAGTGCAGTGGCTCAATCACAGCTCACCGCAGCTTCAAACTCCTGGGCTCAAGCAACCTTCCCACCTCACCCTCCTAACTATAGCTGGGACAACAGGCACATGCCACTGCCGCCGCCACCGCCACTGCCGCCACCACCGCCGCCGCCGCCACCGCCGCCGCCGCCGCCACCACCACCACTACCGTGTCCCCAGCTAGTTGTTTCTATTCTACGAAAACAATCCTTACTGGATCATGTGCTTGGCTGCACAGGCATGCACACGCGCGCGCGCGCACACACGCACACACGTCCATTTCACTGCGTTCCCACCCTAAAATCAAGGGCATCTTATCAAGCACTCACACCTACAGACTCATCACTGAAACACCAAAATTTAAATGATACTCTACTTGTCCACTCGTATCTGCAGCCTGCTGGAAATGTGTAGCCAGCGACGTCTCGTCCTGGAAGACTTCGTTACACTCCAAACATTTTAGACTATGTCTACACAGTTTGGAGGGGTCTTCGTCTAGGGGCATGGCTGGGGTGATGGGAGTGCTTGACGGAGCCGATATGACTGTCCCAGTTATGCCAGACTGAATTTTTGTGACAGTGTGTGTACCAGCTCCCACAGGGCTTTGAAGAGTAGAAGATGAAGTGGACGTATTGCTTGACGGAGAAACTATCATTTGATCTGCTGGGACTGGCTTTAAAATTAAGTGGGAGCATTGCATTACCACCCCTTTCTCCTTATGCCCACGGGCATGGGAAAGGAGGCTGCATTTGTTGTAAAAAACGAGGTTCTTTGTACAATGGTTGCACGTTACTTCGATGCGCACGCTCCGTCTGTCGTAGTGCTGGGTCAGACTCTTTTCAAGTGCAAAGGAGTCGCCACACTCCAAGCACTTGTACCCACGCGTCGGTAACGTGATCCCTGCATTGGCGGGAGGACTGAGGTTTGGGATGTAAACAGGGACTGGATTGACACTGCTCAGCACCTTGTTGAAAGCTTCCACCACAGAACTCTGCAAGGACGACACCACCTGCACTCGAGACACCTTTTTGGGGGGTTGCGAGGCTGCTGCATTGATTATTGCCTGCTTTATTTGTTGCTGAGGTTTGGTTAGCACTTGGCGGAGTTCAGAGGTGGCCTGGGCACCCTGAGGCAGAAGGTTAAGGTTGGCAAGGTGCACAGTCTTTGGCACGAGTTTGGCGTTGGCCAGGCTAGATGCCGGCACCACGACAGTTTGCTGCTGGATGGCGTTGGCGGCTTTAATGATGGCGCTGCTGGCACTCTGGACAGAGGCAGCAGATATGACCGTGGCTTTCACCGTGGTATTGTTAGCAAGCTTTAAATTAATGACTTGGGATCCTGCCGTCTTCACAGCAGACACCGGGAGGAAAGCAGTGGCCACAGGCTTGATCGTGACCTGTTTAGGGGCGAGCTCCGCAGGGGAAACTGCATTGGTCACGACTGCCGACTGGAGAGGCGCCCTGGGGGGAGAGGAAAGGACGGCGGCTGATGCTGGAGACGACAGAAGGGATGTCACAGAGGCCATCACGGATGCCGTCTGCTCAGAAGGCTTCTTCCCAGAGTCAAGATCCACTTCTGGCAATACCCTGGTCACTGTTCTCTTGATCTCCCCAGAAGACGTCTTAATGGTTTTTATGCGGACTTTGGGGATTGCTGGTGTGGACCCTGCAGGAGAGGACGGGGACCCCTTGCTGCTGTTCTCACTTGAGATGCTTCTGGGACTATCGGGTTGCTTTAGGGATGGTTTTTTGGTCCCGTCGATGAGATTCTGGGATTCAGGAGACTTGTCGGCGGCCCTCGGACTGTCGTTTACTTCTTTTGGTAATGGGGAGGACTCCCTTGAATTGGCCACTGGTTCTTTGCAGGAGTCTGAAGCCGCCTTTTTAGCGCTGAGAGCCGCGATGGCAGCGATGCAGGATGAGAGCTTGGAGGACGACTTTGTCTTAGACGGCGCGATGCCGGGCAGGCTGGTGTCGTTCTTCTCAGAGCTCGGCTTTCCATCCAGGACTCTGTTTTCCGGCACCTTGTCAGAGTTCTCCTTCAATTTATCCTCTGCTTTTCGAACTTTAAAAGGTTCATAAACACTCAGGTTTATAGAACTGGCTTCTGCTTCTCTCTTAACAACTTTGTTTTTCTCCACACTGCCTGACGTAGAGAGTCCAGTCTTGCTGGAGTTCTCCCCGCCAAGTGCCTTCAGCTTATCGAAGTCCTGCTGGGGAGCCGACCCCGTCAACACGTTCGATCTGAAGCTTGACCGCACGTCCTCCTTGTCAGGGGGGTCGTCCACCTCGATCTTCTCGTCGTCATCAAACTCTTCAGCGCTGGAGATCGGGCTAAACTGGCTGAACGTCGAGTCTTTCAGAGTCACCTCAGAGGCAGGCACGTCTCCTTTCAAGGTCTTAGCTCCATCTTTACTGTAACTGTCGAGGGAGGACCCTGTGAGAAACCCATTATGCAGGCCATTGCCGGTGGGATTGTGGCCGTCCTTCTCCCCGCCCTCGGAGGAGTCGATGTTCCGAACGTTCTTGACGATAACACTGACGCCCACATCAGAAGACGACGGCGCGTGGGAGTCGTCCTCTCCGTGAGCGTTCTGCTTCATGTGGCTTTCGTGGTCATCGTGTCCAGACTCAATAGCTGCTTTAGGATCGACCATATCCGGGATGTCAAATGCTGCCAGGAGGTCATCAAAGTCTGGGGTCTTCATATCCCCCATGGTCATGAATTTGAGCAGATGTTCTGTTAAATGAGCAGAAAATAGTTCCATCAGTAACTGGTATTTCCTCACGATGAGATAAAACCCCTATACACTTCGCACTAACATAACGACGATTTCCAAGAAAGAGCATGGTGGTAACTGCATTTACAATAACTAGGAAACCCTGAGTCCAAGTGAACAAACATCAAGAAAATGTAAGACCTATATAATTTTAGCTTCAAGAGTAATCCCTCCATACTCTAGTACAGTGTTACCAGCGTGGCTCCCAGCTAACAAGAATGAAGTTGATTGAACCTGCTGTAGTCTAGAAAAACAGGTTCTGGTGTGACAACTAGAAAATGTGTCAATTTCATAAAAAGCTACTTCCAAACATATTTTGATCTTGTTAGTATTTAATACTACTGGCAAAATGATCGCTATCATAGTCACCATCAGATTTGGGATATCGTATTAAAAGAAACGTGCCACAATCAAAAAGCCAATTACAGATTTTGATATTCACCTACAGAAAAAAGAAACGAATATCCACACCCACCACAGGATATCTGCTCATAACTTCTACTTGGGACTTATTTTAAAAAAAAAAAAGAAAAAAAAAAAACCTTAAGGAGCTGATTCCATCCATTTTTATTTAACCCTAACTTTCCCTATTAGGTTTGTTAAAAAAGAAACACTCTCAGATAGAAGGCAGAGAGTTATAGAAAAGTGGATGGACACAGCCATTACCAAGCCTAAAGGCTATACGAATACATGCGGTGCCTGAGGGTCTTTAAAAGGGGCCCTTCCCCCCATCTGCAGAGAACAAGTGATTGTGGGGCAGATAAAGCCTCTGCTGTAGGGGACATGTTCTGCTCCCTGGACCCCCGAGCCCCCCTCCCTGGGACTCTCCTGTTTCCTGGTCTCTACTCCAGTGTGTATGTACGCTTGTCTCCTCTTACAGACTGGCCTGTAAGCCACCTGAGGACAGGCAAAGTGTCACTCACCTTTCTAGCATAAATGCCAAATAATTAACACAACACCAAGTCAGGCACTAGATTTAGAAGAGAAAACCAGGAATGGACCCAGCTCTGTCACCTGCTAGATGTGGGGCCCTCAGGAAATGAGGGGATCTTCTGCAGTGGAAGCAAACAGCCAGGACACGAAGGAAAGCAAAGAGGGGAGAGGGGAGAGGGAGAGAAGCGAAAGCGCAATCAAGCAAGCAGCAGTCAGTCAGAAGGGCAGAGAGCAGCAGCTGACTTCAGGCCACTCTCAGCGGAAGAATTCGCCTGGCGCATTTACAGACGCATGTCCCTAGACAGACTCTGCTCTTCGGTATTTACTGTGTTATTATCCTTCCTTCAAATATGCCTTACTGGTCCCTGACATGGTGTTTCCTTCCACATTTTACTGAAACACTTAATGATTTTTTTTCCTCGTACAATCTATAAAAGATCACACATTCCTAATAAACATAACTATTCCAGGGGCAAGGGAGAATTTCTGCTCAGTGAGAATATACATGCCTGAAAAAACTCATATAAACCACAAATCCATCAACAGCTGCTAAGACCCTCAGCGTATTAACTCACTCTGGGGACACAACCAAATACTGAAGAAACTGGTTAGGAAAAACTACTGCTGAAGACGAAATCAACACTTAGGGTTTGAGGGAGCTGAAGAATAAATCTGCTTCCATTCACACCTGTCTCGGTTAGTACCAGGCTGAAGAAGTCACACGTGCTTTTCCTTCGATGGCTTACTCGGCCTCTAGAAAACTCTCTGTGACCAAATTTCTCTCAGAGGGGCGCTTGCGGGCACAGACAGGGAGTAACACACCCCCAGGACCAAACTACCACCGATGCAAAAAGTACACAGGAAATAAAACGATGACACCTAAAGGGATACTGACACACAAGTATCTACGGGAAGTCAGACCCAGTAGGAAAGTTTGTGATTGATTTTGTTTTTTACATGAAATTGAACATTTAAACTGTAAAATGTGGGGAATGAAAAAGCCATCTGTCAGGCACTATATCCAAGTAAAAATCCACCCACTTACAAATAATCCCTGAACGTCACCACTCGTTTCCATCCATCATCCTGGTGTTGGAAAGGGAATTCTCACAATAAAGCTGCCATCAGCAGAGCAGCCCTGTGATCTGTCCTCACCAGCCGTGCTGATCTAAAGTTGGAGGTCACTGCTAACAGAAAACTCAAGACACTACCCCCTGTCCCACCAGGGTTGAAAGGGCCTGAAAAGTGGGTTTTTAACTTATGCAAAGCGTGGGCGCAGGCTCTCGAAGTCCCCATGGTAGCAGGGCTCTGCCCTAGTCCCTCTACCCTTTCTTTAGAGCTCCACAGGATCTGTGTCATTTGCCCTCTCTTTATGATTTTGGTGAGCAAAACACTTCATACAGTTTCACACTGTTCATCCCAGAGGGCAGTCGGTTCAGGAACAAAGAGAAGGTAAGACATAATTCAAACACTCAGTGGATGGGAGGCCCAGAACATACAACCACAAGAATGAGGAAAGGTCGCCACGTGAAACAAAACTGGATGGTCAGCAGTGCGACCGTCTGATATTCTTATGAACCCTGGGAGGGTTAATATGGCTCTTCTCACCTTTTTCTGCTGTTATACATACAGGGAGCTCCTGATTTATAAACACGTGCACAGCAGCCGTACTGAATCGCTGAGTCAAGGCTAGCTTGCTGCCCTCCTCACCACCCTATGGTTTCCCATCTGCCCAGCTAAAGCAGAGTTAAGGTCTAGAAGGCCCACAGAGGAACTCCCACGCCTGCAAACCCCTCAAAGGGGTTGAGAAGCAACTCTCTCTCCACAGCGATCCAGCCGCACCCTGTTCCCATCCCTCTGCTCCACCTAAGGTTTGTACTCTTCTCTTGGGGGCTGTGGGGAAGCCCAGCGTGAAGCAGTGGGATGTGGTGAAGAGGTCAGAGTGAGCTGACGGTAGTTTAAAAAGTGAGTCAGCCATCCTAGTTCACCTGCAGGAAGCCCGACGTTAAGCTGAAAATGCATAAAGGGCGTTTTTTAAAGCCTGAGCACAGCCGCCATGGAAGTGCATCATGTTGTCTGAAATCCGAGATCACTGTGGCAGGTGGACTCCCCTCTCCAGGGTTGTATAACTAATGGAATGGATATCGCTCTCTGTAACTTCACACTTCTTTTTTGGTTTATAGGAATGTTTTTCATACCCACAATCACATTGTCCTATTACCCTTTCCCTTCCCACATTCTGGAAGGCAAGAGCAAGTGTGCCACGTGGAGGGAAAAAAAAAAGGTCTAACTCCCACTTCATTTCTCAGCTATATTGAATACAAAGAGGAATGTTTATGCCTGAAAGTTTTCTCCATTTTCCACCCCAATTCCTAAGTACTACTGTCTTAAAAATAGATTCTTTTGCTTAAAAACATTACAAAAATAAATCTCAGTCCTCTCTTTTGAAAGATAAAATAGAATGATCTCATTTTAGCTTCCCTTTCCCTCAACAGTTTGAATTTCAAACAGAATGAGCTTTAGTTATTTTAACAATGTCTTTCGCTTATGCCCTATAAAATACATCTCCCTTCAAAGGCAATAATGGTCCTTTATTTTATTATTTTTTTTTTTTTCAAAACAAGGTCTTGTTCTAATTGGCAGGGCTGGAGTGCAGAGGCGTGATCTTGGCTCACTGCAACCTCTGCCTCTCGGGTTCAAGCGATTCTCCTGCCTCAGCCTCCCGAGTAGCTGGGATCACAGGCGCGCCCCACCGTGCGCGGCTAATTTTTTTATTTTTAGTAGACGCGGAGTTTCATCATGTTGACCGGGCTGGTCTTGAACTCCTGACCTCATGATCTGACCACTTCGGTCTCCCAAAGTGCTGGGATTACAGGCGTGAGCCACCAAGTCCAGCCAATGGTCTTTTAATTTAAAGTAAACCCTACATAAATGACCTAGAATTCACTAATAGCATTTGTGTTTAATGTGTAATGTGCTTTCACCCAAAGACATCAACGATATCTGAGGGGGCAAAAAAGCTAGACCTGTTTACAAAAAAGGAAACTGAAAGAACTCAGGTCTGTCACATGATCACTTTATTTTCTTCTATGACACAGAGATAAAACATTTCCTTTCCTACTCAAAGTCTCTTAGAAGTATAAAAAGCCGGCCGGGCTCAGTGGCTCACGCCTATAAGATCCCAGCACTTTGGGAGGCCGAGAAGGGTAGATCACGAGGTCAAGAGATCAACACCATCCTGGTCAACATGGTGAAACCATCTCTACTGAAAATACAAAAATTAGCTGGGCATGGTGGCGCACGCCTGTAGTCCCAGCTACTCGGGAGGCTGAGGCAGGAGAACTGCTTGAACCCAGGAGACAGAGGTTGCGGCGAGCCGAGATCGCGCCATTGCACTCCAGCCTGGGTAAAAGGAGCGAAACTCCATCTCAAAAAAAAAAAAAAAAAAAAGAAGTATAAAAAGCTATTTCATCTTTGTTGGCAGAAGACAAAAAAGTTATGAAGTCAAAAGAAAAACTTAAGAAAAACCTATTTACCCCTTAATCAAACTTTTTGTACTTTGTAATAAAAAAAAATTCTTTCTTTGCAATGAAAAAATTGTTAGTTTCCCAATTTCCAACTAGAGAATGTCAATATTAAAGGCACAGGCACAACCTAACCACTGAATCCCAACTTTAAATAATTCCCGAACAGAAAGATGCCCAAATCCAGCCAAGGTCTGCCTCACCTGACCTGTGAAAACGCTGGTTCCCTATTTAACAGGGAAACTAACACTTCCCCTAATGAAAATCAACACTCTATATCATAACAGTCCTACTTAGAGAAAAACAAATCAAAGTCCACTGGCCATCCTCACAGTATTATAAAGGCTTCCCGTAAAACAACTGTAATAATACAAGGTCAGCTTTGGGATTCCCAGTCTATTTTCCAGCACTATCTCGTCAATGAGGCCCTTCAATGTGTCTTTTTTAAATTCCATTGAATTTTTTTTTTTTTTAAAGACGGGGTTTCACCATGTTGGTCAGGCTGGTCTTGAACTCCCGCCCTCAGGTGGTCCGCCCACCTTGGCCTCCAAAGTGCTTGGATTACAGGCTTGAGCCACTACGCCCGGCCTAAATTCCATTGCATTTTTAAAGAAATAATTCATAGGCCGGGCGTGGTGGCTCACGCCTATAATCCCAGCACTCAGGGAGGCCGAAGCGGGTATATCACGGGGTCAAGAGATCGAGACCATCCTGGTCAACATGGTGAAACCCCGTCTCTACTACAAATACAAAAATTCAGCTGGGCATGGTGGTGTGTGCCTGTAATCCCAGCTACTCAGGAGGCTGAGGCAGGAGAATTGCCTGAACCCAGGAGGCGGAGGTTGCGGTGAGCCGAGATCACGCCATTGCACTCCAGCCTGGGTAACAAGAGCGAACTCCGTCAAAAAAAAAAAAAAAAAGAAGTAATTCGATAAATGAATGGATGTAGCATGTTTTCATCCTTCCTATCTTTCCTTCAAATATAACATGTTCTTATAACATATGTTTATATTATGTAATGTTTCAAATTTAATTTCCTCTTCTTAGAAAATGAATCTAGCTAGGATCCGCAGTTTTTAGACATCTTCAAGAAACACAGGGATTGACTTCTCTTGGCCACCTACATTCAAATTCTTGCTCTTCCCATTATCCCATTATGCAAACCTTAGCCCTGCCTCATCACTAATCTTATATTTTCAGGATTTCCAAGGCTCTTCACATACCTCTTCCACCAAAGGGGAGTGGGGAGGGGAGGAGATGGGAGGGGAGGAGGGGAGGGGAGGGGAAGGGAGGAGAGGGGAGGAAGAGGAGAGGGCAGGGGAGAAGAGGGCAGGGGAGGGCTTCGTCTCCTCTCTGCCAACTGACCTTTTGCCGCTTTTATCCCACTTCAATCTTAATCAAATATCAGGGAAACCTATGTTCTCAGTGCATTTCCATTCCGAACACCACGCTGGTTCAGCTGCACAGGTCAGCCTCATGCTTCTTCACTCTTCCTAAAACAGCTGGGAACAAGGGTCAGCTTTGGGGCCAACTTTTTTTTAAAAAATCTGACCAGCTGTACCTCTGGAGTAGCTGCCCTGATTCACTGCTTCTCTCTAGGAAGTCAGGGATGGGAGAGACTGAGCCCCAAATATGACAATTCTCAGCTTTCAAAAAAATAGCATACATACAGACATACAGACACACACGTGAAAAAGTGTGTAAAGGGAAAATAAGCAATTATGAAAAAAGCTGGCCAGGCACAGTAGCTCACACCTGTAATCCCAGCACTTTGGGGGGTCAAGGCAGGCAGATCACTTGAGGTCTGGAGTTTGAGACCACACTGGCCAACATGGTGAAACCCCGTCTCTACCAAAAATGCAAAAATCAGCTGGGTGTAGTGGTGGACGCTTGGAATCCCAGCTACTCGGGAGGCTGAGGCAGGAGAGTTACTTGAACCCGGGAGGCAGAGGTTGTAGCGGGCCAAGATCCTGCCACTGCACTCCAGGGTGGGCAACAGAGCCATACTCAGTCTCGGGGAAAAAGGAAAGAAAAGAAGAAAAGAAAAGAAAAAAAGCTATGGAATCTCTTAATTACTTGCCATCTGAAGGTCCCATGCCAGTGACAAAATGCCAAAGAAAAGTTTCATTTTATCTTTAGCCTACACACTAGTTAGACCCTGATTAAGTTCAGATGGGCAGCCCAGAGCACCTTGTAGGTCTAAAGGTTCCTCTCCAGCCATAGGAAAGAAAGCGGACACAATGGGACACCAACAACTTGCCTTGACGCTGTCACCCAGCATTGCTGGGCACCCTGATCACACTGCCCCTCTCAGCAGAAGAGCTTCATTTTCTAAGCAGCCTACACTGGGTAACAGTGTACAAATACAGTTTATATGCACGGTCAAAGAACAAAATGCATGTTTTGTTAATTCTGTGTGAATTAACAAGAAATTAGCAAATATAGTTGCTATTATCCAAAACAGGTATTAATGGTTTCTTTAAACCTGATGATACCAATCACAGATAGACAAATACTTTGTTCAAGGTAGTATGTCTTCTTCTTCAGTTAACATTTGATATTCCTGATCTGAAAAACAACAGATTTCCTGATCTGAAATTCAAACTGCTTCTGGAAATATCAACACAAGAGTCACTAACGCCATGAACCAGGGCATGACCTGGGGAAATACAGAATGAAGCCATCCCCAGCCCATCCCTGCAGTTATTCCACACTTCTCCCTCAAGGTTATAAAAGTAGGCTCCCCGCTCTACCCTCGCACATCAGAAGCAACTAAGGGAAAGTCCCTGTCCCTATAAACTTTGTTATAGGGTTGAGCCTTCTCTGAAAGCGCAACCTCCCCTGCTCAACCTACTTCTCCAATCACAGCTCTCTAAGGAAGCTGGCTCCCCAACTCCAAGCTCTCCTGGGTCAAAACAAAAGCTCAGCTACAGTGAGAGCTCCTTTGCTTTTTCCAGGAGAGAAGCTCCAGGGAAAGTCAGGGCGTGCCCGTGGCAGGTCCTCGGTGTCACTTAGTGCTGCAATCCTTTTTGTTTTGCCTTATTATTAATGCCCAGCCTGCCGAGAGGCAAAGGCTGTTTCTTTTCTTTTCTTTTCTTTGACACAGGACCTGGCTCTGCTGCCCAGGCTGGAGTGTAGGGCCATGATCACACAGCTCACTGCAGCCTCAAAGTCCTGGGCTCAAGCAATCCTTACATGCACTGCCATACTCAGCTAATTATTTTCTTATCTGTTGTAGAAATGGGGTCTCACTCTCACCCAGACTGGTCTCAAACCGGCCTCAAGTGATCCTCCAGCCTCGCCTCCCAACACGCAGGGATTACTGACTTGAGCTACCCTGCCTGGCCTGAGGCTGTGGCCTGCAGATGTTACAATCTCTCCCTCTTCTAAACCCCATTCCTTTTTCTTTCTGAGGTTAAGTTTAAAAATAACAGTCACCAGTCAAGAGGTCTCCCATGGCTTCCTTCCTTCAAATCTTGCCTACCTCCACTGCTGGCCTTGCCAAGCCGATCCTCCACAGTGAGCTTGGTCCCTTCTCCTTTGGGTCATTAATATCCCATCTGCCTAGTGACATAGAGAGATCTCCCTCAGCCTTACCCTGGAACCCTTTGTGCTCTGTCCTCTTGCCACGCAGCCTTCAAGGCTCAAGCTCTCCAAAACTGGGACATATCCTGCTCCTCCCAGTATCTCCCCAGCCCTCTGACAACACACTTTCTCAAAACCACCATTCAAATCCAGGCTGGGCGTGGTGGCTGGTGACTGCCATTCCAACACTTTGGGAGGCCACGGCAGGACAACCGCTTGAGCCCAGGAGTCGAGGCGACAGTGAGCTACAATCATGCCACTGCAATCTAGCCTAAGGAACAGAGTAAGACCCTGTCTCTGAAAAAAAAAAAAAAAAAAATCCAAGCTGAAGGAGAGAATTTTGGGGATCATGGAATAGTTCTGTATCACAAATGTGGTAGTGGAGACATGTTTCTGTGCATCTGTCAAAACCTAGGGAATTCCAGGCCAGGCGCAGTGGCTCATCCCTATAATCCCAGCACTTTGGGAGGCCAAAGCGGGGAGATCACCTGAGGTCAGGAGTTCGAGACCAGTCTGGCCAACATGATGAAACCCCCACTCTACTACAAATACAAAAATTAGCTGGGAGTGGTGGTGCACACCTGTAATCCCAGCTATTTGGGAGGCTGAAACAGGAGAATCACTCCAGCCTAGAAGGCAGAGGTTGCAGTGAGCCGAGATTGCACCGCTGCACTCCAGCCTGGACAACAGAGTGAGACTCTGTCTAAAAAAAAAAATAAAAAAAAACAAAAAAAAACTAGAGAATTTCACACTGTATACAAATATAAAATTTAAAAATAAAAATCAACCAGGAGTGGGAGGGGGGTCCAAAGTTAAGACCAATTGTAACAAGAACCTAAATGCATTACAAATAAATAAACTGACTGCACTGAAGAATGAAGGAAGAAAAAAACTAACCTAAACAACTCGGGTGGGCCGGGCGCAGTGGCTCAAGCCTGTAATCCCAGCACTTTGGGAGGCTGAGGTGGGTGGATCACGAGGTCAAGAGATCGAGACCATCCTGGTCAACATGGTGAAACCCGTCTCTACTAAAAATACAAAAAATTAGCTGGGCATGGTGGCGCGTGCCTGTAATCCCAGCTACTCAGGAGGCTGAGGCAGAATTGCCTGAACCCAGGAGACGGAGGTTGCGGTGAGCCGAGATTGCGCCATTGCTCTCCAGCCCGGGTAACAAGAGCAAAAACTCCGTCTCAAAAAAAAAAACAACTCGGGTAACAAAATTCTGACTGTACACTGTAAGGCCAAAGTGAAAAAGAACCGTGTGCAAACACCGTCCTCTAGTAGGAAAACTGCTGAAATCTAGTTAGTTGTATTGTATAAATGATAATTTTCTAATTTTCACAAGTGTGTTAGAATTATACAAGATGTGAGCTTTAAGGAAAGTTGGGTAAATGGGTACATAGAAATCCTCTTATCTATTTTTACAACTTTTTTTTCTCTCTCTCCCTCCCTTTATTCTCTCTCTCTCTCTCTCTCTGTAATCCTGCTATGTTGCCTAGGCCGGTTACTCTTGGGCTCAAATGATCCTCCCACCTTGGCCTCCCGAATCGCAGGGATTACAGATGTAAGCCACTGCACCCAGCCAAAACTTTAAGTTAAAATTATTTCAAAATAAAAGTTAACAAGGGAAAACCCAGGCTATGTGATATAATACAAAAGAGACAGCTTTGGAGATGAAATCCTTGCTGCCCTATTTCCTACTATTAGCTAGTGACCTAAGGTGGCCATGTCACCTCCCTGACTGGCCCTTCCTCCTAGGTCCAAATGAAAGTGCGTGCCGTCGCTGAGTAGTGTAGAGTCTCACAACCAGAAAACACTCCAACAACGATCCATTCCCAATCTGCACGCCTGTTCTTGCTGCCTGATAGCCTTTCATGCTGCCTGTGACCTTTCCACAGAATTTCATTTTCTGGTCATCCTTTCCTCTCGCGGACCCTACGGCACTGCCTCGAGCTCACTTGGCTTTTCCCGACTCACTGGCTCTACCTCTTCTCTCTTTTCATGAGTCCCTTCAGGTTTTTTTAAACTACCTTTGTTCAATGGCAACCTCAGCAACTCCCATGGTCACAACGGTCAGAACACACAGGTTTCTACCTTTAGCCCTAATTCTGCCTTAGGAGCTGTCTTTCCATTGCTGGGATGATATTCTGCTTGGCTCTTCCCCACACTAGGTCAAACCTAAAACTAAAACTCTCCTGTTCCCTCTCAGCATGTTCCTCTAAGTCCTCTGTTTTGTCAATGACCTTCACCTTCTCTAGGAAAACACTAAACCGGGTGCGATGGCTCACATCTAAAATCCCAGCACTTCGGGAGGCTGAGACAGGTGGATCGCCTGAGGTCGGGAGTTCAAGACCAGCCTGACCAACATGGAGAAATCCCGTCTCTACTAAAAATACAAAATTAGCCAGGCATGGTTGCAATCCATGTCCATGCCTGTAATCCCAGCTACTCAGGAGGCTGAGGCAGGGGAATCACTTGAATCCAAGAGGCAGAGGTTGCAATGAGCTGAGATTGCACCATTGAACTCCAGCCTGGGCAACAAGAGCAAAACTCTGTCTCCAAAAAAAAAAAAAAAAAAAACTTCAGGCAACATTTCACAAACCATACTAGTTCTGCTGGACGTTATTAGGTTTTTCACAGGGACAAGACTGAAATGCACATAGCAAATGCTGGATTTTCCTCAAACGGATTTCTTTCAGGCAGGAGCCACTACTATGGTAATGAGTGCTACAAATCTCCGAAAACAGGGATGTCAGTAGTCACTAAATTTTGATCTAACTGCAGGTCATTTGTTCTGATCCGTGAATACAAAAGCCAAAATGATTGCCCAAAAGGCTGCAAAAGCTTTTGTTCTTGCAAATTATGCATTAGAGTCACTTTTACTGGATCTTGTCACCCAACTTCATAAATATTTACTAGCTAATTGGGGCAACAAAAAGATGCCTTATTATATTTTACTTTTCATATTATTTGAAAGTTTACTTTTTGTCCTATGTTTTGCTAGTTATAAAAGAAATCAATGAATGATGAATGAATAGATGGAGGAAACTGATGAATTTCCTATTTCTTTCTCCAGCTCTGTGAAACAACTTCATCTACACTCTTGTTATTTTTAATAAGCAAGAGCATACAAAAGCCTATCCATACAGTTCCCTGAAATAAATTGTCTACGAACAAATCTTGATGAAGAAAAAGAGCACTTAACATCCCAGCTACATAACACACAGACAATAGGCAGGAGAGCACAACACCCCAGCAGCATGATTCCATTCCAGCACCAGCGTTCCCTTTGTTCCTGGCTTCTTTGTGTCCCAAAATTTTCCACCTGAAAAATGAGGATAACAGCATATACTCAACCCCAGGGACATGGACTACTGATATTTAGAGAGACTTGTCATAATTAAATGTATAGCACAAAACAGTATAACATTCAAACAATGAGTGACCAGTGGTCAGAGAATGTCAAAGCATATTCCTACCCTTTTCATTTCAGAATTATAGACAAGAGACCTACAACCAGGCAGGAGACCTATTTGGCCAGAACCACATTTGGGAGAACGGTCTGTGGTGATCTTATTTATTAACCTTCCTAGTCAGACTGTGGCTTTCAGCAAAAAAAGGAAAGAAGGTAAGCGGGCATCATCCTTACAGGGAGAGGCTAGTGCTAGAAGTCTTGTGGGAGCTCAGGGGCTCACCTTGTCAATAACAGAACCCACTGGCTGGGAGTGAGCCTTGGCAGCAATCAGAATTAGAGGCTGAGGCACAAATGACCAATCTACCAGGTCAGAGCCTGGGAGGCAGATGGAAGAGATGCTTAGACTGGAAGCAGAGCTGCCTGATCATCCTCTCCGGAGGTCCCCGATCTCATCTCTGCAGCCCCCCCAAACAACAACAAAATGATGAATTTACACAACATAACACTTCACTGTATATAAAACTTCTCAGCCGGGTGCAGTTGCTCATGCCTGTAATCCCAGCACTTTGGAAGGCCAAGGTGGGAGGATCACGAGGTCAGGAGTTTGAGACCAGCCTGGCTAACATGGTAAAATTCCATCTCTACTAAAAATACAAAACTTAGCGGGGCGTGGTGGCACATGCCGGTAATCCCAGCTACTTGGGAGGCTGAGGCAGGAGAATTGGTTGAACCCAGGAGGCGGAGGTTGCAGTGAGCCGAGATCACACTACTGCACCCCAGCCTGGGTGACAGAGCAAGACTCCGTCTTCAAAAAAAAAAACTTCTCATAAGCAGCAGCAGTAGCAGCAGCCTAAATGGTCATATCTGAAAGGACCCCTGCTTCTCTGTGCCCTGCAAAACATGAGGCTCTCTCCTCTGTATATAGATGTAAGAGGAGGTGAGTGAGACCTATGAGCCATCTTTTCCAGATCCTTAGGAAAGTCGCAAGTGAGTTTTCCCAAGAGAGCCCTGAGTTATAAATAAATGCAAAACTCTGAGATCTGAGTCTTTGTTAAAATTTAAGTTTTTAACTATCTCACTGTGATTCATAAATCTGTAAAGCTCCTGGACGCTGTAATAAAAGACAAATCACAGACCAAAAATACCATGAATCCAAATTCAATCTTTACAGCCAGATTCCTATGCAATATTAACGCTGGAATTCAGATCACATAAGGGAGCAGCCAATTTCTCATTCAAGAAATAATAATTTTGTTTTAGCTTGGTCTTCTAAAAATCTGACAGCTGTAAAAATCACAGCTTCGCAATCTATGGAAAGATTTGATAGGAAAAAGGCGAAAGTGAGGTCATGGGAGGAGGTGACCCCAGCACAGATGCCCGACAACAGCCAAACGAACGTGAGGAGGACATCCCGTGTGGAGCTGCACTTCCCACAGCATTCTCCATGGAAAGACGCCGGGGCTCCTCGGAGAAATGGCAGATTCAATGATTGGGCAGAAAAGGCACCTATCAATCAATCTTACAGTGTCAGAAAGTAAGAAAGAGCTGAATGTCCCCTGGCCTCCAAAAAACCAAAAAACTACACTGACTGGGCGTGTCAAAGGGACATAGAAGCCCATGGAAAATTGGAACAGTCTGAGCAACAAAATACAGCAGTATTGAGTTATAACCCAAAGTATTAAATAAATACCCATGAGTGCATACTGACATAAAAGATGGAATAACTAAATGGGATACGCAAACCATCCCCTGTGCAGAAGTTCCAAAGTAATTTATGTAGACACCCCCACCCTTATGCAGTGAGGAATTCTCCACCCCTTCAATGACTTTCTACCAAAGAGGACAGTATGGAAAGCGGAGAAAAAGAGCAACTTTACTGTGGAGAAAGAAACCTGACGAACACAACCTCAGCCAGGTGGTCAAGGTCAGCATCAACTGTGCGAAGTCACACAGTATGTCCCCAGGATGTGATGAGAATGGCAAGCTGCCTCTGAGACCTTCTTCCCAAAGACACACTACCCCAGCCTGACCACAGGAGAAACATCAGACAAATCCCAGCGGAAGGACCTTCTCCAACATCCCTGACCAGTATTCCTTATAACTATCAAGGTTGTTAAAAGCAAGGGAAGTGGCTGGGCGCATTGGCTCACATCTGCAATCCCAGCGCTTTGGGAGGCTGAGGTGGGCAGATCAGAGGCCAGGAGTTCGAGACCAGACTGACCGACACAGTGAAACCTCATCTCTTTAAAACAACAACAACAACAACAACAAGGGAAGTCTGAGAAATGGTCACAGCCAAGTAAAAGTCTAAAGACGAAATGTAATATGTAATGTGATATCCTAGATGGATCCCTGGAACGGAAAAGGGACAATAGGTAAAAGCTAAGGAAATCCAAAGACTTCAGTTGTTGTTGTTGTTTGTTTGTTTGCTTTGAGTCAGATAGAAATAGTGAATAGTTAAGAACACAGGCCAGGCATGGTGGCTCACGCCTTTAATCCAGCACGTTGGGAAGCCAAGAGCTTACAAGTTTGAGACTAGCCTGGACAACATGGCAAAACTTCGTCTCTACAAAAAATACAAAATGTAGCCGGGCGTGGTGGCGTGGTCCCAGCTACTCGGGAGGCTGAGGTGGGAGGATGGCTTGAGCCCTGGAGGCAGAGGCTGCAGTGAGCATGATCGTGCCATTGCACTTCAGCTTGGGTGACAGAGCCAGACCTTGTCTCAAAAAAAAAAAAAAAAAAAAAAAGAATCTGGGAGTGTGGAAATGCAGAGGAGAGGCGTTGTATACTATCATCTTTTCGTTTCCAAAGAATACTGGTGAAAGGCTACCTGAAAGAAAAAGTCATTCCTAAAGTGTTTAACAGCTCTGGATGTGGAGTTACTGGCTTTCTGTTTTATCCTCTCACCAGTAAGCGCCTCAAGGTCATCGACTAATCAAAATGATGTAGCAACTTTTAAACCACAGGTTATTAGAAATAGAATTTTCAGGCCGGGCATGGTGGTTCATGCCTGTAGTCCCAGTAATTTCTGAGGCTGAGGCAGGTAGACCAGTTGAGGCCAGGAGTTCAAGGCCAGACTGGCCAACATGATGAAACCCTGTCTCTACTAAAAATACAAAAATTAGCCGGGTATGGTGGCGCACACCTGTAATCCCAGCTACTTGGGAGGCTGAGACACAAAAACTGTTTGAACCCTGGAGGCGGAGGTTGCAGTGAGCCATGATCGTGCCACTACACTCCAGCCTGACTGACACAGTGAGACTCAGTCTCAAAAAATTAAAAGAAATGGAATTTTCAGGCCAGGTGCGGTGGCTCAAGCCTGTAATCCCAGAACTTTGGGAGGCCGAGGCGGGTGGATCACGAGGTCAAGAGATCGAGACCATCCTAGTCAACATGGTGAAACCCCATCTCTACTAAACATACAAAAAATTAGCTGGGCATGGTGGCGCGTGTCTGTAGTCCCAGCTACTCAGGAGGCTGAGGCAGGAGAATTGCCTGAACCCAGGAGGCGGAGGTTGCGGTGAGCCGAGATCGCGCCATTGCACTCCAGCCTGGGTAATGATCGAAACTCCGTCTCAAAGAAAAAAAAAAAGAAATGGAATTTTCAAGAGTTTGAATTCCCTATGCTTTCTGCACACAAAATGATTGAGATGATCTTCCATGACTACAGCCAGCCCCAGTCTACGGTCGGAGATAATAAATGATTTGTTTGGTTTATCTTTTTGGCCAATGGTAGGCAGCACAACAACTGGACCACTGATCATTTAATATATGAAATAACAGCTTATAAAAAAAAAATAGGTTCCTCCTAAGAATTTGGTTATAGGGGTCACATGGAAAGAAATATTTCTCTCTCTCACCATCCTTCAGGTATCTTCTAACAATGCCAATCTTTCCTTCCACAACAGCAATACCTGGGTTTTCAGTTCTAAAAATTAACAGCCATAATAGGAACTACTGTTTCCCTTTAAAAATAGCCAGGTGTACATTTAACTTTTTAAAATCATGGTAAAACATATAAAACATAAAATTTACCATCTTAACCATATTCATTAATTTTTTTTAAGGCAAGGTGTCGCTAGGTTGCCTAGGCTGGCATGCAGTGGTGTGATCTCGGCTCACTGCAGCTTCCCCCTCCCAGGCTCAAGCCATCCTCCCACCTCAGCCTCCCACGTAGCTGGGACTATAGGCGCACACCAGCATGCCTGATTAATTTTTGTATTTTTTGTAGATATGAGGTCTCACCATGTGGCCCGGGCAGGTCTCAAACCCCTGAGCTGCAGCAATCTGCCCGCCTCAGCCCCTCAAAGTGCTGCGATCCCCAGCATGAGCTACCATGGCCAGCCACATGTAATTTTTATATGAAGAACATATTGAACAATAAAAGCAAAAAGACTACCTATTATTACTAAGGAAGGACATGCAAAGAAATTTTTTAAAAATTAGTTCAACTGTCCCCAACTGGCTGAAAATGCACACATTCTTCAAGGTTTAAACTCTAGATTTCTGATTTTTAAAAACTATATTCTCTAAACCCCCCACATCAAACCAGTCACTTCACTTCAGAGAGATTCAAATCTAATTTTTGTTTTTCTTGAGATATCTAGTTCAAGTGCCTTATGGGTATTTATAATCAGATATCCCACAACCATTTCAGCTTTCTTTTTTTTTTTTTTTTCCCCCTGAGACAGAGTCTTACTTTGTTGCCAGGCGCCAGGCTGGAGTGCAGTGGCGTGATCTCGGCTCACTGCAACCTCTGCCTCCCGGGTGAAGCAATTCTCCTGCCTCAGCCTCCTGAGTAGCTGGGACTACAGGTGCACACCACCACACCCAGCTAATTTTTGTATTTTTTTAGTATAGACGGGGTTTCACCATGTTGGCTAGGATGGTCTCGATCTCTTGACCTCGTGATCTGCCCACCTCGGCCTCCCAAAGTGCTGGGATTACAGGCGTGAGCCACTGTGCCCGGCCCATTTCCACTTTCTTAACCTAAATTTGTCATCTCTTCCTCAATATTGGACTCCTCTCTTTCAATACCATTATTTTCTCAAAGAATCTGACTTCTGATTATTCTCCCTAGGCCCTGCCACCTTCCCTGGCACTGTGTTGCAGATGCGCCTCATTCTCTTTCTCATCACTGGCGGTCGTCCATTTCAGACCATCTCACCTCACACCGAGACCAATACTCTGTTCTCCATGTCTCCAGCCTCTCATTCAGAATTTCCAGATAAATCTTTCTAAAATTCATTTTAATTATAGCTATCACTCCTCCTATTAAAAATTATGGAATTGCTGGGCAAAGCAGCTCAAGCCTGTAATCCCAGCACTTTAGGAGGCCAAGGCAGGTGGATCACCTGAGGTCAGGAGTTCGAGACCAGCCTGGCCAACATGGTGAAACCCCATCACTACTAAAAACACAAAAATTAGTCGGGCATGGTGCCGGGCACCTGTAATCCCAGCTACTTGGGAAGCGGAGGCAGGAGAATCGCTTGAACCCAGGAGGCAGAGGTTGTGGTGAGGCGACACCACACAATTGCATTCTAGCCTGGGCAAAAAGAGTAAAACTCCATCTCAAAAAAAAAAAGAAAGTCTGAAAAATCCTGGAATCACCTTCCAAATTAAGTCCAAACTCCTTGGCCTCACACAAAATTCCCAAAACAATCTGCCCCCAACCATGAGCTGCGGTTCTGCGTGTGTTTTTCGCAAGCCCAGCTTTCCTTCTTGGCTTACCCTTCTGGATAGCCCCATTAGCCAGGTATGAAGAACCCATTCTTCAGGTTCTCCTGAAGGAAGAGCCTCAACTTCCTCACCTTCAAAACGGAAACTAATAGTAACAGCTGTATCACAGAGTTATTACACAAATGGAAAGAAGCAACATGGAAAGCACTAAGCACACAGACATTAAAAGGCTATTTTTTCCTCTCTTTACTTGTTCTAATAATTAAATGGGAAAAACTAAGTTAATATTGTTGAGAAGAGAAAGCGAAGAAGTTGTGCAGTGATGATGGTATGATCAGAGGAAAAAGAAAAACAAGAGTATTCCTGGGTACTTCACAGAGTGCTGGCACCAGGACCCTAGTGTATTTCATTCATTTCCAAAGAAAGTGGCCTTTCTCCTAATGTGGATGTGCCTCCAGTCCTACTCTAGATATCAGCCGTTAGAAGGATCACTTGGAGCTGGGCACTGTTGCTCATGCCTGTAATATCAGCACTATGGGAGGCCGTGGGTGGATCGCCTGTGGTCGGGAGTTCGAGACCACCCTGACCAACATGGAGAAACCCCATCTCTAATAAAAATACAAAATTAGGCCACCTGTGGTGGCGCATGCCTGGAATCCCAGCACTTTGGGAGGCCTAGGCGGGTGGATCACGAGGTCAGAGTTTGAGACCATCCTGGCCAATATGATGAAACCCCGCGTGTCTCCCCTAAAAATACAAAAATTAGCCGGGTGTGGCAGCACGTGCCTGTAATCCCAGCTACTCTGGAGACTAAGACAGGAGAATTGCTTGAATTCGGGAGGCGGAGGTTACGGTGACCTGGGGTCGTGCCACTGCACTCCAGCCTAGGCAACAAGAGCGACAGTCAGCCCCAGAGCTACAGAGATACCCAGGCCTTGGAGCCAGCAAAGGAAGGAGGAAGCAGAGCCCCTGACCCTGCACCAGCTCGGGAAGCTAGAGAGGGGGGAGAGGAGAAACTCTGGGCTATCAAAGCTGCGGAAGATCAGGGTTCAGGGCCACAAGGTGAGCGTGAGACAGAAACCAGAACAGAGAGCCTAGCCTCTATTTCCTCCAGCCCTACAGCCTGAAGCCAAGTTTATCCCCCAGGCAGGAGCAGGGACAAGCCTCCTAGGAAAACAAAACCTCCAGCGAAAAGACTCCGGATGCTGAATGCTACGATCGTGCGCTGACACGAGGAACCACAGAGAAGGCCCTGGAGGACAGGCCCCGCCTGTGCAGGCAGAGCTCCCCGCAGCTCGCCATAGCCTCATCCCTAAACAAGGTCACTAGGCTCACGGGAAAGCCTCCAGCACAAAAAGACATCCGAATCAACACAAAAATCAGAAATAAGGAGGACAGAGATGCTACGAGGAGGAAGAAAGAATACACGCACAAGCAGTGTCCTCAGGGAAAAACGGACCGGAAGTTATGAAGGAACTTTTGGAAATTATAAATATTAACAACTGAAATAAAACAGGTGAAACAACAGCGTCAAGGAAATCAGGATCTCTCTCCAAAAGTAGAACTGGAAAATACAGTCAGACAATGGGACAGAAAAGGCATGAAAATTACAAGTTCAATCCAGCTGGTCCAACATCTGACTAAAAACGTGTTTCAGAAAGAGAAAAGGCAGAGAGGACATTATTGCAGAAATAATACAGGAACACCTCCCAAGACTAAAGGAGCCAACTCCAATTGAAAGGGCCTCATGAAGCTGCCAGAAAAATACAGGACGCCCAGTTAAGTTTGAATTTCATCTTCTAGTACAAGGAAGTTCCACTGTTTATCCGGCCATCTTGTATTTTTTATTTGCTAAGTCTGACAACTCTCTATCTCTCTGGCCCAGCACAAGAGATGGAAAGAAGTCCACACCGTAGTGAAATTACAGAGCTCCAAAACTCTCAGCAGCACGGCTCACAATCGCACAGGCTCACCGCTGTGAGCGCGTGGATCCCCACAGCCATCTACAGGCACTCAGCACTCAGCACCTGTGCCTCCAGACTAAGGGGGCTCTGCCCTGACCTACGAGGTAGGCAACCCAATTCTCCCCAGCGCTGAAACACAGAGACTAGGCTGCTTCATCTCATGGGAAAGTTTTGTTTCATGCCATTTTAATTTTGGAAACTGGCTGAACAACGAGGAACTCTGGGAGAGACAGATGAGCGGGCAGGTGGGCATGTATGTGCAGATCACAGCCCCTGCCTAGGGTGCCAGAGAAAAAGTGGGTGTCTTGGTGGGACAGGCTCCCTGATTTCCTTGGCACAGACAGTACAGTTTTGGGGAGGTACTTAGAAGTGCCTGGAAATCCGAGAATCGAGGTATGAGGGAATACAGTAAAATCACCCTGGATAGACACAGGCTCCTGGGAAGCTTGGGCCAAGACTACCTCTGGGATCAGCAGGTCCAGCGTGGCTTCCACACTGGGCTGCCGGGCCCTGGCTCAAGGCTGGTCCAAGTGTGAGGGCATCTGTTAAACTTTGGTCTTGAGGGAGAGTAGGCTGCAAGGCCCTGGGTGAACACAGGGCCCAGTCCATGGACAGAGCTAGATTTGAACCGTTCAAATATTTAGGCATGGGCTGGGCATGGAGGCTCATGCCTATAATCCCAGCACTTTGGGAGGCTGAGGCAGGCGGATCACAAGGTCAGGAGTTCGAGACCAGCCAGGCCAACACGGTGAAACCCCATCTCTACTAAAAATACAAAAAATTAGCCGGGCATGGTGGCAGGCACCTGTAATCCCAGCTACTAGAGAGGCTGAGGCAGAAGAATCGCTTGGACCGGGGAGGCAGAGGTTACAGTGAACCAGGATCGCGCCAATACACTCCAGCCCGGGTGACAGAGCAAGACTCTGTCTGGTGGGGAGCAGGGAAATTTAGGCATATCTTATATACCTTGTAAATATTTAAATATTCCTTTTAAATATTTAGCCATCTGGTCTCCATTAGTACTCTTGTCTCAGGTCCTACAAATATTAAAGGTGGAGCCAATATGATAATGATGGCGATTACTCCTATTCTATGTAGTAGACAGAGAAGTTTAAGTGTCTTGCTAAAGGGACATATGGCCAGTAAGCGCGAGGAATCTGCCTCCACAGTCTAGGTCTGCCATTTTCTCTCTGACCACACACAGTCAGCAGGTACTATCTCAAATGAACAAGTCCAAGTTTAGTGGTGTAAGCACATTATTTAGAAGTAACAGAAGAACAAGCCAAAAAATTCAAATTCACTGCCTAAGGAAAGAAAGTACTATTTTTTAAATCTACGTACATGCATTACTTTAACAAAAAGTTTTAAATTGTTGAAGAGTTAATAATCTCTCTCTCTCTCTCTCTCTCTCTCTCTGAGAATGAGTCCCGCTCTGTTGCCCAGGCTGGAGTGCAGCCGCGTGATCTCGGCTCATTGCAACCTCCGCCTCCCGGGTTCAAGTGATTCTCCTACCTCAGCCTCCTGAGTAGCTGGGACTACAGGCACCCATCAACATGCCCAGCTAATTTTTGTATTTTTAGTAGAGATGCGGTTTCGTCATGTTGGCCAGGCAGGTCTCAAACTCCTGACCGCAGATGATCCGCATGCTTTGGCCTCCAAAGTACTGGGATTACAGGCACGAGCCACCACTCCCAGCCAATGTTAACTTTACATCTCTTCCCTCAATGTAAACAACTTAAAAGTCACTCTGCTCTTCAAGTCTCATTCCTCCAGAACGTAAAATATACTCATCATTTTTCCTAATGCCAATCTGTCGTGAGAACTAACTGTAACTCTAAGGTTACTGCTGAATTTAGTGCATTGTCAAAACTGTTTACAGTGAAATACAGCAAATTCTATTGTTTGCCAGCAACTGTTCTATAATTGAAAACCAAGAAATAGTCATTTTAGATTGCAAAATCAAGTTTCGTGTATATGTAGAAAGTATTCTTCAGTGTGCTTTTCCTTTTTAGGGCTTTTTACCACCAACCTCAATGCAGATAGAAGAACCTAGATCGGTCAGACTTAAAAATAAAGGGAAGGCGGGGGAGGGGGGCTTTAAGTATTCAATTACTTTGAGTTTATCCATATTCCAAAAAGCTACAAAACTCACAAAATTATGTTTTTAATGCAGAAACAGAGAAACTGTTCTGTCAAACTTACCGTATCTAAGAGCACATCTAATGAAATGTTCATAACAACCCCTGCTAGCCCCATCGACCAAGACCAGTATCAAAGAGAAATGCCAACCCTAAGAGTATTCTGTGAATCTGTTCAAGCCCTGGGAGAAAAAACAGAAAAAGAAAAAAGAAAAAAGCTTACACCCTAAGACTAGACCCCAGAACAAAACCACAGCCCTTTGAAGACCATGGTCCATGCAGCCTTTCACATCTCTACCGTGCCACGCTGCCTGCTTTCAAACGTATGGTCACATGGGACACCAATCTTGTCTCCCAACTTATTCTGTCGACTGATCTTCATCTGCTCCATTTGTCAGCCTAGGCCATCTTCCTCCTGTCCAAAGCCCCTGAAAACACCTCCCTCTACTGATTAATCCTTCCAATCAATTGGTCTTTTCAATATTTATGTTCATCATGTGGTGTACAACATGATGTTTTACTTAATAAATACCTCTACAGAGCCGGACATGGTGGCTCATGCCCATAATCTCAACACTTTGGGAGGCTGAGGTGGGAAAATAACTTGCAGCCAAGAGTTTGAGCCTGGGCAACACAGTGAGACCTCATTTCTTTTTTTTTTTTGAGTCGGAGTTTTGCTCTTGTTACCCAGGCTGGAGTGCAATGGCGCGATCTCGGCTCACCGCAACCTCCGCCTCCTGGGTTCAGGCAATTCTCCTGCCTCAGCCTCCTGAGTAGCTGGGATTACAGGCACGCGCCACCAGGCCCAGCTAATTTTTTGTATTTTTAGTAGAGACGGGGTTTCACCATGTTGACCAGGATGGTCTCGATCTCTTGACTTCGTGATCCACCCACCTCGGCCTCCCAAAGTGCTGGGATTACAGGCATGAGCCACCGCGCCCGGCCGAGACCTTATTTCTATTTAAAAAATTTAAAGTTAGTGAGGCGTGGTGGCATGCACCTGTGGTCTCAGCTACGTGGGAGGTTGAGGTAGGAAGACCGTTTGTGCCCAGGAGCTCAAGGCTGCCAGTGATCTATGATCACGCCACTGCACTACAGCCTCATCAACAGAGTGAGAAGAACGGGGGAGAAGAGAGGGGAGAGAGGGAGGAGGGGAGAGGGGGGAGAGGGGGTAGGGGGAGAGAAAGGGGAGAGGTGGAGGTGGGGAGAGGGGGGAGGGGGGAGAGGGGGAAGGGGGAGAGTGGAGAGAGTGGGGAGAGTGGGGAGAGGGGGGAGAGGAGAGAAGAGGATAGAGATTTGAGAAATGCACTGTATTCTAATGTCTGGCACCCCTTGTGACACCTTTAGGGAAATGGGCTGATAAATCCCAGCAACGTGCTAACAACCTTTAGCAACAAGGAGTGTGAGGGGTGGGGAGTCCTGATTTTTAGCCTTTGCCCATTTCTGTGACTTAGATTCTCCTGCCGGATACATGTCAAGCTACTAATATACCCTGGCTGGGCGCAGCCTGTAATCCCAGCACTTTGGGAGGCCGAAGTGGGTGGATTACCTGAGGTCAGGAGATTGAGACTAGCCTAGCCAACATGGTGAAACCCCGTCTCTACTAAAATAACAAAAATTAGGCAGATAGGGTGCCACACTCCTATAGTCCCAGCTATTCGGGAGGCCGAGGCAGGAGAATCACTTGAACCCAAGAGGCAGAGATCATGCCACTGCACTCCAGCTTGGGCAACAGAGTGAGACGTAATCTCAAAAAAAAAAAAAAAAAATGTCTTGGTGGAGCTGGAAAGAGACATATGCAGTACAGGCTGGCAGCCAGTGTCAGCCAGCTCCAACAGGCAGGCATGTACACCACTGTTTCGCAGAAAGTTTATAGACAGTGGGAACAAAGGAGATTTTAGGGTCAAATGGTTAAACAAAGCTTAAACTGGTTTCTTTGCCACAAGACTTCCCCAAATCTTTTTTTTCCCCTTTACTATATCCAGTGACAGCCATAAGCAATCCCCAGATCTTTATTCCCAAGCCACTTTGAGAATCACCAAGCAGGGCGAGAGCATAAAATGTTCATCGAATCTATCTGACCTCTGGACTCTCCTCCCTACCAGCTTCTAGGAGGTGTGCCATGCCCTTTTGGGAAAGGCTGCCTTAAAGACAAAAGTCTGTTCCTTCGTGGCCAAATGTGAGCCAGAGGGTACGAGGAATCTAGAAAGATGATGCAGCTACTCCTCTGTGGAGGGCCACCAATACCATCTGTGACTGGCACCCTGGCAGAAAATCCAAGTTGGGCAAACTGATTTAGGTCAAACCTTAGCAACAATTTACACAGAAAAGCCCAAGGAGCCTGCCAGTGGCTCTGTGACACAGGGATGCGGGGAAGGAGAACGGTTTGGCTTTTCCTGTGGGACAGTAACTTTTCTCTGAGTTCCACAGTGCATGTCTCTTAAACTACAGAGACAAGGCCTGTGCTGCCCAAGCTAACCTCAAACTCCTGGGCTCACACGATCCTCCTGCCTCAGGCTCCTGAGTGCTGGAACTACAGGACCACAATGTCCAGCTCCAAAATGTTCACGTACATTTTGGTTTTTTGCTTTTTTTTTGAAAAGGAGTCTCTCTCTGTCACCCAGGCTGGAATGCAATGGCATGGTCTTGGCTCACGGCAACCTCCGCCTCCTGGGTTCAAGCGATTCTCCTGCCTCAGCCTCCCAAGTAGTGGGGAATACAGGTGTCCGGCTAATTTTTGTATTTTCAGTAGAGACGGGGTTGCACCACATTGGCCAGGCTGGTCTCAAACTCCTGATCTCATGATCCTCCCGACTCAGCCTCCCAAAGTGCTGGGATTACAGGCATGCGCCACCAAGCCCAGCCTCATGCACATTAATCTCTAAAATATTCCAAGTAGGTAACAATATCAACCTAGAAAATATGCTAAAATGTCTAGAAAAAAGGACAGGGTAGTTTGTTTGTAAAATGCCAAGGAATACCTGCAAATTGAGGATGACTTCAACTCTAATGAAAACAAGGTGCCTAGGCTGGGCACATTGGCTCATGCCTGTAATCCCAGCAACTCTGGGAGGCCAAGGCACGAGAATCACCTGAGGTCGGGAATTCAAGACCAGCCTGACCAACATGGTGAAACCCTGTCAAAATTGTCAAAAAAAAAAACTGCCGGGCGCAGTGGCTCACGCCTGTAATCCCAGCACTTTGGGAGGCCGAGGCAGGTGGATCACGAGGTCAAGAGATCGAGACCATCCTGGTCAACATGGTGAAACACTGTCTCTACTAAAAATACAAAAAATTAGCTGGGCATGGTGGCGCGTGCCTGTAGTCCCAGCTACTCGGGTGGCTGAGGCAGGAGAATTGCCTGAACCCAGGAGGCGGAGGTTGTGGTGAGCCAAGATCGTGCCATTGCACTCCAGCCTGGGTAACAAGAGCGAAACTCCGTCTCAAAAAAAAAAAAAAAAGAAAACAAGATGCCTAAAAGGAAGATCAAGACCACACAAAAGGCAAATGATTAATTACTTCCTTAGGGAAGAATAAGGTGGTCAATATTCATAAAGCCTAGCAAATTAATACCCACCACAACCCATGGTTTACTAGATTTCATTAGTAAGAATATTCTTTTCACTTATTCCATTATTTACCAAGAAAGTCTGGTTTTGTTTGTCTGGTTGATTGGTCAGTTGGCTGGTTTTTTCTAAGATGGAGTCTCACTCTTGTTGCCCAGGCTGGAGTACAATGGTGCGATCTCGGCTCACTGCGACCTCCACCTCCCAGGCTCAAGTGATTCTCCTGCCTCAGCCCCCCAAGTAGCTGGGATTACAGGTGCTCACCACCACGCCCAGCTAACTTTTTTGTATTTTTAGTACAGATGGAATTTCACTACATTGGCCAGACGAGTGTCAGCCTCCTGACCTCAGGTGATCCATCAGCCGTGGCCTCCCAAAGAGCTGGGATTACAGGTGTGAGGCACTGTGCCTGGCTTTATTTTCTTTTCTTTTTTTGTTTATTATTTTTTTTTTGGAGATGGAGTCTTGCTGTGTCACACAGGCTGGAATGCAGTGACACAATCTTGGCTCACTGCAACCTCCACCTCCCAGGTTCAAGTGATTCTCCTGCCTCAGCCTCCCAAGTAGCTGGGATTTACAGGTGCTCACCACCACACTCAGCTAGCTTTTTTTGTATTTTTAGTAGAGACAGGGTTTTACCATGTTGGCCAGACTGGTTTAAAACTCCTGACCTCAAGTGATCCGCTCGCCTCAGCCTCCCAAACTGCTAGGATTACAGAGGTCACCGCGCCTGGTAAGAAAGTCTATTTTCAATGGCAAGATGAAAATCATATATTTATGCTCCTGTGCATAAATGCTATGAAGAATGTAAGACAAGTGACAGGCCATAAGGAAAGGCAACAGCAATCTATCACAAAGTTACTCCAACACAGGAATGGCACCAGACCCCTCTCTTCCTTCTCTCCGTGGTTTGAGTCTGGAACCAGAAGAACATGGTTCTTCTATCTCACTACCACAGACAGTAAATACAGGACCAGCAAAGAGCCACAATAAGCCCAATGAGGGGATTCAGGAGCCACCCAGCTGGTCCACGGTTAGGTAAAAATAGGTCGCATATTTCTGCCTCCATGTAATCACTGCTCTCTCTGGCTTGCACCCATGAGAAGCAAAAGGCAAACCTTTAAATATCAAAATATCAAGCCAATCATTTCACAGGTGACAAGTTAGCTCTTCAAGCCATCCTAACAGATCAATATAATAGGTACATGGATCCAAATTCCACATAGCTTCCCAATTATCTCATTTCTTTTCTTTTTCTTTTCTTTTTTGGAGACAGAGTTCTGCTTTGAAGTCCTACGTCGAAGTGCATAAGGACTCACTACAGCCTCAACCTCCTAGGCTCAAGCAATCCTCCCACCTCAGCCTTCCGAGTAACTGGGATTACAGGCACAACCCACCACGCCCAACTAATTTTTGATATTTTGTAGGGACAGGGTTTCGCCCAGGCTGGGCAAGCGCTCCACCCACCTCAGCCTCCCAAAGTGCTGGGATTACAGGTGTGAGTCGTTATCTCATTTCTAAAAGCAAACTATTAACATTATAATAGCATGAGATTCATTGATACGTAAATCAACTGGCAGAGACTTCTAATTATTTTTTTCTTTAAAGTACAAATCAGAAAATGCTGAGTTGATAATCTAGAGTAACTGACGTGCTCTCAGGTAATTGAAAGCGTGCTCTCAGGTAATTGACAAGCATGCCTCGGGACTTCCTTTGCAGAGTACTACAGAAATGGCAGTCACAGATCTCATAATTTCACCCACCAGCAGCGGGAAACTGAATTCTCGCCTAAGAGTTCCACTGCAGTAATGACAGTCCCCCTCCTGTCCCCACTTGGGGACCTTCAGCCAACATAACCTCTTACATTCAATATCTCTTCATAAACATTGCTTCTCCATTACAATCACTCAAAATTGAATGCCAAAGTAGCATTGTTGTGAAGCGCTTTATTTAGCCAACAGGCTGCCCTTTGTTCAAATGTACCACTTTCCTTACTGGATTTTTTTTTTTTTTTTGAGGCAGTCTTGCTTCGTCACCCCAGCTGGAGTGCAATGGCACAATCTCGGCTCACTGAAACCTCTGCCTCCCAGGTTCAAGCGATTCTCCTGCCTTCGCCTCCTGAGTAGCTGGGATTACAGGCATGCACCACCACGCCCGGCTAATTTTTGTATTTTTAGTAGACACGGGGTTTCACCATCTTGGCCAGGCTGGTCTTGATCTCTTGACCTTGTGATCCACCGGCCTCAACCTCCCAACGTGCTGGGATTACAGGCCTTTGGGAGGCCGAGGTGGGCAGATCACGAGGTCAAGAGATCAAGACCATCCTGATCAACACGGTGAAACCCCGTCTCTACAAAAACTACAAAACATTAGCTGGGCATGGTGGCGCGTGCCTGTAATCCCAGCTACTCGATAGGTTGAGGCAGGAGAATTGCCTGAACCCAGGAGGCGGAGGTTGCAGTGAGCCGAGATCGCGCCATTGCATTCCAGCCTGGGTAACAAGAGTG
>NW_022436970.1:4818691-4847878 GCF_009761245.1 Sapajus apella | reverse complement strand
ATTGAAAGATGACAGAAACTAAGACATTAAGATAATTTGCTTATGCTCTTAAATCATAATCTTTACGTTTAAAATGTCTCAAAGAACAGCTTCTATCATTCTATCCTTCAAGATACTATAGATTCTGGATTTCACAGTAAACCAGCCTTGCCTGTGGCTGAGTGGTGGCTGGCATTTTAGTACTTTTACTTTCATTTTCCTGAAGGATTTTGGCCTGAAGGAAATGTTCTATTCCAATCAATAGAGTACTTCCTCAAAATCAAGGAAAATATGAACCCAGGAGTTTATCTAGCTTTAGGAGGGAGGGCAGACTGGTGTAGACTGGCACTTAGTACCACGCCAAGGAAAGAGGACGGCATGGTCAACAAAACGAGGGCTGGTCAGAACAGAGAAGGTTAACCAACTTTCTAAGGGATCCTTAGTCAAACTCATTATAAATACATTTCTATTTTAGGTACAAAGCCTTAAAACACATGCACAGACCGAAACCAAGAATAAGAAATCTTTTTAACCACACTTACAAAGCATGCTCCATTTTACCTGATTATGTACAAGCATCCCAGGTCCCATTCATTCATTTGCTTTTGAGACAGTCCCTGTGGCCCAGACTGGAGTGCAGTGACACGATCTCGGCTCACTGCAACCTCTGCCTCCAGGGTTCAAGCGATTCTCGTGCCTCAGCTACCCAAGCGGCTGGGATTACAGGTGTGTGCCACGATGCCCAGTTAATTTTTGTATTTTTAGTAGAGACAGGGTTTTGCCATGTTAGCCAGGCTGGTCTCAAACTCCTGGCCTCAAGTGATCCACCCAGCTCAGCCTCCCAAAGTGCTTGGATTAAAGGCATAAGCCACTGTGCCCAGCCTCCAGATTCTTTTTAAAAGGCAAGAGAGAGGCTGGACTCGGTAGCCCACACCTATAATCCCAATGCTTTGGGAGGCCAAGATGGGAGAATCACTTATGGCCAGAAGTTCAAGACCAGCCTGAGCAACACAGCAAGATCCCATCTCTACAAAAATAAAAATAATTAGCCCGATGTGGTGGCATGCATGCCTGTAGTTCCAGCTACTCAGGAGGCTGAGGTGGGAGGATGGCCTGAGCCCAGGAGGCTGAGGTTGTAGTGAGCTATGACAGTGCCACTGCACCCTAACCTGGATGACAGAGATCCCCCAACTCTAAAAAAAATTAGTTAAAAAAAAATAAAAAAGGAAGGAGAGGAACCATTTACCTACCGGGAAGAAGAGGTGGAGAGGTCTGAGGAAGAGAAAGAGGTATAATGGAAAAGGAGGAGGAAGCTAGAAGGCGGATGGAGAAAAAGAGGGAGCGAGGGAACAGAACGGGCATACAGAGTCACATTATAGCGGCTGCTGAGAACACAGGCAGCACTTAAATAATTCACATATCTTCCTTACATTTTAAATTTCTCAAAAAAAGGGGGTGGTGAGTGAGAGAACAGAAGGAAAAGAATTCCTATAACAGGGCAATGCAGGGTCATGGGGATTTTGGCAAGGAGCTATCAGGTATAGTTTAAGGTTAAAAAAAAAAAAAAAAAACTAGAAGTCATTAAGGAAATAATGACGGAATCACCTTTCCATCAAAAAAAAAAACAAGAATCAAACTGGAGTCAAAAGCACAGTAACTGCTCTCTGGGTAGAAGAAAAGCAAATATTTAGATAAACTCGGGTTGTAACAGTTTAGTACTGATCAGGGAACTTAATTTTACTTAAGAGGTCATATTTCTTTTTCTTCCCCCAGGCTAGAGTGCAGTGGTGCAATCTCGGCTCACTGCAATCCCGGCTCACTGCAATCCCCACCTCCCGAACTCAGGCGATTTTCTTGCCTCGGCCTCCTGAGTAACTGGGATTACAAGTGTGTGCCACTATGCCTGGCTAATTTTTGGTTTTTTTTTGTTTGTTTTTGTTTTTTGAGACAGTCTCACTCTGTCGCCCAGGCTAGAGTGCAGAGGTGCGATCTCAGCTCACTGCAACCTCCACCTCCCAGGTTCAAGTGATTCTCCTGCCTCAGCCTCCCAAATAGCTGGGACTACAGGCATGTGCCAGCACGCCTAGCTAATTTTTTGTAGTTTTGTAGAAAAGGGGGTTCACCATGTTGACCAGGCTGGTCTCCGCCTCCTGACCTCAAATGATTCACCCACTTCTCCCTCCCAAAGTGCTGGGATTACAGACGTGAACTACCACGTCCAGCCGTATTTTCATTTTTAAAAAGAAAACTTAAAATGAAAATGTTTGATTTTATATTTCTAAAATTAGAAAACGTAACGTTGTGCATTCTAGGCGATTCTTCATTTTCACATGGAGTTAGAGGATTTACTATTTGACTGATTTGCAGTTTGCTAAAATCACATTAAAGTTCCAAAATGCTCAATTTTCCTCTACTAATGAACTATCTAAAAGTTTTACGCTGTCTGCCTATATGAAATAAAATACTCATGAAGATTGTGTTTTATATTCATCTGTGTAAATTCCTTTAAAATATAATCCCAGAAAATCCTTAAAGATAGGAAGTTCTGTTCTTTCCATTTTCTGAGAACTAGAACAGGAGAGCAGTTAGAAATAATTTATGAACGCAAAGCACTAACCTAACAAAAAGATGCTTGGGGAGGGCTCCTTTCATTCCGAAGGAAAAGCCATTGGCATATGATTTCTGCTCCCCTCCGCCCCGGGGGACGCAGGGAGAAAGCAGCTTTCACAAAGCCCGGCTGCCTCAGTCACTTCCTCAGGAAGTGGCAGTGACCGCAGCTGGCCCGGACCCGACGTGGTCTCCAACCTTCAGATAGGCGCTATGATTGGGAAGAGGACACTAACCACAACCAGCAATACTGGCTAGTCCCACGTGACAGCCCCCCTGCGAGCATGGGGGGTTCTGTTTTGGTTTGTGGTTTTGTGTTAAGCCCAGGTGGAAGGTGGCGGATCCCACAATGATGCAGCAGACTCCACCATTTTCTTTCTTTCCCTCTCCTCCCACCCGACCACCAAACTCACCCCAGACACAGGAGACGCCGAGGGCTGCATCTCCCCGGGACTAAATATGCATCGAACAATAACCAAATTAAGCAACTCCAGCCAATCCACATGACCAGTGTTTTCTTTTTCTTGCTCAAGAGTCAAAAATAGAATTGTGCTGACTTGCTGTGAGCGTGAAGGTTCCTGAACAGCGGAATAGCTACGTACTGAATGTATGAAGCTTCCAAAAATACCTGCCCCATGTTTCTCTTCAGAAAACAAACTGTACATTTAGAGGGCAAGACTGCCCTCAGGTTAGCATTTCAAACCCGTGGCTCTACACAGAAAAATTCAAACACAGAAGAGTTTACTAAATACCAAACCACTGCATGAGACCAGGAGGCCTGGGTTCTGCCCAGGGCCCCGGGGCCCCTAGCAACTGTGTTATGGAATAAGCTGCCTAACAAAGGTATCAGAACTCCATTATCTGGCCGTGCGTTCTCCCTCAGGGTGTTCTTTGTTTCACCGCCAGGAAAGCCTTAGGAACCAGGTAATTTACCCGAGCTGACCATCCCTGCAGATATCTGGTAAAGGACAGATATCTGAAAATGAGCTCCAGGTAGGGCTTCCCCAGGTACCCACTGAGATTACAAGTTAATGAAAGAACATCTCCAACTAAGGAGATTACTACAGGATAGTCTCTCTGTAATAGCATACTCACAATGAATAAATTCTCAAAATCCAGAAAGAACAAAACCTGCCCTTCCCTTAGTTATTCCTAAAGAAAAACGGGCAAGGGCCCTATGTGCTATCTCTACATGACATGTCATTGATCTTAGGGCCCAGGGGCAATGTTTTAAATCACAGAAATAAAACCTCCAAATTGAGGATCCCATGTATGAAAACGTGTGGTGCAGAGCAAAACACTAGAAATCATGTACGTATCCAGCAATAGGGAAATGACAATGATATATCAACGATTAGGTAACAATTATGGTATACCCTTTATTATTCAAATTGTGGTCAAAATACAAAGAGCATAAAATTTACCATTATAACCCTATCTAAATGCACAGTTTAACAATGTTAAGTACATTCACATCGTTTTTTGGTACATACCTTTTTTTTTGGAAATGGAGTCACGCTCTATCGCCAGGCTGGAGTGCAGTGGCATGATCTCGGCTCACTGCAACTTTCACCTCTCGGATTCAAGCAACTCTCCTGCCTCAGGCTCCTAGGTAGCTGAGACTACAGGTGTGTGCCACCACACCCAGCTAATTTTTGTATTTTTAGTAGAGAAAGAGGTTTCAACATGTTGGCCAGGATGGTCTTGATCTCATGACCTCATGACCCGCATACCTCGGCCTCAGCCTCCTAAAGTCCTGGGATTACAGACGTGAGCCACCGCGCCCAGCCTGGTACATCCTTTTTTATGGAGTACCATGCCCTAATTAAAAGAGAGGAAGAGGTCAGGCGCCGAGGCTCACGCCTGTAATCCCAGCATTTTGGGAAACCGAAGCTGGTGGATCATGAGGTCAAGAGCTCGAGACAGCCTGGCCAACATGGTGAAACCCCGTCTCTACTAAGAATACAAGATTAGCCTGGCATGGTGGTGCATGCCTGTAATCCCAGCTACTTGGACGGCTGAGGCAAGAGAATCACTTGAACCCAGGAGGCAGAGGTTGCAGTGAGCCAAGATCGTACCACTGCCCTCCAGCCTGGATGACTGGGAAAGTGAGGTAGAGTCATTATAAGTACTGAAGTGGAACAATCAAGATAGACCATTAAGTACAAAAATAAAATAAAAACCACCACCACCAATCAGGTCACAAAACGATACATATACTACCTTAAAATAAGCATGTTTTTTTATTTAGGCATATAGATATGTAAAATTTATAGATACATAAATTCCATATAAAGGGCCAGGTGCAGTGGCTCACGCCTGTAATCTCAACACTGTGGGAGGCCAAGCCAGGAGTGTCTCTTGAGGCCAGGACTTCGAGACCAGCCTGGCCAATGTGGTGAAACCCCATCTCTACTAAAGAAATATAAAAATTAGCAGAGCATGGTGGCACACACCTGTAGTCCCAGCTACCAGGGTGGCTGAGGCAGGAGAATTGCTTGAATCTGGGAGGCAGAGGCTGCAGTGGGCCAAGATCATGCCACTATACACCAAACAGAGTAAGACTCCGTCTCAAAAATAAATAATAAATAAAATAAACTTCATAGAAAGGCTCAGAAGGATACCACCACAGATCCTGACCCCTGGCTTAAAAAGGCTATCAAACAGGGTGAGGAAAACCGTAGTCGTATTTTGAGCTTTTACTCTCTACTTCCAACCATATTCTTTTTTTTTTTTTTTTTTGACACAGAGTCTCGCTCTGTCGCCCCGGCTGGAGTGCGGTGGTGCAATGTCAGCTCACTGCAACCTCACCTCCTGGGCTCAAGTGATTCTCCTGCCTCAGCCTCCTGAGTAGCTGGGATTACAGGCGCCCACCACAACACCTGGCTAATTTTTGTATTTTTGTAGAGATGGGGTTTCACCATTTTGGCCAGGCTGGTCTTAAACTACTGACCTCAAGGAATCCACCCACCTCAGCCTCCCAAAAGTGCTGGGATCACAGGCATGAGCCACCTCTCCCAGCCACAACAGTATACTCGTAACACTAAAAAGGAATTTTTTTTTTCCAAAGTTCATCCACATAAGTGCAGGTTTGCATTTTCAAAATCTCAAATGTACATGAAAGGAAGCAGGTGGAAATTTAAATGTCCTACAAACTTTGAAGATCGTAATGTATATCTGTAAATGAAGATAATAATAAATTTCCTACAATCATCAATCCTGGCAATTCTGCTGAAGGTACTTTTGTACAAGCTGTTTTCCACTGGATTTACATTCTTCTAACTTTAAAAAAAAAAAAAAAAAGGCCCTTGTACTGGTAGCTTACTAATTCATCAGTGAGTTTATAGAAATACTGAAAGGCTCTAGGCTAAACCTGTCACTTTTAATAAACTTCAGGAAAATCCATGACAGCTGCTTGAAACAGGTTATTCAAATAGCTTCACAATGAGAAAACAAGAAAGAATTTATAAATTTCTTTTTTTTTTTTTTTTTTTTTGAGACGGAGTTTCGCTCTTGTTACCCAGGCTGGAGTGCAATGGCGCGATCTCGGCTCACCGCAACCTCCGCCTCCTGGGTTCAAGCAATTCTCCTGCCTCAGCCTCCTGAGTAGCTGGGATTACAGGCACGCACCACCATGCCCAGCTAATTTTTTGTAGCTTTAGTAGAGACGGGGTTTCACCATGTTGACCAGGATGGTCTCGATCTCTTGACCTTGTGATCCACCCGCCTCGGCCTCCCAAAGTGCTGGGATTACAGGCTTGAGCCACCGCACCCGGCCTAGAATTTATAAATTTCTTTACTGTTTAGATACAAGCTGACTTTTCTCTTAATGAAGCATGTTTAATGAATTTTAATATTTCAAAACTAAGAAGTTACTTATCTGTGCAAATACTAGTAACAAAGGATTCCTGGTTTAAGAGTAAAACTCAACTTGAGAAGCATTCTTGTGGCATATGATAAGCTTTTTAGTAGCAGCTCTAAAAACGGTAGTTTCAAAGTATTGATTTCCTATATTAGAAGTGGTATTTTGAGAACTGAAAAAGAAAAACTTCAAAGTAATTTTTTTTGTCACCTAAATAAGTCTTCTTCGTTTTTGTGTATAAGTCTGAAATCCTGCACAAAAGCTTCTGTCCCTGAAATGCTCCAAACCACCAGCAATAATTGCTGTTGCATCTCATTTATTTTGTCAATTTAAAAAAAATTTTTTTGAGATGGAGTCTCACTTTGTTACCCAAGCTGAAGTGCAGTGGCACGATCTCAGCTCACTGCAACCTCTGCCTCCCAGGCTTAAGTGACTCTCCTGCCTCAGCCTTCCGAGTAGCTGGGATTACAGGAGAATTCCAGCACACCCAGCTAATTTTTGTATTTTTTTTTTTTTTGAGACGGAGTTTCACTCATGTTACCCAGGCTGGAGTGCAATGGCACGATCTCGGCTCACTGCAACCTCCGCCTCCTGGGTTCAGGCAATTCTCCTGCCTCAGCCTCCTGAGTAGCTGGGATTACAGGCATGCACCACCATGCCCAGCTCCTTTTTTGTATTTTTAGTAGAGACGGGGTTTCACCATGTTGACCAGGATGGTCTCGATCTCTTGACCTCGTGATCCACCCGCCTCGGCCTCCCAAAGTGCTGGGATTACAGGCTTGAGCCACCGCGCCCGGCTACTAATTTTTGTATTTTTTAGTAAAGACAGGGTTTCACCATATTGGCCAGGCTGGTCTCGAACTCCTGACCTCAGGTGATCTGTCCGCCTTGGCCTCCCAAAGTGCTGGGATTACAGGTGTAAGCCACTGCGCCCAGCCAAATTTTTAAATTTTAAACACTAAATTTAATATATTAATATTTGCACACTTTTTGAGATTTCTAGCATCAGAAAACATGAAAGAAAAAACCAGTAGCTGAAGCTAACATGGGCGTTTTCTGGGGATTTTACAGGTCCACAAGGCTGACCAGCTTGCTTCCTTCAACAGAGGCCTTTCTTTGAGAATTTTCACCTCCTGAAGTTTTGAAGTATTGTTCTTACTACAAGGCTTGAAGTCAGTGGCTCTCCACTGGGGTGACCTATCACCAATTATATTTAGCAATGTCCTGAGACATTGGAACTTGGGGGAGGGGGCAAGCTATTGGCATACAGTGGGTAGAGGCCAAGGATGCTGCTAAACATCCTAAGACAGACAGGAAGGACAGTTCTCCCCACAACCAAGAATTATCCAGCCCCAAATGCTAACGGCGCTGAGGTTAAACAAAACTCTGCTTGAAAAAAAACAAAAACAAAAAACTCTGCTTGGCCGGGCACGGTGGCTCACGCCTGTAATCCCAGCACTTTGGGAGGCTGAAACAGGTGGATCACCTGAGGTTGGGAGTTCGAGACCGGCCTGACAAACACGGGGAAACCCTGTCTCTACTAAAAATACAAAATTAGCTGGGTGTGGTGGCGCATGCCTGCAATCCCAGCTACTCAGGAGGCTGAGGCAGGAGAATTACTTGAACCTGGGAGGCGGAGGTTGCGGTAAGCCGATTTTGCACCAATTGCACTCCAGCCTGGGCAACAAGAGCAAAACTCCGCCTCAAAAAAAAAAAAAAAACCTCTGCTTTATGTGAGCAGGGCCGCCTTCCCTATATCACCCTGTTCTCCTCCTGCCAATACTTAATCCTACTGGAATCATAATAAACCTGCTTGCTTTGGTCATCCATGCCAGAGCCATGTCCTAATACAGAGAAGGTGGCAATTCCCTGTTCCAGCCAACCCTGACCCTGGCCCTTTCCCATCAATTGAGGGAGTGGACAAACAGGCTCCCTGCGCAGGTATCAACAGCTATTCTCATCCTCCAAAATGATGCCACAGGCTAATCATGAAACAATTCTCACTAGATACCAAATTCATTTAAAACACTTTCGGGGCCAGGCGAGGTGGCTCAAGCCTGTAATCCCAGCACTTTGGGAGGCCAAGGCGGGTGGATCACGAGGTCAAGAGATCGAGACCATCCTGGTCAACATGGTGAAACCCCGTCTCTACTAAAAATACAAAACATTAGCTGGGCATGGTGGCGCGTGCCTGTAATCCCAGCTACTCAGGAGGCTGAGACAGGAGAATTGCCTGAACCCAGGAGGCGGAGGTTGCGGTGAGCCGAGATCGCGCCATTGCACTCCAGCCTGGGTAACATGAGTGAAACTCCGTCTCAAAAAAAAAAAAACACTTTCGGAATTCTGAAACACAGTCCTTTCATCTAAAAAATACATCTGAGAGCACCCCCACAGTGATCACTCCCAGAATGCCCACCGCCATCGATTTTAAAAATCAATTCATTTAAAAGTTCTCTTCCTGAAGTAGATAGTAAAAAAAAAACACAGAGAAAGAGAATTAAAGACATCAGTCTATCAATCGCTATGTTATCCTGAGAAGAGGACGGATGAAACCCTCTGAGTCTTCCTCACAGGGCTGGCACCCAGTTTTCATTAATTTCGTCAAAGACACCAACAGCTTGGAAGAGTATTTGCCCAGGAATTCTCTTCCTGTTACTAAACTTTCCATTCAAGAAGGGAGAAGGGGTTCTATAGTCTAGGAATTTGAGAAATGCTAGATTAGATACACATTTGAGAGAGAGACAGAGAGCGCACATGCGCAAGAGCCTGATTTATTTTCTCGATGCTTCTCAGAACTTGCCAGAGCTAACATGAACCTCCAATGTGAATCTTCAAAGTGAGGATCCAGGGCTTTAAGCTTATCCAATGCTAGAATTTTTCAGGATGAGGTATCTTTGGGACATTAAGCCAGGTTTAAGAAATTATTGGCCGGGCTCGGTGGCTCAAGCCTGTAATCCCAGCACTTTGGGAGGCCGAGGCGGGTGGATCACGAGGTCAAGAGATCGAGACCATCCTGGTCAACATGGTGAAACCCCGTCTCTACTAAAAATACAAAAAATTAGCTGGGCATGGTGGTGCGTGCCTGTAATCCCAGCTACTCAGGAGGCTGAGACAGAAGAATTGCCTGAACCCAGGAGGCGGAGGTTGCGGTGAGCCGAGATCGCGCCACTCCACTCCAGCCTGGGTAACATGAGTGAAACCCCATCTCAAAAAAAAAAAAAAAAAAAAAAAAAAAGAAATTATTGTATTTCGAGACTGGGCATGGTGACTTACTCCTCTAATCGCAACGTTTAAAGAGGTCGAGATGGGAGGATCACTTGAGGCCAGGAGTCAGAGACCAGCCTGAGCAACAAAGCAAGATCCCTCTCTATAAAAAATAAAAATAATAATTAGCCAGGAATGGTCCTGTTATCCTGGAGTCTCAGCTACTTGGGAGGCTGAGACAGGAGGACTGCTTGAGCCTACGGGTTCAAGGCTGCAGAGAGCGGAGACCACATCACTGCACTCCAGCCTAGGCAACAGAGCAACACCCTGCCTCTTAAAAATATATTCTCTTTAGGAATTGGTTTTAGGAAACAGGCATGCATCCTACAGTTAGCATGTGAGGGAGGTGCTTCCGGCCCGTTTTCCTGATAACTCTAACCCCATGCTTTTCTTGGCAGTAGTTCCTCTGCAGACACACCTCAGCATCAACCCAAGATGACTTAAGAAAAGAACAAGTGAACAAATCTCCAAATATGGAGGGAGAGCAAGAATGAAGAAGTGTTTCTAAAGAGACTCCACCTAAAGTTTCAGACCATAGAAATGATTATAAAAACTAGGTCCCTAGCCTGGGCAACATGGTGAAATCCTGTCTCTACTAACAGAAAAATCAGCTAGACTGGCAACGTGCATCTAATAATCTCAGCTACTTGGGAGACTGAGGTGGGAGGATCACCTGAGCCCGGGAGGCAGAGGTTGCAGTAAGCTGAGATCACACCACTCTACCCCAGCCGGGGTGACAGAGCAAGACCTTGTCTCAAAAAACTAAAAAACCTTGTTTGATGGTTCAAGAAGTATTTCCAGAAGGAAGCTATTTGTACTGTAAAATGCACACAAGTAGGCACACATATATGTAAAGGAAGAACAATTAATAAAAGCAGACATGATCTCTTAATTTTATAGACTTTGAGTAGTCACAGCCACATCAGAAGCAAGAAATACCTCATGGATCTTGACAATAGGAGAAATACTGGTTGATCTAAAAGCACTGGCTTCGAACCTCAAAGATACTTGAGACTGCCACCAATTAGCTATAAAAATGACACCTATACACCACAGGACACCATAGGTGATGAAAGGCATGAGCTCTGTAGTAAAACAAACTCAGATGAGCTCTGCCTTTTAGAAGTTACAAAATTCTAAGCAAGTGGCTAACAAGATAGACGCCCTCAGAATTTACAACAACCACATGCAATATGATAAATAGCATCCTCAACTCACGTGCCCCTTGCAGACATGCAACTCAGCAAGGTCTTTGAAGAAGTAAAACAAGCCGGGCGCAGTGGCTCACGTGTGTAAGGCCAAGGCAGGTGGATCATCTGAGGTCAGGAATTCAAGACCAACCTGACCAACATGGTGAAACCCTGTCTCTACTAAAAATATTTTAAAAATTACGGGCCGGGCGTGGTGGCTCAAGCCTGTAATCCCAGCACTTTGGGAGGCTGAGGCGGGTGAATCACCAGGTCAAGAGATCGAGACCATCCTGGTCAACATGGTGAAACCCGTCTCTACTAAAAATACAAAAAATTAGTGGGGCATGGTGGCGCGTGCCTGTAATCCCAGCTACTCAGGAGGCTGAGGCAGGAGAATTGCCTGAACCCAGGAGGCGGAGGTTGCGGTGAGCCGAGATCGCGCCATTGCACTCCAGCCTGGGTAACGAGAGTGAAACTCCGTCTCAAAAAAAAAAAATTAGCCAGGCTTGGTGGTGGGCACCTGTAACCTCAGCTACTTGGGTGGCTGAGGCAGGAGAATCACTTGAACCCAGGAGGCAGAGGATGCAATGAACTGAGATCACACCATTGCACTCCATCCTGATCGACACAGCGAGACTTCATCTCAAAAAAAAAAAAAGCAGCAAAACAGATGCAGAACAGATTTTTCCTATCCTCAGTGACCTGAAATTAGAGCACTGTGTAACCAAAGATGTTATAGCTCAATTTGAAACTCCAACTGAAGCCAGTAATATCTTAACACTCAAGATGAGAAGAGCAGAAATGTTTTTTTAAATTCTGAGCCATCTACATCAAAAGCAGTAAAGCCTAATCACGGTATTACATCAAGTGCTAAACTATGCGGCTTCATCTTTTCCAAAATTAACATTGACCACATAAACCAGACTTGCATTTGGCCAGATATACCTCTCAGGGACCCAAAACACACACACACACGCAGGCACACACGCCTATGAGAGGGCTCAAATATACATCTATATACCCATGAAAGACCCCGAACATTAAGATTTGAACAATTCCATCAATCAGCCAAATTTCCTACCTTCAATGTCTCACCAATACATTGCTCGGACAACCAGCATTTGCTTTGCCTTTACAGAGATAATACTGCAAGCTAGACGTACTGTTTTTGTAATTTCTGAGTAAACAGAAAAAAGATTCACTTTCCACACTCAAAAGAGCTCATCTACTCTGGCAATTGTACTAAAGAACGGTACAGGTTGTAGACTTCAGGGTCAGAATGACCCAAGTACAAATGTCAACTCCAACTCAGCCGTGGCATATCCATTAACCTCTCTGAGCCTCAAGTTCCTCAGGAATAAAGCGGGATGATAAAATGACCCACCTTTAAGTGTTGCTGTGAGGCCTAACGACTTAGAACCCAAAAATGGCTCCAAATAAACCGTTTCCTTAGTGCATTTTACCAAGGTGGCCAAGTCACCTGTTAAGCTCATCTTCATTGCAACTCTTGCTTTTCATCATTTCTTAGCAAAAAAAAGGTCTATCGAGCTGGAATCTATGCTCAGTGGCCTCAGCACACACTTTCTCCCCACCAGCTAAGCGTTCGCATCCTTCCCTCTCTGGATCATCTTTCTTTTTTGTCCAACGACATCCCTCTCCTTTTTCACCAAAACATCTTTTTTCAGGACCTCTATTTGGATCCAATCCTTCCCTTTTTTGTATTCATCCTGCCCCTGCCCCAAGAATCTACATAAGCATGTCAGAAAACAGCGTTACAAGTTAAGGACACAAATTCAATTTACTTAAAGGTAGGTTCTGTTCTCATAACAATGAATTAAGGCAAAGCTACAAACTACACCCCCAAAACAGTACGGTCAAGTAACAACTCTGTGCTCAAGGCTGTAAAGAGAAAAGACAAAAGATGGAATGAACTAAGGAAAATCCGTCCATACCACTAAAAACAACAAAAAGGTAGCCGCCACTGGCATTGCCTTTTTGCCACCGGCTTGTTAAACTTACCTAAAGAACATGCATAGCTCATTTCACATTGACTTTACTCATTCACTTAATCGTTTTGCCAACGTCTGAACAAAGACTTTTTCTCAAAAAGACATTCTCTAGAAAGCATCGCACGTTAAAATGAGGAATGCCGGCCAGACGCGGTGGCTCATGTCTGTAATCCCAGCACTTTGGGAGGCCGAGGCAGGCAGATCACGAGGTCAAGAGATCGAGACCATCCTGGCCAACATGGTGAAACCCTGTCTCTACTAAAAAAGTACAAAAATTAGCTGGGTGTGGTGGCACACACCTGTAGTCCCAGCTACTCAGGAGGCTGAGGCGGGAGAATTGCTTGAATCCAGGAGGCAGAGATTGCAGTGAGCTGAGATCGCACCACTGCAGTCCAGCCTGGTGCCTGGTGACAGAGCAAGACTCTGTCTCAGAAAAAAAAAAAAAAAAAAAGGAGAAATGCCTTGAGCAGACACAGGAGGCGGCTAAGGCATCAGACTCACCTCTATGGTTCCTACTGGGGCAGGTCCTGCCAGGCATGTCTCAGGAGCCCGCTGGTCACCTCCCCTGAAGCCTACTGTCACCTACTTAGGGTTACGAACAATAACAACCCTACCCTCCACAACTGATCAGGACAGGACCAGTGAGATTCTGGGCCTTGAGATCTGGGTAGAACAGAGGAGTACAGGTGATGTCCACTCATATTTCACATGAAGGCATGGAAACACTGTGGAAGGGGCTGTGGAAGAGCATCGTTTCACCATGAGTATAGGAAAGCTCGACTAAGGGGAAAGCAAAGGAGACAACCAAGGGCATGTGGTCCTCCAAAGAATGCAGAGTAAGCTTAGTGCAAGAGGGCGCTTGAGTTCCTGATGTCAAGTCCTTCTGACAGCTGCTAACCCTGGGCCTCAGAATGAGCTGCCTTTCTCACTGCATAGCTTGATCGTGTCCTAGAAATCATGCACACTCTCAACAATCTATAGTGATTCAGTGCTTTCCCGTATGAACCTTGCCAGGAAAGGAGCTACTGCCTCTCCTGACGCACACCCCTCACCTCAGCCACCTGGGCCACTGGGGCCCTGAGTCACCATTCCACATGAAGGCTAGGTGACGCTGGTTCCAGTTCAGGCTTTAGGTATCCGGTGATCACTGGAACGGTAGCTCACAGTCTTCATTCATTCACCAGCTCACACACTCACTCATTCCATGGTCCCTCAGGGGCCTCTCCTGCCAGCATCATGGATCGCAGATCTCTTGGACTGCCGACTCCTGCCTCCCTGCACTTGTGCACAGCCATTTGTCCTGCATCTGTGCATGCTCATGTCCTTACCCATTTCACTGGACTCGTGCCCGTCGTGTTTGGCCTTCTGATGTCCTCTGAAGGTCTACCTGCCTAGTCTTTTTTGTTTTTGTTTTTGTTTTGTTTTGTTTTGTTTTGATATGGAGTCTTTCTCTGTCACCCAGGCTGGAGTGCTGTGGCTCAATCTCGGCTCACTGCAACTTCCACCTCCCAGGTTCAAGCGATTATCCTGCCTCAACCTCCTAAGTAGCTGGGAAGACAGGTACGTGCCACCACGCCCAGCTACTTTTTTTTTTTTTTGTATTTTTAGTAGAGACAGAGTTTCACCATGTTGGCCAGGCTGGTCTTGAACTCCTGACCTCCAGTGATCTGTCCACCTCGGCCTCCCAAAATGCTGGGATTACAGGTGTAAGCCACTGTGTTCAGCGAACCTGCCCCGTTTTTGACTCCTAACTTACCCTGACTCTTGGCACTTTCTGGCAACATTCCACCCTAGCTACATTCTGAACTCACCCCCAATTCTGACTAACTTTCCTTCCTCCAGGGCTGGTCGCACAGCCTTGACTGTCCTCACTCCCAGCCTTGTCCCTATTCTTCCAAACCCCACTCCACGCCCCTTTCAACAATCCATGACTCCCTAAAGGCCACACTCACAGGCGCAGAGCAGATACTCTCCCCATGCCAGGCACAGGACTCTCCACGGCACAGACAGCCGACAAACTTAGCCAACAATAAATCCAATTCAATGTGCCAGATTCGCACAACACAGAACTCTCAGTGCCCAGATATCCACTAAGATCTAAATTTCAACTAGAATTTCTGTGAATGGCAGACTTGCTTGTAGAGAGATGGGGAAGGTAACCCAACTCAAGCAACAGACATCATTTTATTGCTATAGCTGATTTAATCAATGTGCCTTCCCAAAGTAAAATAAACCCACTAAGTAACATTTTCCAGTCTCTTACCTAAGAGTTTAAACACATAGCACGACGAACTCCTTCCTGCAACTCAATCTCCTGCTTGGTCCAGGCCCCAGGGTAAACTTCCCCAGGACAGCTTCATCCACAGACCCAACAGTGGTTGTCTCCATTGTATGCTGGAGGTGATGTGACTAGCCATTTTCCAACACTGCTACATGACATGGCTCTTCTAATCCCCATTCTAAGGCAAAGTCGCAAGTCACCTCTATTCCTCATCAGGCAAGGGGGAAGAAACAGTGGCAGGCAAACCACCTTCAGTCCTCACCTCCCACTAGATAATGAATTCCTGAACCAAACACGGCACAGTCCCTTTTCTTTTTTTTTTTTTAAGACAAGGTCTCACTCTGTCACCCAGGCTGGAATGCAGTAGTGGGATCCTAGCTCACGCAGCCTCTAACTCATGGGCTCAAATCCTCTTGCCTCAGTCTCCTAAGTAGCTAGGACTACAGGTGCACACCACCACACCCGGCTAATTTTATTTATTGTATAGACGGGGTCACACCATGATGTCCAGGCTGGTCTCAAACTCTTAGCCTCAAGCAATCTTCCAACTTCAGCCTCCCAAATTGCTTAGGCGTGAGCCGTTGCACTAGGCCCAAAGTCACCTGTCTGTGCTGATCTAAGGCCTGACAGTCTTCATGACGTCACAACAGGCAACTCTGCCACATCTCCTGGATTAATCACAATATTAAAATTACCTTCCATCTTATCAGGCTACAAGTGTCTAAGGGATGACAATATCAAAGGTGGAGTCATGCAGGAACGTAGAAGCGGAATAAACCCAGGATCCAGTCAGATCCCGAGTACTCAGAAATTAGCGTTCTGCCAGAATTGGGCATTTGTGACCAAAAAAAAAAACTGTCCTGGCCCCATGTCTGCTCACTGCTAGCACACATGCCAAACAGAGGGTAAGTCCCGGTGCCACCAGGGAAGGACCAGAAGCAGAGAGGAAGCAGGCCAGAGACCAAGGGAGGAGCAGAGAGCCTTGCTACTCAGAGCGTGACAGTCCATGAACCAGCAGGGTCAACAGCACCAGGAGGCTACCTAGAAATGCAGAGTCTTGGGCCCATCCCAGCCCTGCTGAATCATCATCTGTATTTTAAAAAGATTCAAGTGATTCGTGTGCAAACTAAAGTGTGAGAAGTACACTCTAGACAACAGGGGCTCCCGAGAGGTACGCAACACCAGCAGCAAGCAGGAGCTTTTACGTGGAAAAGATGCACCAAGTGGTGGAACGAGAAAAGACCTTCAAAACTGGCCAGACCCTGCTTCAAATCTAGGGTCTATCACCTACCAGTGGAGCATGCGTCAGCTGGTCACTCAAACTGAGTCTCAGCAGGGATGTGAAGTACAACTTTACAGGGGCTGTGAGTGTAAAGAAACCAGCACACAGCAAACCTGCCATAAATACTGCTTCCCTTTCCATAATGAAGCCAACACCAGCCCAGCGCGGCTGTGTAGACCTGCAATGGAGACAGGGGATTAGGAACACCTGAGAGAGAAGAAGGGCCCAAACTAGCACTATCTTTGTCAACGGAAGGAGAGACTCAAAGTTATCCACAAATCTGAATACTGCAGGGCACCAGAGAAATCTCATTGCTAAATTTATTTAAATGTCCACCCACCCATTCCAGAACAGCATTATCCAAGAGAAGCATAATAAAAGCTCATATCTAGTTTTACATTTTCTAGCAGTCAAGTTTTAAAAAGAGGAAAAAAAAGGATTGGGCACAGTGGCTCATGTCCATAATCCCAACACTTTGGGGGGCCAAGTGGGAAAGATCACTTGAGCCCGGAAGTTTGACACCAGCCTGGGCAATACAGCAAGATCCTCACCTCTAGGAAAAAAAAAAAAGTTTTAGTTTTTTGAATAGGAGAAAAAAAGAGGGGGAAGAAGGTGAAATATCCAAAATGTTATGAATTCGACATGTAATCAATATAAAAAACTAACAAGATATTCCATTTTTTCTATTACATCTTCAAAACCTGATATGTATGTTACAGCTCATCCCAATTATGATTTGCCATATTTCAAGTGCTCAGTAGTCATATGTGGCTAGTGGCTACCATATTACTGGACAGAGTAGATCCACAACTAAAATAATTATTCATAGATCCTTCTCCACTCACCCTTCTATCACCCCCAAATCCCAGTGTGCAGAATATAAGCACTAGGCATTGTCAAACAAACGTGGGAAGCAAAGTGCCAGGGGAAAGGGTCAGAACGTAGGTTTTTGCTAACCTGGCATATTTTCACAATCAAGTTTTGTTTTTGTTTTAAACTTTGGTCAACATAAATTGCACCCACAGACAAACAACCTCAAGTGCAGCCACTCAATGGAAAAATTTTCCAGTAGCAACATAAAGTTCAAATGCTAGATTATAAATTCAAAATTCAGACAAGATTCTCCAACCACAAATGAAAGTAGAGCCAAGTAGGAACAAATACATTACCCTTGTGCCTACATTTCAAAAAACCCACTTTTAACCTGATATAGGGCAGCTGTAACTGAAGCCCTAGAGACAAGGAGGAGACACACAGTCTGTTTTCACAGTCAAAAACAAATTTACTTGCCAATGAGGTAAGGCATGACAGGAGACAATACCCTCCAAGAAGGAAAAAAAAAAAAAAAAAAAAAAAAAAAAAGCTGGGACTAAGGCTACTCTCCCAAAACAGAGACCAAAGACCACTAAGCAACAGCTAGGATTGCCGGAAGGACTTACCACATATATTCTGCTGAAGACTTCATATGCATTTAATCCCCCTAACAACCAACCCTCAGGAAACGTACGGTTTAGAATTGAAGGACCCTGTTCAAGGTCCCGTGGCTAGGAAGTGCCAGAACACAGGTTTACATCATTGACAGTTAGGCAATCAGGTTTATATCACTGAGAGCTGTGCAAAGGCAAGTGAAAATCTCCATGGCCTTTATCAACCAGATTTCATCAGAACACAAAGCAAAATAAGTTTTCAAACCACCTCTCCCATCTTGCTAAGTTAAATCAGCAAAACCATTAAGAACCAGCTTCTCTGGCCGGGTGTGGTGGCTCATGCCTGTAATCTCAGCACTTTGGGAGGCCGAGGCAGGAGGATTACCTGCCAAACTCCAGAAGTCAGGCGTTCCAGACCAGCCTGGCCAACATGGTAAAACCCCATCGCTACTAAAAATATGAAAATTAGCTGGGCGTGGTGGCATATGCCTGTAATCCCAGCTACTTGGGAGGCTGGAGTAGGAGAATCGCTTGAACCAGGGAGTAGGAGGTTGCAGTGAGCGGAGATTGTGCCACTGCACTCCAGCCAGGCGACAGAGCAAGACTCCGTCTCAAAAGAACAACAACAAAAAAACAAGAACTAGCTTCTCAACAAGTACCTGGGTAACGCTTAACTTAATCAACTTGTGTTTTCAGGTTCATATAAGGATTATAAATAGGAGGTGGACTAAATACCATCAAAACAAAAAGAGCTGGGCACAGTGGCTCATGCCTCTAATCCCAGTACTTTGGGGGGTCAAGGAAGGCAAATCACTTCAACCCAGGTGTTTGAGACCAGACTGGGCAAAACAGGGAGATCCCGTCTCTACGAAAAATAAAATTAGCTGGGCATGGTGGCATGTGCCTGTGGTCCCACCTACTCAGGAGGCAGAGGTGGGAGGATCACTTGAGCCCTGGAGATTGAGGCTGCAGTGAGCAAAGATCGCACCACTGCACTCCAGCCTAGGTGACAGAGTGAGACCCTGCCTCAAAAAAATAAAATAAAACATAAGATAAACTTTGTAAGGCAGAGAGAAGGTAATGATGAATGCAGTCTTGGGCTAGGACTGCAGTGCTAAGTTCTAATTCCAAACCTGCTATTGACTACCACAATGTGGGCTCATTGTAGAAAATGCGGTAACTACAAATAAGTGAAATACCTCCAGCTCTGGGGTCCTTTAGAACAGAGGGCTTTGAATTTTGTAGCCTATTAGGTTTTTCAATGATCTAATTCTTACTATTCAACTCCCTAGAAAGAATTTGTTCCTCACAAAAGAAAATGATAAAATCAATACCCATTACTGGCCCCCGGAGTCAGCCTCAGGGAAAGGAGGAGTCTGTGTCCCAAAATGCAAAGATTGATGGTAAGAAAACAGTTCAAGAACCACAACGCCCTGATTTTATCTTTAGGTCTCCATGGATCACTCAAGTTGTCTAAAAGCTCTAATTATGTAAAGCTGTAATAATAACTGACTGAAAACAGAAGAATACAAAATCTGCATTTGGGGCCCCTGAAGACTGTCCTTAAAGAAGGCTCCTTCGTAGGGAACATGCGAGACAGCTAAAAAAGCCGCTCTGCGTCTGTCTAAAAATTTCTTATTTCAGTCTCCAGATTTAGATTAAACAGAATTTGCTCTCCCTCATTATAAAACAGCCAGAATTTAGAACTTCCTGCCGTAGAAGATGATTCAAAGAATTCTTTAAACTGTGTTTATTTATTGTCGGAACAAAAGATTCTTCTCGGCACCGCTTTTAATTTGCTTTGATTTCCTCAGCCTTTTCAAAGAATACATAAAACAAATACATCTCTCTAGCCCTTCTCCTTCCAATCTGTATCCTCACCCCAGTATCCAATAAAATAAGTCTTTTCAACATGCTGTTTCTAGAGCCGTCTCTGGTGTAAATGCAGATGCTCTGCTCTCTGTGCTGACTACAGTCAGAAAAATCTGGCTAAATACAAAGGTCCTGAGTGTATCTCAAACTTCTCCACTGAGTATTCTCACTCCGGAAGTCATCAGCTGTCACCTCCAACGTGAACGGCGTCGGTGTCTTTGCTGTTTAGCGCCTGCTGTGCCCTCTGTGGGCACCTCCTGGCCTCCACACCTCGATTTACCCCTCAGTCCTCCAACTGTGCTCCCGCAACGCAGAACAGCGCAGTGACAAGGAGCATGTTTCAAATCCTGTTTCCACTTCCACTTATGAGCGGGGAGGGTCTCTGTCTGTTTCCCCACTGGGGGAAAGGCACGTACAGCTCCTCCCATCATTTCAGTATCAGATGAAGTAACACAATAGCTGATGCGGTGGTGCACGCCTGTAGTGCCGGCTGCTTGGGAGGCCAAGGCAGGAGGATTGGAGGATCCCCTGAGCCCAGGAGTTCAAGTCCAGCTAGTTTGAGTCCAATCTGGGCAACACAGCAGGACCCCCATCTCTAAGAAAATGGGATAACAGAAGCAAAGCACCATCCCCTACTGCAGCACCTGCAGGTTTAAGCTCCCGGGATCATCTTCACCTTCCAACTTGCTGAAACACACGTTCTGAGTTCTTCAGCCGCCCCTGCCACTTCGTTTATGGTTTTTACTACAAAAGCCATTAATCTTAGGGGACCCAAACACAACCCCTTTTACATCTTTCTTCTATCCTCTCTGTTTTACGCTTATTACTACCAATCTAGAACTCCAGCCCAGGCAAGCCTCCTCAACTCCAGACTCACAGAGCCAGAGGCAAGTGGAGCCAAAACAGAACTCACTGTATCAAGTCTCTCCCTCCACTCTTCCAAATCTATCCTGCCTTCAGAATTTACTCTCAAAAACAGAAACAACCATCCCAAGCAACCCCACACACCCACCCGGGAGGCAGCCTTACTCCTCCAATCAGGGACTACCTGGCCCTGTGAAGCAGCCCCCACATACCACTCTATCCCCACAAACAATGCCTGGGATGAAAGGCCCTCATCCTTTCTCTCCTGGATTGCTGGTTCCCTCATTTGGCCTCCCTACCTCCAGCCTCTATTCCAACCTCCATGGGGCTGCCAGGGGACCTTTGTAACAAAAGGTCCTTCTTTTCTACCTATACAGAAGTCCACCCTCAAGGGACTGCACTGAAAAGCCTCCTCAGGTGGCCTCCACTGCCTTCCTGCTCCATCCCCTTGCACTCATGCCCACACCCCACTCAAAACACCAAGCTCCCCCAAGGCCTTTCCACGTGTGCTGCATGGACTCACAGGCTCTCCCAGGCTCTGCCTGCCCCACATATTCTTACCGATCTTTCACAGTTCAGCTCAGAAGCCATCTCTTCAAGGGCTCCTCTGCTGCTGCTTGGCATGAGATGGCCTATTCACATTCCTATCATAGCTTCTCGGGGCTCCTTCCACTAGATTTTTCTCCCTGGGGCCCTTTTCCCTCTGCACTCCCATGCTTAGCACAATGCCCGGTGCTTAAACACTCAGTAAGCATCTGGTAAATGGCAAAGCAATCCCAGGTTAGTATCATGTCCCACTTCTAGGGGTCCCCTCCGTCTGCACCACCATTACCTTTGTTTGTTCTTCCCAATCCTGAAAGCTGTTTCGTCCTTTAAAAAAAAAAAAACAGGGCCGGGCGTGGTGGTTCACGCCTGTAATTCCTGCTCTTTGGGAGGCCGAGGCGGGTGGATCACGAGGTCAAGAGATCGAGACCATCCTGGTCAACATGGTGAAACCCCGTCTCTACTAAAAATACAAAAAATCAGCTGGGCATGGTGGTGCGTGCCTGTAATCCCACCTACTCAGGAGGCTGAGGAAGGAGAATTGCCTGAACCCGGGAGGCAGAGGTTGTGGTGAGCCGAGCCAAGACAGCGCCATTGCACTCCAGCCTGGGTAACAAGAGTGAAACTCCGTCTCAAAAAAAAAAAAAAAAACAAACAAAAAAAAAAAACAACTAGGCTCTTTGCGGTGGCTCACACCTGTAATCCCAGCACTTCGGGTGGCGGAAGTGGGCAGATGACAAGGTCAGGAGTTCGAGACCAGCCTAACCAACATGGTGAAACCCCATCTCTACTAAAAATACAAAAAACTAACCGGCATGGTGGTATGCACCTGTAATCCCAGCTACTCGGCAGGCTGAGGCAGGAAAATTGCTTGAACCCGTGAGGCAGAGGTTGCAGTGAGCCAAGGACGCACCACTGCACTCCAGCCTGGGCGACAGAGCGAGACTCCATCTCAAAAAAAAAAAAACTGCTTCCAAAATCTCCCCTCTTCACCACTTTCACTGAATATTGCTTAAACATTTTCAGTTCCTAAAAACACAGAAAAGCTGAATAACTTCGAATATTATTAATAAAATGCCGCCAATACTTTGGCAGTACATAAATCAAATTGTAATTCAGATGCTGTTTACACACAACTAAGATTTCAACAAAGATCTGTGGTATCACTTTCTAAAATTTCGGTTCTATTATTGTTTGGTGTTTTATTGAACCTGATTGTAAAACTCAAGACTGCCAAATGTTTCTGAAGAGATGAAAAGTAATTGCTGCAGGAAGTAAAGGATATTTTATCACTTGCAGTTTTTTTGTTTTTCGGTTTTTTTTTTGAGACAGTCTCCCTCTGTCACCCAGGCGGAAGTGGAGTGGCACAATCTCAGCTCACTGCAACCTCCACCTCCTGGGTTCAAGCAATTCTCCTGTCTCACACTCATGAGTAATTGGGATTACAGGCGCCACCACTATGCCTGGCTATTTTTGTATTTTTAGTAGAAACCGGGTCTCACCATGTTGGTCAGGCTGGTCTTGAACTCCTGAACTCAGGTGATCCGCCCACCCCAGCCTCCCAAAGTGCTGGGATTACAGGCATGAGCCACCGCGCCCGGACTGCCTGCAGTTTTTGGTTTCCGCTTTTGGCTAATTCCGATTAGTTGAGGGTTATAAAGCATGTCATCCTATTTGAGAGTGTTCCATTATGATCATCCCTCATGTGTCTTCAGACAATGTTCACCACGATCTCTTTCTCGGGGAGTCTTAACTGCAGCTGTCAAGGCTAGATCTTTTTTGTAAGTTACAATGACTTGGATTTATTTTCATTAAAACTTCTCTCTCTTTTTTTTTTTTTTTTTTTTTTTTTTATAAGATGGGGTTTCACAATGTTCGTCAGGCTGATCTTGAACTCCAGACCTCAGGTGATCTGCCCGCCTTGGCCTTCAAGGTGCTTGGATTACAGGCGTGAGCCACCACACCCAGCCTTCATTGAAACTCCTAAGTCTTATGTATGTACCATATGATTCTAAGTATAGCCATGCAACGCAAACCAACGTTTTGGTCAACAATGGCCCACATATACATGGTAGTCCCATAGATTATAATCCCATAGATTGTATATTTATCCCATACCTTTTGTTTGTTTGGATTGGTCAAAAACACAAATAGTTACCATTGTGTTAAAACTGCCTACAATATAATTAGCTGGGCATGGTGGCGCGTGCCTGTAATCCCAGCTACTCAGGAGGCTGAGGCAGGAGAATTGCCTGAACCCAGGAGACGGAGGTTGCGGTGAGCCGAGATCGCGCCATTGCACTCCAGCCTGGGTAACAAGAGCGAAACTCCGTCTCAAAAAAAAAAAAAAAAAAAAAAACTGCCTACAATATGCAGTACAGTAACATGCTGTATAGGTTTACAGCCTAGGAGCAATGGGCTATACCATGCAGCCTAGGTATACAGTAGGCTATAGTAGGCTACACCATCTCTGTTTGCCTAAGTACATTCTAATAATGTGTGCACAATGACAATACTGTCTAATGATACATTTCTCAAAATGTACCCCTGCATTGACACATGACTGCATTTAGCAAAAAGAAATAAAACTTGGCAGGGCACAGTGGCTCACGCCTGTAATCCCAGCACTCTGGGAGGCCAAGGCAGGCGGATCACCTGAGGTCAGGAGTTCAAGACCAGCCTGACCAACATGGTGAAACCCCGTCTTTAAAAATATATGCATATACTAAAAAAAAAAGAGAAATAAAAACTTATGTTCACATAAAGACCTGTTCACACAAATGTTTACAGTAACTTTACTCACAATTACCAAAAACTGGGAACAACCCTAATGTCCTTCAACCAGCAAATACTCAACTGTGGTACATCCATATAGCAGAATACTACTCAGCAATGACACAGAACCAAGTATCGAAACACAGAGAAATATGGATGAATCTCCAAACATCTTGCCATCTATCTGACATTCTGGGAAAGCCCAAACCACAGGAAGAGAGAACCATGTCCGTATAGTGGGACACTGGATGCCAGGGGCAGGAGAGGCTGACTACAAAGAGACAGCGAGAGGAAATGCTCTGATGTGATGAGCCTATTCTGCTTCACCTGTGGAGGTAGATAAGCAACGCTATACCTATGCCAAGACCCACAGAACTCCACACCACAGAGTACATTTTACTGTACACAAATTTTAAATTTTTTAAGCTAATTCTTTAACCATGATTTGGTTAAAGATCACCTTTAAAATAAAATGAACACAAAGGTGTGTGTTTCTGTAACGTTTGATCAAGTCTGCTGTCTTGTTCTGATGGTCCTGGGATTAGGGGTAGATGATGGGGAATGAAGGAGTCAGTTTCCCTGTACTGGCAACTCTGCTCCAGCTGTGAACAGCCAGCTAGAGTTCTGCCAAGGATACCGTAAAGGTTGTTCAAAGCCAACTGGAGATCAACTGTATTGCACAGCAAAGTCCAAGAGAACATTTCAAGAGAAGAAATAATTGGGAGAGGGGAGAACACGAACCCTAAAATTCTAACTCCCAGTCAAAGGCATCAGAAGATTCCACTGACAAGATGGCAATCTCCTTCCTAGACCTTGTCTAAAATGAGTCAAGGTGGGTGGGGGCAGGGAATCGCTGAGAGAAAAGAGCAAAAGAAAAAGAGAGCGTGTGTGCTCCTGAACCAGGCTGTGCTGAGCGTTCCCAACGCCCTGGCCCCCATGTTCCTTAACATGGAAAAAATGACTCCGAATAGGCAGAGGATAAAAACAAGAAGGGTTCAACACCCAGTTACACTTTCTTTCCAGTGTGCTCTCCTCAGCCAAACCCACACATTCCTGCTCCGGAGGGGACGGACCGCAGGTCGTCCTCAGGCAGTGCTGTAGGCACCGCCGGCCAGGGGCTGGGCTCAGGGCTCCAGTGACAGAACTGCAGGCACCAGGTCCCCATGGCTCTCCCAGGAAGGAACATGCCCTAGCTTATCCTGCACTCTCACCGCCACATTCCCCAGCCCAGAAGACTCTCCCGCTCCAGGGAGGCCTGGGCCTGCCACATTGTTATCCCTCAGCGTGAGATCAACACCTGAGGCAAGTTCCAATCCAACGTGAGCTCATGACTCCCGCCCCAGAGAACCAGCTCTCCAACCCTCAGCAGCATTTGCAGCTGGAAAGACTGGTCTAAATGCAAAACAAATGCTATCTTCAGGAGGCTTCAAGGGGGAGGGAGACGAACAAAGCTAAAAACCACCAAGACTGAAAACCAGAACATTCCATGACATGCAATGCCCTATGAAGGGGTTTTCTGAACATATTCACAATGTATAGCCGTGGCAAGGGGGTGGATGTCAAAAGTTAAGCAAAAATCCCTGCCTCTCAAAAGACAAGAATGAAGGACTAAATGATACGACAGCTTATTGTATTAAGCTAATTAAGGTTTATCATATTAGCCATCTGAGTTTGAGTTGGCATCAGAAACGCAGGGGCAGCACACCGTGCAGCATGGATTCGGATCTGCTTCGCAAGCATATTCCTGCCACACTCATACACAGAACCTCTGGCAGTCAGAAATGATGGAGAATTGAAAACCAATTTTAGCACAGTGATTTGTAAAGAATTTTGTTCCATCATGTAAGCTATTTACTGGTATATCCACCCGAGATTACATTTATCTCTATTAAATACTCCATAAAGTACTCTGAGCTAACCATGCACTCTTGCTTCCCTTTTGCCAGTTTTATCACACAGTGGATGTTCTGTAGCCAAATGAAAAACATTTTAACAATAAAACCCTTGCATACTTGACATCCTTCACCAACTGCCAGCATACAACTTAACCAATTCCAAGATCCTCCTCGGCATGGCTGAAAAGCCCCCATTCTGCTGAACACGGACAGGAACAAAATGCCTACTTCAAAGTAGGGGAAAATTTTATTTTCAATCATGTCTTCTATGGGCTCCTCTTGACTGTACTTTTCCCAAAAACCGGCAGAAAGGCAGGACCAGTTCTATCTGTTGTTGAGATCATACTGGATCCCATTCTGGAGCTGCTGGTTTCCTGTTTGGGGAAGTTGCAGTTCTTTTCACAAGGAACCCAAGGCAAAATGTTGAGTGTTCCCCCGTCAGCCTCCTCAGCCTTTGTTCTTCACTTTGCCACTCTCCTTACTGCTTCCTTCTCCTCTCCCTCCTCTCCAACCTCTGGTTTTGGAGGGTGCATGAAAACGCCTGCTCAAACCTAACTGCAATCTTTAAAGGCATCAGACATTTTCTACCACCCATTCCAGTCCACCTTTGAGTTAACAGGCATCTTTTCACAGAGGAAGCCAGACTACCCGGCTTCCTCCTGGCATTGCATTAGTATTCCACATTAAATATATGCCACAAAGAATCCAACGGCTAACTCACCGTCAACAGCCCCCAAAATCAATACAAGACATTCCACCACTTGACTCGAAGTGAAAAACCTTTCAGGTTAACAAGAGAGAGCAAGGTAAAAGAAAGGTGATGCATGAACAAAAGGCAAATCTACCTCCAGACTCCTCAAATCCTAAAAAGGTGGCTAGGCTGCCTCGATTTGGTGAAACACTTCCTTTTCTTGTAATCATCGGGAAAATGCCACATGTGTACTGCTGTCGTCTTATGCAAAACAGCACATTCTCCACAAGGCCCTGGCGCCTACCATTCTCCAATCGCTTCCTTCCAGGCCTGACTCTCCCGACTGCCCAGACACATGCCATTTAATGAAGGCACTCCGATTTCGTCTTGATCGCAATACCATCATGAAGTCACTCTAATCCCATTAAACTGGGATCACATTAAGAGCATTTCTTCTCCACTCTGAACCCAATTTTATCTCCTGGGTAGCAATCCACGGTCCATCTGTGTCTAAATGGATCTGCAAATCAATATTTAAATTCATGCTCAAAACAGCGTATCTCACCTTGTGAACCTTGACCTTTTGGAAAGATTTTAGACCAATGTTCAGTTACTGTCACACGGCTGCATTCTCAGCAAATAGGAAAGGGTTAAAAGCGGCCCCAGTCAACAGGCCTACAAGGAAAAAAAAGACAGCATGTATGGCTAACAGCATCACTGGAATGCATTTATGCCCATTTCCTAGAACAATATTGTTACCTTTTGGCCTTCATTATACTCAGAAGCATCCCCAACACCCTTTAGTAGCTTCTAAAAGAAAAAGCACAACACAGAACATAGCCTGCAAGAGAAAAAAAGCATGCAAAGTAGCATTCTCCAGCAACAAACAAACTACCATCACAAACCCCTCAGTTCATTTTGGTTTTGTTTTGTTAAAAACACCGAGAAAGAGAGAGACTGCATCCACCAAGTGTCCCCACCCTAGCAAGGCACATTTTTTTCTTCTAATAAGGGACATAAATCTCAGTTCCTTGTCCATCCCTTAAGCAAAAGAAAAAGGCAGGAAAAGCCCAAGTCATCTCAGACCCTGCAAACCTGCACCTTTTTTTTTCCATCTTCTCTACCCAGAATCTTTTAGGGCTCCATTAGTCACGTACCAGTGCTGTGTGGTGTCTAAGTGTGCATTCACATACTGTGTAGGGATGGTACCTTCCTGCAAGCTCCTCTGCTTTTGGCTGCCATGAAGGGAGGAAGCTGCTATCCTACTGTAGTAGCTCAGTGACTGCATTGTGTTCAGGAGCTGATCTGCCTCAAACCAGTTTCAGCCGGTTCTGGTCACCCTACATAAAAAAGCTATGGCAACCCTCGCTGAGTTGCCAACAAGTCCCTGAAAATCATCAGCACACGGGGGATCTCGCTGGGGGTGGCTCTTCCCTCTTAGGTCTTCCTGAGGAGGGGAAGGTCATCGTGTGTCCTCCCACCCCACGAGCACCCAGCCTTGGAGAGGCTCACCTTGCAAGCACCCCAGAGCCCCTCAAGGCCCATCCCCCCTCCCCTCCACCCCACAGCCCACCGCAGACACTGTTTCCCCCTCCTTCTCCTTCCCCCACTTACCTCCCACAACCTGGCTCAGATCTTTGTGTACGTGTGTGTCAGTGTGTGTTCTCTGTGTTGGTGGCTGACAAAGAGCCCCCAAGAAAGCGAGCTATGTGTGTCTGCTCACACGGGATGCGTCGGCTGCAGAGCCGGCCTGGCCTCCTAGCACAGTGGTGCTGGCTTGTTGACCAGGCTCCTCTCTGCTGTCACCCCCACCCCACCCAGCCCCCTCCTCCCATCCGTCCCTCTCCTCTCTCTCCCAGCCCTGTCACCACCACCAGCAGCCCCCCAGTCTCCTCCTCCTCCTCCTCCAACCTTCTCTTCTTTCAAGCACCTGGGGGGAGAAGTCCAAATCCCTTCACCTCGGGGGAAGAAAACTGGGGCTGTCTGGGGAGGGGGCGGGGGGCGAAGGCAGGGCCAGGGGGAGAGGGGGCACGGAGGCCTCTGCATCTGTGCCCGGCCAGCGCCGGCGGGGGGAGCAGGAGAGCCGTGCTCACGTGGCCCCCCTCTCGGAACCTGCGGGGCCTAGCCCGGGCGGCTCCTCCACGGCCCCCCAAGCCGGCTGGCGGGGCGCGAAGGCCGGCCGTCCCCAAGGCCGGGGTGGGACAGGCCACTGCGGGCAGGCCCAGGGGCTTGAGCTTCACGCGCTCACCCCGGACCGCAGGGGTGGGCTCCAGGGGCCGCGCCCCGCCTCTGCCCGGCGCCCACCCGCGCCCCTGCGTCCGGCTGCCTTGCGCCCCTCGCTCGCCCCGGCCGCCCCCGCCGCCCCCAGCCCCGGAGGCGCACACCCACCCCCGTGCCGGGGTTGGCCTTCGCGGCGGTCAAGCCCGGGCGTCTGGGCCGCAGCTCGGATGACCTTTGTTCAGCGCGGCGCCGCCGGCGGCTGCTGCTGTGGCTGCTGCTGCTGTCGTCGGAGCGGCGGCGGCGGCGGCGGCGGCTTCCATGTTACGGGCGTGTCATCTGCGTTCCCGCCGCCGGGGTCTGTGTGTGCGTGTGCGGTGGAGCGGCCTCGCCGCCGCCGCCGCCGCCTCCCGGGCTCCCTGGCCGCCG
>NW_022436970.1:4795606-4818291 GCF_009761245.1 Sapajus apella | reverse complement strand
CGGCACCGCGCTCTAGGCCGCGCGGCGGCGGCGGCGGCCGGCCCGCCACGCCGGGGCCTACGGCTGGGGGTGCGGGCCCGGGCGGCGGCGGCGGCGGCGGCGGCTCGGCCCGGGCGGCGAGCGAACAAAAGGGAGCGCGGGCGAGGGGGAGGGGGCGGCCGGTGGGGGAAGGGAGGCTCCGGGAGCCGGGCGGCGGCGGCGGCGCGAAGCCCCGTGGCCGGCGGGCGCCGACGCCCGGCCGCTGCCGAGCGCCGGAGTCCGGCGGCGGCGAGGAGGCGCCCCGCGGACCCGCCGAGTCTCGCCCGCACGGGGCCGCAGGCTTGCGGCTTCGCCCCGGGAGCGGAGCGGGGTGGTGGGGCTGGTGAGGGGCGCAGGGAGGGCTGCTTTTTTCCAACGACATTTCGGGCTGTGCTCACCCAGTCCTTTCCGTGGCCCCAAGCCGCGACTTACTCGAGTGGAAGGAAGCAAGGCCTCGCCAAAGATGGTTGAAAAGACCGTGAGCCTCTACCCAGGATCTTGAAGCCAAGGTGGTGTTTTTGTTCTCCTCGTAATGGTGGCAAATAAGTAAGAAGAGAGCACGCTATCTTCAGACAAATTAAATCTGAAATTCTCCCTGGAGGTGGAAGAAGGGGCTCTCCTCGGGTTAGTTAGTGGTTTGGAGCCCTTTTCGCCTTCAACTGAGCCACAAAAGAATGGAAGACACCCCCTGGGGTGGGGAGAAAGCCCTGGTGTAAAAGACACACGTTTTGCTTTCAGAGAAAAAGCCACTGGGGCCAGATTGAAACATGGCATGTTCAGTTCATGTTAGGTTTTTTTTCTTTCTTAATGGGGGAATGATACTGAGTAAACAAGATGTAATAGCTAGGTCTTTAAATTCTACAAGGGAGAAGGTGTACAAATGTAACAAGCACATATTGTCCATACAGCAGGTGGTCATAGCCCACGGAACACAAAAAGATACATATGTAAGCCTGCTAAAGGTCACGAAGGTGTATAATCGTGACCCGTGCAAGGGCGACAGACGATAGATTTCCATTCCAGATGAGCTATGCTGCTTTCCCAAGCCCCGTGTCCTACTTCCTTTATTGTTCACAGACGTGCACTCCATTGAAAGGTTTCTAAAACCGGACAGAAACCCCCATGTCAAGCTAATTGTGCCCACACTGGAAAGAGCAGAAAATGGAAGGACCTGGAAAAATATGTCAGCATAACCTCTTAAAAAGGTTCACTCCCGGTTGATCGGAATCTGAAGACACAAATAACACTCGAGTAGCAGTGACGACTCCAAGCATAAGAAGCATTTCTCTTTCCTTTTAAATCAGATTGATGGATTAGAATTTGCAAAGTGTGCTGAAAAGTTAAAAAAAAAAAAAAAAAAAAAAATCTCAGTATACCTCTCTCCGGCGTGAACTTCCGCTGAGGAAGCCATTGTTCTCGGTGATGGGAGCCTTGTATGATGTAAATTGCAAGTAGCATTTTTGCTGTTTAAGACTTCTCATGTAAATGACCCGAATTATTGTCTCACACAAGAGTAGTTGATCTTTAATTTCAAACAGCAAATTGTTTGGAATCGCACATAAATTGGAATACATATTTGCATATTTACACACGTTTAGAAAGACCTGTGTAATCTGCAAATTTTGCCAGTCACAGCATCCCATTTATCAGTATTACAAGACGATGAAATTGAAACTGTTGTCTTCTTTTGGCCTGAAAACGGTGCCAGTACTCTGTGGGTTGGGTTTCAGCTTTACCTGGGCTCGATTTCATTTGAAAGGGAGCCTTTTTTCTTCTCTCAAAGATGGGCCTTTATTAATATGCATATAAAAACCGTATGTGCATTGAAGAGTACACTAGGACCTGCTAATGTGAAATCATGACATGCTCCACGTTTTACAGTATATGGAATTTAATAATGTACATACCACGATCAATCCTAGTTTTCATGGATTTGGAATCTTTGTTTACTTAAAATACTCTCTTGCCCCTCCCCCACTCCCTCCTCTTAAGAGTTGAAATGACAGCAAAGCAGCTTTTCAATGGTTATAAGAATTGTACTACCAAAACTAAAGAAAGTCTGAAATGCTTATCATAAAGAGTCTTCAGCTGTACCACTGCCTCGTGGCTTCATCATGCCAAATACTTTTTTGAGCGGGGCTCTGTACAAAGCTCAGTGATTTAGTCAAGCCTCGGCTGGAAGAAATTTGGTCTAGAAGCACAACCGATCATTTGCACAAATGGCAACAAATAACATTGCATCTGCTTTTAAATACTATAAACCAAAAAAAAAAGTAAAAGATAATTTATTGCAAGTTGTCTCAGTTCTATTTTTATAAAGAGGATTTCAGAGAAACTCCTTTGCCAGGTAGACCAGTAGTTAAAAGCAAAGCACCCGTCTTACTCCATTTTGCAAAATCATTAAATTTCATAGCGGAAAAGACAGCATTTATTCTGTAAAAAAAAAAAAAAAAAGCAGACATTACCCCTCTTCCAAAAAAACAATACAAAAAGATTCATTCTATTATTCTACATATGTAAGCTCTCTGTGCACCTCTCTGCTTTGAGCAACAATAGAATCAGTCACTTGACTGCAAGAATGAAATAAAACTATCATTTGAGTGTAGTGGATAAGGAAGGGCAGAACAAAGAAATCATATGATTCTTACGCCAAATGGAAACTAAAGGAATTCCGAACCCTTTGGGATTTTGTTGTTGCTGTTTTTATTGCTAACTCTCAGCGTCTTGGCTTTTCCTCCAATCAGTGTATTACAAAATCCTAGCTTTTTTTCTTTAATCTTTTGTGGCTGGAAGCCAGCTTTGCAGAAGCATGTAAATATCATCATACTTTTCTCCAAATGCTGTCATGAAATTAGGAAATTCCTGTGTTAGGTAGAGCGAACGAAAGGTGTGTTCCTGGAGGGAAAGTGGAAAGAAAAAAGGAAACGCCTTTTCTTTATCTCACCATCCAGAGGCCTTGTGGAACCACTCCTAAACCGAGCAGTCTCACGCCTTGAACTACACATTTTTTAGCTCAAAACCAAGCTAGGCCTAGGGGTTTATAGAGAGATTAATATGTTTAATGTGGTAGCTTCTTTTTAAAGAAATTATTACGCTGTTCAATCCTGGCATCATAATTTAAAGATTTGTAGAGTAGCCAGCAAAGAAAAAGAGGGGAAAAAAATCTGCCTTTTCTTTTTAACAACATCAAAATATTGTTAGAATCAGGGTTTTTTTTAATATTCAAAAACATACCCTTGAAAGAAATCATAACTAAGTTTAAATTATTATTGGCCTGCCAGAAATAGACTGTAGAGGATTCCCCTTATCCTTTGTTAGCAATTTCATAAATAGATTTCTGTGGTAAAACCACCTCTCCTTTTCTGAGCCTCAGTTTGGAAATGCCTGCAAAGTCCTTTCACTGAGAGACCCAAAGCGGGTGGGGGTTGGGCTCAGAACTGGGCATTATTTACGAGGCCCCTAGATATTTGAATGATCTCCTAGGTCCTGGCTACTGGATGAATCCACTAATCCTTACCTCCTGCTGTCCCTTTAGGCCTAAATGCTGGAAAGCTGGCCTTGTCCAATAAGGAAAGAGATGAGAAGGGTAGGGACAGAGAAAAGTGGGTAGTCTCTATGAGCTCTCCTTTCAGGAGTCAAAAGAGAGCCAGAAGCACGGGGATTGGGATCCCAGTAAAGAATCATCTGCGTCTGGGCGCGGCGGCTCAAGCCTGTAATCCCAGCACTTTGGGAGGCCGAGGCGGGTGGATCACGAGGTCAAGAGATCGAGACCATCCTGGTCAACATGGTGAAACCCTGTCTCTACTAAAAGTACAAAAAATTAGCTGGGCATGGTGGCGCGTGCCTGTAATCCCAGCTACTCAGGAGGCTGAGGCAGGAGAATTGCCTGAACCCAGGAGGCGGAGGTTGCGGTGAGCCGAGATCGTGCCATTGCACTCCAGCCTGGGTAACAAGAGCGAAACTCCGTCTCAAATCTGCGGAAACTGGGCCAAAGGAGAAATATGTAGAGAACTTTGTAAGATTTCCTAACGCTATGTAACTTTTGTATGTTACACCTGGGCTTCCTTCAAAGAAACGCATGTTTGGGTTTGTTTTCCACTCTCTAACTCGAAGAGGAGGGGAAGAGAAAGAACCTAGGAAGGTATCTGACAAAGGAAGAAACATCCGGCTTAATCCTTTGAGGGCCTACCTGAAGAAGAAGGGAACATAGGAAATGGGGACCCAGTTCCTCCTGAGAAGGAATCTCACTGGTCTCGTGCAGGCACTCACATTTACTTCATCTTCCCATCCTGCCCTCACCATCCTGGCCATCCCCATCACTGGGCACAATGCTTTGTACATCCCATAATTGACATTAATTATCGGTGAACTAAGGAATGGATAATGAACCTAGAAGCAACTAAAAGTAAAAAGGTCCCCAGTTAAACCTAAGCTCGTTAGCTATTGTAGTGGATGCAGTAGTGTTTTGTCTGGGTTCTCTCTTCAGGGTGTACACCCCATCCCCTAGCTGCTAAGAATATTGGCTGCTGACTACTCACTGCTGAATCCCTCACTGCAGATTGCCTTGGCCACTGTCTTGTGACAGTTCTTGGAAACTGTCTTGCCCAAGGCTACCCCCACTTCCAAGAAGCAGCCAACATCTGGCCAATGTAGAAATAGAAAAGCTTGGCCCTCCTGCCTTCATTTGGGCCAAATCTGCAGGGTCATCCCAGCTCCAAAGCTCCCTGTATCGGCTGAGGCCTCAATCTCCATAGCACTGTGGGCCAATTCCTTCTTTCTAATCCTGCCTTCCTCAGTCCCTCACAAGTGCATCTCCAAAGATGACTCACGGTCTGTTTCCAGCACTTCAGCCCGAGCCACGCACCCATCAGATCCATCTCCACAGTACCTGCCCTCTCTGAAAACAACCCTCATTCCCTCTCATCTGCTCCATCACCACATATTGGGAGGGTTCTACCTTTCAAGAGTCTATTGATCCCAATCAGACCCACCCTCAGGCCCATCATCCCAGTGTGGAACTGCTCACAGCCTCTTTGCCTCTAACCTGGCCAACTTTCAATGCATTCTGCACACTAAACCCTGAGGAATCTTTCCAATGATACCATCTTGCCACTCCTCTGCTCAAATGCTTCCCGATTGCACCACTGTCCTTAGAACGAGCTCCAGATTGTAACTGTGACTTAGAAGGTTCTTCACAATTAGACCCATTTGCCTGCCTGCCTGTCTCTCCCTTCTCACATTTCAAGATCCAGGCTTGCCTTTTTGTTCTTTGAAGGACACCTACTTCCTGCCACTGTCAGGCCTGTACATATGCTGGCTCTGCTTTCTGGAAGACTCTCCTTACCCTTCCCCACCTCCACATCTAAGTCTTGTATATCGGCCAGGCACGGTGGCTCACACCTATAATCCTAGCACCTTGGGAGATGGAGGTGGGTGAATCACTTGAAGTCAGGAGTTCAAGACCAGCCTGGCCAACATGATGAAACCCCATCTCTACTAAAAATTCAAAACTTAGCTGGATTTGGTGGCAGGTGCCTGTAATTCCAGCTACTTGGAAGACTGAGGCAGGAGAATCACTTGAACCCGGGAGGCAGAGATTGCAGTGAGCTGAGATCGCACCATGGCCTGGACGACAGAGCAAGACTCTGTCTCCAGAAAAAAAAAAAAAAACACTTAAAAATTAAGTGTTCAGAACATCAGGATTAACACCTATAAGTTTTGGGTTTTTTTTTTTTCCCAATGACAAAGATAAAAGATGGTCAAATACTTTACAATTTTCTGCTAAACTTGATGATTATTTTGAAGTCTCTTTTGAGGTTTCTTAATACCAAAAGACTAGAAGTCACATATCACTGGGAAAACAGTGGCTATTTCCAGAAAAGTCAAAAAATGAACAATAATAATTTACATATATAAACAACAAATGCTAAAATATGAAAATAATAACCAGAAAATATGGCTGCAAAATAAAATACATTTATTTGTCAGCAAACAGTTGAAAGACATTTAGAAAATATTGCTGTAGATTTAAAGAAACATGCATTAGACTAGATTACACAGTGTGGGAGGTTTGCTTAAGTACTGAATGCTTCTGCTTAAGGTATCTGCTTGCCCCTGTTCTCATGATGACATACCTGAAAACACTTATTTTTTATGAGCCATTAATAAAAGTGTTAGGCCGGGCGCGGTGGCTCACGCCTGTAATCCCAGCACTTTGGGAGGCCGAGGCGGGTGGATCACGAGGTCAAGAGATCGAGACCATCCTGGTCAACATGGTGAAACCCCGTCTCTACTAAAACTACAAGAAATCAGCTGGGCATGGTGGCGCGTGCCTGTAATCCCAACTACTCAGGAGGCTGAGGCAGGAGAATTGCCTGAACCCAGGAGGCGGAGGTTGCGGTGAGCCGAGATCGCGCCATTGCACTCCAGCCTGGGTAACAATAGCAAAACTCCGTCTCAAAAAAAAAAAAAAAAAGTGTTTAGCAGAGAAGGCATATTATCAACAATAAATGATGTCTTTAATCAAAACGTTATATCATTTTATTAAGAACAGGTACAGTAACCACGAATGGAGTAGCTTCTGTACAGGAATTTAAAATTATGGAGTAGGCCGGGTGCAGTGGCTCATGCCTGTAATCCCAGCACTTTGGGAGGCCGAGGCGGGTGGATCACCTGAGGTCAGGAGTTTTAGACCAGCCTGACCAATATGGTGAAACCCCGTCTCTATTAAAAAAAAAAAAAAAAAAGATAAAATTATGGGGTTAAATTACCAAAATTCCAACATACACAAAATTTATCACCAATTCAGTTAAGATGTCAAAATGCAAATTCAACACTTTCCAACTTACAGTGCAGAAACAACTGAGTGATATTGGTAAACAGCAATTCACCTCGCAAATGTCAACTAAAACCTTTTGCATAACTGATGGATGAGGTGGAGCAACAAGCATTATGATTAAGTAAATAGTAAAAATGACCGGGTGAGGTGGCTCCGCCTGTAATCCCAGCACTTTGGGAGGCCGAGGCGGGTGGATCACTAGAGGTCAGGAGTTCGAGACCAACCTGGCCAACATGGTGAAACCCCATCTCTACTAAAAATACAAAAAATTAGCCGGGTGTGATGGCGTGCAACTGTAATCCCAGCTATTTGGCAGGCTGAGGCAGGAGAATTGCTTGAACCTGGGAGATGGATGTTGCAGTGAGCCAAGATCATGCCACTGCCCTCCAGCCTAGGTGACAGAGCAAGACTTTTTCTCAAAAAGGAAAAAAAAGGAAAAAAGGAAATATATTGTACCCAGGCTATGTTTGACAGTGCTATGTGAACAGTACAAGCAGTGTATTCCCACCACACCCTTTGGGAATTTCCATCTCAACCTCTGACCAAAAGTTAAAGAGTCTACATTGCACCATTTACTAAGAGTTCCCGAGTACCCGCTCTGGCAGTGCCTCTTCTCTCAGCCTTTTTCCATCTTGTCCAACCTAGGTCCTCCCACATATGCTAAGTTAACTTGACTGTAGCCTATGAAAAAATTAGAGCATAAACTACAACCAGATAAGCTACCTCAGGCTTTAGGCACTGTGCACCATGCACACGACTAGGTAGCGCCAGGTGGTGCAGTGGTTCATACCTCTAATCCCAATATTTGGGGAGGCCAAGTTGGGTGGGAGGATCATTTGAGCCTAGGAGTTCGAGACCAGCCTGGGCAACATAGGAAGACCCTGTATCTACAGAAAATAAAAATAAAGTAGCCGGGTATTATGGCATGTGCCTCTGGTCCCAGCTTCTCGGAAGGCTGAGGTGGGAGGATTGCTTGAGCCCAGGAGGTCGAGGCTGCAGTGAGCTGTGATCATACCACTGCATACCAGCCTGGGCTATGGATAAGACCCTGTCTCAAAACAAAGCAAAAACTAAGTAGCTTTGAAAAGGAAGCATTAAATAAACCCTTGTATGTGCTATCTGTCCATTCTTTTTCTTTTGTTTGAGATGGAGTCCACTCTGTCACCCAAGCTGGAATGCAGTGGAACCATGTCGTATCACTGCAACCTCTGCCTCCCAGGGGTCAAGAGATTATCCTGCCTCAGCCTCCCAAGCAGGTGGGATTGCAGGTGCTCACCACCATGCCCAGCTAATGTTTGTAATTTTACTAAAGATCCGGTTTCACCATGCTGGCCAGGCTGGTCTCGAACTCCTGACCTCGTGATCCACCTGCCTCAGCCTCCCCAATTGCTTCGATTACAGGCGTGAGCCACTGTGCCCGACATCTGTCCATTCTTTTACCTAGTGCATCCTACATCTATCCTCTAAAAAAAATTAAGTTAAAAGGAATAAAGGCCCTTTCTCTTGGGGCATAGGATAAACCTCCTGGCCCCTTTTATGGCTAGCTCCTACATAACTCTGTAGTCTGAAAACTCCCCCTACTTCAGGAATTCTGCAGGAAGCACTGCACACCAGCCCATTCTTAAAATTCTCTTCCCTCAGATTCCACGACAACTTTCTCTCTCCATTAAATCATTCCTTCTCAGTCCTCCAAATTGGCTAATTTTCCTGCATTCCTTTGCAAAATATGAACTGTTCCCCAGGGTCTATCTTTGGCCCTTTTCTTTCCAAAATCTGCATTTCTTGGAGAAACACATTTGCTCGCAGGGCCTCAGTTCTATTCTGATGATTCCACATCTGTGTTTCCAGGTCTGATCTCTCCTCTAATTCCAGATCACAATGAATTACCATTGTGACGCACAGCAACTCCCAATTCCAGGCTGTGGTGAGCTGAGATGGCACCACTGCACTCCAGTCTGGGCGACAGAGACTCTGTCTTAAAAAAAAAAAAAAAAAAAAAAGAAAAATGTAATTAAGACAATGGAATTGCAGAGTTGTGTAAACATAGACAGGAAGGTGTGGTACAGTCCAGGCTGAGCTGGTGTCGCCAGTTTTGCTTCTTGATGATTTGCTCCTTTAAGGCCTTCCTAATCTGACTCCTACTCTTTCCTGTCTTCCCTGAGGTCATAGTGCACGGTGATGAGAATAGAGAGGAACAGAGCACCGGCACAGAAGTATCGCAGAGCCTCCCCTCCGGAACCTACGACATAATGAAGCATTTGGATGAATGTGAACACAGTCTCAATAGAAAGCTGTCTTCCCTTTATCCTTAGCAATCCAATCTTGCCATTAAATGGGGTAATGTCTTGCCATCTGAAGGACCAAAACCGTGTCAGGGCTCCTGCATGATCAGGTGGGCAGGGTGCAAGGACACTCGGGCAGAGCAGGGATAAGAACTGTTTGGATTTTTATTCTGTTAACCTATTTATTTATTCATTTGGAAACGGAGTTTCACTCTTTTGCCCTGGCTGGAGAGCAGTGAGTGGCACGATCTCAGCTCACCGCAACCTCTGCCTTGTGGGTTCAAGCGATTCTCCTGCATCAGCCTCCTGAGTAGCTGGGATCTTAGGCACCCAGTATCACACCTGGCTAATTTTTGTATTTTTGGTAGAGACTGGGTTTCACCATGTTGGCCAGACTGATCTCGAACTCCTGACCTCAGGTGATCCGCCCATCTCAGCCTCCCAAAGTGCTGGGATTATAGGTGTGAGCCACCACATCCAGGAAGTTAACCTACTTATTTTGTGTTAAAATATTTATATTGCCAATGGTGATGCGTTGCACCTGCAACCCTAGCACTTTGGGAGGCGGAGGTGGGAGGATTACTTAAGCCTAGGAGTTCAGACCAGCCTGGGTAACAAAGTGAGATTCCCCATCTCTACCAAAAAATACAAAAATTACCCAGGCGTGGTGGCACATGCCTGTGGTCCCAGCTCTGGAGGCTGAGACAGAAGGATTACGTGAGCCCAGGAGGTCCAGGCTGTGGTGAGCTGAGATCGCAATCGTACCACTGCACTCCAGCGGGGCGAAAGAGCAAGGCCTTCTCTCAAAAAAAAAAAAAAAAAAAAGTAAAATATTTGTATTGTTTATTTTGTTTCTGCCAGGAAACCTGTCACAAAAGGAAAACTTTTTTATTACTGCCCTATAAAGAGCAAATATGGACTTTTTTCTTTTCCTTCTTTCTCTGAGGCAGGGTCTCACTCTGTCACCCAGACTGCAGTGTGGTGGGTATTGTGATCAAGGCTCACTGCAGCTTTGACCTCCCAGGCTCACGACATCCTCCCGAGTAGCTGGGAATACAGGCATGTATCACCTCACCTTGCTAATTTAAAAAAAATTTTTTTAGGGCCGGGCACGGTGGCTCACGCCTATAATCCCAGCACTTTGGGAGGCCAAGGCGGGTGGATCACGAGGTCAAGAGATCGAGACCATCCTGGTCAACATGATGAAACCCTGTCTCTACTAAAAATACAAAAAATTAGCTGGGCATGGTGGCGCGTGCCTGTAATCCCAGCTACTCGGGAGGCTGAGGCAGGAGAATTGCCTGAACCCAGGAGGCGGAGGTTGCGGTGAGCCGAGATCGCGCCATTGCACTCCAGCCTGGGTAACAAGAGTGAAACTCCGTCTCAAAAAAAAAAAAAATTAAAAAAAATTTTTAGAGAGACAGGGTCTCACTGTGTTGTCCAGGTTTGTCTCCGACTCCTGGGCTGATGTGATCCTCCTGCCTTGGCCTCCCAAAGTGTTGGGATTATAGGTGTGAGCCACCACCGCCAGGCTTCTTTTATTTTTGTAGCCTGGAGCTTCTGTGCTCAAGTGATCGTCCCACCTCAGCCTTCTAGGTAGCTAAGACTATATGCACACACCACTGTGCCCAGCTGATTTTTACATTTTTTGTAGAGATAAGGTCTTGCTATGTTCCCAGGCTGATTCTGAATTTCTGGGCTCAAGAAGCTCTCCCCACTTGGTCTCCCAAAGTGCTAGGATTACAGGAGCCACTGTGCCCATCCCAAGATACAAATATGCACTTTTTTATTTTTATTTTTTGAGGCAGATTCTCACTCTGTTGCCCAGGCTGGAGTGCAGTGGCACAATCTTGCCTCACTGCAACCTCTGCCTCCCAGGTTCAAGCAATTCTTCTGCCTCAGCCTCCCTACTAGCTGGTACTACAGGCGCGTGACACCACACCCAGCTAATTTGTTTGTACTTTTGGTAAAGATGGGGGTTTCACCATATTGGCCAGGCTGATCTCGAACTGCTGACCTCGTGATCCGCCCAGTTCAGCCTCCCAAAGTGCTGGGATTACAGGCGTGACCCCGCCCAAATATGTACTTTTAATCAAATAACAAAAGCCCATGAACAAATAAAAAACCAGGGAAGGCCTCTCTTTGACTTAGAGCTGTGAATCTCTACGTAGCTGTTTTTTTTTTTTTTTTTTGAGACGGAGTTTCACTCATGTTACCCAGGCTGGAGTGCAATGGCGCGATCTCGGCTCACCGCAACCTCCGCCTCCTGGGTTCAGGCAATTCTCCTGCCTCAGCCTCCTGAGTAGCTGGGATTACAGGCACGCGCCACCATGCTCAGCTAATTTTTTGTAGCTTTAGTAGAGACAGGGTTTCACCATGTTGACCAGGATGGTCTCGATCTCTTGACCTCGTGATCCACCCGCCTCGGCCTCCCAAAGTGCTGGGATTACAGGCTTGAGCCACCGCGCCCGGCCTTACGTAGCTGTTATGGTTTGAATGTGTCCCCCAAAGTTCATGTGTTGGAAACTTCATCCCCAATGCAATAGAGTTGAAACATGGAGACTTTAAGAGGTGATTAGGTTGGCTGGGCGCAATGGCTCACATCTGTAATCCCAGCACTTTGGGAAGCCAAGGCAGGTGGATCATGAGGTCAGGAGATCGAGACCATCCTGGCTAACATGATGAAACCCTGTCTCTACCAAAAGTTCAAAAAATTAGCTGAGTGTGGTGGTGTGCACCTGTAGTCCCACCTACTCAGGAGGCTCAGGCAGGAGAATTGCTTGAATCCAGAGGCGGAGGTTGAAGTAAGTTGAGATTGTGCCACTGCACTTCAGCCTGGGCAACAGAGCGAGACTGTCTTAAAAAAAAAAAAAAAGAAAAAAAAGAGGTCATTACATCTTGAGGGCTCAAGAATGGATTGATGTCTTTATCTGGAAAGTAGGTTCGTTATCACAGGAAAGGGTTTGTTATAAAAGGGAGTTTGGGCTGGGCACCGTGGCTCAAGCCTATGATCCCAGCACTTTGGGAGGTCAAGGAGGGTGGATGGCTTGAGTCCAGGAGCTCGAAACCAGCCTGGGAAACATGGTGAAACCCCATCTGTACAGAAAAAAATACAAAAATTAGCTGAGCCTGGTGGTGCATGCCTGTAGTCCCAGCTACTCGGGAGGCTGAGGTGGGAGGATCGCTGGAACTCGGGGCATGGAGGTTGCAATGAGCCGAGATCATTCCACTGCACTCTAGCCTGGGCAACAGAGCAACATGTCTCAAAATTTTAAAAAAGTGACTTTTGTCCCCTCTTGCATTCTCACGTGCACTCTATGGCCATGTGATGCCTCCCAACATATTATGATACAAAACAGCCCTCAGCAGAGGTGGCACAGGTGTGGTCTATTGGATTCACTCCTCTAATCCCCAACATCTAATGTTCCAGGTCCTTCTCAGGCTAGGCACTGCCAAGTGTTAAGGAATGAAGGAAGAAAGCCCAAAGCGGACTGCACCAACAGAGGATGTAAGTGCTAACGGGGCAATTCATGCCACATTCCCATCTGGCTGTGGCTGTCTCCTCAGAAATTTTTCAATTGTAACGGGGATTCCAAGGATGCAAACATTTGCTTTCTGGTCCAGATACCAGATTAAGACCACCAGTACGTGCCAAACTGCCAAACCCCGGGCAAATAACAGCTAACAAATCCTACTAACATAAATAAAAATTAAGCTATACATTTGGAAGTAAAAATAATTTTTTTTAAACATACCCCTATTCATTCCTTGTCTGACCAAGTATCCCCATCCTTCACTTCCTCCAACTTCATTCACTGTTGCTGTTCCATGTGCTCAGTTCCCACAAGCTAGAAAACCAAACTATACCCATCAGGTATTGTCCTCAACAGCGAGTTTTTAAAATAGTTGGCTCTGTCTAGGGTGTAGTTTGGGCAGCTCCATCCGATGTTCTGACAACTGAGTATTGTTAGTTTTGACTCGATTACTTAGAGGAGACACTTTGTAATTCTCTTCAATCACTCATGTATATTTACTCAGCTAAGTAACTCTTGTGACGGGCATTGTTCCTCTCATGGGCATGTTACAGAGGCAGGAAGCCAGAGAGGAGATTAAAGCCTAAAAAGCACACCTTTCTATCCAGCAGCAGAAAGTCAATGCTTCTTGCCAAGGTTTGAATTTTAAGAGTTTTCATTCAGAGGGAAACCAAATTTCCTTTTTCTTTTACCTGTCCGAAATCTCACCCCCATAGGGAAGTAAGGGAGGGAACACACTAGAAAATATCTGCCTTCATATATGTAAATTTTCAGGTTTGCTTTTTTTCCTTTTTTTGAGACACAGTTTCACTCTATCGCCTAGCTGGAGTGCAGTGGTGCAATCTTGGCTCGTTGCAATCTCTACCTCCTGGGTTCAAGCAAGTCTCCTGCCTCAGCCTCCCGAGTAGCTAGGACTACAGGCACCCAACACCAAGCCTGGCTTTTTTTTTTTTTTTCTGGTATTATTCATAAAGACAGGGTTTCACCATGTTGGGCAGGCTGGTCTCTAACTCCTGGCCTCAAGTGATCCACCCACCTCGGCCTCCCCAAGTGCTGGGATTACAGGCTTGAGCCACTGCACCCTGTCTGATTCCAGTGTCCAACAAAATGTTATTTCTCAAGTTCCTGAAACACCTTCCTACCCTAATGGGCAAACTGGAATCTGAACAGAGCCCTTAAGGGCTCAATAATTGTACTACGATAAAGTAAAGGCTTTAGTGTACTTCGGATGCATAAGACCCTTGACCTCTGTTCTAAATGACCACCATCTGCTAGTTTTCTATTCTTCTGGGGTCTTGCCTCTGTTCCTTATGGTGCCTCCACAGTTTTTCTCGAGCCGTACTCCTAGAATAAATTACTACTTCTACCATTCCTAGTGGACCTCTTCCACAGCTTCTTCTGTCTAATCAGCTGTTGAAATCAATCAACCCAATTTGCAAGACCACGACCAAACTATTATAAAAAAAGGAGCTCGCAGTTCCTGGAGTTTACAACATCCTGCGGTTTGTAAAATTTCCCCTTCCCCTGCATTCCTCCCTTGTGGTTTTTTTGTTTTTGTTTTTGTTTTGTTTTTTGAGATAGAGTTTTGCTCCTGTTGCCCAGGCTGGAGTGCAATGGTGCATTCTCAGCTCATCACAAACTCCACTTCCTGGGTTCAAGCAATTCTCCTGCCTCTGCCTTTCAAGTGGCTGGGATTACAGGCATGCATCACCATGCCCGGCCAATTTTGTATTTTTAGTAGAGACGGGGTTTCTCCATATTGGTCAGGCTGGTCTTGAACTCGCAACCTCAGGTGATCCACCTGCCTCAGCCTCCCAAAGTGCTGAGATTATAGGCGTGAGCCACCACATCCGGCCCTCCCCTGTGTTTTAAAATAGCCGGCTCTGCTGGGCACGGTAGTTTACACCAGTAATCCCAGTACTTTGGGAGGCTGCGGTGGGCGGATGACCTGAGGTCAGAAGTTTGAGACCAGCCTGGCCTATGTGGTGAAACCCCATCTCTATTAAAAATGCAAAAATTAGCCGGATGTGGTGGCAGGTGCCTGTAGTCCCAGCTATGGGAGGCTGAAGCTCAAGAATCACTTGAACCCGGGAGGCAGAGGTTGTAATGTGCTCAGGTCACACCACTGCACTCCAGCCTGGGTGAGATTCCGTTTCATTTTTTTTTTTTTTTTTTTTTGGGGAGGGGTTTTTTTCTTTTTTTCCCCGCTGGAGAGCAATGGCGGAATCTCGGCTCACCGCAACCTCTGCCTCCTGGGTTCAGGCAATTCTCCTGCCTCAGCCTCCTGAGTAGCTGGGATTACAGGCACACACCACCATGCCCAGCTGATTTTTTGTATTTTTAGTAGAGACGGGGTTTCACCATGTTGACCAGGATGGTCTCGATCTCTTGACCTCGTGATCCACCCGCCTCGGCCTCCCAAAGTGCTGGGATTACAGGCTTGAGCCACCGCGCCCGGCCTTTTTTTTTTTTTTTAAGATGGGGTTTCACCACGTTGGCCAGGCTGGTCTCAAACTCCTGACCTCAGGTGATCCACCCGCCTCAGCCTCCCAAAGTGCTGGGATTACAGGCGTGAGCCACCGCGCCCAACTGAGACTCCTTTCAAAAGAAGTAAATTAATAAAAATAGCTGGCTCTGCAGGATCTGTGACTTCTGGGAGTTGTAGTAGAATGGATAATAGCCAACACCATGGAGCACTTACTCTGCGCCAGGTATTGTTGTAAGTAGTTCATTCTGTAATTATGTCACCATCTCTCTCAAACCTATGACTTGGGGCCTCTGATGAGCCAAGTTTGCAAATGAGGATAGGTCACTTTCTCAAACAAGGAGTCACTCTCAGTCCCAGGCAGTCTGGCACCCTGATCTGTTGCATACTCCTGGATCTGGAGTCTGAACTTGAGATCCCTGAGTCGTCGCAGTCCTTTACCTCTTCCTCCATGCTCCAGTTTTGTTTTTTTCAATACATATTTTTTAGAGTCCCCTATATAGCTCAGGCCGGTCTCAAACTCCTTGGCTCAAACAATCCTCCCTCTTCAGCTTCCTGAGTAGCTAGGATTATAATATTACAATTTTGGGTTTTTTTGAGACAGAATTTCACTCTTGTTGCCCAGGCTGGAGTGCAATGGCGTGATCTTAGCTCACTGCAACCTCCGCCTCCCAGATTCAAGCATTTCTCCTGCCTCAGCCTCCTGAATAGCTGGGATTATAGGACCCCGCCACCACACCCAGCTAATTTTTTTGTATTTTTAGTAGAGACGGGGTTTCCCCGTGTTGGCCAGGCTGGTCTTCAACTCCTGACTTCAGGTGATCAGCCCGCCTCGGCCTCCCAAAGTGCTGGTATTACAGGCGTGAGCCACTGTACCCAGCCCCATATTCCAATTTTTATTGAACCTGTGGACCCCTATCCACAGGTGGATTGTTTAGGAGTAAACACTCCACAGTTCTTAGGGTAAAATCCTAAGATTTTAGGATTTACCCAGCTCTCCAAAGTCTAACCCCGGCTCACCTCCCCAGCCTCTCTGGCCCAAATCCCCTGGCAAGCAACATTCCTGTAGTTCCTCAGTGTATTTCGGTTGGAAGAAAGATTTTCTTGCCTGGAGGTCTTTGTATCAGGGACGTCCCTTAACCATCATTCAGATCCTCCCCCTCTGCCTGCTCCCCCTCTGCCTGGCCAGCTCTTACCGTTTGGGTCGTAGCTTAGAGTCCACTTCCTCCAGAGAGCTGTGGACACCTCTACACTGGTTAGGTCCTCCTGATAGGAGCTCTAGTTAACTCAGAATTTCCCAAGTTGTTGGCATTTATCCCACAGCCCTGGGATTGCTTTATTTGTTTCTATCCCTTTTAGAGTAGATTAGTAGATTACAGGCTCCCTGAGGGCAGGACCACCTGTGTCTGGTGCACCATTGTTTCCCTAAAGAGTAGCACAGGGCCGGGGGTGCCTCGCAGGAGTGACAGGAATCACAGGTAAAGTTTGTTTTTGTTTTTTTTGGGGGGAGGGGGGACGGAGTTTCGCTCTTGTTACCCAGGCTGGAGTGCAATGGCGCGATCTCGGCTCACCGCAACCTCCGCCTCCTGGGTTCAGGCAATTCTCCTGCCTCAGCCTCCTGAGTAGCTGGGATTACAGGCACGCGCCACCATGCCCAGCTAATTTTTTGTATTTTAGTAGAGACCGGGTTTCACCGTGTTGACCAGGATGGTCTCGATCTCTTGACCTCGTGATCCACCCGCCTCGGCCTCCCAAAGTGCTGGGATTACAGGCGTGAGCCGCCGCGCCCGGCCCCACAGGTAAAGTTTATTAATTCACTCACTGAACACATTTATCGAGTGCCTGCTAGACACCACGCACTGTGCTTCTCAAGCTGTTCTCATTTAATCCTTCTTCAAAGATTATTTAATCTTCATAACAACACACCAAAAAACCCAGTTAATAGATTAGGAAAATTAGATGAAGGTGTCTTCTATTTTAAAAAATTGGCTTGGCTGGCTGGGCGCAGTGGCTCACGTGTGTAATCCCAGCATTTTGGGAGTCTGAGTCAGGTGGATCACCTGAACTCGGGAGTTGGAGACCAGCCTGACCGACATTGAGAAACCTCGTCTCTACTAAAAATACAAAATTAGCTGGGCGTACTGGCGCATGTCTGTAATACCAGCTACTGGAGAGGCTGAGACAGGAGAATGGCTTGAACCCGGGAGGCGGAGGTTGCAGTGAGCAGAGAGCGCACCACTGTGCTCCAGCCTGTGCAACAAGAGTGAAACTCCATCTCAAAAAAAAAAAAAAAAATAGGCTGGGTGTGATTGCTCATGCCTGTACTCCCAGCACTTTATGAAGCCCAGGTGGGTGGATAACCTGAGGTTAAAAGTTCGAGACCAGCCTGGCCATCATAGTGAAACCCCATCTGCGCCAAAAATTCAAAATTAGCCAGGTGTGGTGACGTGTGCCTGAAGTTCCAGCCCCTCGGGAGGCTGAGACTGCAAAAGTGCTTGAACCCCTGAGGCAGAAGTTGCAGTGAGCTGAGATCATGCCACTGCACTCCAGCCTAGGTGACGGATTGAGACTCCATCTCAAAAAAAAAAAAAAAAAAGGCTAAAGTCACAGTAGTAAGCCCTTGTTGAATGAACACGTGGATGGATGCACCAAGGTCAGGGTTGGGAATATCCGGATTAAGATAACACTGAAGAATTAAGATTAAAAATGTGCCTCTTTAGAGGTGAACTATTAAAAAAAATCTAATGTAAAAAGCCTGAGATGGGCAAAGTCCTCTCAGGAGACAAAGCCTGCCGGCCAAGGCAAGCCTGGACAGTAATCTAATTGAAGGTATTAGCATATCTAAAGAAAGAATGTGTCAATCAGAAGAGGGGGGTCGGTGAGTTTAGAACCTGGGAAAATACACTCCAGTCGGAATCCGCTTTGACCGCTAGGAACCCAGAACCTTTCCCGGCTGGAGGTGCCAGCTGATATGGCAGGTGTATCCCCGCGTGGGGAACGACGCAGTCGCCAGCTGAACCGCCCCGACTCCCCCGCTCTCTCTCCCGCGGAGCTGGCCGCCCGATTGCAATTGCGCTTCCGCCGGCAGAAACTGCCTAATAATAGCTCCCTTGTATTTGTCCGCACCCCGTGCTAGGCGCTAGCCTAGAGCCTAAATTGCATTTCGGCCTCACACAGCCCAGTCTCCAATTGGGGAAGCTTGCAGAGCTAGAGGGCACGTCCAAGGTCAAACTGCAAACACCAGAAAGGGAAGAGCTGGAGTGGCCCAGCTCCAGATGCCGGATCAGCTGGCCACCCCCTTGCCTGCGCCGCCCACACGAGCATGCTTGGGACTCTTTGTAGAAATTAACCAAATGGGGCCGGGCGCGGTGGCTCACGTCTGTAATCCCAGCACTTTGGGAGGCTGAGGCGGGCAGATCACGAGGTCAGGAGATCGGGACCATCCCTTGCTAACACCATGAAACCCCGCCTCTACTAAAAATACAAAAAATTAGCCGGGCGTGGTGGCACGCGCCTGTGGTCCCAGCTACTCCGGAGGCTGAGGTAGGAGAATCTCTTGGACCCGAGAGGTTGCGGTGAGGCGAGATCGCGCCACTGCACTCCAGCCTGGGCGACAGAGTGAGACTTCATCTCAAAAAGCAAAACAAACAAAGAAATTAACTAAATGGGCCTTGTGGTGTAGGCCCTTGCCTTTTGCCTGCTGATTTCAGATCGGTCTTCCCTGCGATGCAAGTCATCTCAGTATGTGTACGTTGAAACTTCTCCACTTCAGAAGTCCTCCTGCGGCCCCAGCCTCTGCCGGCCGCTGAGCTACTCGCGGGTCACAGAGTTGCTCCTGTCCCTCCAGACCTTTTCTGCTCCCCCCACCCTGCCATCCTGCCACAACTCTTCCTTCAAAACCAACATCTTGCAAGGGACAGAAGGAAAAAGAAACAAATGGTTGCTCTCCTGAAACCACTGAACAAAACGAATAGCTTAAAACTCTGTTGCAATTCGGCCAGTGAAAGGAGCAGCCTTAGTAATTAGGGCAGGGATATCCGGCAACCCATCATTGACCCTGGCACAGGTGGCACTTTGCCCTAGGCACTTGGAAGAGCCAGGGACCTGAAGGCATGGATGTGCCACTGGATAGCCATGTGACCTTGGAAAAGGTTCTGCCATTATTGTATAGCCGTGTGACCCTGCAAAATTCACCAAACTGGAAGGCCTGAGAGGTAAAAGTGTCAAGGTTTTCCCTCTCTGCAGGAACAGAGTAGGCTTAGAAGAAACAGCAAAGCATTTTAGCCTATGCACGGATAGGCACCCCGAGGCCTGCTTTAGATATTTCCCCCTCGTTCTTTACAGACAGGACTGCAGGGACAGGAGGGCAGTACAGTAAGAAAATCGTGCAGGAACGTTGTGACCTGCATTGTTCCTTCCTTCCCATCTCTCTGCTCTCCCTGGCTCTTCAAACACGCGCCAACGCCTCATTAAAGACTGCAAACTGCAAACCATCCCATTAGGTGCAAATGCATGGAAACATATTCATGATTATTCAAATGAATTCTTGTAAAATAATCAGTGCTGCCTTCATAAATATTCATCATCGCTGTGCTAATCACTACGCAATCTCACGAGGGCGTGCCCCTGTAATCCTGCTCCCTTTTGCCCTCTCCTCCTTCCTCCCTTTGTCTGAGACTCTTTTTTTCTCCACTCCTAAGCCTCCTTAGGTTTTCCTAGGTCTTCAAGATCTCATTCGGGGTAAAGATATTTCTGGTTCTGATCTAACGCTTGCTGTATTTACCTCTCTGGGAAGATTATTCTACCAGAAGGTGATTTTTTTTTTCTGCAAAGTATGTCTGACCATGACTCAACAGCTGCAGATTCCCAGGCATCAATACTTCCTTGACACTCCCTGGAAGGGACAATAAAAGGTTCTCTTTACCACATGGACAATGTGCGCAGAGCAGTGTGTTGGGGCTGGGAGAGCACCCAGAAGGATGACACCTTATAGTTTGGTGCAGGATAAGGACAAGGGAACACTCTCTGCAACAATATGTGGAATGAGGCCAGGGACAGTGGCTCTCGCCGGTAATTCCAACACTTTGGGAGGCTGAGACGGGCGGATCACTTGAGGTCAAGAGTTCAAGACCAGCCTGGCCAACATGGTGAAACCCTGTCTCTACTAAAAATACAAAAATTAGCTGGGCATGGTGGCACGTGCCTGTAGTCCCAGCTACTTGGGAGGCTGAGGCAGGAGAATCACTTGAACCTGGGAGGGGGAGATTGCAGTAAGCCGCCATCATACCATTGTACTCCAGCCTGGGAGACAGAGTGAGACTTGGTCTCAAAAAAGAAAGAAATCAATATAGGGAATGAAATCCACACAAATAGAAGTACAAAGCAGGAGCCCTGAGAGAACATGGGGGTTGGAGAGCAGGCACCAGGGGGAGCCTGGCAGTGTGGAGAGGGGGGTATTTCCTGGCTATATGGCATTCAAAGGCTCCATTCTAGCTATGCACCTCTTTTCTCCTTATCCTGGTTACAGCCCTCTTTTTTAGCTTGAAGATTTGTTGATGGCCTGCCTTTGGGTGTGTGAGGTATGAGGAAGATCCCCATAAGATGTGAGAGTAAGTGGACATTAATCCTTTAAATGAAGCCCTCTAGGAGCTTGTTCCAGTCCCCAGGACTTAGCACAGTGGCAAGAAAGAGCAATAGAAAGCAAAGAAAGCCATATGCATTTATAAGCTGGAGAAACCAGAACACTTGTTAGTACAGGTGCCCTTTTTTGGTAGTATTCAGTTGTGCCCAAGGTATTCTACTTAGATAGACATTTGATGGTAAGGAAGTGTCAAAGCCATTTCTATCCACTGATGGAAAAACATACAAAGGAAGGGGAATCTTTTTATAGTTAAGAACTTTGGAAATTCTAGAATGGGACTAGAAATAACAAAATTTGCCCAGGCACAGTGGCTCGATCCTGTAATCCCAGTACCTTGAGAGGCCAGGCAGGCAGATCACTTGAGGTCAGGAGTTCGAGATCAGCCTGGCCAACATGGTGAAACCCTGTCTCTACTAAAAATACAAAAAGTAGCTGGTTGTGGTGACACTCACCTGTAATCCCAGTTACTTGGGAGGCTGAGGCAGGAGAATGGCTTCAATCTGGGAGGCAGAGATTCCAGTGAGCTGAGATGACATCACTGCACAGCCTGGGTGACAGAGCAAGACTCTGTCTCAAAAAAAAAAAAAAAAAAAAAAAAAGAAAATTAAAGGGAAAAGAAAAGATAATTAACAGCTACCACAACTTCAAGGCCCAGAAAAAAATGTCTAAGTATTCTTTGTTGTAGACTGTTCTGTAAGGTACAGGGCAATCTCACTGTAGTCTTTCATTTGTTATAAGAATTATTTTACTTTTCAAGCTTTTCGAGGTGTAAGGAAAACCCACCATTGCATATGTTTTGAATAAGAATCATTTTTCTTATCAAATAGAAGCAAATAGCTCCTAAGTACCAAACATGTATAGGATGAAAATCAATTGAAAATCCTTTCTGTAGTTTCATTTGTCTTCTTAAAGGCCTGAAAATAAAATAGCCCATCGAGGAACGCACTCTGTTTCTCCTTCCTATTAAACACGGAGAACAGAACCAGCGTAGAGAAAGGACGCGGGTTGACAAAAACCCATTTTTCATGGTTGATTTGTTAGTGGCTTCAGAGAGATAAATAATATTACTTTCTAATCCAAAGAAGTCTCATACCTAAGATTTGCAACATTATTTCTGAAATCCACATAGCTTTCTCTTCCTAGAAATTGTCACACACAAAAACACAGGAGTCCCTGGTTTGATTTAATGAGATTTACACAAAGGGAGTTGTCAGTAACCACCGAAACAGGGCAGGGTTTTCATAATGGTTGTGCGGGAATTGTGCTCCAGTCTGAAAAGAGCCTTTTTAATTATAGGGTTTTGGGGGTGGGGGGAGCAGGGTGTGGGAGAGTGGCAGGGTCGGGGGAGTGGATGTAGTTTTTCACGGTAAGAGACTGAAAAGTCTTTTATCTATTTAAAAAGATAGCAGGTGGGCTCCACTAACAAGTCTTAACCCCAGGACTTGGCTTAACCCTGGAAAAAAATGTTTTTCATTTTCACCCCTGTGTATTTGCTGGTTCTTCACTTCTTTAAATTGCAAGCTCTTCAAATAGAGCTCAGAAGGCCTGGGGGAGTAGACAGAAGTTCAGCCAAGGACAGTTCTGAGGGTTTGGAATACCTCTGCACAGCAGAGCTCCTGGAGACCTCGACAGTTGCGCAGGCAGCCCTGAATCAGCAGCTCCCAGGCAACGCTGACCGGAGCTATTTTGAAGCTGGTGACACTAAAGCCTATGACTGTCTCCCAAATTAGCAGCATGGGATCTGGGATTTTTGATAGTGTTAGGTAATTCCACCCATCTGAATTTCTCTATTTTGATTTCTCACCTTGAGCCTAAAACATCTATGGAACTCATTCTAGAAAGAAGCCCAATCTAGTTAATTTTACCGATGAAGCCGGGCGCGGTGGCT
>NW_022436970.1:4729068-4795206 GCF_009761245.1 Sapajus apella | reverse complement strand
TCAGGAGGCTGAGGCAGGAGAATTGCCTGAACCCAGGAGGCGGAGGTTGCGGTGAGCCGAGACAGCGCCATTGCACTCCAGCCTGGGTAACAAGAGCGAAACTCCATCTGAAAAAAAAAAAAAATTTATTGTAATAGAGACAAGGTCTCCTTAGGTTGCCCAGGCTGGTCTTGCACTCCTGGACTTAAGTGATCCTCCCGCCTCCGCTTCCCAAAATGCTGGGATTATAGGCATGAGCCACTGCACCAGGCCTCTTTTTACTTTTTAAATTATGTTTACTGAGGTATAATTTATATACAGCTTAAAAATTCACCCTTTTCTGTTGTATAGTTCTATGAGTTTTGACAAATGTCAGGCTGTGGGCTGAACTGTATCTGCCTCCCACATCCATATCTTGAAGCCCTAGCCCTCAATGAGATTCTATTTGCACATAGAGCTTTTTAGGAGGTAATTAAGGTTAAATGAGCTGGGCTCAGTGGCTCATGCCTATAATCCCAGCACTTTGGGAGGCTGAGGCAGGTAGATCACCTGAGGTCCAGAGTTGAGACCAGCCTGGCCAACATGGCGAAACCCCATCTCTACTAAAAATACAAAATTAGATGGGTGTGGTGGTGCATGCCTGTAATCCCAGCTACTCGGGAGGCTGAGGCAGGAGAATTGCTTGAACCCAGGAGATGGAGGTTGCACTGATCTGAGATCACCCCACTACACTCCAGCCTGGGGAAAAAAGTGGGACCCTTCCTTAAAAAAAAAAAAAAAAAAAAGGTAAACTGAGGTCATAGGGTGGGGTTCTAATCCCATGGGATTGGCAACTTCACAAAAACAAAACAAAACAAAAAAAGGACAAAAAGTAAACTTTGTAAAATGAAGAAATAGCTCTCCCCCTCCCCCAACATCTTGATTACTCCCGCACTATGAGGGGGACACGGGAGAAAGTGGCCTTCTGCAAGCCAGGAAGAGAGCCCTCATCAGAAACTAAATCTGCTGCCACCTTGATCTTTGACTTCTGGCCCTGAGAACTGTGAGAAAATCAATGTTATGGTTTTTTGTTTTGTTTTGTTTCCAGATGGAGTTTCACTGTTGTTACTCAGGCTGGAGCACAGAGGTGTGGTCTTCGCTCACTGCAACCTCCATCTTCCGAGTTCAAGCAATTCTCCTGCCTCAGCCTCCCGAGTAGCGAGGACTACAGGTGTGTGCCACCACGCTGGCCTAATTTTTGTATTTTTGTAGAGACAGGGTTTCACCTTGTTAGCCAGGATGGTCTCTATCTCCTGCAAGGGATCCACCTGCCTCAGCCTCCCAAAGTGCTGGGATTACAGGCGTGAGCCACCGCGCCTGGCCAAATGCTCTAACTCTTGAAAGGGGACCACATTTCAGTGGATTAACAAAGTAGTTTATTTTTTAATTTTTTTAATTTTTAATTTTTTTAATTCATTAAGTCTCACAAGGTCTGACAAAGTCATTTATTTCTAATTCACATCACAGGCTTTGCTGAGATGGTTCTCCAAGCAGTGACTACATATATTGGCTGTTCCCGCATGGACAGTAAACGACACCCAAGTGGCCGATAAGCACATGAAACAGCGCTCATCATGATGTGCCATCAGGGAGGGGCAAATTACAATCATAAGAAGATACCATTTTATGCACACCAGATGGCTGACATTTAAAGTCTGACAACGCCAAATACTGGAGAGGATGTGAAGCAACTAGAACGTTCATGTATTATTTAGAAAATGAATCATGACTGGGCATAGTGGCTCATGCCCACAGTCCCAGCACTTTGGGAGGCCAAGGCAAGAGGATCTCTTGACTCCAAGAGTTAAAGACCAGTTTGGGGCCCGGTGCAGTGGCTCAGCCTGTAATCCCAGCACTTTGGGAGGCTGAAGTGGGTGGATCACCTGAGGTTGTGAGTTCAAGACCAGCCTAACCAACATGGAGAAAACCCTGTCTCTACTAAAAATACAAAATTATCTGGGCATGGTGGCACATGCCTGTAATTCCAGCTACTGGTGAGGCTGAGGCAGGACAATCACTTGAACCCAGGAGGCAGAGGTTGCAGTGAGCCGAGATCGTGCCATTGCACTCCAGCCTGGGCAACAAGAGCAAAACTTGATCTCAAAAAAAAAAAAAAAAGACCAGTTTGGGCAACACAGTGAGACCTTGTCTCAACAAAAAAGAAAATATTAGCAGGGCATGGCAGTGCACTCCTACAGTCCTAGCTAATCGTGAGGCTGAAGTGACAGGATTGCTTGAGCCTAGGAGGTCCAGGCTACAGGGAGCTCGATACAAAATTAGCAGGACATGGTGGTGTGCACCGGTAGGAACAGCTACTCAGGAGGCTGGGCAGAAGAACTGAATGAATCCAGGAGGTGGAGGTTGCAGTGGGCTGAGATTGTGCAACTACACTCCAGCCCGAGTGACAGAGCGAGACTCAGTCTCAAAAAAAAAAAAAAGAATAGATCTATTTCTTCTGAGTTCAGACTCTTGAATAAAAGGTTTACTGGAGGTATCCTGGCTGGCTCGTAGGGTCTCTATGAGGACTCGGGTGGAGGGGAATGGTCTGGAAGAAGACTGTGCTGTTGTGTGAACAGCACCTCCTTTTGCTGGGAAACGCTCTCTCCTGGCCCTGTGTGGTTCTAATAGGATTGCTGATCAAAGTACTCTCAATGCTTGGCCCACCTGCATTTCTCCAATAAAAGCTAAAGGGAGGCCAGGCATTGTGACTCAAGCCTATAATCCCAGCACTTTGGGAAGGAGAGGTGGGTGAATCACCTGAAGTCAGGAGTTCGAGACCAGCCTTTTTTGGTAGTACTCAGTTGTGCCCAAGGTACTCTACTTAGACATTTGATGGTAACGGAGTGTCAAAGCCATTTCTATCCACTGATGGAAAAAGACACAAAGGAAGAGGAATCTTTTTACAGTTAAGAACTTTGGAAATTCTAGAATGGGAATAGAAATAACAAAATTTTCCCAGGCACGGTGGCTTGCTCCTGTAATCCCAGCACTTTGAGAGGCTGAGGCAGATCACTTGAGGTCAGGAGTTCAAGACCAGCCTGGCCAACATCATGAAACCCCATCTCTCTAAAAATACAAAAATTAGCCAGGTGTGGTGGCAGGCACTGTACTTCCAGCTACTTGGGAGGCGGAGACAGGAGAATCACTTGAACCTGCGAGGCAGAGGTTGCAGTGAGCCTAGATGGCGCCCCTGCACTCCAGCCTGGGGGACACAAAGCAAGACTCAAAAGAAAAAAAAAAAAGCAAAAGGAAAAGGACCCTTTTCAGCTTGGGGATGGCAGCAGTGAGGGAGAGGCAGTGTTTAGCTGAGAAATGGGGGCCTCCGAGCTGTGGTACCCAAGCTGAAGACTCTGTTTCTCCAAACATGTAGACATTCAACTCTGAACCAGTTTACATTAATAGCCCACAAACACGACCATCTAAGCACTCAGAACAAACATCCGCCAAGCTGCAGAAATTGGAGTCTGGCCCATGGGCTTCATTAGCACACTATTTAAATGCAGAAGTGATATCTTTATTTAATATACTGTCCCTGGACTCCTTTCTTTCCCCATCTCTTGCTGCCAAGAATTGCTACTGGGGCCCACTGCTACGGGGCCATCCAATGCCGTTGGCTGATTCATGCCTGGAATCTTTTTTTTTTGAGTCAGAGTTTCGCATTGTCACCCAGGCTGGAGTGCCGTGGGGCAATCTCGGCTCACTGCAACCTCTGCCTCTTGGATTCAAGCTATTCTCCTGCCTCAGCCTCCTTAGTAGCTAGGACTACAGGCGCACGCCACCACGCCCGGCTAATTTTGTTTGTATTTTTAGTAGAGACGGGGTTTCACTATGTTAGCCAGGATGGTCTCGATCTCCTGACCTCATAATCCATCTGCCTCGGCCTCTCAAAGTGCTAGGATGGAGTTTTGCTCTCGTTGCCCAGGCTGGAGTGCAATGGCACGATCTCGGCTCACTGCAACCTCCGCCTCCTAGGTTCAAACGATTCTCCTGCCTCAGCCTCCTGAGTAGCTGGACTCACAGACATGCGCCACCACATCCGGCTAATTTTGTATTTTTAGTAGAGATACGGTTTCCCCATGTTAGCCAGGCTGATCTCAAACTCCCAACCTCAGGTGATCCACCTGCCTCAGCCTCCCAAAGTGCTGGAATTACAGGCGTTAGCCACTGCGCCTGCGCCCTGCTCCATGCCTGGAATCTTTTTGCTAAGTCCTCACCTATACCAGGCAGGAGAGAGGGGTGCCACAAAGACTGTGCAGGTAGCCCCTGGGCACTGTGCTAGGCCAGAGGCTGCCTGGGAGGCGGAAGCTTTCAGAAGCTGTGAACTCCCTCAGGGCCACCCCAGCCTCAGGAGACATGTGTCTCAAGGCAGCAGCTGCGGCCAATTCTGGGAGTCCTCCTGAGACTGTCAGTCATATGGAAATAGAGTCACCTCTCCGGGACCAAAGCCCATCAGAACAGATGAAACGTCCACAGCCCTGTCCAGGAGGACAAGCTCACATTCTGGATTGTACAGAGCACCAGGAAGATCCAGCTTTGAATGGCAGCCTCAATGCATGCAAATGTGTGTGATAAGGCCAGGCACAGTGGCTCACGTCTGTAATCCCAGCACTTTGGGAGACCAAGGCAGGCAGATCACCTGAGGTCAGGATTTTGAGACCAGCCTGAGCAACATGGTGAAACCCTGTCTCCACTAAAAATATAAAAATTGGCTGGGTGTGGTGGTGCTTGCCTGTAGTCCCAGCTACTCAGCAGGCTGAGGCAGGAGAATGGCTTAAACCTGAGAGGCGGAGGTTGCAGTGAGTGGAGATCATGCCACTGCACTTCAACATGGGCGACAGAGTGAGATTCTGTCTCAAAGAAAAAAAATGTGATGATATTAACTCTCAGTACCTATGGGTTCTATATGTGTGAATATAACCAACTGGGGATAAAAAATATTCAGAAGACCGGGCACGGTGGCTCATGTCTGTAATCCTAGCACTTTGGGAGGCCGAGGCAGGCAGATCACCTGAGCTTAGGAGTTCGAAACCAGCCTGGCCAACATGGTAAAACCCCATCTCTACTAAAAATACAAGAACTAGCCAGGTGTGGTAACAGGCGCCTGTAATCCCAGTTACTTGGGAGGCTGATGTGGGAGAATCAGTTGAACCTGGGAGTCAGAGGTTACAGTGAGCTGAGATCACGCCACTGCACTCCAGCCACGGTGACAAGGGCGAAACTCTGTCTGAAAAAAAAAATCAGAAAAAAAAGTAAAAGATACAGACAGATACAGACTTTTTTTTCCCTTGTCCTCATTCTCTAAACAATGCAGTATAATAGTTATTTAGATAACATTTACATTGTTTTTTTTGAGACGGAGTTTCGCTCTTATTGCCCAGGCTGCAGTGCAATGGCATGATCTAGGCTCACTGCAACCTCTGCCTCCCGGGTTCAAGTGATTCTCCTCCCTTAGCCTCCTGAGTAGCTGTGATTACAGATGCATGCCACCACGCCCAGCTAATGTTTGCATTTGTAGTGGAAACGGGATTTCTCCGTGTTAGGCTGGTCTCGAACTCCTGACCTCAGGTGATCCGCCTGCCTCGGCCTCCCAAAGTGCTGGGATTACAGGTGTGAGCCACTTTGCCCAGCCGCATTTGCACTGTATTAAATATTGTAAGTAATCTAGAGATGATTTAAAGTATAGGGAAGAAGCTGGTATAGGTGGCTCACGCCTGTAATCACAGCACTTTGGGAGACCAAGTCAGGAGGATCACAAGGTCAGGAATTCAAGACCAGCCTGGCCAATATGGTGAAACCCCCACTCTACTAAAATTACAAAAATTAGCCAGGCGTGGTGGCAGGTGCCTATAGTCCCGGCTACTTGGGAGGCTAAGGCAGGACAATTGCTTGAATCTGGGAAGTGGAGGTTGCAGTGAGCCAAGATTGCACCACTGCACTCCATCCTGGGTAACAAAGTGAGACTCCATCTCAAAATAAAATAAAGTATAGGGGAGAATATGCATATGTTATATACAAATATTATGCTTTTTTTTTTTTTTTTTGAGATGGAATTTCACTCTTGTCCAGGCTGGAGTGTAATGGCGTGATCTCGGTTCACTGCAACCTCTGCCTCCAGGGTTGAAGCGATTCTCCTGCCTTGGCATCCCAAGTAGCTGGGATCACGGGCATGCACTACCACATTTGGCTAATTTTGTATTTTTAGTAGAGATGGGGTTTCTCCACCTTGGTCAGGCTGGTCTCGAACTCTTGACCTCAGGTCATCCACCCGCCTCCACCTCCCAAAGTGCTGGGATTACAGGTGTGACCCACTGTGCCCAGACTTTTTTTTTTTTTTTTTTTTTTTTTTGAGGTGGAGTCTCACTCTTGTCACCCAGGCTGGAGTGCAGTGGCATGATCTTGGCTCAATGCAAATTCCACCTCCCAGGTTCAAGCGTTTCTCCTTGCCTCAGCCTTCCAAGTAGCTGGGACTATAGACACGCACCACCAGGCCCGGCTAATTCTTTTTTATTTTTAGTAAAGACAGGGTTTCACTATGTTGGCCAAGCTGGTCTCAAACTCCTGACCTCTAGTGATCCGCCTGCCTCAGCTTCTCAAAATGTTGGGATTACAGGTGTGAGCCACCTCGCCAGTCCTATGCCGTTTTATTTAAAGGACTTGAGCATCTGTGAATTTTGGTCACCTCAGGGGGTCCTGGAACCAATCCCCGTGGATATAGATGGATTATTCTGTCTCAAGGACTGCCCGGAGCACCTGATGTATCATATATATGAAAGTAGTTTGTAGGCCGGGCGCGGTGGCTCAAGCCTGTAATCCCAGCACTTTGGGAGGCCCAGGCGGGTGGATCACGAGGTCAAGAGATCGAGACCATCCTGGTCAACATGGTGAAACCCCGTCTCTACTAAAAGTACAAAAAATCAGCTGGGCATGGTGGTGCGTGCCTGTAATCCCAGCGACTCAGAAGGCCGGGGCAGGAGAATTGCCTGAACCCGGGAGGCGGAGGTTGCGGTAAGCCGAGATCGCGCCATTGCACTCTAGCCTGGGTAACAAGAGCGAAACTCCGTCTCAAAAAAAAAAAAAGAAAGTAGTTTGTAAATGCTACTAAATTACTTGCCATTTACCCCCAAGAAATTGGAGCCACATAGAGGGCAAAGTCTAGGTCTTTTACTTTTAAAAAAAATTGTGATGAAAAAATACAACAAAATTTGCCATCTTAACCAAGTGTTAAGTATGTTCACATTGTTGCCATCTCCAGAATTTTTTTAAATAATTATTTTTTAATAAAGATAGGGTCTCGCTATGATGCCCAGGCTGGTCTTGAACTCCTGGGCTCAAGCGATCTGCTCTCCTTGGCCTTCTAAAGTGCTGGAATTACAGGCAGGAGCCACTCACCTGGCCCAAATCTCCAGAACTTTTTCATCTTAAACTCTGTGTTACCAGTCTTCGAGCTCTATGGATTTGCCTATTCTGGACATTTCATATAAATGGAATCATATGATGTGTGACCTTTGCACCTGTATTCTTTCATTTAGCATGTTTTCAAGGTTGACTCACATTGTAACATGTATTGGTAATTTGAACTTTTTTTTTAAATGAGTTTTGTTTTGTTTTGTTTGAGATGGAGTCTCTCTTTGTTGCCTAGACTGAAGTGCAGTGGCACGATCTTGGCTCACTGCAACCTCCACTTCCCTGGCTCAAGAAATTCTCCTGCCTTAGCCTCTGGAGTAGCTGGGATTACAGGTGTGTGCCAGCACACCCACCTAATTCTTGTATTTTTAGTAGAGACAGGGTTTTACCATGTTGGCCAGATTGGTCTTGAACTCCTGACCTCAGGTGATTCACCCACCTTGACCTCTCAAAGTGCTGGGATTACAGGTATAAGCCACCCTGCCAGATGCTTTACCTTTTTACAGGTATGTAATATTTCTTTGTATGGATAGATCACATTGTAATTATCTAGTAAGTCGACAGTTGATGGAAACTTTTTTTTTTTTTTGCCTTTTGGCCACTGTAAATAATGCTATGAACATTCATGTAAAATAACTGTTTGAGTTTCTGTTATCAATTCTTTTTTTTTTTGAGACGGAGTTTCACTCATGTTACCCAGGCTGGAGTGCAATGGCACGATCTCGGCTCACCGCAACCTCCGCCTCCTGGGTTCAGGCAATTCTCCTGCCTCAGCCTCCTGAGTAGCTGGGATTACAGGCACGCACCACCATGCCCAGCTAATTTTTTGTATTTTTAGTAGAGACGGGGTTTCACCATGTTGACCAGGATGGTCTCGATCTCTTGACCTCATGATCCACCCGCCTCGGCCTCCCAAAGTGCTGGGATTACAGGCTTGAGCCACCGCGCCCGGCCCTGTTATCAATTCTTTTGGGTTTATACCTAGGAGTGGAGTCACTGGCTCATACCGCAATTGTATATTTAACTTTTTGGGGAACTGCCATACTGTTTTTCACAGTGGCTGCAGCATTTTTCATTCCTACCAGCTATGTCTGAGGGCTCCGATTTTTTCACATGCTCACCAACAATTATTTTTCTTTTTTTTTTTTTTGAGATGGAGTCTCGTTCTGTTGCCCAGGCTGGAGTGCAATGGTGCAATCTTGGCTCACCACAACCTCCACCTCCCAGGTTCAAGCAATTCTCTTGTCTCAGCCTCTCGAGTAGCTGGAACTACAAACTCGCACCACCATGCTCAGCTGATTTTTCTATTTTTAGTTGAGAGTGTATTTCACTATGTTGGCCAGGCTGGTCTTGAACCCCTGACCTCGTGATCTGTCTGCCTGGGCCTCCCTGGTTCACAGGTGTGAACCACCACACCTGGCCATTTTCCATTTTTTTTTTTTTCTTTGGAGACGGAGTTTCGCTCTTGTTACCCAGGCTGGAGTGCAATGGCGCGATCTTGGCTCACCGCAACCTCCGCCTCCTGGGTTCAGGCAATTCTCCTGCCTCAGCCTCCCGAGTAGCCGGGACTACAGGCACGCGCCACCATGCCCAGCTAATTTTTTGTATTTTTAGTAGAGACGGGGTTTCACCATGTTGGCCAGGTTGGTCTTGATCTCTTGACCTCGTGATCCACCCGCCTCGGCCTCCCAAAGTGCTGGGATTACAGGCGTGAGCCACCGCGCCCGGCCCCATTTTCCATTTTTAAAAATTATAGACATCTAGTGGGTATGAAGTGGTATCTTCCTGTGATTTCCCCCATGTTTTCCTTTCCATTTAGCTCGACATTATTTTTTGACTTTCAAACACATCATGATTACAATTATTTATGTAAAAAACTATTTTTCTGATGAATAATAGCTCAAAATTAAGCATGTATTTGTGTTCATGCCTACACAGAGGAGTGCTGTCAGCCCCTAAACATCTGGATGACAGGACATGGATTTAGGATGGTGGGAGGTCTATCTTTATGCCTTCAAGGAAGCAGATTAGACAGCTGGAAAGATCTAGGGCTGGAAGCTGAGAGGCATAGGCCTCTGTCTTCTGATACAGGTGGGATTATTAATATTTCGTTCTTACATTATTTCCTTTCCTCTTTTTTTTTTTTTTTTTTTTTGAGACAGAGTTTCGCTCTTGTTACCCAGGCTGGGGTGAAATGGTGCGATCTCGGCTCACCACAACCTCGGCCACCTGGGTTCAGGCAATTCTCCTGCCTCAGCCTCCTGAGTAGCTGGGATTACAGGCACGCACCACCATGCCCAGCTGATATTTTGTATTTTTAGTAGAGATGGGGTTTCACCATGTTGACCAGGATGGTCTTGATCTCTTGACCTCGTGATCCACCCGCCTCGGCCTCCCAAAGTGCTGGGATTACAGGCTTGAGCCACCGCGCCCGGCCTTATTTTCAAAATTTTATTTATTTATTCATTTTGAGACAGAGTCTTGCTCTGTCACCCGGCTGGAGTCCAGTGGTGTGATCTCTGCTCATTGCAACCTCCACTTCCCGGGATCAAGCAATTCCACTGCCTCGGCCTCCTGAGTAGCTGGGATTACAGGTGCATGCCACCACACGTGACTAATTTTTGTATTTTTAGTAGAGATGGGGTTTCACTGTGTTGGTCAAGCTGGTCTAGAACTCCCGATCTCGTGATCCACCCACCTCAGCCTCCCAAAGTGCTGGGATTACAGGCGTGAGCGACTGCACCCGGCCTATTATTCTTTTTTATAGATAGAATCTCACTCTGTTGCCTAGACTAGACTGTTTTGGCCTCATTGCTCACTGTAAACTCAAACTCCTGGGCTCAAGCAATCCTCTCACCTCAGCCTCCTGAGTAGCTGAGATTACAAGCGTGCATAACCATGCCTAGCACATTTTTGTATTTTTAGTGGAGATGGGGTTTTTCCATGTTGGTCTCAAACTCCTGACCTCAGGTGATCCGCCACCTTGGCCTACCAAAGTGCTGGGATTACAGGCGTGAGCCACTGCGTCCGGCCCTCTTCCCATTTTTTAAGCACATCAGTCTTATTGCCTTAAGCCCCACCCTTATAACCTCATTTAACCTTAATTACGTCTTTAAAGAGGGCCTATCTCCAAATGTAGTCACACTTGGGGTTAGGGCTTGAAAATATAAATTTTAGGGAGCCATCGTTCAGTTCCTCTGAGCTTTGACTTTATTGTCATTATAAGGAGAATTGAAACCAACTTGAGAATTTTATTGGAAACTAAAGAGTAACATCTCAGCCCTCACCATGCCACTAATTGGCTAATTGAGCCAGTGGAGACAGTGACTTATGGCAGAAAAATCTGTATCCTCAGGGCCAGAGAGGATGGCTTTCCGCTTGGAGAACAGCGCCAAAGTCCTGTTAGTTCTCTGGCCAAGGAAGTTATTATGAGGATCAAAAGAGAAAAAGCATTTGAAAGTATGTTGAAATTCTAAAGCACTATAAAAGCAAGCCATTATTACCATTGTCCTTAGCATGCAATCTCAGCTAAGCCGTGTAGTTATTAATTTTGTCCCTCACTGCAACCTCTTTGAGTGCTTCACTTACACCATTTGCCACTGAATTAGTAGTGATTTGGTTTTTCTGTGAGTGGCAGAAAACCCCAGCTAACAGTGTTTAACAAGATGGCAAACTGAAGAATAAGCAACCTGGTCCCAGAAGTTTTCAGGAACCAGTCCTTATGGTCCAATGTGGTGGCATCAGCATTCCCAGCATCCAGGATGCAAGAAAGGACAATGAAAAGGAGAGAAGAGATGGGTTGTGAGCCACATGGATTTTGCACCCGTCCATTCTATTGGTCAGAACTCAGCCACATGGCCACACTTGGCTGCCAGGGAGGTCAGCGAATATAACCTTTACTCTGATTGCCAGTGTGCTCCACTAAAAAAATTTTTTTAGATGGAGTCTTGTTCTGTCCATCTCACCCAGGTTGTGGTGTTCCGGCTGGAGTGTAGTAAACCTCTGCCTGTCCTGGGTTCAAGTAATTTGCCTGCCTCAGCCTCCTGAGTAGCTGGGATTACAGGTGCCCGCCACCACTCCCCGCTAATTTTTGTACTTTTAGTAGAGACGAGGTTTCACTATGTTGGCTAGGCTGGTCTCAAACTCCTGGCCTCAGCCTCACAGCGCCCAGCCAATTTTTGTATTTTTGGTAGAAACAGGGTTTCACCATGTTGGCCAGGCTGGTCTCTAGCTCCTAACCTCAGGTGATCTGCCCACTTTGACCTCCCAAAGTGCTGAGATTACAGGTGTGAGCCGGGTCTGGCCTCTGTGAGATTTTTATTCTTCCCCATTCAGCATTTTGATAAAAAATTTCTGGCCAGGCGCGGTGGCTCAAGCCTGTAATCCCAGCACTTTGGGAGGCCGAGGCGGGTGGATCACGAGGTCAAGAGATCGAGACCATCCTGGTCAACATGGTGAAACCCCGTCTCTACTAAAAACTACAAAAAAATTAGCTGGGCATGGTGGCGCGTGCCTGTAGTCCCAGCTACTCAGGAGGCTGAGGCAGGAGAATTGCCTGAACCCAGGAGGCGGAGGTTGCGGTGAGCCGAGATTGCACCATTGCACTCCAGCCTGGGTAACAAGAGCGAAACTCCGTCTCAAAAAAAAAAAAAAGAAAAAAATTTCTTTGTATGGCAATAAGCTGTGTGATTCATGAAATCATACTTTTGATCATCTCTTTATTTTAACCCTATGAACCAGCTGTTACTGTTGATGTTATTATTATTATTCATTTCGAGATAGGGTCTTTCTCTGACACAGAGGCTGGAGTTCAGTGGTGTGATCACAGCTCACTGCAGCCTTGATCTCCTGGACTCAAGGAATCCTCCCACCTCAGCCTCCCATGTAACTGTAAGGTCTGACTGCACTGCGGACAGCATGGCGACCCCATGAACCACACGTACACCTCTGGAGGGCCTTCTGGAATTAGAAAACCTGAAGAACCTGGAAGGAAGAATGATCAACCCCTGCAGCGCCTAGCTAACCTGAAACATTCTTCTATTGTTTCTTATTCCTGCCTCAATTGACAAGCCATTGGACTTTGTAACTGATTTAGGCTCAACCTCCTAACTCCACACCCTATGACCCCCTCCCAGCTTGCAAACCTATGACCGCAAAGAAACACCCTAAAGTAACTTCTGTAACTTTCCACTGCCCACCCCAAACCGATAAAACCAACTCCTATCCCACCACGCTTCACTGATGCCCTTTTCGGCCTCAGCCCACCTGCACCCAGGAGAATAAATAGCCATGCTGCTCACACAAAGCCTGCTTGAGAGGGGTCTCTTCATTCAGAGCGTGCGTTTTAACAGTGACTAGGACCACAGGCATATGCCCACACCTGGCTAATGTTATTGATTTTTTTACAGGGGTGAGGTCTTGCTATGTTGCCCAGGTTGGTATTATGATATTATTATTAACAGTTAGCAGTAGCATGTTTACAAATGATCTAGAAGTACAGGTATTGATCAACTTACGACCTATGCAACTTACGACCATTCGACTTTACGACCACAATCGCTAGCCACGACTGCTCCGCGTCTGGCAGCGCAAACGTTGCCCAGCTGGGCGTACAACAGTGCGGACCAGCTTCCGGCAGCACTACCATCTCCATGTGCACCATTTCAACTGTTATCCCAGACTTGGTACATACATACACAACTTACGACCAAATCGTGTTATGATCGGTCTGTCGGAACCAATCGTGGTCGTAAGTCAAGCACTAGCTGTACGTGAAAATGGATCATTTATTTATTCAGCCCTTACTCTTTGATAGCCCCAGAGATATCTAAGTGAACAAAGAGAGGTTCCTGCTGTCCTAGAGTTCACATATGACATGGTTTGGCTGTGCCCCATCCTAGTCTCATCTTGAACTATCACGTGTTGGGGGGGGACCCACTGGGAGGTAACTGAATCATGGGGCAAGTCTTTCCCTTGCGGTTCTTATGATAGTGAATGAATCTCAAGAGATCTGATGGTTTTATAAAGAGAAATTCCCGTCTCTTTTCCTGCTGTCATCCATGTAAGACGTGACTTGGTCTTCCCTGCCTCCCGCCAGGATTGTGAGGCTTCCCCAGCCACGTGAAACTGTAAGTCCATTAAACCCCTTTGTTTTGTAAATTGTCCAGTCTGGGGTATGCCTTTATCAGCAGCATGAAAACAGACTAATACAACATCCTAGTGTGGGAGACAGGAAATAAACACATGAATGAGTAAAATGGGATTAGGGCCAGGTGCAGGGTACACATCTGTAGTCCCAGCTACTCAGGAAAATCTCTTGAGCCCAGTAGTTTGCGGCCAGCCTGGGTAACATAGTGAGATGCCCATTATTTCAAAAAAAAAAAAAAAAAAAAAAAAAAGAAAGAAAGAAAGCCCAAAAAACAGCTTTTTGTGGTATTAGGTGCTCATGCTCTTAAACAGAACATTCCTGAAAGTCCACGTTAGCTGAATTAGGCCTATTCCTGGGAAAACTAATCACCTTCTTTGCTGCTAAGGCCAAAAGCTCCGAATCAGATTGCAATAAAGACTGGTTTAATCAGAGGACTCTTGAGTTTATTTGTCTCCTGAACTGAGGTTCTTTGGCAGAAGACTTGGGAAAATCTCATACCTCACAGGCTGGGAACTTCTGAGCTCAGAGCCTTGGGAAAATATAAAGCGCAATTGGCTGTTGACAGCTTAAAGGGATACCTCCAGAGACCTTCGTCATGCTACAAGCGTGCACATCTCCCCTGCAGCAAAGCAGTTCCCTATACAATGTCATTATGCGTTGGCTGGAACAGTTGCTGAAATGTCATTTAGCAGGGACTTTTTTTGTTGTTATTGTTTTTTGGACAAGGTCTTGCTTTGTTGCTCAGGCTGGAGTGCAATGGCATGAACACAGCTTCCTGGCCCAAACAAACCATCCACCTCAGCCTTCCAAGTAGCTGGGATTACAGGTGCATGCCACCAGGCCCGGCTATTTTTTTTTTTTTTTTTTTTGGTAGGTGGGGTTCTTGCCATGTTGCCTGGGATGGTCTTGAACTCCTGAGCTCAAGTGATCCTCCTGCCTAAGCCTCCCGGAAAGTACTGGGATTACAGACATGAGCCCCTGCTCCTGGCAAGGGTCAAATTTGTGACTTGGCAAAGTTGGAAATAAAAACCTCATGACATTTACATTTGAACTGCAGATGAAAAGTTAAACCAGCAATGCCAACCCGCGAAGAACATAGTTGGTGTATTAATTATCTATCGCTGCATAAGAAGTGACTCCAAAACACTGTAGTTTGAAACAAAAGTCAGCCAGTCGCAGTGGTTCATGTCTGTAATCCTAGCACTTTGGAAGGTTGAGGTGGGCGGATCACAAGGTCAGGAGTTCAAGGCCAGCCTGACCTACATGGTGAAACCCCATCTCTACTATAAAAATACAAAAATTAGCCAGGCGCGGTGGCATGCACCTGTAATCCCATCTACTCAGGAGGCTGAGGCAGGAGAATCACTTGAATTCGGGACGGGGAGGTTGCAGTGAGCCGAGATGGTGCCATTGCATTCCAGCCTGGGTGACAGAGCGAGACTCCTTCTCAACAAAACAAAAGTCATTTATTATCTCCCTTGGTTTCTGTGCGTTAGGAATTCAGAATGGGTACACCAGGATTAACTGACCTCTACTCCATGCTGTCTGGGCCTTGGGGGAAGACTTGAATTCAGAGTGTGAGCTGAAATCATCCAAAGCCTTGTTCACTCTTATGTCTGGGGTTCATCACATGTCGCTACGTGCTGGGGGCCCAGGGACGTTGGTCAGAGCATCCACAGTCCCTCCAAGTAGCCTGGGTTTCCTCACAATATGGCGGTTGGGTTCAAAGGACAAGCATCTTGAAAAGACAGAGAATCAGGTGACATTGTAACGTTTTGTTACTGGTGGAGGGTGTCCAGGTTCTTGGCGTTTTGAACAGATAATTGGACAAGCCCCAAAAACAAAGCAAAGAAAGAATGAAGCAACAAAAGCAGAGATTTAGTGCAAACAAAAGTATACTCCATAAGGTGGGAGCTGGCCCAGCCTTGGGGCTCTAGAGCCCCTTTACAGAACTTTCTGGGGTATAAATATCCTCTAGAGGCTTCCCATTGGTTCCGTGGTTACACCCTATGTAAATGAAGTAGTGAGCCACAGTCATTCTGATTGGTTGCAGAAAGCAACCAATCAGAGATACTTTTGATTTTCCATCTGCTACACGGAAAAAAAGGGCGCAGGGTTTGCAAAGGGAGTAGCCTCCTGTTTTTTTGTTACTTAGGTGTGGAAAGTTGGGGTTTTCCTTTTGATTTAGTTCTAGGAAGTCAGCCTGAATCTGCCTTAGGTTCCTAGCCTCCAGATCCTATTCTCCTGCCTCATTCTTACTACCTAGCCTCAGAAGTCAGGTAGCATCACTGTTTCACTTCTGCTGTGTTCCTTAGAGCAGTCACTGCTCAGATACATGCAGTGGGGGAATCTGTGTTTCCTTTCTCTGGAAAGGGTGTCAGTCCCATTGTAGGAAGGGCACATGAGGTGGGATACATATATAGGTGTGGTTACCTTTAGAAAATGTAATCTGCTGGGCATGGTGGCTCATGCCTGTAATCCCAGCACTTTGGGAAGCTGAGGCGGGTGGATCACCTGAGGTTGGGAGTTCGAGACCAGCCTGACCAACATGGAGAAACCTCGTCTCTACAAAAAATACAAAATTAGCCAGCCACGGTGGCACATGCCTGTAATCCCAGCTACTCAGGAGGCTGAGGCAGGAGAATCGCTTGAACCCCAGAGGCGGAGGTTGCGGTGAGCCAAGATTGCCCTCCAGCCTGACCAGCAAGGCGAAATTCCATCCACCCAGGCCCCCAGAAAGGAAGAAAATGTAATCTGCCACAGACGGTACTCAACAAATATGGGTAAGTCTGTGAATTCCAAATATCTGGTCTCAAACACCTGGCCTCAAAATTACAATCTAGCCAATAAAATAAAACACACAGTCATTTAACTGTTTTGCTAAATGGCACCTAAGATTAACTAGTTATATGCTTCTTTTTTTTTCTCTCTGAATGTATAACTTTAATTTGACCTTTTGTTTTTTACAAAAATAAGTTACATGCTTCTTAGTTGTTGTTTGTTTCTCACCAGTGGTATGGAAAGGTAGTCTAGCTGGGCCAGTGGACTTTCATGACAATCAATAAGCATTTGTCGGCCAGGTATGGTGGCTCATACCTGTAATTCCAGCCTTTGGGAGGCTGAGGTGGGAGGATGGCTGGAGCCCAAGAGTTTGGTACCAGCCTGGGCAACATGTTGAGACTATCTCTACAATAAATTAAAAAAAAAAAAAATTAGCTGGGCATGGTGGTGCATGCCTGTAGTTCCAGCTACTCAGGAGACTAAGGTGGTATTGCTTGAGTCCCCGAAGTCTAGGCTGCCGTGAGCCATGATTCCCCCACTGCAGTCCAGCCTGGGCGACAGAGCAAGACTCTGTCTCAAAAAAATAAAAAAGCATTTTTTTAATCTCCTGGATAAAAACAAATTTCATATCCCCTGGATTCCCATGTACACACACAAGTGAGGTGTCTTCCCTGCTAACTCCACTGGCTGTGGGTCTGGATCCTTCAGTATGCGTTTGGAGAAGCATACGCTTTAGCCACAAAGACTTCGTTTAATGTTCTAGCTCTGGTCCTACCGCTTGTGTGATCTCGGACAAGTAAATTAATCTCTTCAAACTTGTATTTTCTCTTATGAAATGGGGTGATTGACCTAGTGAAGAAAAATCATCCAAAAACTTGGATATAAGCTGAAAGGACTCCTGCATGTTCTTTCAATATCTTACTGGAGCATATCTAGCCCAAAGCCCACCCAAGGATTATTTAATACTGGGAGATAAGCTTTTGTTTTCTTGCTGTTTAATAGTGACAGAGGCTAACTCAGAATGTTACCATTCTATTGTCGGTTAGGACATTAACCGACTTTGCCTGTGATGTAGGAAACTTATTCTTGGCTGGGCACGGCGGCTCACGCCTATATTCCCAGCACTTTGGGAGGCCGAGGCAGGTGGATCACCTGAGCTCAGGAGTTCAAGACCAGCCTGGCCAACATGGTGCAACCCCATCTCTACTAAAAATACAAAAATTAGCCGGGCTTGGTGGCGCATTCCTGTAATCCCAGCTACTTGGGAGGCTGAGGCAGGAGAATCACTTGAACCTGGGAGACGAGACGGAGGTTGCAGTGAGTTGAGATCACTCCAGTGTACTCCAGCCTGGATGACAGAGTGAGACTGCATCTCAAAAAAAAAAAGAAAAAAACGGAAAAAGAAAACATATTCTTGACTGCCTTTCCTGTCTGACTGCATAGACCTCTGTTCATTGAATCCTCCTTTGAACTAGTTTTACATCTTCCTGGCACCCTTGTGAATTAGTTACATACATAATTGACATGTGTTCATTCTACACTTGTGTGAGATTCAGGCTTTTATCTTTTTGAAAATTATACTTTCATAGCCCAAAGCCCTATGTATCATGGGGGGAAAAAGTAATTAGTGTCACAGAATTCACTGGAGGAAGAGATCTGAAGAGGGAGGCCCAAGAAGACTTTCTAGAAAAGATTTTTGGTTTTTTTGGGAGGGTGTGGGGGGAGACAGGGTCTCACTCTGTCACCCAGGGTGGAGTGCAGTGGCACAATCACTGGAGGTCACTGCAGCCTCAACCCCCCGGGCTCAGGTAATACTCCTGCCTCAGCCTCCCAAGAAGCTAGGACTACAGGTGAGCACCACTATGCCTGGCTAATATTTTTGGATTTTTTTGTAGAGACAGGGTTTTCCCATGTTGCCCAGGCTGGTCTCAAACTCCTGGGCTCAAGCAATCTGCCCGCCTTGGCCTCCCAAAGTGCTGGAATTACAGGCGTGAGCCACTGTGCCCAGCCTAGAAAATATTTTCTTTCCTTTTTTTTTTTGAGATGGAGTCTTGCTCTGTCACCCAGGTTGGAGAGCAGGGATGTGATCTTGGCTCACTGCAACCTCCACCTCCTGAGTTCAAACAATTCTCCTGCCTCAGCCTCCCGAGTAGCTGGGACTAAAGGCACCTGCCACCACGCCTGGCTAATTTTTGTATTTTTAGTAGAGACAGGGTTTCACCATGTTGGTCAGGCTGGTCTTGAACTCTTGACCACATGCCCACCTCAGTCTCCCAAGGTGCTGGGATTACAGGTGTGAGCCACTGTACTTGGCCTTTGAAAAGATTTTCTATAGAAGTCTTTCTAGGAAGAATCTTGCTGGTTGTGGGGGATAGTTTCAGAAGCGGGTAGGGCCTTTGAGGGCTGGGAGGGCGTTTGTGCAGAAGAGGGGCCAGAGAACTGGGGGAAGTAATTGAATAAGCCAGAAAACCACAGCCTGGACAGGATAATAAGTCATATTTTGAAACTAACCACATGAAAGACCAATAGATAATCTCCCAGCTTCATCAGTTGTAAATTATTAAGATGAAAACCAGCAGTTGTTATGTATTTAAATTATATTTCTTTTTGTTGTATTATTTTGTTGCTTTGGTTTTTCAGCACAGAGGCAAAAGAAACATCGTCGCTTCAGTTTACAGTTAAGTTTTGCTTGCATCCACACCAGCCAGCATGGGTGGCCTTTCATGGGTTTCCTTTAGAAGGGAAATGAAATAGTACTCTTGGTCATAAAGGTTTTATTATTTTCCTGGGCTCTGCAGAGCAACTCAGCGAGCAAAGCCTGTGTCAGTGCAGGAGGGCTTTTGATTAACAGCTAGACTTGTAACATACATTAAAAAGAAGTCATTTCCTGGCTTTGAAATGTACCTTTCCAACTCATGAATTTTTTATTCTATGAAGAATGACCGACTATGACACTTGGAATCAACCAAGCCAATCCATTGCAGAAAGCCATGATATAGGAAGGCTGCCTGAAAATAGTTCTTTCCTCGCTCCTTCTTCACCCACCTTAGCTGTGCTGCAGAGATCTCTACTATTGCCCACTGCCTTGGAAAAAAAAAAAAAAAGGGCCAGGTGTGGTGGCTCACGCCTGTAATCCCAGCACTTTGGGAGGCCGAGGTGGGCAGATCACCTGAGGTTGGGAGTTCGAGACCGGCCTAGACAACATGGAGAAACCCCATCTCTACTAAAAATACAAAATTAGCCGGGCGTGGTGGTGCATACCTGTAATCCCAGCTACTCTAGAGGCTGAGACAGGAGAATCACTTGAACCCAGGAAGCAGAGGTTGCCATGAGCTGAGATTGAGCTATTGTACTCCAGCCTGGGCAACAAGAGCAAAACTCCATCTCAAAAAAAAAAAAAAAAAATATGGCCAGCCTGGTGGCTCACCCCTGTAATCCCAGAACTTTGGGAGGCCAAGGTGGGCAGCCTGACCAACATGGCAAAGCCCCCAACTCTACTAAAAGTGCAATAAATTAGCTGGGCATGATGGTGCACACTTGTAATCCCAGCTACTCGGGAGGCTGAGGCACGAGAATTGCTTGAACCTGGGAGGCAGAGGTTGCTATGAGCCGAGAGCACGCCATTGTACTCCAGCCTGGACAACAGAGTGGGGCTCCGTCTGAAACAAAACGAAACATTGTGCAGCGGGGCATGGAGGCTCACACCTGTAATCCCAGCACTTTGAGAGGTCGGGCATGTGCATCCCTGAGCCCAGGAGTTAGAGACCAGTCTGGGCAACATGGTAAAACTCCAACTCTACAAAAGATACAAAAATTTGTCCAGCATGGTAGCATGAGCCAATGGTCCCAGCTACTTGGGCAGTTGAGGTAGGAGGATCCCATGAGCCTGACAGGTTGAATCTGCAGTGAGCCCTGATTGTGTGATTGTACTCCACCCTGAGTGACAGAGTAAGACTCACTCTCAAAAAACAAAAAAAAACATTGTAGTAAACAATACATAACATAACATTTCCTGTATTAACCTGTTTTTTTTTTTTTTTTAGACGGAGTTTCACTCTTGTTACCCAGGCTGGAGTGCAATGGCGCGATCTTGGCTCACGGCAACCTCCGCCTCCTGGGTTCAGGCAATTCTCCTGCCTCAGCCTCCTGAGTAGCTGGGATTACAGGCACGTGCCACCATGCCCAGCTAATGTTTTGTATTTTTAGTAGAGATGGGGTTTCACATGTTGACAAGGATGGTCTCGATCTCTTGACCTTGTGATCCACCCGCCTCGGCCTCCCAAAGTGCTGGGATTACAGGATTGAGCCACCGCGCCCGGCCTGTTTTTTTTTTTTTTTGAGACGGAGTTTCACTGTGTCGCCCAGGCTACAGTGCAATGGCATGATCTCAACTCACTGCAAGCTCTGCCTCCCGGGTTCAAGTGATTCTCCTGCCTCAGCCTCCCAAGTAGCTGAGATTACAGGGACGTGCCACCATGCCTGGCCAATTTTTGTATTTTAGTAGAGACAGGGTTTCACCATGTTGGCCAGGCTGGTTTTGAACTTCTGACCTCAGATGATCCTCCTGCCTTGGCCTCCCAAAGTTCTGGGATTACAGGCGTGAGCCACCGTGCCGGGCCTATATTATCCTTTTTAAAAGTGTGCAGTTCAGTGGCCTTAAGGGCATTCACAGTGTTGTGCAAGCATCACCACCGTCTTATAACTCTTTTCAACTTATAAAACTCAAACTCCACCGGGCACAGTGGCTCACGCCTGTAATCCCAGCTCTTTCGGAGGTGCAGGCAGGTAGGTCACATGAAGTCAGGAGTTTGAGATCATCCTGGCTAGCATGATAAAAACCTTGGCTCTACTAAAAATACAAAAATTAGCTGGGCATATTAGCTGTAGTCCCAGTTACTAGGGAGGCTGAGGCAGGAGAATTGCTTGAACCTGGGTAACAGAGGTTGCAACGAGCCTAGATCACCCCACTTCACTCCAGCCTGGGTGAAAGACTGAAACTCTGTCTCAAAAAAAAAAAAAAAAAAAGGAAAGAAAAAAAGAAAATAAATACAGGCATATCATAACATCCATTTGACATAAAAATGATCTGTTTTATTATGGTCCATTTCGCTCAGCACACCCTGACAACTATTTTAAAAACATGTCATGCCAAAAGATCTGTTCTGTTTCTCTCTGCATCTCCACGTCTCTGTCTTTGTGTCTGTCTGTCATCTTCCTCTCAGAGGAGGAGGAGAAGGAGAATTAAAGACAGAGGCAGAAGAGATACATGTTATAGAGTGGAATCTTGAATCGTATAAAAATGTGGAAACTTACAAAAGGTGTCTGTTTTTGCTCCTAAAAATACCCACGTTTGTACAAGAGCATGGTTCTTTTCATTTTATTTATTTTTTTCAGAGACAAGGTCTGGGTCTATCACCCAAGCCGGAGTGCAGTGGTGCAATCATAACTCACTGCAGCCCTAAACTTCTGGGCTCAAGCCATCCCTCCAAGTAGTTGAGATTACAGGAGTGAGATGCCACATTCAGCTGATTTTTTTTGTCTACTTTTTTTTTTGTAGAGATGAGGTCTCTATACTATGTCGCCCCTGCTGGTCTCGATCCCCTGGGTTCCAGCAATCCTCCTGCTTCAGCCTCCCAAAGCATTGGGATATAGGCATGAGCAACTGTGCCCATCTGGAGTATGTTTCTAGTTTAGTGCTTGATTTACTGTCTTCAGCTTCTGGAATAACCTCAAAATTAAGATTCACTTGAGGCCGGGGGAGATGGTGCATGCTTGTAATCCCAGCACTTTGGGAGGCCAACGTGGGCAGATCACTTGAGGCCAGGAGTTTGAGGCCAGCTTGGCCAACGTGCTGAAACTCTGTCTGTACTAAAAATACAAAAATTAGCTGGGTGTGGTGGCGCACGCCTGTAATCCCAGCTACTTGGGAGGCTGAGGCACAAGAATCACTTGAGCCTGGGAGTTGGGGGTTGCAGTGAGCCAAGATCATGCCACTGCTTTTCAGTCTGAGCAACATAGCAAGACCCTGTCTCACGCACACAAAAGAAACAAATAAATGAAGATGCATTTGAGCTGGAAAGTTATTCCCATCAGAGGAAGAATAATTGTGTTTGCATTTTTCATTCTTTGCCTTTGTGTTTTCTTGAGGAAATTCTTCCAGAGTCAGACATTCCCCGTTCTCTAAAAACTTCTCTCATTTGAGTCAGAGCTCTGCGAGCTGTTTCTTCTAGAGAGCTGCTCATGGATGATCTGTCACAACGAGTTTTAAAATGTGGTGTCATGGTCTCTTTTTTCTGAACCACATCAAAGAGCACAGATTATTTCCTTTCTGAGAACAAAACTCTTTAATGACAAGAAACAACAAGAAACTGAGCTGCCAACCAGCCCTATCAGGAAAGACACTGCCACCCTAACAATGACAAATGATCCACTGCTGCAACCTTTTGTCACTCTTTGAAATTTAAACCAAACCCGGTAATCATGTGCTCACATATATGTCTCTAAAACAAAATCACGATTTTTCACTCTGAAAACTCTTTATAGACCTGGATGAATAATCCTATCATCAGGTGGGATAATTCGTACCTGTTCCTGGTTTTGGAGGGCAGATAGACCATGATAATTGGAGTTAGCGTGATCCACGATTAATGTCTTTGTGTAATCAGGACTTGCAAACCCTGATTGTTTGTATCTCATTTGTCGTGAAAAAAAATTAATCCTCATAGGACAATTTAATAATGTCTATCAAATGTTTAGCATGAAACATTTAGCAAAATTACAAGTAGTTAACAAAATAAATAGTGAACGTATAAATATTTAGCAAAATTACAAGTGATCTTATTATTTCACTTAGCAACGGTATTTGTAGGACTTTATCCAACAGCTATATATACATATGTGCAAAACAATAGATATGAAAGGTGATTTGTTTCAGCATTTCTTTTAAGAGCAAAATATGGAAAACGATCTGATGTCCACAAATGCCACCCTACTCTATCTGGTGGAATACTATGCAGCTATTAAAAAGAGAGCACTCTTATATATTCCTATGCAAGGATGTATAAGACATATTGTTAAAAACAAAAACAAAACAAAAATGCAAACTGCAGAACTGTGTATATGTAGTAGTTCTTGACTTTGGATGCACATTAGAAATCCCCTGGGGAGAAGCCAAGCTGTCAGAATGGAGTGCAGTGGTGTGATCATGGTTAGCTGCAGTGTCAATCTCCCATGCGCGAACGATCCTCCTACCTCAGCCTCTGGAGTAGCTGGAACTACAGGTGTGCAACACCATGGCCGGCTAATTTATTTATGTATTTATTTTGTAGAGAAGGGATCTTGCTTTGTTGCCCAGGCTGGTCTGCCTCCCAAAATGTTAACATTACAGGAGTGAGCCACCATGCTCAGCCCTAAAAAGAAATGATTTTTAAATCATTTTTCAGGCAGATCCATCTTTCTGTTTAGCCTAGAAATGGAGCTACATCATTCTGACTGTGGGAGATATAAGAAAGGCAATACTTCCTTTTTTTTTCCTTTTTTGAGATGGAGTCTTGCTCTGTTGCCCAGCCTGGAGTGCAGTGGCATGGTCTTGGCTCACCGCAACCTCCGCCTCCCGGGTTCAAGCAATTCTCCTGCCTCAGCATTCTGAGTACCTGGGATTACAGGTGCTGGCCACCACACTCAACTAATTTTTGTATTTTTATTTATTTTATTTTATTTTTTGAGATGGAGTCTTGCTCTGTTACCTAGGCTGGAATACAGTGGCACAAACTCAGCTCACTGCAACCTCCGCCTCCCGGGTTCAAGCGATTCTCCTGCCTCAGCCTCCCAAGTAGCTGAGACTACAGGTCCCTGCCACCACGCCTGGATAATTTTTGTATTTTTAGTAGAGACGGGTTTCACCATTTGGACAGGCTGGCCTCAAACTCCTGATCTTGTGACTTACCCACCTTAGCCTCCCAAAGTGCTAGGATTCCAGGCATGAGGCACTGCACCTGGCTAATTTTTATATTTTTAGTAGAGACGGGGTTTATTACATATTGGCCAGGCTGGTCTCAAACTCCTGCCCTTGTGATCTGTCCACCTCAGCCTCTCAAAGTGCTGAGATTACAGGTGTGAGCCACTGCCCCTGGCCAGAAAGACAATACTTCTTATCGATTAATCAAAGTAAAAATTTGTCCATCCATTCATCCATTCATTCGTCCATCAGTCCGTCCATCCATCCATCCATCTGTATGCATGCAATACAAAAGTGATGTGTACAGAATATTTTGCATTTTTTGAGACAGAGCCTCGCTGTCGCCAGGCTGGAGTGCGGTGGCACCATCTCGGCTCACTGCAACCTCTGTCTCTTGGGTTCAAGCAATTCTCCTGCCTCAGCCTCCCAAGTAGCTGGGACTACAGGCACGTGGCACCATGCTCGGCTAATTTTTGTATTTTTCAGTAGAGACAGGATTTTGCCATGTTGGCCAGATTGATCTTGAACTCCTACTTCAAGTGATCCACCTGCCTTGGTCTCCCAAAATGTTGGGATTGATTACAGGCATAAGCCACTGTGCCCGGCCTTATTTTGCTTTCTTAAATACTTCAAATTCCCTGCACCAAGAAGATGAAAAAGTGAAAAACTCATGGATGGGAAATTTCTTTTTTTGCTTTTTTTTTGTGTGTGTGTGAGATGGAGTTTTGCTCTTGTTGCCCAGGCTGGAGTGCTATGGCGCAATCTTGGCTCACCGCAACCTCCGCCTCCTGAGTTCAAGCAATTCTCGTGCCTCAACCTCCTGAGTAGCTGGGATTACAGATGTGTGCCACCACGCCTGGCTAATTTTGGTATATTATTAGTAGAGACAGGGTTTCACTATGTTGGCCGGGCTGGTCTTGAACTCCTGACTTCGGTGATTTGCCTGCCTCGGCTTTCCAAATTGCTGGGATTACAGGTGTGAGCCACCACGCCTGGCGGAAATTTCAAACTGACTGACATCTTGTGTTTTCCTCCCAGGGACAGGTACAAGAGGGTGTGACTGTGGGAAGGGACACACCAACAATAGGCAAGGGGTCCAGGTTGTTTCTTCCATGAAGGTACCGGTCTGTGGCCTGTTAGGAGCCAGGTGGCACAGCATGAGGTTAGTGGCTGGTGAGCAAGCATTACTGCCTGAACTCTGCCTCCTGTCAGATCAGCGGTGGCATTAGAGTCTCATAGGAGCAGGAACCCTGTTGTTAACTGCGCATGTGCGGGATCTCGGTTTCGTGCTCTGGATGGGAATGTAAGTAATGCCTCATGATCTGAGGTGGAAGTTTCATCTTCCCTCCCTCCAGTCCATGGAAAAATTGTTTTCCATGAAACCGGTCCCTGGTCCGAGAAAAGGTGGAGGACTCCTGCCCTAATTGATCCATTAGACTTTCACATGCTGACAAGATCTCTGTGTTTGTAAATATGAGTTGGATTAAATTTATCATTGGCTCCAATACAATTTTCTCTTCTCTCTCTTTTTGGTAACCCCCAATTCAGGTGCATCTGCAATGCATTCCCAGCAATTCGTTTCAATTTAGTAAATGATGACCGAGTGTCCTCCCATTTAAGGCACTGTGCTAGACACTGGGACAGAAAACTAAATAGGACTTGATCTTGTAGCAGAAGAGAGAGCCAGGCAGTTAACTAGAATTCAGTGTGTTGAATATGACAGTGGAAGTGCCTACACTGCCACAGTCTCCTTCTGAGCAAACAGCCAGTTGGTTGCTTATGCAAAGGTCATCCAACATGGAAACAAATATACTGAATCTCCTGAGGAGGGAGTGATTAATTCAGGCCCGAGGCCACTGTGGGACCAACCAAGGTGACATTGGAATTAATTTGGACTTGAAGAGTGTACAGTTTCACAAGGCAGAGAAAGACGCACTGCAAAGAATGAGGAATATTTGTGAGAATTTGGAGCTGTGCCATTCCTTAGAGTATTAGATTCATGAAAAAAAGTCTGGGCACGGTGGCTTACGCCTGTAATCCTAGCACTTTGAGAGGCCCAGGCGGGCAGATCATCTGAGGTCAGGAGTTCGAGACCAGGCTGACGAATAGGGTAAACCCTCATCTCTAGCCAGCGTGGTGGAGTGCGCCTGTAATCCCAGCTACTTGGGAGGCTGAGACAGGAGAATCACTTAAACCTGGGAGGCAGAGATTGCAGTGAGCCGAGATTGCACCATTGCACTCCAGCCTGGGCGACAAGCACGAAACTCCGTCTCAAAAAGAAAAGAAAAAAAAAAAGACTGTGACTATCACACATCAGGTTAGGGATGGGGGTGCAGGAGAGGAGGTAAACTGGAGGTAGATCGCGGTCAGCTTGGGAGGTGAATTGCTGCCTATTCTGATGAAGAGTCATCAGTGCTTTGTGGGCACGGCAGTGGCGTTACAGATGTGTTCTGGAAGAAAGTTCAGGAACAGGGAAGGGTTGTAGTTTGTAGCTGTGAGACGTAAGGAGGCAGATTAAAAGCTACACAATTTAGTCCTGGCAGTGGCTCATGCCTGTAGTCCCAGCTACTTGAGAGGCTGAGGCAGGAGAATCACTTGAACCTAGGAGCGGAGGGCTGCAGTGAGCAAAGATCGCGCCACTGCACTCCAGCCTGCTGGCAGAGTGAGACTCCCATCTCCAAAATAAAATAAAGGGAACCATTCTGCACTTGGCTGAAGTGGGCATTTTCTTATCAGGAGAGGAGTAACCCAGGGATTCTCCATTGGAGACAGGGTGGGTGCTCTCCCCTCCATCTTCCCTTCTTGGAAACTTTGAGATCTTGTGTTATTCTTGGAAATGTAATGCATATAAATAGAATGGGAGGAGGGAAAAAGAAAAGGTGGAGAACCATATCAGAAAGCTGCTTGTAATATATATTTCTGATCTTACTTTTTCTAACTTGTACAGCTTGATGGCTGTGAGCAAATATTTCCACTAGGAATCTGTTGATATTTCCTCCACTCTTCTTTTTCTGTCCTATGTTTTTTCTGCCTAGTCTTTCAGTGTCAATCTTGTCTTAATTTCAATATGCATTCTGTCCTCATGCATAAATTAGGTATGGTTTTCTGCTTTTTATTTGAAATTGTCTATTTCTATTGTAAATTACACCAATCAAAATGTCCAGTTTGCTGCTTTTCTCCAGACATGTTTGCTTTTATTACCAATTCATAAATTAAAAGTCAACTGCTATCACTCCCAAAGATTAAAAAGATAAAAGCCTGTAATTTGGTGGACACCGATCATCAAATCCGCATGATACACTGAAGAACTGGCTTTGCAACGCTGCAGTCCTCCTCTTGGGTTGGTGAGGAAGAATGTATCATTAGAGGGGATCCCGAGCTTTTAGCATCTCAGTAGTGCCGGTACAGCTGGGAATCCAAGACGAAATGTGAACGCAGGCATTGTGAGGCAGAATTCGAGCTGTGCGGTCATCAGCCAGATGATCTGTGACACACAGATGCTAGCTTTTTTTTTTTTTTGTGATAACCACCAAAATAGAAACACAAATTTTACACTCTCAAAGAACACTCAGGGCCCTTAGTGGAGAAATGGCTACATCGTGCTAGTTATGAATTCTGTTGTTTTTGGTGGCCACAATTTACCGTAATCCCTCTTAACCACGGTTTCACTTTCCACAGTTTCAGTTACCTTCGGTTAACTAAGGTCCAAAAATATTAAATGGAAAATTCCAGAAACAAGCAATTCATAAGCTTTAAGTTGCACCTGCCATTCTGAATAGTGTGGTGAAGTCTCGCACCTGCAGCGGGATTCCTCCCTTTGTCCAGCATCTCCATGTCATAGATGGCCCCTGTCATGTCACATTTTCTTCTCGGTTATCAGACTGGCTGTCCCTGTACTGCAGTGTTTGGGTTCAAGTCATCCTATTTCACTTCATGATGCTGGCGGGGCGTCGTGGCTCACACCTGTAACTCCAGCATTTTGGGAGGCCAAGGTGGGTGGATCACCTGAGGCCAGGAGTTCAAGACAAGCCTGGCCAACATGGTGAAACCTCATCTTTACTAAAAATAGAAAAATTAGCCAGGGATGTTGGTGCATGCCTATAATTCCAGCCACTCAGGAGGCTGAGGTGGGGGAATCACTTGAGCCCAGAAGGCAGAGGTTGCTGTGAGCTCTCTGTCTCAAAAAAAAAAAAAAAAAAAAGAAAAGAAAAGAAAAAAATAATGATGCTGGCAATTTGGATATGCCAAAGAGAAGCTGTAAAGTGCTTGTTTAGGTGAAAGTTCTCGATTTAGGAAAGAGAAAAACCGTTGCTGAGGCTGCTAAGATGTACAGTGAGAATGAATCTCATATCTGTGAAATTGTGAAGAAGGAAAAAGAAATTCATGCTAGCTTTGTGGTGGCACATTAAACTGCAAAAGCTGTGGCCACATTGCTTGATAAATGTTTAGTTAAGATTTTGAAAAGGCATTAAAATTTTGGGTGGAAGATATGAACTCAAACGCTTCTGTTTTCAGTTTTTTCTTTTTTTTTTTTTTTTTTGAGACAGAGTGTCACTCTGTAGCCCAAGCTGGAGTGCAGTGGCATCATTTCAGCTCACTGCAGCCTCTGGCTCCTGGGTTCAAGCAATTCTCCCACCTCAGCCTCCTGAGTAGCTGGGTTTACAGGCGCCTGCCACCACACCTGGCTAATTTTTGCAGTTTTAGTAGAGACAGATGGGGTTTCCCCATGTAGGCCAGGCTGGTCTCAAACTCCTGACCTCAGGTGATCCACCTGCTTCAGCCTCCTAAAATGCTAGGATTACAGGTGTGAGCCACCGCACCCAGCCGCAGCCTTATTTTTCAAAAAAAGAAAAAAATATATATTTTTTTACTATTTGTAACATTTTAAATATATTACGGTTTTTGGCCGGGCACAGTGGCTCACGCCTGTAATCCCAGCAAGCTGGGAGGTCGAGGTGGGCAGATCATGAGGTAAGGAGTTTGAAACCAGCCTGGCCAACATGGTGAGACCCCAACTCTACTAAAAGTACAAAAATTAGCTAGGTGTGGTGGCACATGGCTGTTATCCCAGCTACTCGGGAGGCTGAGGCATGAGAATCACTTGATCCCGGGAGGCAGAGGTTGCAGTGAGCCAAGATCGTACCACCGCACTCCAGCCTGGCGACAGACTGAGACTCCATTAAAAAAAAAAAAATTATATATATATATATATATATTTTTTTTTTTTCCACTTTGTCTCACTAGTATCAAACATGTTTCTATTGATGGCAGTTGGGTTTGGTACCATTGGGTTCAGGCATCCACTGGCGGTTTTGGGGTGTATCCCTGCAAATAATGGGGGACTACTATCCTTTTCTGCTCATGTTTAGATTCAGTTAATGCTTTAAAATTGTGCAATGTGGCTGGGCGTGTTGGCTCATGCCTGTAATCCCAGCACTTTGGGAGGCTGAGGCGAGGGATCGATCACAAGGTCAGGAGATTTGAGAGCAGCCTGGCCAACATGGTGAAACCCCATCTCCACTAAAAACACAAAAAAACACAACATCTCCAGGCATGGTGGCGCACACCTGTAATCCCAACTTCGTGGGAGGCTGAGGCAGGAGAATTGCTTGAACCCAGAAGGTGGAGGTCGCAGTGAGCCGAGATTGCACCACTGCACTGCAGCCTGGACGACAGAATGAGACTGTCTTGTAAAAATAAAAATAAAATAAAATTATGAAATCTGCAGGGGCCAAGTGTGGTGGCTCACCCAAGGAAAGTTGGACAAGGCTTAAATAGTTAGAAAACTCAATCTAGCCGGGCGCGGTGGCTCACGCCTGTAATCCCAGCACTTTGGGAGGCCGAGGCAGGTGGATCACGAGGTCAAGAGATCGAGACCATCCTGGTCAACATGATGAAACCCCGTCTCTACTAAAAATACAAAAAATCAGCTGGGCATGGTGGCACGTGCCTGTAATCCCAGCTACTCAGGAGGCTGAGGCAGGAGAATTGCCTGAACCCAGGAGGCGGAGGTTGCGGTGAGCCGAGATCGCGCCATTGCACTCCAGCCTGGGTAACATGAGTGAAACTCCGTCTCAAAAAAAAAAAAAAAAAAAAAAAAAAGGAAACTCAATCTAACCAGGTGTGGCATGTGATACCAAAAAACAACAAAAAAAGAAAACTCAACTAAAATGGGAGGTATGAAAGTAAGTATTTGCAAACGAAAACATAGAGGATATCCCACAGCAGCCTGAATAGAGAGTTTGCTCACAAAGAATCCTGGATTACCTGGCGTGGAGACTACAAATATGACTAGCAGATAAATGTGCCTATTTTTTCACCATGTTTTGGCAGCAGCAACTTCAAAAGAAAATCTATGATAAAGTTTGATAAGGCTATCAAACTTCATTAGTCCAATTGACTGTTTTCAAAATAGGTCCATTTTCCCAGCTACTTAGCAAGATGAGGCAGGAGGATCCTTTGAGCACACGAGTTCGAAGCCACTCTGGGCAACATAATGAGACTCCCATATTAAAAAAAAAAAAAAAGAAAAAAAAAGCAATTTTAAAAAAAATTGTCAGCCAGGCTCGAGCCTGTAATCCCAGCACTTTGGGGGGCCGAGGTGGGCAGATAATGAGGTCAAGAGATCGAGACCATCCTGGCCAACATGGTGAAACTCCGTCTCTACTAAAACCACAAAAAATTAGTTGGGCATGGTGGCATGCCCTGTGATCCCAGCTACTCAGGAGGCTAAGGAAGGAGAATCGCTTTAACCCAGGAGGCGGAGCTTGCAGTGAGCCAAGATTTCGCCGTTGCATTCCAGACTGGGCAACAGAGGGAGACATGTCTCAAAAAAAAGAAATTAATTAGTTAAAATAAATAAATAGTCCAACGGCATCCTCATCTTCTCCTAACAAGACACCAGGAAATCTCCGGAATAAAAATTGATATAAATAACTCTCAGTTAATTTAAAATCCCACGTGGGTTCTCTCCTTGCATTCTGACTTTTCCTTATTTTGCTACTGGCTTCTGTCACTGGATTTTCAGGGAGTGGCAAGGAAACAAGGGGAGACCAGCAAGTCTATTTTAGCTTCCTGCTAGAGGATTTTGAGAAAGAACTGGTCAAGGGATTTTGAAAGTTGTTTTAGGATGATCCCTGGGTTCGTTTTTTTTTTTTTTTTTAAAATGGAGTCTCACTCTGTTGCCCAGGCTAGGGTGCAGTGGTGAGATCTCGGCTCACTGCAACCTCCACCTCCCAGGTTCAAGCAATTCTCCTACCTCAGCCTCCTGAGTAGCTGGGATTACAGGCATGCACCACCACACCTGGCTATTTTTTTTGTATTTTTAGTAGAGACAGGGTTTCACCATTTGGCCAGGCTGGTCTCCAACTCCTGACCTTGTGATCCACCCTCCTTGGCCTCCCAAAGTGCTGGGATTACAGGCATGAGCCACCAAGCCTGCCAGACCCATGGGTTTTAATGAGCTCAGCAATGGGTGTTGAGACAAGGAAATAATAATAATAATAAAGAGAATTAAGCAATCTAGCTCAATAAACAGTATATCCAAATAATCACACTGGGATTTGTTTTGTTTTTTAAATTTAATATATTTTTTATATTAAAAAAAAGTACCGGTGGATTTCACCATGTTGGCCAGGCTGGTCTCAAATTCCTGACCTCAAGTAATCCACCTGCCTCAGCCTCCCAAAGTGCTGGAATTACAGGAGCCAGCCACCATGCCCCACGTGTTTTACTTGTTTCTAGAGATGCAGGCCTCGCTATGTTGCCCAGGCTGAAGTCAAATCCCTGGGCCCAAGGGATCCTCCTACCTCAGCTTCCTGAGCTGGGTTTATAAGAGTGCTACCACCCGAGGCCAGGATTTGATTTTAATTCCAATTCTAAAATCCTTTCTCTGCCTGGAGGTTCTTGCCTCATGGTCTTTAGGGAACTGCTTCTCTGAGCAGGCCTTGAACGTTTCTTGGCCTTCAACAGGCCCCTAGTGCCGGGTGTGGTGGCTCAGGCCTGCAATCCCAACACTTTGGGAGGCTGAGGTAGGTGGATCACTTGAGGTCAGGAGTTCGAGACCAGCCTGGCCAACATGGTGAAACCCTGTCTCTACTAAAAATACATATAAAACCATTTGATCTCGTGAGAACTTATTGTCATGAGAACCCTATAAGGAGCTACTTAATCTCCAGCCTGAGAATAATAATAATTAGGAAAATGACCTCTCTTTTCCCCGGTTCCACAAGGATTGTGACTTTCTTAGGCCCCGTCAGCAATCTCCTCTCTGCTGTCTTCACATAGAAAGGTTTTAAACTCATAATGATAAACATGTCAGTCAGAGAGGGTAAAAAAATGACCTTGATGGAAAGAGAGTAAAATCCTCCCTGGACAATTTCAACGCAGATGGCTGCCTTTCAAAGAAGAAATCTTAAAAAAGAGAGATCAACAGAAAACTCATAAACAGCATAATAAAACATATTTTCAAATGAGGGTTGCTGCTCAGCTGTAAAACCTCATTGAAGTCTAATCGTGATAAAAGACTTTGAAATAAAACCTAGCTGCAAATTAGGAATGCCTACAAATGTAGTAATTTCTACCTAAGAGGCTTTGTGTCCAAACATGTCATTTGAGACTCAAGCAGACAAAGGAGAATGCCCTTGGAAACAGGGCTGCCATTCAGCCCGGCAGCCCGAGGGCATTGGATTTCCTCACTGGGCTCAATAACATTTTCAGCCACATTAGGCACCAGCTTCAGACCTGGTGGGAAGCAAATTTAAGTGTCTCTTTTAGTGAAAAACAAAGAGAATGCTGTATTTCACAAAAGAAAGAAATTCGATCACTCTTTGGATTGGCAGACCTGGAGTCTTAATGAATAAATTTGACAGTAGCTTGTGCTTCCAGAAGTTGATTCATTTTATTATTTTAAACTATGGGATGCTTCATGAGTTTTTGTGTCATCCTTGCAAAGGGGCCGTGCGAATCGTATTGTTCCAATTTTAGTACGTGTGCTGCCAAAGCAAGCACAAAAGTTGATTCTGAAAGACATTTTTGGGCTCAGGAAACTTAACCCAAAGGGATGAAATGCCCCAGATCTTCTACTGAGCAAAAATTCTTCAACAGCCTCGGAAAATGTTTATTCTACTCACATTTAACTTTGTATTCCTGGGGATGAATAAATGAATGAATGAATGGTCAGTCCTATAAACAGAGGCAGTCCGGTGGTGCAGATAGAGTACTAGATGATTCAACTCACAATTCATTCATACATTCAAGCATATAGTTAATTTGAAGATATAAACTGATTGCTGCCATGTGCCAGGGATTTGACATACAGAGTTAGCAAGAGAGATCTGTGGCGAGACACAGAAATGGGGCATCTGGGGTGGGGAGTGGAGGTTCTCACGCCTATAGGTAGAGAAGCAGAAAGTCTTTGGGAGAGGCAGAGAGGAGAAGGAAGGGAGCTGTGAGTGCAGGGAGGGTATGCAACAATGGGTAAAGACACAAGATCCAAGAGCAGGGAGGCCTCTGGTCCAACAAGCAAAATATAAATGAAAAGACTAAGAAACCAAGGATTGAAGGGTGAACGGAAAAGATTTACTATCAAGCAAAGGACCCTAGACCAGTCTAGAGTCTAGGCTCTAGGGGATGAGTTTCAGGAAGGAGAAATGATATCTTTTAAAGCTGAAGGATCATGAATAATCTCTGTCCCAATTTAGGAGAGCAAAGTCTCTGAGTGTGGCTGAGGGGCTAGTGCATTAGATAGCCCTTGGACTTGCCAGAGAGAATCAGCTGTGGGTGTTGGTATCTCTCAGCTCCCTCCACTGTGTACATGAGGTGCCCAGCTGGGATCATGGCATCCAGTTAGGCCTACACAGTTGTCAGCAGGCCAGGGGCCAGGTCAGGATTTATCATGGCAAGGACAGTAGACAGAAATTGCCTGGGGAGATCCTCTGACCCCAATAATTCTTGCTCTTGCATATATTCCAAGACACTTGTGGTAGAAAAAATCCTAAAATGACCCCATTCATGAGATTTCCTGTTCTCATCCCATGGTCTAGGAATATCCTGATTATGTTCCATTACCTGACAAAAAGTGATTTTGCAGATGTCGTGAAGGTCACTAATCAATCGATTCAGAGTTAATCAAAGGGGGATTATCTGGGGGGCCTAATCTAATCACAAATCCATTAAAGCAGAGAGTTTTATCCAGTTGATGGCAAAAAGGGAGGCCAGAGAGATTGAAAGCATGAGAAGAATTTGATGCACCTTAAAGATGGAGGAGGTCACAGGTAAGGACCAAAGAGTAGCCTCTAGGAGCTGAGAGTGACCCCTGGCTGACAGCCCACAAGGTAGCAGGGACCTCAGTCTCACAGCTGCACAGAACTGAAGTTTGCCAACAAGCTGGATGAGCTTGGAGCAGCTTCTTCCCGAGAGTCCAGCCTAGCCAATATCTTGGTGTTAGTCATGTGATACCAGCGCAGAGAACCCAGATGGGCCTGCCCACACTTTTGACCTACAAAACTGTGAGTTTTTCAATAGGTGCTGGTTTCAACACCTATCTGGTGTTTGTGGTAATTTGTTTATTGTTTTTAGAGAAGGGGTCTCCCTATGTTACCCAGGCTGGAGGGCAGTGGCTATTCCCAGGCACAATCCCACTCCTGATCAGCACGGGAGTTCTGACCTGCTCTTTTCTGGCCTGGGCCGATTCACCCCTTCTTAGGCAACCTAGAGGTCCCTCACTTCCAAGAGGTCACCACATTGATGCCAAATTTAGCACAGATACCTGATCGGCATAGCACAGACGGCCCGGAACTCCTGGGCTCAAGCCATCCTCTGGCTTCAGCCTCTGAGTAGCTGGGGCTACAGGTGCACACCACCATGCCCCGCAGTGATGATTTGTCATGCAGCAATGGAAAATTAACACAACCTTCTGTGAGTCCGACATTGGGCTGGATGGAATAGAGACATTGCTGCAGCTTTAATCTTGTGAGGCCAACCAATGTAGGCTGGCACAGAGAAACGCAGGATGAAAGGCCAGATGAGCGGGGCATGGGAATCACTGACAAATCACTTCAGAGATGTTCTGAGAAGAGACAGGGGGCAGCCAGGTGCAGTGGCTCACGCCTGTAATCCCAGCACTTTGGGAGCCCGAAGTGGGCAGATCACCTGAGGTCAGAAGTTTGGGACCAGCCTGGCTAACATGGTGAAACCTCATCTGTATGAAGAATACAAAAATCTGCCAGGCATGGTGTGTGCCTGTAATCCCAGCTACTCGGGAGGCTGAGGAAGAAGAATCACTTGAACCCAGGAGGCAGAGGTTGCAGTGAGCCGAGATCACTCCAGCCTGGGCAACAGAGCAAGACTTGGTCTCAAAAAAAAAAAAAAAAAAAAAAAAAAAAAAAAAAAAAAAAAAAAAAAAGAAAGAAAAAAAGAGTGAGAGAGAGCAATGGGATATGGTGATGAGGATGGTGTCAGGGATGAGCTTGGTGACTCCAATGATAACATAAACCCCAACATTTAGGTGGTCCTGGATCCCCAAAGATGCTCTATGGAGAGATGGGTACACATAGAGGAGCAAGTTCTTGCTTTTGTTTTTGCATAAAAATCAATGGGAGAAATAAAAAATCAAGAAGCAAAGGTAGGGCGTGGTGGCTCATGCTTGTAATCTCAGTACTTTGGGAGGCCAAGGTGGGTGGATCACAAGGCCAAGAGCTGGAGACCAGCCTGGCCAATATGCTGAAACCCTGTCTCCACTAAAAAGACAAAAATCAGCCAGGGAGCCTGTAGTCCCAGCTACTCAGGAGGCTGAGGCAGGAGAATTGCTTGAACCTGGGAGGCAGAGGTTGCAGTGAGCTGAGATTGTTCCAGTGCACTCCAGCCTGGCGCCTGGTGACAAAGTGAGACTCTGTCTCAAAAATAAACAAATAAATAGGCTGGGCACGATGGCTCATGCCTGTAATCCCAGCACTTTGGGAGGCCGAGGCGGGTGAATCACGAGGTCAAGAGTTTGAGACCAGCCTGGCCAACATGGTGAAACCCCATCTCTACTAAAAATGCAAAAATTAGCTGGGCTTGGTGGTGCATGCCTGTAATCCCAGCTACTCGGGAGGCCGAGGCAGGAGAATCACTTGAACCTGGGACAAGGAGATTGCAGTGAGTCGAGATCTTGCCACTGCACTCTGGCCTGGCGACAGAGTGAGACTCCATCTCAAAATAAATAAATAAGTAAATAAATAAGTAAGTAAATAAATAAATAAATAAATGGAATGTTTAGGAACCCTGGGGAGATTAAGCTGTCAGCCAGCTGAGGCAGACACTCTTTTTTTTTTTTTTTTTTGTCTTTTTTCAGTGGAATCTTACTTACTCTGTCGCTCAGGCTGGAGTGCAGTGGCATGATCTTGACTCACTGAAACCTCTGCCTCCTGGGTTCAAGCGATTCTTCTGTCTCAGCCTCCCAAGCAGCTGGGATTACAGGCAACTGCCGCCATGCTAATTTTCGTATTTTTAGTAGAGATGGGTTTTCACCATGTTGGCCAAGTTGGTCTTGAACTCCTGATCTCAGGTGATCCACCCGCCTCAGCCTCCCAAAGTGCTGAGATTACAGGCGTGAACCACTGCGCCTGGTCGACCCTCTCTAGAAAATAGATTAATTTCTTCTTTTTATCTCTGCAGACACTTCCCCAGGACCCCTAAAGGATGAGGATGTCAGCAAAGAAAATATTCCTACTACCGACTTCTCGCTCTCTGAAGGGTGAGAGGTGGGGAGGGGTTGCAGGGAGTTTGGGCAGTGGCAGATGGGCAGAGGGAAAAGTAGCACTGCTCACTGGACTATGGCCTGAGAGGCCCCCAGAAACATTGCTCGGAAGGGGGCCATCTGCATTGCCAATTAGCATCCCAAGGACCTTGATAAATGGGTGGCAAAAACATCCATTCCCCTTAAGGTTGCTATCTATTTTTTTTTTTTCTGTCACCCAGACTGGAGTGTAGTGATGTGATCATAGCCCACTGCAGCCTCACTCTCCCAAGCTCAAAGAAAAAAAAATTATAGAGACAGGGTCACACTACATTGCCCAGGCTGGTCTTGAACTCCTGGTTTTTTTCTTTTTTTTTTTTGAGACGGAGTTTTGCTCTTGTTACCCAGGCTGGAGTGCAGTGGCGCGATCTTGGCTCACCGCAACCTCCGCCTCCTGGGTTCAGGCAATTCTCTTGCCTCAGCCTCCTGAGTAGCTGGGATTACAGGCACGTGCCACCATGCCCAGCTAATTTTTTGTATTTTTAGTAGAGACGGGGTTTCACCATGTTGACCAGGATGGTCTCGATCTCTTGACCTTGTGATCTGCCCACCTTGGCCTCCCAAAGTGCTGGGATTACAGGCGTGAGCCACCGCGCTCGGCCTTTTTTTTTTTTTTTTTTTGAGACGGAGTCTTGCTCTGTCGCCCAGGCTGGAGTACACTGGTACAATCTCAGCTCACTGCAAGCTCCGCCTCCCGGGTTCAAGTGATTCTCCTGCCTCAGCCTCCTGAGTAGCTGGGATTACAGGTACATGCCACCACGCCTGGCTACTTTTTTGTATTTTTAGTAGAGACAGGGTTTCACCGTGTTAGCCAGGATGGTCTTGATCTTCTGACCTCGGGTGATCCACCTGCCTCGGCCTCCCAAAGCGCTGGGATTATAGGCATGAGCCACCGCGCCCGGCCGAACTTCTGGTTTTACGCGACCTTCCTGCCTTGGTCTCTTAAAGTGTTAGGATTACAGGTGTGAGCCACTGGCCCAGCCTAACATTGCTACATTTCCCAGTTTGCTTTGTTATGACAATGTCTCCCCTTCAGGTTCATAGAACATGTGCCCTCTTCTTTCCCAACCTAAAATATATCATAGGAACAGATTGGCAACCTCACATCATGAAGAAATAATCCAGTGACAGAAAATACAACTGTAGAAATCAATTTCTTAGCTTCCATTCACCTACACATCTACCTTGAGTACCATGGAACCTGTCCTGGGTTTGGGTGTGGGTGGGAAGTTGAGATGGGCCTGGTGCTGATTCAGTTATCAGGGATGACTGTGTCCTTGGAGGCACCTTTCCCTCGTTGGCAGGTATCCTGTGTGCTTTTGTGCAGGGTGTATGCTCAGCCCTTGCGTCAGTCTCCCTTTATGTTTGCCTGCAGAGACGTTTCCTCCTCTCGGCCTGCTGAGGCCTGTTCCTGACCATCTGTCTAGTTTCACATTCAGAATCTCTCCTGCCTACTCTGGGTTGTTTCTGTCTTGTAAATACCCTGCGCTCTCTCTTCCTCTTTCTCATTTATTATTATTATTTTTTGAGACGGAGTTTTGTCTGTTGCCAGGCTGGAGTGCAGTGACACGATCAGGGCTCACTGCAAGCTCTGCCTCCTGAGTTCAAGCAATTCTCCTGCCTCAGCCTTCTGAGTAGCTGAGATTACAGGTGCCTGCCACCATGCCTGGATAATTTTTCTATTTATTTAGTAGAGATGGTTTCCCCATGTTGGCCAGGCTAGTCTCGAAGTCCTGACCTTATGATCCACCTACTTCAGCCTCCCAAAGTGCTGGGATTACAGGCGTAAGCCACAACGCCTGGGCATTTCTTTTTTATTTTTATTTTTTTGAGACTGAGTTTTGCTCTTGTTGCCCAGGCTGCATACAATGGTGCAATCTTGGCTCACTGCAACCTTTGTCTTCCAGGTTCAAATGATTCTCCTGTGTCAGCCTTCTGAGTAGCTGCGATTGCAGGTGTGCACCACCACACCTGGCTAATTTTTCTATTTTTCGTAGAGACGAGGTTTCACCAAGGTGGCCAGGCTGGTCTCGAACTCCTGACCTCAGGTAATCCACCTGTCTCGGTATCCCAAAGTGCTGGGATTATAGGCATGAGCCACCACACTTGGCCTGACATTTCTTTATCTACTAGGCAAATTTCTGCCTGTTCTTCAAGTCTCAGCATAAACTCTAGCTCTATTAAGCTTTTGATGATTCTTTTCGAGGATGAAAACCCTCATGCTCCCACGAAAGCTTGGTTGCCTTAGTGGACTGCAATTGTCTGTCTGTTGGTAAGGCTCTCCCTTAGACTCCGCTAGTTGAGGGAGAGCTCCTTTGTTGTTTTGTTTTCATATTTGTTTGTTTTTTGAGATGGAATCTGTGTGTCACCCAGGCTGGACTATAGTGGAACGATCTCAGCTCACTGTGACCTCTGCCTCCCAGGCTCAAGCGATTCTCTTGCCTTAGCCTCCCAAGTAGCTGGAATTATAGGCGTCTGCCACCACACCCGGCTAATTTTTGTATTTTTAGTAGAGACAGTATTTCGCCACGTTGGCCAGGCTGGTCTCAAGTTCCTAACCACAAGTGATCCACCTGCCTTGTCCTCCCAAAGTGCTGGGATCACAGATGTGAGGCTCCACGCCCAGCCTGTTTTTATATTTGTATTGCTAACATTGATATTTGCTAAGTGAAGGGCTGTAGAGATTGCAAGCTGTCCTGCAGATGGGATGTGTCAAGTGTTTGTCCTGCACAATGCCCAGCGCATCCTCCAACGATGCTCATTAAGTCTTGGGCGTCTCATGGAGAAGGAGTGAACACACTGAGAAAATGCAGAACCCTGGGCCAGGCGCAGTGGCTCACGCCAGTAATCCCAACACTTTGGGAGGCCAAGGTGGGCAGATCACGAGGTCAGAAGATTGAGATCATCTTGGCTAACACGGTGAAACTGCATCTCTACTAAAAACACGAAACATAGGCCGGGCGAGGTGGCTCAAGCCTGTAATCCCAGCACTTTGGGAGGCCGAGGCGGGTGGATCACAAGGTCAAGAGATCGAGACCATCCTGGTCAACATGGTGAAACCCCGTCTCTACTAAAAATACAAAAAATTAGCTGGGCATGGTGGTGCGTGCCTGTAATCCCAGCTACTCAGGAGGCTGAGGCAGGAGAATTGCCTGAACCCAGGAGGCGGAGGCTGCAGTGAGCTGAGATCGTGCCATTGCACTCCAGCCTGGGTAACATGAGTGAAACTCCGTCTCAAAAAAAAAAAAAATAAAAAATAAAAAATAAAAACACGAAACATTAGCTGGGCATGGTGGCACATACCTGTAGTCCCAGCTACTCAGGAGGCTGAGGCTGGAGAATCACTTGATCCCGGGAGGCAGAGGTTGCAGTAAGCTGAGATCATGCCACTGAACTCCAGCCTGGGTGACAGAGAGACTCCATCTCAAAAAAAAAAAAAAAGAAAAAAGAAAAATGCAGAGCCCTTATGAGGGAAGCCACTATTTGTAGTGGAAACAAATCAGTAAGACATTGAAGGCCAGGTGCAGTGGCTCCCACACGTAATTGCAGCACTTTTGGAGGCTGAGGCAGAGGGATCACTTGAGTTCAGAAGTTTGAGACCACCCTGGGCAACATGGTATAACCGAATCGCTACAAAAAAAAAAAAAAAAAAAAAATGGCCGGCAGTGGTGGCATCCTCCTATAGTCCCAGCTACTAGAAAGGCTGAGGTGGGAGGATCCCTTGAGCGTGGGAGGTCGAGGCCACAGTGAGCTATGATATGCCACTGCACTGCAGTCTGGGTGACAGAGTGAGATCCTGTCTCAAAAAAAAAAAGAAAAAAACACCTTGGAAAGTACTTGTGAGACACTCTGGTTTTGAGAATTTTGGTTTGGTGAACCTATTAGAGAAGAAAAAAATAAATAAGTAGATACCAGTTTCTTGTTGGCGCTGGTATTCACCTGCAGTCTTGTTGATTTCCAATGCTGTCTACTTTTGCAGGCCAAACAGTTACATTCCTGGGATGGTTTTGTTTTGTTTTGTTTTTGAGACAGAGTCTCACTCTGTTGTCCAGGCTGGTGTGTAGTGGCATGATCTCAGCTCACTGCAACTTCCGCCTCCTGGGTTCAAGCGATTCTCCTGCCTCAGCCTTCCGAGTAGTTGGGATTATAGGCACCCACCACCATGCCTGGCTAATTTTTGTATTTTTGGTAGACACGAGGTTTCACCATCTTGGCCAGGCTGGTCTCAAACTCCTGACCTCGTGATCCACCCACCTTGGCCTCCCAAAGTGCTGGGATTACAGGCGCAAGCCACCGTGCCCGGCTGTTTTTGTCTTTTAACTTAATAGTGAAAAGGACAGGAGACTTGGAGTGAGAAAACTCCCAAGTCCCAGCTTTGACTCTGCCACTTTCTGCTAATGTGACCTTAAGCTCTTGTTGCCTCAATTATGTCATCCTCAAAATGGGGGTATAACAGTGGCAGCTGAGATGTCCTCACAAGGCTGTAGTGACCCATTAATGAGATACCTTAGATGTAGTTGATAGATCATTTAAAAAAAATATTTGGGAATCAGGCAGCCTCCTGAACTAGAATAGGTTTCGAAAGAATCCTGGCAGATTCTTTGTTTAAAAACATTGGAAAAGCATTTAAAAAATGAAATGAGTTTCATACAGCTATAAAATAGACAAAGGTCAAAGATTTTATTTAACTCATTAATGAGGGAGCCAGTAAAGCTTTTTAAACCAAATCAAAGGAGATGCCAAACAGCAGACACATAAATATATGGTCAATTAGGAACGCTGAGTGCCTTTATTAATAGAGGCAAAACTGGCTTCGGAGGTGGTGGTGGTAGCAGGTTGGGATCAATTGCACCTCAACTCGACAAAATTCATTTGCAGGTCTATGCAGGAATCATTACCATCAGGTTTTTTTGTTTTTCGTTTGTTTTTGAGATGGAGTTTTGCTCTTGTTGCCCAGGCTAGAGTGCAATGGCGAGATCTCAGCTCACCACAACCGCCACCTCCCAGGTTTAAGCAATTTTCCTGCCTCAGCCTCCTGAGTAGCTGAGATTTTAGTCATGTGCCACCAGATCCCACTAATTTTGTATTTTTAGTAGAGACAGAGTTTCTCTGTGTTGGTCAGGCTGGTCTCGAACTCCCGACCTCAGGTGATCCGCCCACTTCAGCCTCCCAAAGTGCTGGGATTACAGGCATGAGCCACCACACCCAGCCTTACTATCAGTTTTCTAAACTTACAGGGTTGAAAAATAGCTCCTACAGCTGAGAAAGCAATGTACAAATTGTAGTCTTCTTAATTCCTTGGCAATGTGTGGCACACACAAAGCTTGTGGAAGGAAGCTGTCGGGCCTATTAAACCTTAAAAATAATCTTATCTTTTTTTTTGTTTGAGACAGCGTCTCACGTTGTTACCCAGGCTGGAGTGCAGTGGCACCATCACAGCTCACTGCAGCTTAAGCATTCCTGAGCTTAAGCGATCCTCTTGCCTCAGCCTCCTAAGTAATTGGGACTACAGACATGCACCACCACGGCTGGCTAATTTTTAAATTTTTAGCTGAGATGGGGTCTCACTATGCTGCTCAGACTGCTCTTGAACTCCTGGCCTCAAGTGATCCTCCTGCCTTGGCTTCCCAAAGTGTTGGGATTACAGGCATGAGCTGTCACACCTGGCCTCATCTGATCTTTTGTGTTTTGTTTTTAATCTCCAAGACTCTTTATTGTCATTTTTTAATTTTTATGTTTACTGTTTCTCTTTTTTTCTTTTTTGAGATTGTCTCACTCTGCTGGTCAGGCTGGAGTTCAGTGGTGTGATCTCGGTTCACTGTAACCTCTTCCTCCCAGGTTCAAGCAATTCGTCTGCCTCAGCCTCCCCAGTAGCTGTGATTACAGGTGCGTACCACCAAGCCCAGCTAATTGTTGTATTTTTAAGAGTTGGGGTTTCACCGGGTTGGCAAAGGCTGGTCTCAAACTCCTGACCTCAGGTCATCCGTCTGCCTCAGCCTCCCAAAGTGCTGGGATTACGGGTGTGAGCCACCGCGCCTGGCCTATTGTTGTTTTCAAAAGACCTATGGTAAATTCTAATTTTCAAAAAAGTAAAATCTTGACTCATGCAAATATAAAATAAACATGTATCATGTATTAAAGATATTCTTTAATTCATTGGTGAATGTGGAAACCAGTAAGCTGCTAACATTGGTTCAAATGAGAATTTAATTTACAGAGATTTTTATTCTGTAAAGACATGATTCCTTTGTGTTGCTGTGAACAGGAATCTGTGCATTCCGATGGACAAGGAAAATTCATGTTGTCAGTTATCTACAACTTAACCTTATCCCTACAGAATTGTTAAATAGCTTAGCCAATTACAAACAACCCAAGACAGATGCGTCTGGAGTCAAATGATTCCTGGAAGGCCCTCTAGAAACACCCAGCACTCTCCTATAAGGACACCAGGATTCTCTTGCCCATTTCTAAGCCTTTGGCAGATTTTCCTGACCACCAGTAGGTGGGCACCACCGCCCCATGGACAATCCTGTCTTGGCCTGCATTTGTTGGCTTCCTCTTCTTTTTTTTTTTTTTTTTTTTTTTTGAGACAGTTTTGCTTGTCGCCCAGGCTGGAGTGCAATGGCATGACGTCAGCTCACTGCAACCTCCACCTCATAAATTCAATCAACTCTGTTGCCTCAGCCTCCCGAGTAGCTGGGACTATAGGCATATGCCACTACACTCAGCTAATTTCGTATTTTTAGTAGAGACAGGGTTTCACCATGTTGGCCAGGCTGGTCTCAAACCCCTGACCTTAAATGTTCCGCCTACCCTGGCCTCCCTAGTGCTGGGATTACAGGCTTGAGCCACTGCGCCTGGCCTTCCTTTTCTTCTTAACAAGCCATTGCATCTTTATCCCAATCCTCCCATCCCAGTGTCTTCTCCATTGGATGAGATCCTAAACCATTTCCACCAGCCTTAGAGAAAAAGGTGTCCCTTTGATGGGATTCAGGACATGCTATCCCCAAATATTTTAAGCTGAAATAATATGTGGGCTGGGTCTGGTGATATGTGTCTGTAATCCCGGTACTTTGGGAGGCCAAGGTGGAAGAATTGCTTGAGGCCAGGAGTTTAAGACTAGCCTAAGCAACATAGTGAGATGCCTGTCTTTACAAAAAATTTAAAAATTAGCTGGTTATAATGGTGCACCTGTAGTCCCAGCTACACAGGAAGCTGTGATGGGAGGGTGGGTTGAGCCCAAGAGCTTGAGACCAGAGTGAGCCTTGATGGTGCCACTGCACTCCAGCCTTGGCAACAGAGTTAAGACCCTTTCTCTAAAAAAATTAGTTTTTTTTTAAAAAAAGTTTGTTCAAGGCCGGGCACGGTGGCTCAAGCCTGTAATCCCAGCACTTTGGGAGGCCGAGGCGGGTGGATCACGAGGTCAAGAGATCGAGACCATCCTGGTCAACATGGTGAAACCCCGTCTCTACTAAAAATACAAAAACATTAGCTGGGCATGGTGGCGCGTGCCTGTAATCCCAGCTACTGAGGAGGTTGAGGCAGGAGAATTGCCTGAACCCAGGAGGCGGAGGTTGCGGTGAGCCGAAATCGCGCCATTGCCCTCCAGCCTGGGTAACAAGAGCGAAACTCCGTCTCGAAAAGTATGATCTAATGGCAATAAACTTGGCAAGCTAGTTTGTTCAGGAAGATCTCTCTGCTCTTTTTCCCTGAAGCAGGTAATAACACCTAGAAAGGATTTTCTGATCTTTCCCCGAAGCAGGTCATGAAATCCTCCTGTAACAGGTACCTCCTCCTTCTACGCAGAGAACAAGAGCGTCCTCATCTCTGACGACCCAGAGAGGCAGAGAATCTGAACAAACAAGCTTGCCAAGTTTATTGCCATTAGATCATACTTTTCGCTACCTCATTATTTCTCCACAGCTGTACTCCTCATCAAATCTAGCATTAAAATACTCAGGTTTAACTGTTACGTTGGGTTTTCCTTTTCCTTTTTTTTTTTCTTTCTGAGAGTCTTGCTCTGTCTTCCAAGCTGGAGTGCAGTGACGTGATCTCAGCTCACTGCAAGCTCCGCCTCCCATGTTCCAGAGATTCTACCTCAGCCTCGAGAGTAGCTGGCATTACAGGCATGTGCCACCACATTCAGCTATTTTCTTTTTTATTTTTAGTAGAGACAGGGTTTCACATGTTGGCCAGGCTGGTCTCGAACTCCTGACCTCAAGTGATCTGCCCATCTCAGCCTCCCAAAGTGCTGGGATTACAGGTATCAGCCACCATGCCTGGCCAGGTTTTCATTTTCTTATGAAGACTTCATGCCATAGAAAAGAGGCATTAAATACATTTGTATGCTTTTCTGTTTTCTTATAGGGGCTGCTGCCATGAATCTAAGATGGTAGAGGAAAATCAATTTTTCCTCCCCTCCACTTGCTTCCTCAAACCCTTCTTCTCCAAGACCATTTTCCTGGAATTAACATCTCTCTCTTCTGTTTTTCCACCTGTTTGCGTCCTTTATCACCACTGGCTTCTGTTCCAGGGCTTAGAAACATCTTTGAATCCCCTTTAACTTCAGAACAAACAAAAATATGAAACCACCTGCCTCTGTTTGTGCAGAAAGGCAAAGGACAGAAAAAAACTCTTGACATTTTGATGGCAAATAGCAGAGATCAACAAACTTTCCCTTAAAGTGCCAGGTAGTAAATTTTTTAAGCTTGGTGGACCACATACGGTCTCTGTTGCAAGTTTATTTTTTTTTTCTTTACAAGCCGTAAAAAATGGAAAAGTCATTCCTAACTTGTGGATTGTACAAAAACAGGCTGCGGGCCAGATTTGGTCTGTGTGCGGATTCCTGGTTTGCCGAAACAAGGCTTTATTTATTTATTTATTTGAGACAGAGTCTGGCTATGTCACCCCGGCTAGAGTGCAGTGGCATGATCCTAGCTCACTGCAACCTCCACCTCCCAGGTTCAAGCGATTCTCCTGCCTCAGCCTCCTGAGTAGCTAGGGTTACAGGCACGCACCATCACACCTGGCTAATTTTTGTATTTTTAGTAGAGATGGGGTTTCACCTTGTTGGCCAGGCTGGTCTCAAACTCCTGGGCTCAAGTGATTCATCCACCTCAGCCTCCCAAAGTGTTGGGATTAGTCATGAGCCATCACATCTGGCCAATTTTTCTTTATGCTCCTGAGGCATGTTACAATATTCATTCCTTTTCCCAATGGATGTTGGGTATGGCTTGTATTTGCTTGGCTGATGGAATGTTAGCAATGGTGACAGGAGAGGAACGTGCTTTGGGGACCCGCCGGTCCAGGAAGGTTGAGGGAATATGGAGCATACCTGGATGCAAACCCCAGCTTGGAACCAAACCTGGCTGGGGCTTGCTTAGATCAACCAAACCTTAGCCGACCTGTGATGTGGTGAAATACAAACGACTGACTGCTAGAAGTCAGCTGCCTGAGTAGGAGAACGCAGTCACTGCAGTTATGCCTGTCCTGCTCATCAAAGCCTTAGACTTATGTTTCTCAAAGTGTGATCAGAGTTATCTGGGGCAGCTGCCAAGTGTCAGTTTCCTGGGCCTTAATCTGAGAGGGACTAATTTGGAAAGTCTGGGGAGAAGCCTCAATAAAGTTCATTACTACTAATAAGGGAGTTTGAGAATGCATCTCAGATCTTTTTGTCCAAGAGTTCTTTGATTCAGGTTGGTAATAGCCACGTTAGCAACCATATGCTCCATGGTGCCCACCATGCAGGCATCGGGTGCTTTGCATAGATATATGATTTTATTTTTACATTTATTTATTTTTTGAGATGGAGTCTCACTCTGTTGCCTAGGCTGGAGTACAGTGGCACAATCTTCGCTCACTGCAACCTCTGCCTCCTAGGTTCAAGTGATTCTCGTGCCTCCTGAGTAGCTGGGATCACAGGCGGGTGCCACCATGCCCCCCTAATTTTTTTGTATTTTTAGTAGAGGTGGGGTTTCACCATGTTGGCCAGGCTGGTCTCAAATTCCTGGTCAAGTGATTCGTTCGCTTCAGCCTCGAAAAGTGCTGGGATTACAGGCATGAGCCACCACGCCCGGCCTGATTTTATTTTTAAACCTCGTAACAACACCTCCCTGAACAGGTATGACTATTCCCATTTCACAGCTGATGACATGGAGGCTTAGAGAGGTTAAATAACTTACCTAGCATCACAAGAAGCGAGGAAGAGGGTCAGATAACACCCCATGATTCTTCTTCCATACCTGCTACCTGCTGGCATACCTAATTTGGCTTGCAGCTTTTGTTCTTACCAGGGTTAAATAATTATGCAATCAACCTCTGCAGCCAGGCCTAGCCAAAGAGCCCAGGGAAGTGAAAGAGAAAACAGTAAGGGGAAGGAAGAGGAAAATGATTCCGTGAAGCTGCTGGGGACTGGTGGTAAGGGGCAAGGCCTGCTTGACTCCTTCAGGGTTGATAGGCTATTTCTGGTTCTTGGGCACATATAGGAAGGAGGGAGAGGGGAAGGACCAGCAGGGACAGCAAGTCTGGCACAGAGGGGTTGAGTGGTCACACCTGGAATGTCTCACATTGGAGACAGACTTTTTTTTGTGTGTGACTGTGTTTCACTCTATCACCCAGGCTGGAGTATAGCGGCACAATCTCGGCTCACTGCAACCTCTACCACCTGGATTCAAGTGATTCTCCTGCCTCAGCCTCCCGAGTAGCAGTAGCTGGGATTACAGGTGTGCACCACCACGCCCAGCTCATTTTTGTATTTTTAGTAGAGACAGGGTTTCACCATGTTGCTCAGGCTGGTCTTGAACTCCCGACCTCAAGTGATTTACCCACCTCGGCCTCCCAAAGGGCCGAAATTACAGGCGTGAGCTACCGCACCCAGCCTAACCAACTGTATTCTGTGGCATTTTGCACTTACTGTATCTTAACACATCCTTCCATGTCAGTAGATATAAATTTGTACATCATACTTACGGTAGATTTTCAGGTATATGGAGAGATGCTTATTTGAGGAGACCACACCATCTGGGACCTTTGACTTCCTTTTCAACTCACACTGTCTAGCAAATAACTAGACCAATTCTGTTGGTTAAGGCTGGCACTTGGGGTGCATTTCTGAATCCCAGTGTCCTGACTGGGCTTGGAGGTGAGGTACTCTTGGCTGGTGTGGGCCTTCTGCTTCAATACTCGTGGGCTTCTGAAAACAGTCACACGCATTTTCAGCCTCTGATGCTGATCCCAAGGGTCTCCAACCTCCGAGGCCACCATGAAGCTGCCGGGCTGGCGGTTTTGGGTTACACAGAATGTCCATCCCAAGTCCCAACCCCCCACTTCCCATGCCTGGGAGGCCAGCGGGGATTCTGTTTAGGATTTGAGGACTGAAACCACAAGCCAAGTGAAACTGCAGGGCCTCCTTTGAACTGCAGAGATAGCTCCCCCAGCTCTCCCCTCCCAAGAAGGCCCCTGGTCCCCAGCAACAATGCAAAGTTCAAATCTATGGCTACTTGCTAGCGCATTTGGGAACCATTAGGTGACCTCTGACCTCCAATGGCCCTCGGACATGTGACCCTTAGGGCTGCCCTCCCTGCCACAGAGACTGAGTGTGAGTCACGGGAACCAAAGGAAAAGTGTAGCAACCTGTTTTGGAGATGAAGTGAACTTAAAAATACAATCTGTAGTAAACCTGATTTTTTTTTAGTAATTGGGATAATTGGCTTCAGTCTGTGAGATACAAACCAAAGCAAATCCTTTAACCTCCTGAGCAGGGGTGTAAAGGGGCCTGCATTTGTATGTTCCTGATGCTTTTGGTGACCTAAGAGCTGGCCTCTCTCTGCCTCTGGACTGGGGCTGGCACAAAGCCGGGCTAATCACAGGGTACTTTCGGAAATGAGGGTCTTGAATGGAATTTCCTCAACACGCCCTCGGCTGTCTGCAGACTCCTCGCTGAGCTTCCCCTTCTGGAAGGGTCTGGGCTGGGTCAGGCTGGAGAACAAAGGAGCTGTTTCTCTGAGTCTTTCCCAGAGCCCAGAAACTCCCCTGTCTCAACAAAAATTCAATAAAAGCAACTCTTATGTTCCCTTCCGCGTGCTACGACCGTCAATAAATCAACTGCTAGGGCTGAAAGTAAGTCCAGCGCTGCGTATTCACACATAGTTCACCATGTGTACATCTCTGGGGGAGGAATAAAAATTGTATATTGTAGATAAGAGTCTTGCCCTCAAAGACCTTAATATGTGCTTGGAACATCATGACTAATCACAGCAAGAGGAAAACGTCAAATCACGATTTGTGGCAGCGATCCAAGCAATCTTGGGACAAAAGTGACAAGCTTTAAGAGTTGAGTAAATGCAAACTGTTTGCTGAGTATCTCTCCTGCTACCTAACACTGCAGAAACCCCAAGGTGGTGACTTGTCTCAAAGATGGCTGCCATTCATTCTTTCCTTCCTCTGGTGCACCTACCCCTTCCTTTTGGAGAGGTGGAGCCTCTCTCTCCACCCTCTGGGATCTGGGCTGGCCTATGGCTGCTTTGACAAATAGCATGTGATGGAAGTTATGCTCTGCTAGTTAGGCCTAGGCCTAGCCCTTAAGAGGCCTGACAATCTCTGCTTCCCCTCTCTAGAAAGAACCCAGCTGGGCTGGACACGGTGGCTCATGCCTGTAATCCCAGGACTTTTGGAGGCCAAGGCGGGCAGATCATGAGGTCAGGAGTTCGAGACCAGCCTGACCGACATGGTGAAACCCCTGTTCCTACTAAAAAAAATACAAAAATTAGCCGGGCGTGGTGGCACATGCCTGTAATCCCAGCTACTCAGAAGGTTGAGGCAGGAGAATCACCTGTGGTGAGCTGAGATCGTACTGCTGCATCACAGCCTGGGTGACAGAGCAAGACTCTGTCTCAAAAAATAAACGAACAAACAAAAAAACACAGTTGACATGCTTTGGGAAGTCCCTAAACCACCTGGAAAGTCGAAGTGGAGAACAGCTGAGGCTCCAGGACCACGGTGCCCGATGAACTCCCTGCTGATAGCACCAAGTCACCAACTCCAAGTGACCCACGTGGAGGCAGATCCTCCAGCCCCGTTTATCCACCTCAGCTGCCAAGCAGTCCCTGCTAGCCCAGCCCCGGTTGCAAAACCGTGAGCAAATAAATGATAGTTGCTGCATTCTTGCATCGTGCTTTGCTTTCACGACAATCTTTGTAAAGAAGGTATTTGCCAGGCGTGGTGGCTCACGCCTGTAATCCCAGCGTTTTGGGAAGCTGAGAAGGGAGGATTGCTTGAGGCCAGGGGTCCAAAAAGGTGTTGTTAGTTGTAGATGAGGGGTTAAGACGGAAAATGGTCAGTTTGGCTGGGCATGGGCAGGACATACAGCTGTGTATTCTGAATAACGTGTTTTATACTTCGATATTTGAAAATAAGTGAAAACATAACCCAAAATGTTAACAGTGCTTACCTCTGGGCGTTGGGGTTTATGAGTAATCTAATTGACTTCTTTTTACTTTTCTATGTTGTATAAATTTCCAAAATAATTTTATCTCACAAATTTCTTTTTTTTTTTTTCCTTTGAGATGGAGTTTCACTCTTGTTGCCCAGGCTGGAGTGCAGTGGCATGATCTCTGCTTGCCACAACCTCTGCCTCCCAGTTCAAGCGATTCTCCTGCCTCAGTCTCCTGAGTAGCTGGGATTACAGGCATGCGCCACCACGCTCTGCTAATTTTTTGTATTTTTTTGTAGAGACGGGGTTTTGCCATGTTGATCAGTCAGGTCTCAAATTCCTGACCTCAGGTGATCCACCCGCCTCGGCCTCTGGAAGTGCTGGGATTACAGGCATGAGCTGCCGCCCCTGGCCCCAAATTACTATTTTAAGTAGAAAAATTGTATGATAGAAAGAATGCCGTGCTCAAGACATGAATCCTGTGTTTTTGCTCCAGCTGTCTTGCTGACAGTGTGAACTTGGACAAGCCCTTGGATCTCGGCTGAGCTAGAGCATCTGAGACAGCCACTGGGTGTTCTCAGTCCAGGACCTGAGGCGCTGAAAAAACTCCTTACTCTGAGTTCCAGCCCAGAGTAACTGTATTTCCAGGGTCAGGTGGAGGCTGGGTATGGGTATTTTTCAGAGGTGAGTCATGGACCCTAACCTGCAGTTCAGGGCGGGCTTCCCTGATCCGAAGGCTTTGAAAGCCACGAGGAAGACCTCATCTCAGGGGAGGTGGGGCTCCTTCAGAGCTGGGAGAGGGGAGTCGGTGGTGGCAGCCGCACACCTTTCTGTGTCTGTTGGCAGCGTCTCAGCCGCAGGTAGCAGCGGGGACTGATTCATCTCCAGCAACATTTACAGACAATGAGTCACAACCAAGCAAAACCACCTATCCCGAGAGGGAAGCCAGGTCCTCTTTGATTCAGAGAAGCGGAGGGCCGGGCAGTGTCGGGCGATGGCTCTCCCTTCCTGCAGCAGGGAAGCAAAGCCAGGGTCTCTATTTTGGGCGGGCTTGTGGTTAAGGAGAGGGGAGTGAAGATGGGCAGGAGGGAGAGGTGGAGTCAGACCGGTGGCCCTGCTTCCTCTGGCCAGTGAGCAGTGGCCACTCTGCTGGCCAGGCACCCACCCACCTCCAAAGCCTGGGGACGCGGGCAAGTGAATCCTTCGCTCTTCTCTCCCGGCTGTTTCTGTGGGGAGGGGCTGGGCCCTCTGCTGGTTCCCTCAGCAACAAGACCTGGCCCGGCTCTATTGTGCAGAGGCCCCAGCTAGGAGAGGCAGAGTGGGAAGGAAGGGAGGAGATGGTTTTCCAGGGCCTGCCCTTCTCAGAGGTGGCGGACGGGGAGCTGTCAACATCCCAGAGCCCTAGGGTCCGCAGGGGGAGGAGACGCCGGTGGAGAACTCAGTCCTTTCCCGGGAGGAGAAGGCCAGAGAGGGGCCCGTGGGAATCACTGAGGTCATTGTTTACAGGCGGAAAATCAGCTGCAGCTACTCTTGGCTGCATCCAGCGGGGGAGGTGTTAGAAGGACCAGACCAGTCTCGCCCTTGGACGATGTCCGGCGGAGGCCACCAGTCCCCGACAGCCCTGCCGCGGCGGATCCTGGCCTTGCGCCCTCTGCGCGCACGTATGGCATTTTCTGCCCTGTCCTTGTCAAGATGACGGCATGTTCTTAGCATTTCTGTTTGCAGAGCTCTGAAGGACTTCTGCCTCTCAGGGCCCCTGCCTAGCCTCCGTTCTCACGCCTATGTGCTTTCCCTGCTCTTCTGTCCCGCGTGGCTGTGGGCCCCTCTCGCTCCCCCCATCCCTCCTGCCCAGCGTCCATCTCTCCCCATGTTCCTTCTTCCAATTTATTCCTCCTGCACCGTGTTCCAAAAACAAACACATTTCCCATCCTCTTTCCAGTTTGTTTTCCCTCAGGATAATAAAAGTTCTCTCAGAGATCAATAAAACCATCCAGGCTGCAAGACATTAGCAAACTTTGTGACCTACATATGCAATGGACGTTAGAAAGCTTTTATAGGCCACGTGCGTGGCTCATGCCTGTAATCCCAGCACGTTGGGAGGCCAAGGAGGGCGGATCATGAGATCAGGAGTTCAAGACCAGCCTGGCCAACATAGTGAAACCCGTCTCTACTAAAAATGCAAAAAGTAACTCGGTGCCTGTATTTCCAGGTACTCGGGAGGCTGAGGCAGGAGAATCACTTGAACTCGGGAGGTGGAGGTTGCAGTGAGCCAAGATTGCTGTACTTCAGCTTGGGCAACAGAGTAAGACTTCATCTTCCCCCCCACCCCCCCAAAAAAGAAAGTTTTTGCCAATAGTGGTATTTATTTATCTTGAGCTAGAGTTTTGCTTTGTTGCCCAGTCTGGAGTACAGTGGCGCCATCTTGGTTCACTGCAAACCTCCGCCTCCTGGGTTCAAGCCATTCTCATGCCTCAGCCTTGTGAGTAGCTGGGACTACAGCCACATGCGGCTACGCCTGGCTAATTTTTGTATTTTTTTTTAAAATAGTAGACACAGGGTTTCACCTTGTTGGCTGGGTTGGTCTTGAACATCTGACCTCAAGTGATCAGCCTGGCTTGGCCGCCCAAAGTGCTGGGATTATAGGCGTGAGCCACATCGTCTGGTCCCAATAGTGATATTTAAATGCCTTGGCATGTAAAGATTTGAGCTTCCAAATGGAGAACATGGTTATTGTAAAGTGACCACTTTTCTGACCATTCCCTATGAAAAAGATGTTAGCATATTTTCTAAACATCATTAAGTGCGTTAAAAGGAATATAAATATGGCCAGGCATGGTGGCACAAGCCTGTAATCCCAACATTTTGGGAGGCCAAGGTCAGGAGTGTGAGACCAGTCTGACCAATATGGTGAAATCCCATTTCTACTAAAAATACAAAAATTAGCTGGGCGTGGTGGTAGGCGGTGGACGCCTGTAATCCCAGCTACTCGGAAGGCTGAGGCAGGAGAATCACTTGAACCCGGGAAGTGGAGTTTGCAGTGAGCCGAGATCACGCCATTGCACTGTAGCCTGGGCGACAGAGCAAGACTTCATCTGAAACAAACAAACAAAAAACAAAAAAAGAACATAAATTCTGGAGGGATATATTGATGCTTTTAGTAATTCCCATATTGCCATTTCCTTAGGGATCATTGTTTTGAAGTGGACTTTTTTTTTTTTTTTTTTTTTTTGAGGCAGGGTCTGGCTCTGTCACCACGCTGGAGTGCAGTGACACAATCTCAGCTCACTGCAGCCTCCACCTCCCAGGCTTAAATGATCCGCCTGCCTCAGCCTCCTGAGTAGCTAGGACTACAGGTATGCACCACCGTGCCTGGCTAATTTCTGTATGTTTTTGTGGAGACAGGATTTTGCCATGTTGCCCAGGCTGGTCTCGAACTCCTGGGCTCAAGCCATCCACCCAGCCTCAGCCTCTGCGGTCAGCTGCTGTGCCCAGCCTGTTATGCTTTTAAATACACACTGGGGGACTCGGCCACTCACTTCATGAGTGGCCTTTTCATTACTGAATGCAACACCCACGTAGAGGAACAATACCCAGGACCCAGCTGAACAAAGCATGCAAACACAAACCCAAATCTAACCTCTCCCGAAGCCTCCTCTCCTCACCACACACCCCGGCCAAAACATAAAAATATCCGGTTTATTTCTCATAGGAAGGAGTTGGACCTCTGGCCAGAACAGATTTCCTCTGACAATTACAGCTCATGGAAACACTTTCCTTAGGTTTCACTTTCTGCTTCTGCAAAGTAGGGTCTGCTGTGAGGATGAAGATAATTTATGTATGTTGAGAACTCAGCACAATTGGCAATATTAAGATTGTCTTTGACCTTTTTGCCTGGTGAATCTGCCTATATTATTTCATATTACCAGGACTCACAATAAGATGTTATATAATCAAGACTTATGGTTTATCAACCTCGATTTGTAGACAGAGAGATGGAAGCTTACGCAGGCTTAATAGGCAGGTTCAATAATTTGCCAGGGGTCATGCAGCTGCTTAGACCATGGAGTCTGGATTTGAACTCAAAGCACTCATCAAAATAAATCACAAGCTCCTTCCAGAGCATCAGCTGTGTCTCCTGCATCGTGACAGTGTTATAAACGGCTGGCCTCACCTGAGTCCCTGGAGGTTTGTTCTGTGCAGTCAAGTCCATTATGTCAATACATTTGAAAATGGCTGGAGGCAGCCCTTCCGGATGGCTTCTGATGCCTCTGACGCAGGCAGGGAGAGAGCAGGATCAATGCAGGGTGACACGCTTGCAGCTCCTACACCTGGGAGTGTGCTTGCTCCTGAGTGCTTGCTCCCAGGCCCTCCACGTGGCTGGAGTCTTTTTTTTCTTGAGAGAGAGTCTTGCTGTGCCACCCAGGCTAGAGTGTAGTAGCACAATCTCAGCTCACTGCAACCTCTGCCTCCCGGGTTCAAACGATTCTCCTGCCTCAGCCTGCCGAGTAGCTGGGATTACAGGTGCCTGCCACCGCACCTGGCTAATTTTTGTATTTTTAGTAGAGATGGGTTTTACCATGCTGGCCAGGGTGGTCTCAAACTCCTGACCTTGTGATTCACCTGCCTCGGCCTCCCAAAGTGCTGGGATTACAGGCATGAACCACTGAGCCGGGCCGGCTGGAGTCTTAAGGCCTTTGAGGAGAGCTGCTTTCCACAGACACAGAGGAAGTGGGCTTTCTCACCCTCTGTGATCTCAGGGCAGTGGGAAGTTTCCCCACAAAGTGTCCTCCAGATCCTGGTAGTTTAACACGAACCGGGCCTGAAGTACCATTGTCTGAGGATGCTTCTTCTGAGGTCTTTGCTCTGTCCAGAGTCCTCTTTCCAAACACACATGCCGACAAGTAGGAAATCATGAGCGTGATGGGGACCTCTTTCTGGACAGTATTCACCACTGCCTAGCTGGGCCTGGGGAGCCAGAGGGAGAGGGCTCCTAGGAAGGGGAACTCTGGTGTGGGGGCGAGAACAAGTGGGAGAGAGAATGGGGCAACAAGGGAGGCTCCCTGAGGACCCACTGTCCTTCCCAAGGTGTTTCTGTTCTTTTTTTTTTTTTTGAAATGGAGTCTCGCTCTTGTTGCCCAGGCTGGAGTGCAATGGTGCAATCTTGGCTCACTGCAACCTCCGCCTCCCGGGTTCAAGCCATTTTCCTGCCACAGCCTTCTGAGTAGCTGGGATTACAGGCATGCACTACCACGCCTAGCTAATTGTGTATTTTTAGTAGAGATAGGGTTTTTCCATGTTGGTCACGCTGGTCTCGAACGCCCGACTTCAGGTGATCCACCCACCTTGGCCTCCCAAAGTGCTGGGATTACAGGCGTGAATCACCTCGCACAGCGTTTTTTTTTTTTTTTTTTTTTTTTAATATAGATAGGGTCTCACTTTGTTGCCTAGGCTGGAGTGCAGTGGTGTGATCTTGTCTCACTGCAGCCTTGACCTCCTGGGCTCAAGCAATCCTTCCACCTCAGCCTCCCATGTAGCTGGGATCACAGGTGCATGCCACCATACTAGGCTAATTAAAACTTTTTTTTGTAGAGATGAGGGTTTGCCATGTTGCCCAGGCTGGTCTCGAACACCTGGACTCAAGTGATCTGCCCACCTCGGCCTCCCAAAGTGCTGGGATTACAGGAGGGAGCCACCACGCCCAGCCAAGAAAATACTTTCAATTTAATCCTTGTTTTGCCGTCTCTGTTGGGCTTTCTGGCTCCTCTCTGCTGATTTTTGGCTAGAAATGGAGAAGAGGGACGGTGGCAAGAGGAGGGTGTGTGCATGAGTGGCGGAGGGCGAAGGAGAGTAAGAGCTGGTTGTCGTGCTGAGTGGTGGTGGGTGGGTGAGAAGGAAGCTGTCCCGCAGCTTCGACACAGGCGTGTGCACACACAGGCCACGTGCCATACCATATACCATGCACACCACAGCACACACAGCGAATCACACACACCACATACACACCCCTTACCCCATGCCACAAACATGCTACATCACACTCACACACCATACACATACACACCACACACATCACACATGCACACTGAATCACACACACCATATACACACTCCTTACCCCATGTGACACACATACTACATCACACTCACACACCATACACATACACACCACACACCACATCACACATGCACACTGAATCACATACTCCATATACACGCTCCTTACCCCATGCCACAAACATGCTACATCACACTCACACACCATACACATACACACCACACACATTACACATGCACACTGAATCACACACACCATATACACACTCCTTACCCCATGCCACAAACATGCTACATCACAGTCACACACCATACACATACACACCACAACACACATACACCAAATCACACACCGCCGCCACGCATACACACACACACACACAGGCACATGCCATGCACAGCCTTTAGCCTTTTGAGAGAATAACACTGCCACCTGGTGGCTATTCACAGGCAAAGACCCCCGCTGAGTCTCGAGCCTCGGTAACACAAATTGTGTTATTCTGTACTTAGTTACCCTGGTTCCCACAGTCAAAAGTCCCTCTGCTCCCTGGTGTCTTTTTCTTTGAAAATGAGCCAAACCATAAACACACTTCTGAGAAGTGTTTCACAGTGTTTCCTGGAAAGTCTGGGTGAGACAGACAGCATTCTGAAAAGATCTTCCGCACAGAACTCCCGATGCTCCGTGCCTTGAAACCCAGAGAACTGGGCTTATTTAGGAAAGAAACTGTGGACTTGAGTAAGCAGAGAATAGCCACGAAAAGGGCTTGATTTCAGGAGCTGATTCCAGCCTCTGTCAACACTGTGCATGTTTTAGCTGCAATTACGAGACGAGCAGAGAGCCTGCATTATCAATATCACTTTCTGCTTCTTGGACCCACGTGTGGTCTCTCCAGCAACAGCTCATTTCACTTTGCAATAATGAAAAGAAATGCCATCAATTTGCATTTTGAGTTCCCACTCTGGGCCAGGCGCAGTACCTGGGAGTTCTGTCCACTCCATCCACGGCTGGTGGCCTCTGTCCTTCCAGAAGGTACAAACATGAGTGTGCTGACTGCTTTTTCTTTTTTTGAGACAGGGTCTCTCTCTGTCACCCAGGTTGGAGTGCAGTGGCACAACCATGGCTTGCTGCAGCCTCAACCTTCTGGGCCCACGTGATCTTGCCTCAGGCATGAGCCACCGCACTCGGCTAATTTTTAAATGTTTTATAGAGGCCAGGTGTGGTGGCTCATGCCTGTAATCTTAGCACTTTGGGAGGCCTAGGCGGGTGGATTGCCTGAGGTCAGGAGTTCGAGAACAGACTGGCCAACATGGTGAAAACCCAGTTGTCTCTACTAAAAATACAAAAATTTAGCTGGGTGTGGTGGCACGTGCCTGTAATCCCAGCAACTTCGGAGGCTGAGGCAGGAGAATCACTGGAACTTGGAAGGCGGAGGTTGCAGTGAGCCGAGACTGCGCCATTGTATTCCAGCCTGGGCAACAGAGCAAGACTGTCTCAGGAAAAAAAAAAATGTTTTGTAGAGACTGGGGTTGTGGGGAGGGCTCCTTATGCTGCCCAGGCTGGTCTTGAACTCCTGAGTTCAAGCAATCCTCCTGCCTTGGCCTCCCAAAGTGCTGGGTTATGGGTGTGAGCCACCGTGCCTGGTCTGCTTTGTTTTTCAGTGACTCAGGAAGTCCAGGGCACAGGTGATCGTTATCTCCCTACATTAAGTAGCAACAGGGTTCAGCTGAATGAGATCCAGCCTATGCTTAAGGATATGGGTTGGATTTGTGTCTCCACCCAAATCTCGTGTTGAATTGGAGAAGGGGCCTGGTGGGAGGTGATTGGATCACAGGAATGGATTTCCTCTTGCTGTTCTCGTGATAGTGAGTGAGGTCTCCCGAGATCTGATGGTTTAAAAGTGTGTGGCACCTCTTCCTTCCCTCTTGCTCTTGCTCTGCCGTTGTGAGGTTATGCTTGCTTCTCCTTCGCTTTCCACCGTGATTGTAAGTTTCCTGAGGCCTCTCAGCCATGCTTCCTGTTCAGCCTGTGGAACTGTAAGTCTATTCAACCTCTTTTCTTCATAAATTACCCAGTGTCAGGTACTTCTTTATAGCAGTGTGAAAATGCACTAATACACATCTTGAGCCTTACTGCCTGTCACGTCATATGTGTTCTTAATGGTAGCTGCTTATGTATATAACTAAAAACAACTGGGAGCAATGCACATTTTCAAGTGCCTTGGAATTTTATAAGAACTCATTACAAGGCATCAGAATTGCCAGGTGTAAGAGTTTTTATTTATGAGGGAGTTGAAGTTCTTTGCAAAAGACCCAGGAGTCTTTGCAAAATCCCCTGGAAGTGACTGTCCAGAAAGGGAATGCTGGCCGACCATTAATCTGGGTCATAGAGTCAGGACAAGGTACAGGCAGTTCTTCAAAGCCTCCTTCAAAGTCTAGAGCAATAAAGCCGTGTTGTCAACAACCTGGTATTGCACTGTACGTTCTGGGTAAAGGGAGACTTTATTTGCCTCAAGGTGGGGAAGGAATACAGTTGTGAAAAATGGTTCGGGATGAGGCCATGAGCAGAGCGACAGGGAGCTCTGGAGAGCTCCCATCATCCTCTGCTCCTGCCCAGTATTTGAATAGAGATGAAATCAAGTTAATGTGAGGCTCAGGGGAGCCTGCAGAAGGAGGATGCAGGATAGGAGTGTGGAAAGTGACATCACGTGGGCTTGCGGGGACTTGGAGCGGGAGGATGCAGGATAGGAGTGTGGAAAGTGACATCACGTGGGCTTGAGGAGACTTGGAGCAGGAGGTGGGCTCTTGTGCCTCTGTTGGTCGTGGTGGTCAAGGGTTAAGTGTAGCTCTTTGAAGCTGAGTTGCTTTCCCCTAAGCTGCCTGTGAAGCTGGAAAGTAGGCTGTTTGCCTCTTCTTCCTCCTGGGTCAAAGCTCTAAGTGCTATTTGTTGGAGACTTTTTTTTTTTTGAGATAGAGTTTCACTCTTGTTGCCCAGGCTGGAGTGTGATGGCGCAATCGTGGCTCACTGCAGCCTCCACCTCCCGGGTTCAAGGGGTTCTCCTGCCTCAGCTTCCCGAATAGCTGGGACTACAGGTGCGTGTCACTATGCCCAGCTAATTTTGGATTTTTAGTAGAGACAGGGTTTCACTATGCTGGTCAGGCTGGTCTCAAACTCCTGACCTCAGATGATCCATCTGCTCGGCCTCCCAAAGTACTGGAATTACAGGCATGAGCCACCACTCCTTGCCCCCAGTTGAAGGTTTTTTGAAAAAATCTTTTTATCTTGAGATGATTTAAAGCTTACAAAAGTGTCCCATTTACCCTCCACCCAATGTCCCCTAAAGTCAGCATCTTAACAGTACAATCCTATTTGCTAACCTGCAGACCTGATTCGGGCTTTCTCAGTCTTTCCACAAATGTCCCTTTTGTGTTTCCAGATCCCAGGCAGAAGCCACGTGACATGTAGTTGCTTGTCTTGTCTCCTTGGCCGCCGACTACCTGTGACAGTTCCTCTGTCCTTCCTTGCCTTTCCTGACCTTGACCACAGTTGTTCTGCAGACCGTCTTTCAGTTTGAGTGATGTTTTCTCATGATTAGATGGAGGTTATGCATTTTTCAAGAGTATCTCAGAAGTGAGGTTGTGCTCAGTTTAGCAGGCCATATCAGGGGCATGTGATGTTGACATGTCTCATTACTGGTGATTTTACTTTGGCCACGTGACTAAGGTGGTGTCTGCTGGTCTCTCCTCCAGCCTGTTCTTGAGGACAGTGTGGCCCCTCACAGCTCAGGGACAGCTCCAACCCCGGCCAGAAAGACGCTCCTGGGAAGTTCGTTTTCACCAGCAGATCTCAGAGTGGGAAATGGGCTGCCCAGAGCTGAGCTGGGGCCCAAGTGGGTGCTCTGTAAACCTGCACATGTTTTAAATTTGGTAGAGTTGATTATTTCAATTGAAGGCCAAGCTGATGATTACATGAAAATAAGCCAGGTGAGGTGGCTCACACTTGTAAACCCAGCACTTTGGAGGGCCAAGGTGAGAGGATCACCTGAGGCCAGGAATGTGAGACCACCTGGGCAACAAGTGAGATCCAGCTCTACAAAAAATTTAAAAAATTAGCCGGGTGTGGTGGAGGCGCACCTGTAGTCCCAGCTACTCCGGAGGCTGAGGCAAGCGTATTGCTTGAGCACAGGACGTTGAGGCTGCAGTGAACCATGACCGCACCACTGTACTCCAGCCTGGGGGACAGTGAGACCCTGTATCAAAAACAAAAAACCAATTTTTTATAAGGAACCTGCTCTAAAGCCCCAGTTACAATGAATAGTGACAAAGTAGGCCAGTGATTGAAAGCATAGGCTCCAGAGACAGATTAGATCAAGTTTGCCAACCTCCACAGCGTCCCACCATGCCCAGGACGTCCACCCACTATGTACTGCTCTTAAGCAGTTTAACTCGAGTCTCCATTTTCATTTCTTTCTAGGGAGGGTGCGGGGATTTGATAAAGTGCTAAGTACACAGTAAATGCTAAGTACAGGTTTGCTTGGCTGGAGTGTCATGGTATGATTATGGCTCCCTGCAGCCTTGACCTCCTGGCTCCAGCGATCCTTCCACCTCACTCTCCCTAGTAAGTGGTTCTACAACTGTGCACCACCATGCCTGGCTAATTTTTCTATTTTTGTAGAGATGGGGTTTTCACCATGTTGCCCAGGCTGGTCTCAAACCCCTGACCTCAAGTGATCGCCTGCCTCAGCCTCCCAAAGTGCTGTGATTACAGGCATGAGCCACTGCGCCCGGCCTGGTTTCCTGCTTCTCACCACAGTGTAACTTCTTGGAAGTTATAAAAGCCACTTAAAATGCAAGCTAAAATGCCAGCTCCTAGATAAGATGCAGTTAGTTACCCTCAACTGTGATACAAACTAAATGAAAATTCGCCATAATGAGGAGTATTTTGCTGCAACATTTCCTTTCCTTGGTTTGGACTTTGCTGGGCTCTGCTTTTGAAACCCCCCTGTCGCTGGAGGTGGCTGGTCAGGTTCTATACCGCTCACAGATGCAACTCCCTGTTACAGAAGAGTGGTTAACAAAGATGCTAAGCTGACAGTCCATTATTTAAAAGCCTGGCCGGGCATGGTGGCTCATGCCTGTAATCCCAGCATACTCCAAAGGTCCTTCTGATAGGCAGCTTCTCTTTGTGAGAACTGAAGAACAGGAAGGAAGCCTTCTGACCCAGGTCAATACAGGATATGAGCACTGTATCCAGGGGCTTCAAAAACAGAGTCTGAGACGAGGGCTTTGATGCAGGTGGTTTATTTGGGAGGTGACCCCTGGAAGCAGGAATGAAGAAGCAGGGAGAATGAGACAGGGATCGGGGAAAAGGTAACATAGGGTGTGTTAGCAAGCCAGTTCCCACCATGCGCAACTGGAGCTTCGTCCCAAGGGAAACCAGGAATTTTTTTTTTTTTTTTTTTTAAAGAGAAGGGGTCTCACTATGTTGCCCAGGCTGGAGTGCAGTGGCTATTCACAGTGCGATCCCACTACTGATCAGCACGGGAGTTTTGACCTGCTCCGTTTCTGACATGGGCTGGTTCACCCCTCCTTAGGCAACCTGGTGGTCCCTCGCTCCCGGGAGGTCACCATATTGATGCTGAACTTAGTGCTGACACCTGATCAGCATAGCGCACTATAGCCCAGAACTCCTGGACGCAAGCGATCCTCCAGCCTCAGCCTCCCGAGTAGCTGTGACTATAGGCATGCGCCACCGTGCCCGGCAGGAAATGGTATTAAACAATAAATCTCAGTTATCCCACCTATGAGATGAAGGAGCTGATGGATTGGAGCTCTAACTCCCATTAGTCACTGGTTGAGGAGATGGGAGGTGGTGTGGATTCCTGGGCACCTCCAGGCTGCTGGGTACATAGGCCGAACCGCTTCTGGAGAAAGTCCTTGGGAAACAGATGTGGATACTGGCATTTGGAAGCACACATGGAAAGGGTGAGCCCTGAAGGATATGGGCAGGGCACCAACAACACCTGCTATAGGAAAGAAAGAATGAGAAAGAGAAGGAAATGACATAAGTTATTATTATTTTTTTGAGACAAAGTTGTACTCTGTTACCCAGGCTGGAGTGCAATGGCGCAATCTCGGCTCACTGCAACTTCCGCCTTCCGGGTTCAAGCAATTCTCCTGCTTCAGCCTCCCAAGTAGCTGGGATTACATGCCTGGCTAACTTTTTTGTATTCTAGTAGAGATGGGGTTTCACCATGTTGGCCAGGCTGGTTTTGAACTCCTCACCTCAAGTGATCTGCCGACTTCAGCTTCCCAAAGTGCTAAGATTATAGGCGTGAGCCACCATGCCTGGCCAGAAATTATATAAGTTATATATTTGTGTTAGTCTTTTTGTGTTGCTCTAAGGAAATACCTGAGGCTAGATCATTCATAAAGAAAAGAGGTTTATTTGGCCCAGCGTTCTGCAGGCTGTACAGGAAGAATAGTGCTGACACTGGCTTCTTGGGAGGCCTCAGGAACCTTATGATCATGGCGGAAGGCAAAAGGAAGCCAGTTTGTCACATGGGAGACAGGGAAGCAGTGCCCAGCTGTCAGTAACAACCAGATCGCACGTGAACTCAGAGTGAGAACTTGGTCCTTCCTGTGAGGATAGCACCAAGCCGTTCAGGAGGGATCCGCCCCCAATTGGCCCTCTAGGCCCCACCTCCCGCTCTGGGGATCACGTTTCAACCTGAGATTTTGAGTGGACACACGTCCAAAGCATAGGAACATTAAACCCCAAAAGGGGTATGTGCCCTGTTGAGCTTCCTGAAATTATTCATTTCAGTCCCCTACCAGCTAGCACAGCGCATGGTGTGGACTGGGTATTCAGTACACACATTTGATTGTTGAGGAAAAAGAACTTCTCAGTTACGAAAGGGCAGAAAGTGCTGAATAGGTGTTGGGTCAGGAAGGCAAGAGCTGTGCGTAGAGAATACTGCAGCCTTAGTTATGGCGGCCACATCTCCTGCTTCCTCACTGGCTCCGGGAGGCTGTGCCCGGGGACAGGCGTGGTGTGGGCCTGTGGTTTAATTACCAGTGGAACCTGGAGCAAGTTATTTGAGCCTGTTTGAGCTCTGGTTTCTACATCTGTCAAATGGGGATAATATTATTTACCTTTCAGTGTTGTCTGAGGATTAAATATCATGTTGGTAAATTCTGAGCACAGCAGCAGAGCATCACAGCAAACGGTGCCACCTCACACAACGGTAGTTTCTTTTTTTTTGAGATGGAGTTTCACTCTTGTTGCCCAGGCTGGAGTGCAATGGCGTGATCTCGGCTCACCACAACCGCTACCTCCTGGGTTCAAGCGACTCTCCTGCCTCAGCCTCCTGAGTAGCTGGGATTACAGGCATGCGCCACCATGCTCGGCTAATTTTGTATTTTTAGTAGAGACAGGATTTTTCCACGTTGGTCATGCTAGTCTTGAACTCCAGACCTCAGGTGATCTGCTCGTCTCAGCCTCCCAAAGTGCTGGGATTACAGGTGTGAGCCACCGTGCCTGGCCCAGTAGTTTCATTTCTTTTCATTTTTGAGATGGAGTTTTGCTCTTGCTGCCCATGCTGGAGTGCAGTGGTGTAATCTCAGCTCATGGCAATCATTCAAACAATTCTCCTGCCTCAGCCTCCCATAGCTGGGACTACAGGCGTCTGCTATCGCACATGGCTAATTTTTTGCATTTTTAGTAGAGACAGGGTTTCACTATATTGGCCAGCCTTGTCTTGGATTTCTGACCTCAGGTGATCTGCCTGCCTCAGCCTCCCAAAGTGCTGGGATTACAGCGTGAGCCACTGCTCCTGGCCAGGTAGTTTCTTTTCTTATTTTTCCTTACTATGCCCAGAAAAGGGTGGTGCACATAGTAGGTGCTTGGTAAATATGTGCAGATCATTTATAAAATAAATGGTGAATGAGCGAATACACGTGCTAGGTGTCTTAGTTTCCTGTGCTGCTGTGATACATGATCACACACTTCCTGGCTTAAACCAACACACGTTTAGAAGATATTCTCATATGGTTCTGGAGAGCAGAAATCTGGTCAGTTTCACTAGCTGAAGTCAGCGTATTGGCAGGGCTGGTCCTTTCTGCAGGTTCTGAGGGGAGAATCTGCTTCTTGGCAGCTTCCAGCTTTCATTAGCTGCCTGGGTTCCTCAGCCTACGGTCTCTTCCTCCATCTGCAAAGAGCATCATTCCAGCCTTTCCTCTGCCATCACATTGCCTTTTTTTTTTTTTTGAGACAGAGTATCACTCTCTTTCCCAGGTTGGAGTGCAGTGGTGCAATCTCGGCTCGCTGCAACTTCTACCTTCCAGGTTCAAGCGATTCTTCTGCCTGAGCCTCCTGAATAGCTGGGATTACAGGCACCCACCACCATGCCCAGTTAATTTTTGTATATTTAGTAGAGAATTTTTTTTTTTTTTGAGACAGGGTTTCACCATGTTGGCCAGGCTGGTCTCGAACTCCTGACCTCATGTGATCTGCCCGCTTGGCCTCCCAAAGTGCTGAGATTACAGGTGTGAGCCACTGCATCTGGCAGAGATGGGTTTTATCATGTTCAGACTGGTCTTGAACTCGTGGCCTCAAGTGATCTGCCTGCCTCAACCTCCCAAAGCACTGGGATTACAGGCCTGAGCCACTGCATCCGGCCGCCACCTTTCTGTCTGGTTCTTCCCACATTCCTGTTATAAGGATGCTTGTGATGCCATTGGCCCATTCAGATGATCCAGGACCATCTCCCCACCTCAAAATTAATTTACTCACCTGCACAAATCCCTTTTGCTATGCAAGGTAACATTCACAGGTTCTGAGGATCAGAATGTGAACATATTTGGGGGCTGTCATTCAACCTCCATTACTGGGAAATCGAAGTAAGGAAATTGAACGACATCAAGCAGAGGAAATTCTCTGTACTGTGGAATCCTTCCATAACGTCAGTCCCTATAAGGCCAAGGACTGAGGACTGTTTCAGTAGTGGAGCTCTGAGCGTGTGAATGGGAGCTGTGTATCTTGACATGTTTCCCACCTTAGGGGCAAGGAGGGCATTCCCAGGACTTGCCTGAGCTAGGGACCTTTTGAGGACTGGGGAAGCACAGGTTTCCTTCTCTACAGAGCAGCGAAAGCCCTTCAAAGTCCATTGAGCTACCAACTGGGTGGGCCATGCAGGGGCGCTAGGGAGCTACCCTTGGCCACAGCAATCACCGGGAATGGAAAATGAGACTATTTCTGGCATTGGTTTAGTAAGAGCAATCCTGCTGGGAGCTGCATACACCAAGTAGAAGCCTCTCCTTCTGCTTCTCAAGAGAACCAGATTTTTTTTTTTTTAGACGGAGTCTTGTTCTGTCACTCAGCCTTGAGTGCAATGATGGGATTTTGGCTCACTGCAACCTCCACCTCTTAGGTTCAAGTGATTCTTCTGCCTTGGCCTCCTGAGTAGCTGGGATTACAGGCACTTGCCACCATGCCTGGCCGATTTTTGTATTATTTTTAGTGGAGGTGCCCAGCCAAGTTGCCCAGTCTGGTCTCGAACGTCTGACCTCAG
>NW_022436970.1:4705956-4714068 GCF_009761245.1 Sapajus apella | reverse complement strand
ACCATGTTGACCAGGATGGTCTCGATCTCTTGACCTCGTGATCCACCTGCCTCGGCCTCCCAAAGTGCTGGGATTACAGGCTTGAGGCACCGCGCCCGGCCTGTGAGCTATGATTATACCACTGCACTCCAGCCTGGGCTAGAGAGAGAATCTGTCTCTCAAATAAAAGGGGATGTAACCCCTCTGTGGAGGGGTTAGACGGGAGTGACAAGTCCTCCACCGTAACGGGAAGAAAGCAAACTGACTGCGAGAGGGTGAGTCATACGGCTGTGATGGCTCCCAGTTTTCCAATGACGGGCCAAGCAAGGCTCGCAGGAGAGGGAGGGCAGGAGGAGAAAGGGGAAATGAGGAGCTGACGCAGAGGGAAGCGTGTGTAAGATGGTAGGGGTTGGAGTTTTGCCAGTGGAAAGTAGAAGAGGGAACCAGGGGAGCTGGTGTTTGTGAGAGAGTGAATGTCGAGGCAAAACAAAGAACCTGGATACACAATTCAGGAGATTTGAGTGAAATTAGAGGGATCAAGGGTTAGCATCTTGATTCCAGTGACTTGGGATATCCAAGGGGCACTTGAGAAAGTAGGCTGAAAGATAGGGCTTTGTGATAGGAGCGGACAAAATTTAAATCCACGATTTTGGAAGAGTGTGATTTTTGTGACGATGAGGTCCGGGGTATCTCTTGGGAGTTGTATGTTTAGGTTATGAGAAGTCTCTGCTGATGAGGAAGTCAAGGAGCCAAGAGAATTGCGTGGTCATGAATGTGGAGTTGAAATCACCAAGAATACAGCCAGGTGCGGTGGCTCACGCTTATAATCCCAGCACTTTGGGAGGCCGAGACAGGTGGATCACAAGGTCAAGAGATCAAGACCATCCTGGTCAACATGGTGAAACCCCGTCTCTACTAAAAATATAAAAATTAGCTGGGCATGGTGGCGCATGCCTGTAGTCCCAGCTACTCGAGAGGCTGAGGCAGGAGAATTGCTTGAACCCAGGAGGCAGAGGTTGCAGTGAGCCGAGATCATGCCATTGCACTCCAGCCTGGGTAACAAGAGCAAAACTCCGTCTAAAAAAAAAAAAAAAAAAATTACCAAGAATGATGAGGGCAGAGGATGGAGCTGAGGCTTCAGGAGGAGTGCTAAGGTCTTCACTCTTCTCTCAAGATGGGGAAATAATACACCGTTAAAATTATTTTTCTGCCGGGCATGGTGGCGTACATCGATAATCCCAGCACTTTGGGAGGCCAAGGTGGGAGAATTGCTTGAGCCCAGGAGTTTGAGCAGCTTGGGCAATACAGCAAGACCCATCTCTACAAAAAATAAACAAAATTAGCAGGACGTAGTGGAGGATGACTTGAGCCCCGGAGGTCAAGGCTGCGGTGAGCCATGATCAGGCCACTGCACTCCAGCCTGGGTGACAGACACCTGCCTCAAAAAAATTTTTTTTCTTACAACCACGTTTCTAAGTTTTGTGAACCTCCCTCTTCTCCCATTTCATCCAAGAGCAAATCTCTGTGGGACTGAAGGGGACACAGTTTTTCCTTTGAGCCAGGAGGGGGGAGCAAGAGACTGCAGCAGAAGGTTCTGAATCTACATGAAGCCTTTCAGGAAACAAAGGGGTGGCTCACAAAGGTCCCCTCCTTTCTGCATTAGTTTCCTAGGGCTGTTCTAATTAATCACCACTAGTTTGGTGCCTTTCAACAGAGGACATTTATCCTCTCGTGGCTGGAGTGCGGTGGTGCAATCTTGGCTTAAGGCAACCTCTGCCTCCTGGGTTCAAGCAATTCTCCTGCCTCAGCCTCCTGAGTAGCTGGGATTACAGGCACGCGCCACCATGCCCAGCTAATGTTTTGTACTTTTAGTAGAGACAGGGTTTCACCATGTTGACCAGGATGGTCTCGATCTCTTGACCTCGTGATCCACCCGCCTCGGCCTCCCAAAGTGCTGGGATTACAGGCTTGAGCCACCGCGCCCGGCTAATCTTTGTATTTTTAGTAGAGATGGGGTTTCACTATGTTGGCCAGGCTGGCCTTGAACTCCTGACCTCAAGTGATCTGCCCACCTTGGCCTCCCAAAGTGCTGGGATTACAGGCGTAAGCCACCACGCCCAGCCTCCTGTGTCTATTATAAGGATACTTGCCATTGGATTTAGGGCCCACATGAACCCAGGTTGCTCTCGTGTCCAGATTCTTCACTGAATTACATCCGCAACAAGCCTGTTTCCAAATAAGGACACACTCACTGGTTCTGGGGTCAGGAGGTGGATGTATCTATTGTTCAACCCACTACGTCTTCCTTTTTTTCCTAGTGTCATAACCCAGGGGGTTATGACAAATGTTATTTTGATGGCAATATTAGTAGGTATGCTGGACTCTTTAGGAAGCTTTTGGCTTTACCTTATTTAATGCTCACAATTACCCCAAGGCAGGTATTTACATATTTCCTGTTTACATATGGGAAAACTGAGGTGTGAGAGGTGGGTAGGTGCAGAGCTGGGCTTCAAACCCAGAGGAACTGTGCTCCGAATTGCAGGCTGTTGCCACCTCCTCTTGGTGGAAATGGACAGATTGCACAGCCTCTGCCTGTTGCAAGGGGTTGTCCCGTTGAATATTCATTGTCTTGTGTTTTAAACAGGTGAGGTTTTAGGATTATTGCATACATGTGATAGGAAAGAAATAATGACCATAGACTTACCTGTAATCACTTTCTTTTTTCTTTTTTTTTTTTTCTAGTAGAACAGGTAGGTAATGCTGTTAACTATAATCATTTTAAATTAAAGCCCGAGTCTGGCTGGGCTAAACCAATCAGGACTTTAAAATGGAGGCTCAGGACCCTATAGGTGCAGTTCTAGAACCAAGATGAAATGCCAGGGCCAGAAGCAGCCGTTTCCTGACCCGCCCCTGAAGAAGTGGCGAACACTGCCTGGCTGCGGGGGCTGTCCGGTTCTTCCAGAGCTTGGCTGTGTCCTCTGTCCTTGGGCTCTGGGACACTATCTTGCATGGTCCTAATTACAGCTCAGTTTTGGTGAAGCTCATCTGAGCAGGGTTCTGTTGCTGGCAGCAAAAGATCCCTCCTTGGGCCAATGCCTATACCCCTGGGCCTCTCACAGGTCCTAACCACCAGCCCCACAGGGACCTATAAGGACCCCCTCTCTTTTCTGTCTCGGCCCTTGACTCTCAGTTTATGGAGAAGGCATCTCTTCCTCCAAGAAATGGCAGCCGTGGGTCATAGACAGGGTCCCTTCAATGCCATCCCTCGTCTTCCTCTCGCATGTGCATCTTCATGTATGTTTTCTTGCACTTTCTGTGCAGTTATAAGGAGAGAGAAGGAGAAAAGTACATTTGGTTAATGATATTTTTTTTTTGAGAGGAAGATTCATTCTTGTTGACCAGGCTGGAGTGCAATGATGTGATCTCCGCTCACTGCATCTTCTGCCTCCCAGGTTCAAGTGATTCTCCTGCCTCAGCCTCCTGAGTAGCCAGGATTACAGGCATGCGCCACCACGCCCGGCTACTTTTGTATTTTTAGTAGTGACGGGGTTTCTCCATGTTGGTCAGGCTTGTCTCAAACTCCCAGCCTCAGGGGTGATCCCCCTCCCGCTTGGCCTCCCAAAGTGCTGGGGTTAGGTGTGAGCCACTGTGCCCAGCTAATGATTTGCTTTTTAAAAAAACAACCAAACAGCCTCAGAAATTTTGAACTACTTTCTCTAAAAAAAAAAAAAAAGAAACCAGCTTTGAGAAATAATGCACATGCCAGACATTCACCCATTTAGTATGTTTCTAGATCATCGATCATCACAGTCAATTTTAGAACATTTTTACCACCCCAAAGGAATCCTCACACCCATCAGCAGTCACTTCCTCTTCCTGTTTCTCCCAAATCCCCCGCCCCCAGTTCCCACTAGCCTAGCCTATCATCAGAGATGTGCCTTTCCTGGAGTCTTCACAGAAATGGAGTCAGACAGTAGAAACATAGTGTTGTAAATTATTTATGGGCAGGGTGTGGCGGCTCAAACCTGTATTCCCAGTACTTTAGGAGGCCAAGGTGGGTGGATCACTTGTGGTTAGGAGTTTGAGACCAGCCTGGCCAACATGGGTGAAACCCCGTTGCTACTAAAAATACAAAAATCAGTCGGGCATGATGGTGCGTGCCTGTCATCCCAGCTACTCAGGAGGCTGAGGCAGGAGAATCAATTGAACCCAGAGACAGAAGTTGCAGTGAGCCAAGAGCATGCCACTGTACTCCAGCCTAAATGATAGAGCAAGACTCTGTGTCAAAAAAAGCAAATTATGGTGAACAGCGGGTTGGATGTCATTCTTTTGACTTTAGAGTTGTATTCAAGTATAAGCCTCATTCTTTTCACAATGAGCAGTTAGAACAGCAAAGCTGTAGATTTCTGAAGCCTTTTTAAGGAGTTTAGTTTTGAGAACTTAGGGAATAGGAGATCACCTGAGGTCTCCCCTTTTTCTTTCCCCCTGAAGCCCTCGCCTTTGCCACCAGCAGCTAAGAGAACAGTCTTAGGGGAAAGAAAACATGAATGCTCAGCACTGCAGGGAGAGAGAAGTGAAGGTGTAAGGGACATGCATGACCTGTTCCCGCCTCAGTCACCTCCTCATCTTCCTCTTCTTCACCGAGACCTCGGAGTCTCTCCCAGCCTTGGAGCAGAAGTGTGGTCACGCCTCTGCAGTAAGTGTGGGACTGGCTGGCCGCCATCTGCACTCTATGCTGAGTACCTGTGCCTGGTGTCCCTTTCCCCTTGGCTCCAGTGTGACATCCCTTCCCAAGACTCTTGTTGCCCTGGGGTCTTCACATTCAGCCATGTCCAGCTCAGGGAATACAGGAGGAAAGTGGCATCGTCCCAGAGTTAGGGGCTTGGAGGATGAGTTGCCGCAGGTATTAACAGGCAAACCTGCCCTCCGTCCAGCCGGGTGCTGGTGGTAGTTGGCAGGGAAAGGGCCCCTGAGGAAGACAGTGAGGTGGGAGAGAGGGCGACACAGGATGGAGAAGAAGTTGGAAGTCTCTGTGGTGGCCCAAGGGGGCAGTGGGGCCTGGAGGACGTGGTCGGGCGTCTGCTCCCACTGGCCCAGGGGCCTCTCAGTCCCTTTGCCCTGGACCCTGCTGTCGGCAGCCACGGCGGGATGGAGGCGTGTCCCTGGCACCCCCACGTCTCCCCTGCATGAGGTTCCTGAGGAGCCTGTGGGCATCCCGATGCCCTCTGGGTTTCACCTGGAGAACCACTGCTCACAAGTGGCCTCTCCTTATACCTTTGAGCAACTTGAACTCTTTGCGGAAAGAACATGGGGTCCACGGAGGCCCATGCCAGTCTGCAGAGACAGGAAACATCCCCTGTGTTTTCAAGATGGTTCTGTTCACTCTGTGTCCTAGCGTCCCTGCACTCAGCTCCCACTGCGATGGCTTGGGCAGGGGGGATGGTAGCATTTTCTGGATAATTCCACTGCCTCTGTCCCACTGCAAGCCAGCCTGGTCAGCCTGGAGAGGGAGGGCACGCTCAGGCCCTCACCTGCCCCAGGCCTGCTGTCCTTCATTGGCCTGTGTTCTGAAGACACAGGTGCATCTCCATCACCCATGACCCACTGAGTCACAGCACCGGGGCAGGAAGGAAGGAAAAGGCTCCTGGAGGATGAGTGTGTATATGAGGGTGGGGGCACTTAGCTGGGGGGCGCGAAATGGCAGCTTCCCCTTAGGAGCCCGTGCCCACCTTCCAGCAGTTCAGCATGGCTGAAACCGGCAGCTTTGTTGTGTTTTCTGGGCCTTAGCAGTCGTGAGGACCAAGAGACATGCCCTTGTCGCATTTATTTAAAGGGTTGAAATCTGAAAGGTGCGTTAGAAATTGTTCTATTTCTAGAGTCACTCTAAATACACTGTGGTGGGAGACGGCCAAGAGCTCTTGTGAAGTGAACGGAGAAACTAGGAAGTGGGCACTCGGCATGATCTCATATACGTACATATGTGGACACCTGTGTGTATACATGTGGAAACATGTCTGTACACATGTATGTGTATAATACACACTCATACGTGTGTGTGCATGTGGTCTGGAGATTTATATACATAATACAACTGGAAGGAACGTATACTAAAGAGGTAACATCTCTTGAAAGAGAGAGAGATGAGGGGAGGGGAACTTTTAAACATCTTTTATTTATTTATCTATCTATCTATCTGAGACAGAGTCTCGCTCTGTCGCCCAGGTTGGAGTGCAGTGGTGTGATCTTGACTCACCGCAACCTCTACCTACCGGGTTCAAGTGATTATCCCACTTCAGGATCCCCAGTAGCTGGGTTTACAGGTGTGCGCCATCACGCCTGGCTAATATTTGTATATTTAGTAGAAACGAGGTTTTGCCATATTAGCCAGGCTGGTCTGGAACTCATGACCTTGGGTGATCCGCCCACCTCGGTCTCCCAAAGTGCTGGGATTACAGGCATGAGTCACCACCCAGTCTAAACATCTTTATTTACAGAAAAGAAGTGGAAAAACGTTCTGGTCGAGTCATGCCAGGGTGAGTTTGAGACCCGGGTCACAGGGCGCCTTGGACCTCAACCAGCGCTCTCTGCCCTTGCCGCGCCGCTTGGCCTGGGCCTTGGTGTGAGTGTTTATGACCCAAAAGTTACTTTTCCTGCAAGTGATTTCTTCCGACGGCTGAAGAATGCTTGTGACATTGTCCATCTCTGTTTCTCCTTAATAAAATTGCCTGGCAGCCACGGTATTTTAGAGAAGGCTTAACTCCTAGTCACTCTCCCATGTAACTTCCCATTCCATTTTCCAGGGAATGGCTGATCTGATGTGAGAACAGGCAATGTCAGCAGGAAGCGGTATCGTCAAAGGTGTGGGTTTGAGCTCTGGAGAGAGAGGTGCTCATAGGGCAATTTTTGCAACAGTTGGAAAATGCTCTACCGGACGGGGCTGGCTTTCGCGGAGAGGCTGAGCAGGAGTTGGTCCATGTGCTGGGTTCTCCCTTCACTGCCCAGTTACTCCCTGGGCCACCTGCCTGCCACAGCACCGGTAGTTAAGTCACCAGAGGCTCAGCTCTCTGGTCCATGTGTGGCTATTTCTTATTTTATTTAAAAAAAATACATATATTTTATGGCACTTAATTTTTTTTATTTTATTTTTTTTAAGACGGTCTCGCAGTGTCACTCGGGCTGGAGTGCAGTGGCTTGATCTTGGCTCACTGCAACCTCCGCCTCCCGGGTTCACGTGATTCTCCTGCCTCAGCCTCCCGAGTAGCTGGGATTACACCACCACACCTGGGTAATTTTTTATACTTTTAATAGAGACAGAGTTTCACGATCATGGCCAGATGGGTCTCAAACTCCTGATCTCGTGATCCGCCTGCCTCTGTCTCGTAAAGTGTTCGGATTACAGGCATGAGCCACTGTGCCCGGCCGCGTGTGGCTGTTTCTAGGAGAGATTTCTCAGTCTCCTTCTCTTCCTTTTTTCTTTGTCTCCCTCAAAATTTTCTAATGCTCTTGGAGGCTAATCAGTCACAACTCAGAGTGTTGTCATAGTGGCTCTCTGCCTGAAAGCTGAGGAACTGGGACTAGAGGGGATGAGTGCAGGGATCATTTTGGAGACGAAGGCAGTGACTGGAAACTGCAGGTGGCAGGACGGCAGGGACATCTTTGTGCGCTTCCACTCATCCCCTTCCCCACAGCAAAAAGAACTGCAGTAGGGTTTAAGGATTCGCAGTGTTGACATTGAGCCCCAGGGTGTCCCAGCAGAAGAGGCGGCTCCAACTGGGGGCTGTTTCCACTGAATGGAAGACTCCACTTGAGGAAGTAATGAATGGCAGCAGGGTTTTTTGGGCATGTGCATCTGTGAGATCTGAGGGGATCATCAAATAATGCCCTGAAAGAATTCTGAAAGCAAATGAGAACATTCAGAAATACTCATTGACGGCACAGCCCTGCAAAGATGATCTGGGAGCTCTTAAAGGAAGAATTTTCCCAGAAATGGGGAATCTCAGGTTGGCTTTTTGGAAGGCTGGCTGAAGCGAGACCAGAGCCCTCTCCCTGGACTGCCTGCTTAGGTTAGGAGGCATGCATGCCTCCCTCACTAGTTCCATCAGGAATTCATTCTTTTTTTTTTTTTTTTTTTTT
>NW_022436970.1:4700991-4705946 GCF_009761245.1 Sapajus apella | reverse complement strand
CTCCCAAAGTGCTGGGATTACAGGGATGAGCCACCACATCCAGCCAGGAATCCATTCTTTGAAAAGATCTCAAGTATCTTCAAGTGGATTTTAGCCTCCATAAGCTGAACAAACAAACAAGGATTCTTCGGCCAGGCACGGTGGCTCATGCCTGTAATCCCAGCACTTTGGGAGACCGAGGCAGGTGGATCATTAAACCCAGGAGTTTGAGACCAGCCTGACCAACATGGTGAAACCCCGCGTCTACTAAAAATACGAAAATTAACTGGGCATGGTAGCACACACCTATAATCCCAGCTATTCAGGAGGCTGAGGCAGGAGAATTGCTTGAAACCTGGAAGATGGAGGTTGCAGTGAGTGGGGATCATGCCACTGCACTCCAGCCTGGGTCATGGAGCTAGTCTCCTTCTCAAAAAAAAAAAAAAAAAGCATTCATACTTATAATTTTATAATTGAGGTTGAGCTTCGAGACGGAGGCATGAACAGGATATGAAGACCTGGAGGTGCAGCTGTGGACAGTGTTATTGACAAGTGTGGGAGGGAATGAGGGAGAGTTGAAGAGGGCACCTGGGATTGAGAGGTACCTTGTGGAGTAATGTTGCAGCATCTGGTCAAGAAGCCAGCACAGAGGGAAAGGCTGCACATGTAAGAATGGAAGGACAACGGGAGCCCCATGGATGGGAGAGCAGGTGCAGCTCCTGAGGGAGTGTGTCTATGAATTCAGCATCCTGGGTGAATTTGGTGACAGATGGGTGAGGGCCCAGAGGCTGAGACTCATGTGAAGATCTGGAGAAGTATCTGGAACTCTGACCTTGGCGGGGGCGCAGAGGAGGGCAGGCACTGAAGAGCATGGAGGCCGGGGACAGGAGCGGGTTGGGTTCCCATGGCCTCCGTGTCTCCATGGAGTGGGGTGAGTGGTCGCCTGCTGAGATGAGCATGGTGGGAAAGTGACTGGGGCTCCAGGGAGAGGGCTTGAGCTCCCGCTCCTGGGCATGTCCCACAGAGCCTGCCCGATGCTGGAAAGGAAGACAAGGAGAGGTGGCGCCGTGCCAAGGGACAGGGGCTCTGATGGGGCTCCCTGGGAATGTGCAAAGGGGAATTTTATCCAACTTGGAGGCTGAGCAGCAAGGTTTTCTGAAGGATGTGTCACTTAAGGTATGATTGGAAAAAAGAAGAGGGGTGAGCCTGGCAAAGTCGTTACTGGAAAGAGGTCCTGACCCAGACCCCAAGAGAGTATTCTTGGATTTTGCCTAAGAAATAATTCAGGGTGAGTCCGTAAAGTTTATTAAACAAGTTTATTAAGAAAGTAAAGAAATGAGGCCGGGCACAGTGGCTCACACCTGTAATCCCAGCACTTTGGGAGGCTGAGGTGAGTGGATCACAAGGTCAGGAATTCAAGACCAGCCTGGCCAACATGGCGAAATGCTGTCTCCACTAAAAATACAAAAATTAACTGGGCATGGTGGTGGGCACCTGTAATCCTAGCTACTCGGGAGGCTGAGGCAGGAGAATCGCTTGAACCCGGGAGGTGGAGGCTGCCGTTGGCCAGGATCGTGTCATTACACTCCAGCCTGGGCAACAAAAGTGAGACTCCATCTCAAAAAAAAAAAAACCAAATCAAAAACAAAAAACATAAAGTAAAGGAATGAGAGTAGCTACTCCATAGGCAGAGGGGCGGCACAGGCTGCTGGACTGAGTACATTTGTGGTTACTTATTGATCATATGCAAAATGATATGGGATGGGTTATTCATGAGTTTTCTGGGAAAGTGGTGATTTCCTGGAACTGAGGGTCCCTCCCCTTTATAGACTGCGTAGGGTAACTTCTGGACATTGAATAGCATTTGAAAACTGTCATGGTGCTGGTGGCAGTGCCTTTTAGCATGCTAATGCATTGTAATTAGTAAATAATTAGCAGTGAGGATGAACAGAGGTCACCTTCACTGCCACCTTGGTCTTGGTGGGTTTCCTGTTGTAGGTGCACAGTCTTTGTGGCCTGTGTCTTGTGATACCAGCCCTGCCGACCTCCCGTCTCACCCTGTGATTCAGAATGCCTAACCTCCTGGGAATGCAGCCCCTATTCAAGATGGCGCCACTCTGGTTCAAATGCCTCTAACAAAGTGACGAAGGCATTCTAGGCAGTCAACAGCAGGCACAAAACTCCAGAGTTGGAGAGCCTCACGTGTCCTGGGGTGCAGTCACAATTAATCTTGACCAAGGAAAGGTTTGGCCCTTATCTCCAGCTCCCGGGAGGCAATGTCCAAGCCCTTGGAATTGACTCCCTGTTAAGAGTGCCTTTATTTACCTGAGAGCCTTGGGCCCCACCAGATAGTCTCTGCTAACAATGTGACCTATGGGGGGCCCCTTGCGCCAATTGGCATCAACTTGTCCTCTGCAGGGGCTGGAAACCAGGATCAACCAAGTGGGCGGCCAGCCATGTCTGGGTGACCAGCCCCCAGTAGAAACCTTGGACACCAAGGCTCAGGTGAGCAGCCCTAGTTGGCAGCACTTTGTGTGTTTTGCCACACATCATTTTGGGAGGGGTAAGCACCGGCCGTGCAACTCCACCAGGAGAGGATGATGGAGGGGGTGCCTGGGCTCTCCTGCCTCTGTCCACGTGGCTCTTCCCGTGCTGATTGGAGTCTGTATCCTTTCACTGTGATAAACCATGACCATGAGTTACAGCTTCTCTGAGTTCTGAGTTGCCCTTGTGAATTAATGAACCTGATCTCCCAGTTGAATGGAGTGGATGGGAACCAGAACAAAGGATGCCAGCAGCTCTGTGGATTGGCCTGGGATGTCCTAGAATAGCCAGGTCACAGGTGGGCCTTCCCATCCTGGGAATGTGATGAGCCCAGCCTGGCTGGTGCAATCCGGGGTCACTGTCAGGAGTCACTCATGCCAAGATGTGTGCGTTTTCTGGGTGAAATGTACACAGAAAGCCCTGCTGTGTCCCCATATGGCTTCCTGCTGAGGGGATCAGGGAGGATGCAGTAAGAGAGATGGCCTGTGAGTTAGTCTCTGAGGTCCCCTTTAGGAATTGGTAAATAACACAGTCCTGAATGGAGAGGGACTTAGAGAAACTCAGTGCTGGCTGGGGTGGCAGATTTGCTCCCTAAGTCCTTTGGGTTGGACCCAGCGGTGTGGCAGCTCCCCAGCCCATCTCCCCAGGCTTAGCTCCTATGCACCCTCTGGCCACTAGTAAGGTGGGCCCCAGAGGTCCCCAGTCTTCTTGCTGAAGCACCTGGGCTTCTGATGAACGGAGTCCAAGGTTTGTCACACTCAGCCAGCAGCACTGGCCTGGGGCATCGATCGCATGCCCTTCAGGGACCAGGTGAGTCCTCCAGGAGCAGGTCCTGCACTGCCCTTCTGTCCTCTCACAGCCCCCCTTGGATTGTATATTTGGAGATGGGCTCAAGGAACCTCAACTCTAGGCTTGCTGGTGACCCCAGGTCCTGTGGCATCTGGTCAGGAAGCGCCTGTGCAGTGCAGGCCAATAGCCAGCCTCCTTTTAAAGTGGCATTTTGAAAGCCAGCTGCTCCCATTGGCCCACCTGAAGACACCCCTTCTTCCACCTCTCCTCAGCAGGAGCCTCCAGGGCAGCTCAGCTGAGCAGGGCATCGTGGTATGGTCTTTCTCACCTTTCTTCTCTATGTTATTCGGCGACATTTTTTCAGTCTAATGCAGAATCAGTCCTACCTAATAATGATTGTGGCTTCCACAGCCCACAGCCCTCATCCCTCAGCTCTGTGTTGGGCAGCCCAGCTTGGGCCTTGATGGCCAGTGTTCGTCACATGCTGCCAACAACAGGCCAAGACACGAAAATGTAGAAAAAGGTAATTTTGCGAGTCACACCGTGGGTTGAGCCTGAGATGGGAAGTCAGCTTACAAGGGTAGAGTGGCTCCAAGGCAGACCTGCGAGCTGAACAAATCAATTGCCGTAGCTAAAGTGAACTGGTCAGGAAGCACCCCGGGCAGCAGACATTGGCAGGGTCCCGTAGGTGCTGTCCAGGACGGAGAGACTCTTGGCTTGGAAGCATTTAGACTCACTGGCAAGGCTGGCCAATGAGAGGGACATGTGGCTTATGACAGTCTGCTGTCATTAACCATCAGGTTCATCTAGATGACCCCCTGCCCCCGTTCCTTTCATGCTCGTAAAGCATTGGGCTGTGGGGTGGCTTTCTGCACATGTACTTCCAGGAAGAGCGTGTCCCAGTATACCAACCTCTATGTGCCCCATATCTGGCCTTCCAACAAGCACATTTCTGCCTTGAGTGCTGCTGCATACCTCAAAACTGTATCCCTCCCAAAGTAACTGGGCCAGGGGACACCAAACTATCAAATCAGGTTTTCCGACACTTAATGCCTAGTTAGCAGTAACTGCTTCCAATGGGGAGGTACCAGATGGTGCTTCGCCTTGTTAGTAACACCTGCTAGCAAGACACATCTTGAATGACAAAGCTAATTAGGGGGCCAACTTTGGTGCTGTTTGCTCCAGGGGCCTGCACTGCAGGTCAGGACCTGCTCACACAGCTTTGCCCTGTTACCAGCAGCTCACACTGGCTGACAGGACTCACTTTTCTTCCCCTTTTTTAAGGATTGTGGTCTCCGAAAGGCACCTACCTGGTGTGGGGTGCGGCTGTGATGGGGTAGAATCCCAAAGCAAATGGCGGGGTTTAGCGCAGATCAAAGCATACCTGGAAAGGCAGTGTGGAAAACAGGTAAAAGTGGGGAACCCCAACCCCACCCGTCCGAGGGGTTACTCTGATGTTTGAAAACCACTGGACATAGATATGAGGTCAACCCTCTGACCAGGAGATTGGAAAGGAAACAAAGCCGCTTACCCAAGTTGGAGCTAAATAAAGGACACTGAGGTCAGATGACAATGTAGGAATCCCCATCTGGCAACAGGAACAGATGTGTATGTTACAAAGGCAGACTATAAAAACTGTCCGC
>NW_022436970.1:4522819-4700591 GCF_009761245.1 Sapajus apella | reverse complement strand
TTTAGTAACTCACCTTTAGAGCTGTTTTGCGGGGTAGATACATAACACAAACAATCGGTATCATTAAATCTGTGTGCTTTTTGAAAAGTGATTCTGGAGTGAATAAAACTCAGCTGCAACTTACTTTAGAAGAGATACACTGCAGGCGGGGGCGGTGGCTCACACCTGTAATCCCAGCACTTTGGGAGGCAGAGGCAGAATGTTCACTCTGAGATCAGGAGTTTGAGAACAGCCTGGCCAACATGGTGAAACCCTGTATCTACTAAAAATAAAAAATTAGCTGGGCGTGGTGGTGTGCATCTGTAAACCCGCCCGGTCTGAGGCATGAGAATTGCTTGAACCTGGGAGGCAGGAGGATCACTTGAAGATGGGTATTTGAGACCAGCATGGGCAACAAAATGAGACCTCACTTCTAATAAAATGAAAAACACAGGAGGAAAAAAAAGCTTATGCCAATATCATAAGCTTATGCTATGTCAATGATCTAAGTTCTGGCTACATAATTGAATTTCTTGAATTTGACAAGTCAAAAATTGCGATTACTTTAGAAGCCACCTCACTGTTGCTTCATGTGCAAGTCAGAGATTTGAAAAGTAAGAGGCATTAGAGATGGGGGAAGAAGGCAGTGTCTAAATACACCTCTTCTGTGCCAGTATTCTTCTTGAAAGACTTTCTTTCCTGAAACGTCTTTTGACTTCATCATCACTGAATAAGGAACAATCCAGTGTCTTATACTCAAATTATCCCATGAGTTGAGATTTCATTTATTAGAAAACGTATCATTAATTTATTATTTGAGATGGAATTCCATGTTTGTTGCCCAGGCTGGAGTGCAATGGCGTGATCTCAGCTCACTGCAACCTCTGCCTCCCGGGTTCAAATGATTCTCCTGCCTCAGCCTCCCGAGTAGCTGGGATTACAGGCATGTGCCACCGCCCCCGGCTAATTTTGTATTTTTAGTAGAGATGGGGTTTCTCCGTGTTGGTCAGGCTGGTCTCAAACTCTTGACCTCAGGTGATTCGCCCTCCTCAGCCTCCTAAAGCGCTAGGATTTCAGGAGTAAGCCACTGCTCCCAGTCTGAAAATGTATAATTGTGACTTTAATTTTCAAAAATTACCTTCAGAAAATATCCCCTCTCAGCATGAGGTATTGGCTTTGGATTTAGGTGACCCTTTAATTGCTCAAACCTCTGCTATCCTAATTTATTACATTTTAATTGGTATTGATAATTACTTTTTTTTTCTAATAGATTACCTTTTCTGAATTCCACTCGTGTAAATCCAACCCTAATATTAAAAAGCAATTGGCATGAGAGATTCAAGTAAAATAAAAACATCGTTGATAAAAAAGACCAAAACTATGCCATTCTTCTTTAAAGACAGTTTTAAAATTATAAAGTTTAGACTTTAAAAAAATCATGCGATTCTCCTGTCTCAGCCTCTGCAGAGGCTGCAGTGAGCCAGGATTGTGCCACTGCACTCAAGACTCTGTCTAAAATAAAATAAAATTCTAATATACATAAGAATATAAAGGGGAAGGTAAAAATGTCCTCTACTCTATCTGACCTCTAGTCTCATTCTCTGTCACTGCATAGTCCAATATGGAAGCCAATAGCTACATGTGACTATTCAAACAAAAAAAAATGTTTTTTTGTGAGATGGCATCTCACTGTTGCCCAGGCTGGAGTGCAGTGGATAATCTCAGCTCACTGCAACCTCCATCTCCTAGGTTCAAACAATTCCCCTGTCTCAGCCTCCCTAGTAGCTGGGATTACAGGTGTGTGCCACCAGACCCATCTAATTTTTTTGTATTTTTAGTAGAGGCAGGGTTTTGCTATCTTGGCCAGGGTGGTCTCAAACTCCTGGGTTCAAATGATCCACCTGCCTTGGCCTCCCAAACTGCATTACAGACTTGAGCCACCACACCCAGTGTGAAACTGCAATTTTAAATTCAGTTCCTCACACTAGCTATTATTTCAATTGCTCAACACCCCCACGAGGCTAAAGTCTATCACACCGATAGTGTAGATACCAAGCATCCCATCACAGGAAGTTCACTGGATAGTGCTGCTCTGTAGTAACCACAGCTGGGCACCTGCATGTTTATTATGAGATCTCTCTATTCTAGAGGCAAACTCCTTATCAGATACATGATTCTTCAAAAATTTTTCTCCCATTCTGAGGATATCTTCACCTTCTTAATGGTGTCCTTTAAGGTGCTCAAGTTAGTTTTGATGAAGTCCCATTTATCTATTGTTTTCCTTTGTTGCTTGTGCTTTTGGTGTTGTATCTAAGAAACCATTCCTAAGCCCAACACCACAAAGATCTACTTCTGTTTTTGCTCTTATACTCAGGTCTATGATCCATTCTGAATTAGAATTTGTAACGGGGTAGGAGGTAGGGATCCTTTTGCTATGCATGTAGCTACCAGTTGTCCCAGCACTGCTTATTGAAAAGACAACTCTTTCTCTATTGAATGGTATTAGCATCCTTGTTGAAAAGAAAATGATCAGAAATATACAAGTTTATTTCTGGATGTTCAGTTCCACTCCTTTGATCAATATGTCTATCCATATGCCTACATTGTCTTACTGTAGTTTTGTAGCACATTTTGAAATTGTCAAGTCTTCCAACTTTGTTCTTTTCCAAGATTTTTTGGCTATTCTGGGTCCCCTGCATTTCCATATCAACTTTATCAGTTTGTCAATTTCTGCAAAAAATACAGTTAGGATTTTGATAGGAATTGTGTTGAATCTGTAGACTAATTTGGGCAGCACTGCCATCTTACCTATATTAACTCTTTCAATCCATAAACATGGGTGTCATTCCATTTATGGATCTTAATTTCTCTAAACATTTTGTAATTTTATTCTTCTTGATGCTACTGTATATAGGATGTCCTTATTCTCGTTTTCAGAATGTTTGTTGTTAGTATAGCTATAAAACTGATTTTTGTATATTTGATCTTGTATTCTGCAACCTGTTGAACTCATTTATTACTTTACGGGTTCCTTAGCATTTTCTATGTACAAATATTTATGAACTGTGAATACATATAGTTTCACCTCTTTTGCAGTATAGACAGCTTTTCTTTTTCTTGCCTAATTGCTCTGGCTAGAACCTCAAGTACAATACTGAATAGAAGTAGTGTGAGTGAGCATCCTTGTTCTTATTCCCAATCTTAAGGGGAAAACATGGAGCGTTTAGTCTATCACCATGAAGTATGATGTTAGGTGTGGGCTTTTCATAGATGTTGTATTTATCATATCTAGGAAGATTCCTTTTATTCCTAGTTTGTTGAGTGTTTTTATCTTGAAAGGGTTTTGGATTTTATCCAGTGCTGTTTCTGTCTCTCTTAAGACAATCTATGTGGGGTTTGTGCTTGATTAAATCTGGTACAGTTGATCCTCATTATTCACGGTTATGTATTCGTCAATTTACCAACTTGCTTAAATTTATTTATAACCCTCAAATTGATATTTGTGACACTTTTGTGGTCATTTGTGGATATGTGTAAATAGGTGAAAAAATTGAGTCACTCAATTCACACGTTCCCAGCTGAGGATGAACAAGATGATGCTCTGCCTTCCTGTTTCAGCCTCATAGAGAAATAACTGGAGGATGGAAATGGCAGGGGTAATTCAGTGTAGTATAAGAAGCTCTGGTTCTGGGGTCAGCTGGACAGGGTTTGAATTTCAGTTCTGGCACATGTTTTAGTGGGGTGTGTCAGGTATGTCACTTAACACTTCTGATACCTCACTGTGACTTCTGTAAAACAGAATCTGCTAGAATGAAGCGTTTTAAGAATTCAAGCTCATAATTTGCATTACATAAGCATATGTATACACACACAAACACACATTCTCCTAAAAGCAGTCGTTCCATATTTAATTCAGTGTTGGAGAATATTTTGTAGAACATAATTACTGTGAATGAGAACTGACTGTATATTAGCTTATTATTATTATTATTTTTTTTTACATGTTGAACCAACCTTGAATTCCTGGGATAAATTCCACTTGGTCATGATGTATAATCCTTTTTATATGTTGCTAGATTCAGTTTGCTAGTATTTTGTTAATGTTTTTATGTTTGTATTAATAAGGAATATTGGCTTATAGTTTTCTTGTGATGTCTAGTCTGGTATCAGGGTAATACTGATCTCATAGAATAAGTTGGGAAGTGTTCTACTTTAGAAAGACTTTGTAAAAAAAAAAAAAATTAGTACTAATTTTAATGTTTGGTAGAATTCAGCAGGGAAGCCATCTAGGCCTGGGATTTTCTTTGTGAGACTTCTAACATTACAAATTCAGTATTTTTCCTTGTTAGTGCCAATTGTATTTTTAACCAACTTTTCGGGAAAACCAGAAATGATAAGAATATTATCTCATTAGGCCAGTAAATTTCAAGAAGAAAACACATATTATCAAGGAAGATGCTAAATATCTGGAAAATTCAGCGAGGCTGCTATGAAAATTAACCATTATATCTTGATTCTTAGCCTCTGCTAGATCTAGCTTTAACAAACATTTTGTTATTTCTCATGTGGTTTCATAATCTTATGAACAAGAAATTTCAGCCTGTTCTACATCAGATTTATATACAAACCTCTTAAGTAAAACTTGCAGCAAACTCCTATAATCCAAAACTAAAGTTTGTACATTCCTTAATACATAGATATGTATCTCTCTCTACTTATATATATATATATATATATATAAATATATTTCACTCTATCTACAAAAATAACACTTATCTCAGAAGCTGTCAGGAAGGCAGTGTGTAGTGGAAACAGTGGAATAGAATTCTGGTGCCAGCTCTAACTTAGATAAAATGCCTTTATGTGTTTCTCCCATTGAAGAAATTAGGTTATGCCTGGTGATCAGCAAGGTTCTTTTTGGTATTAAAAATACAATGACTTATTCTACAATAATGCTATTCCCATTGCTCTTACTTCAGAGTGGTCACAATGAAAATATTTTGCATATACATATAAACATACCCCCGAACTTCAATTGTACAGAACTAATCAACCCATTCACAAAATCTTAGAAGAGGAAGTCTGTGATTAAATAATATAATTCCAACATTTCAAAGTCCTGAAGTTTGCTATGAAACAGTTTCTACTATTCTTTCTCTACATATACAGATTTGCCTTTTCACAATGTCTCACTTTATGTTAAGTACAGTACTATTTCACATGAGGCATCTATAATTATGTAAACCTTCAAAAATGAGGTCATTTTTCAGAAATTCTGAGCCTGTCAGAGAAACTAAATGGTATTTCATCAGTTGTCTCTACTGGCACATTACTTCTACTAAAATGACATGCAGAATGGTGAGCAAAACTTGAAATAAATGCATCTGGAGTCCGGCTGCAGTGACAGCTATCTGCTGGCGTAACATTACTTGGATCACCAGGATGTGAATGGTAAACACCATGGAATGGGTCTTGCAATGAGTGATAATGCCCTGCTCCTCCTGAGGTGGTGGCAGAACTCTGGTAAGGACCATTAGACATAAGACAAGTTTGAAAGCAAGTCTTCCTTCCCAAACCTCGATGCATGTCTAATTTAGCAATGAGAGGTTTCCCAACATTCACCTCCTGCTTGTCCTCTACAGTATCTTCCAATCCTGAGTACTGATACGATAAACATACTGTGAAGACTAGATGTTCCTGCAAAGGCAAAAAAAAATCTGGTTTATTATTGGCATCAACAGGAAATATATAGTAATCTGAAAAAATATTATTCATTCCCCCACACCACACATCCACTTGCTCTCCTATCCCAGGTTCCACATCCTCAAGGCATCCTTTTTATCTCCCCTAAACTGAGAAACACCAGCTCTCATCACCTTCCTCTTCCTTCATGCAATACTTACAACAAATTTAGTAGAATTTCTAATTCTTACTATTGTTGGTAGTCAAAATGAAGGAGACCTGATATTCCAGATGAACAGTGAAAACATATTTTCCAAGCAGTGTGGCTTAGGAAACTTATCCTTCCCTATTATTAGAGATGGGGAATTATCCTTTAATTAAAAAAATGAACTGGGCCGGGTGTGGTGGCTCAAGCCTATAATCTATAATTCCACCACTTTGGGAGGACGAGGCAGGTGGATCATTTGAAGTTAGTTAGGAGTTCAAGACCAGGCTGGCCAATGTGGTGAAACCCCGTCGCTACTAAAAGTACAAAAAATTAACTGGGCATGGTAGTGTGTACCTGTAGTCCCAGCTACTTGGGAGGCTGAGGCGTAAGAGTCGCTTGAGTCCAGGAGGTAGAGGTTGCAGTGAGCCAAGACGCCACTGCTGCACTCAAGCCTAGTGACAGAGTGAGACACCATCTAAAAACAACTTTTTATTTTTTGAGACAGAGTCTTGCTCTGTCACCAGGTTGGAGTGCAGTGGTACAATCTCAGCTCACTGCAACCTCTGCCTCCCGGGTTCAAGCGATTCTCCTGCCTCAGCCTCCCGAGTAGCTGGGACTACGGGCTTCGCCAACATGGCAGGCTAATTTTTTGTATTTTTAGTAGAGACGGGATTTCACCATGTAGGCCAGGATGGTCTCGATCTCTTGACCTCGTGATCCACCTGCCTCAGCCTCCCAAAGTGCTGGGATTAAAGGCATGAGCCACTGTGCCTGGCCCCAAAACAACTGGTCTTATGCCAGTTTTATAAAAAAAAAAAAAGCTTAAGCTGTTTTTAAAGTATTATAATCTGTAATCATAGGTGGAAAATATAACTGAATCAGATAACGGGCTAACTTTTTAAGAGAAGAAAGGATTTTAAGTAGATGAGCTCTAAACAGCATTACAACAGGTTTATGTGTGTAATTCTTAATCATGCCCATTCCATTTCCTGAGTTTTGGCTGATACAGTTGTAAACAAATTAAAATCTCAATTTTTGCAAAGAAAAGCTTTCATTACAACATTCAACATGCAGAACTAGCTTCTCATTTGTAAGTCAACTAGAAATAAAAAAATTGAAATTCCAATTCTAATTTGCTATATATTTAGTTATAGAACTAGGAAATGATTACTTGAAAATCTCAACATATTTAAAAGTAGAATATGGAGCCGGGCATAGTGGCTCACATCTGTAACCTGAGTGCTTTGGGAGTCCAAGAAGGGAGGATTCCTGAGGCCAGGAGTTCAAGTTTGGCTTGGGCACCATAGTGAGAGCCCTTCTTTACGAAAAATTTAAAAAAATTAGTGTGGTGGCTCATGCCTGCAGACTCAGCTGCTTGAAAACCTAGGGTGGCAGGATTGTCTGAGACCAGGAGTCTGCAGTTACAGTATGCTATCTTCGTGCCACTGCACTCCAGACTGGGTGACAGAGTAAGACCCTGTCTCTAAAAAAAGAAGAATATGCTTTAGGCTGGTTGCAGTGGCTCACGCCTGTAATCCCAGCACTTTGGGAGGCTGAGGCAGGCGGACCACCAAGTCAGGAGTTCGAGAGCAGCCTGACCAACATGGTGAAACCCCGTCTCTACTAAAAATACAAAAATTAGCTGGGGCTTGTGGTGCACGCCTGTAATCCCAGCTACTTGGGAGGCTGAGGCAGGAGAATCACTTGAACCCAGGAGGCGGAGGTTTCAGTGGGTTGAGATCGCGCCACTGCGCTCCACCCTGGGCAACAGAGCAAGACTCTGTCTTAAAAAAAAGAAAAAGAATATGCTCTATGTTCCTAATTTTTCAGCAATATGGAGGGTAAGCACGAATAAAGTCCTCTGCCCACCGTCAGAAACAGAATATAAAAAGGGTCACTGATAGGACCTTCAGTAGATTGGTTATCTCTAGTTTAATACTCGATAAGGCAGCATATCTATGGTCTATGCCAAAATAAATTTCCAGTTTTGTAAAGTTCTCCATTAGAAGCTATCAACAGAAAAGGTAGTAACCTTTAATTTTTGCAGTGAACTGAGTCTGGTATAGAGGCAATGCTTGGGAAGATCCTTTGATACCAAGTAGCTGCCAGTTTCTTCAGGAGTGCCTTTATTTGCATCTTTTGGATCAATATCTAGGTCCTGTAAAAGAAAAATCAGTGACAGTTAATAAAATCAGTGAAAGCCACAATATAATCTAGCACATATGACGTCTTAACTGATACTGTTCTCTCATGAATTTTGGCCTCTTGTGAATTTTGGTAAGCCCAAAATTATTTATCCAAGACTAAATGAAAACAACAATCTATGGTTATAATAGGAATTCTCAACTCTGTACTAAGCCATTTAAAAAGTAAAAGTGAGCTCTGAAAGAGTTTCAAATGACTCCTAGAAATGCTTCTTGGGCTACTCAAGTTTCCTCTTAAGCAGAGAGTGTCCCATTATTGTTTGATGCTTGGATTCTCTCCTCTTAATCATCACTTTTGGGAAGGTGCAGAGAAATTTATATAATTAGAATATTTAAGAAAGATAAATAAGCAGACTTTTCCTTTTCCTTTTTTTTTTTTTTGAGATGGAGTTTCACTCATGTTACCCAGGCTGGAGTGCAATGGCGCAATCTCAGCTCACCGCAACCTCCACCTCCTGGGTTCAGGCAATTCTCCTGCCTCAGCCTCCTGAGTAGCTGGGATTACAGGCACGCACCACCATGTCCAGCTAATTTTTTGTATTTTTAGTAGAGACGGAGTTTCACCATGTTGACCAGGATGGTCTCGATCTCTTGACCTGGTGATCCACCCGCCTCGGCCTCCCAAAGTGCTGGGATTACAGGCTTGAGCCACCGCGCCCGGCCGACTTTTCCTTTTTCTTTAGAGCCAACCCCAAGGCCAAGAGGGTTCTGCTCCTCTTGTGAGAAGCCCACAGGGCTCCCCCTTGCTCAACACCCCAGGAAGCCTATCTGGGCTCTGTGCTGCTGAGGCTAGAGGTGTAGGGTGGCCACTGAATTCTGGGGTTTGGTGCTAGACCATGTACTCTCACATGAAGCAATACCCTCCACAAAGCCTCTATCAGTAATAAAAGTGATATTCTGGGTTTCTGCGGGTCTTACTCCTTGCTTGCATCTCAGTTTGTCACACTCATGTAGGAAACAGGGGTACTATTTACTGGCTTCTTTAGACTAATGTAAAATAAATATCATACCTAAATGTTTGAAAAGAATAGAACTAGATTTCTATTATTCCAGTGATCATAACTTGACAAGACTTAAAAACTATTGTTTCCAATATAAGTTATAACTGTTTAAAAGGAAGTTATTCTTGACATATTTATAGCACATTTTATTCCTTCACATTTGTTATCCTGTTTAAGATATGAGAAATTAAAGGCATCTTTCTTAAGTAAACTTTAGACATTTCTAAATCTGATAAGCTTTTTGGCCATTAGTAAATATTATGACCAGTGTTACTAAACTATGAACAAATATACACACTTATATATCAATATGCATATTTCCTATATGTTTAATAAGTGAATTTGTCACTGTATTTTAAATAAGAGAAAAAGAGAGACTCACAAGTGGGAAATCAGTAACGTAGGCATCACACATTATTATCTCCGGTGGTCTGTAAACTATACTTGTATAGATTATCATGACATTGGAAAACTCAGCTGCAAATCCTAATTGAATCTGAACACCACAGTCAAACTTAAGACACATACTTTCTGGAAGTTCTGAAAAAGAACAAATAAGAATAACTTTGGTAGATTTCCTGATAAGAGGCACATATTTATGAAAGAGAATATGGTTAGCCTTTCTTTTGCTTAAAAACATGAATCATATTGTTTAAACACACATTTTTAAACACACATTTAAAAAAAATAAAGCTCAATACTCTGCTGGCCAAACAAAATCTTTCATTTACCATTTGCTCATAGTTCTTACCCATCTGTATATATAATTTTTATTGTGGCAATCAAAAATATGCATACAATTATAGACATATTTTCACTGTTGCCTCAGTTTGTATGACCAGACTACATTTTTTTGAGATGGAGTCTCGCTCTGTTGCCAGGCTGAAGTGCAGTGGTGTGATCTTGGTTCATGGCAACCTCTGACTCCCTGGCTCAAGCGATTCTCCTGCCTCAGCCTCCCTAATAGCTGGGATTACAGGCACATGGCACCAGGCCCAGCTAATTTTTGTATTTTTAGTAGAGATGGGGTTTCACCATGCTGGCCAGGATGGTCTCGAACTCCTGACCTTGTGATCTGCCTGCACTGGCCTCCCAAAGTGCTGGGATTATAGGTGTGAGCCACCACGCCTGGCCCAGGACCAGAATTTTTAATAAAGCACAATGTCACTGAAAGGCCACACTGTAGTTTAACAATTCTGTTAACTCTTGAATTATAATACTTCCAGGTTTTATTGTTTTTCTATCATAGTTAATATTTGTTTGTGTATATGTAATGCTTTAAGATTGTTAGATATAGCTATGTGATTGTTCCTTTACATATGGGACAAATTATTTTCAATTTACAGGGAATATAAAGTTTTACCATAACACATCCAAAACAGTATTAATAACTTTTAAAATATTTGTCTAACTTGATGGGATTAAAAAGTAGAAAGATATAGTTTTAATTATTCCATAATTACTTAAATTAGCCATTTTTAAGATTTTTCTCAGTATACTTCTAGGAGTGTGGATTATTGAATTTGCATCATTTGCTTGCTTACTGAGGAGAGTCTTAATGTTTTTTCCTCTTACCTTTTTGTATGAGCTCTTTATTATTAAAAAATATTTAAAAACTACCTACTTAATTAAATTTGTTACAAATACTTTTTTTTTTTTTTTTTTTTTGAGATGGAGTCTCGCTCTGTCACCAAGCTGGAGTGTGGTGCTGTGATCTCAGCTCACTGCAACCTCTGTCTCTTGGGTTCAAGTGATTCTCCTGCCTCAGCTGCCTTGGTAGCTGCAACTACAGGTGCATGTCACCACATCCAGCTAATTTTTTTGTATTTTTAGTAGAGATAGTGTTTTACTATGTTGGCCAGGATGGTCTTGATCTTCTGACCTCGTGATCCTCCCACCTCAGCCCCACAAAGTGCTGGGATTACACCATGCCTGACCTGTTACAAATACTTTCTCTGACCTTTTCGTTTCATGAGGTTTTGTTTACTGTTGATCTTTACCGCTATAATTTTGTTATTGTTTGTTGTTTAGATCTTTTATAGAGAAAAGACAATTTCAATTAATTCTCCAGTTATCTGGAATGGTGAGATATTTATAGCATTTTACATTTTAATGTGCTTTAATATGTTAATTTACCAAAAATATATATTGGAGAACAATTTCTTTTCTTTTTTTTTTTTAAGACAGTTTTGCTCTTGCTGCCCAGGCTGGAGTGCAATGGTGCGAGCTTGGCTTACTGTAACCTCTAACTCCTGTGTTCAAGCGATTCTCCTGGCTCAGTAACCAGAGTAACTGCAATTACAGGTGCTCAGCTAATTTTTCTGTTTTTAGTAGACAGGGAGTTTCACCATGTTGGCCAGGCTGGTCTCGAACCCCTGACCTCAGGTGATGCACCCATCTCGGCCTCCCAAAGTGCTGGGATTACAGGTGTGAGCCACCAAGCCTGGCCAAGAACAAAAATTATTGTAAAAATAAAGATATTTTATGGAACTTCAATAAATACAATTATAAGAGACTCACAGAATAGATACTTGGACTCAGAAAATCCAAAATATTTCAATCAGTAATTTAAACATATTTTTTCAGTAAGCCATATACAGTTACCCAGAGGTAATTAAGCTACAGATTGATTTTCACCTCATTTTCTCTGTTGATCAACCTACTGATCAAGTGTCCAAGAAAGGATGCTGAGTTATATTAATAATCACAAGTACAGAGGACTTGCTGAGTGCCATGCTCATTTCTACCTGTGCACTCATTCAATCCCAATAACCTCTGAAGCAGGTACTATTTACTTTCTTTTTGAGATGGAGTCATGTTCTGTTACCCAGACTGGAGTGCAGTGGCACAGTCTCTGCTCACTGCACTGCAACCTCTACCTCCAAGGTTCAAGTGATTCTCTTGCATCAGTGCCTAGTAGCTGGGATTATAGGAACAAACCACCAAGCCCTGCTAACTTTTTGTGTTTTTAGTAGAGACAAGGTTTTGCCATGTTGCCCAGGCTGGTCTTGAACTCCTGACCTCAGGTGATCCACCTGCCTCAGCCTCCCAAAGTGCTAGGATTACAGGTGTGAGTCACCACACCCGGTCTGAAGCAGATACTATTTCTTATTCACATGTTATAGATAACACATTCATAGAGTGGTAGAGACTGGGTCAGAACCCAAATCCATGATTTTTGACAGCTACACACTTTAACAGGTCACAATACAGGAGAATCTAAGGGATTGTGTATTAGACAAATGGAAAATTAACCTATTTTTAAAATAGAAAAATTTTTAAATGGTCATTTTAATTTTACCAATAATGAAAATAATGGCCTAAAGAATTTGATATTTCCAACATCAAATAAACCAGTGTAATATCCATAATTGAAACATCTGTTTGGTTTGAGATTTGCCTAGCAGGCCAAAATATTTTCACTGTAAAACTGGGAGGAAAGTTAGTTATTCAGAAGAAAAAAAACTATACGATTTAACATAAGTATATTATAGATGAAACAAAAAACAGACTTTACCATACCATGAGCCTTGGCCCACTGTAGATTCCGCACCAGAGATTCTGCAGAATATTCTGTTCCCTGTATTGGATCAGTAAGTGCTCTCTTCTCAGATAAACTACTTCGAATCTCTAGAGCCTGTTTGCCTTTGGTAAGGTGACACTTACCCATATCTAAAAGATATGAAAAGAAATATTATTTTTTTGAGATGGAATCTCGCTCTGTCACCCAACCCAATCTGGAGTGCAGTGGTATGATCTCAGCTCACTGCAACCTCTGCCTCCTGGGTTCAGGCAATTCTCTGCCTCAGCCTCCCAAATAGCTGGGATTACAGGTGCCTGCCACCATGCCTGCCTAGTTTTTTGTATTTTTAGTCTTAAACTCCTGACCTCATGATCCACCTGCCTCTGCCTCCCAAAGTGTTGGAAACACCATGTTTGGCCAATACTATTTTTAAGACCACCAATTCTTATGTTTTAAATATTTAGGCTAAGAACTATCCTATGTTATCAGGTTACATTCTCAGTATCATTTATTCACTCAACAAATATTTCCTGAGCACCTACTATGTGCTAGACATAGCAGGCATGTTTTAATTTTTACTTGTGTAGGTATTCCTAAATAGTATATGCCAATGTTTTACATTTTTGAATTCAACAAAAATGTTACATGTATGTCTTTGTAATGTGCCATTTTCCTTCAACATGTTTTAGATACAGACTAATGTATATGGATACACATCAGTTTAAATTTAGAACTATCATTCTTTGTTATAGTTTATCTTACTTCTGTCTACTATGTTATAAATTAACAATAGTAAGGTTCTTTTAAAAAAAGAGAGACAAAAATATACAGTGATCCAGAACAAAGTCTAAGTTAAATCAACCTGTTAGGGGTTAAAAGGAGACACCAAGTATTGTAAAAGTACATTAAAATTAGTATTTGTTGGAGAAGAAAAGACATAAAAAGGAAAATGAGCCAAATCAAAAAATTAGATGGTAAAAACAAATACAAAAAAATAACAAATGCAAATGAACTTAATTTACTCATTAAAAGACTCAGATTGGATTTTAAACAATTTGCTATATGATGCCTCCAAAAGCTACAGTAAAGCAGAATGATGACATGAAACGTTTGAAAGCAAAAGTGTAAAAAATAACATATTAGGTCAGCAAAAAGGAAGCTGGTATGGCTCCATTATGATACAAAAAGACAAAAAGCATTATTTGGAATGGAGGCATCACTACATAATAATAAAATGTTCAATGCAGTAAGAAAATATAAGCATTTAAAGCACAATAAGATAGTCATGTATGAAGTAAAAATTGCCATAATTACAAGAAAAATTCAGTAAATTGAGAGATTTCAACATCTCTCTCAATTATTGATCAAAAAGAGAATCAGCAGAAATACAGAACTGAACAAAACAAAAATTAATACGCCAAACGTAATGGGCATACATAGAACTCTACAATCAGTTACTATAAAAAATATCAATTTTTCTCAAGTACACATGCAAAATTGACAAAATTTCATCTTTTACTTGGCCATAATGAAAACTCATAAATTTCAAAGCATGGCAACTAGACAGACTTTATTCGATCACAAAGCAATTAAGGTAGAAATAAAAACCAAAAAGCTAAATAAAAATTCCTGCCATGTTTGAAAATTAAAGACAGTATTATATAACTTAAAGGTCAAGGAAAAAGTAGAAATTAAAAAATCTAAACTTGTAGGATGTGATGAAAGTGATGTTTGAAGAGAGGCCTAGAAACTTAAATTGGAAAAAACAGGCTAAAAGTGAACGAACTATTTATGATGTTAGAAAAAGATTAAATACAAGGCAAGACACAAATAAACAGAAGTTAATGATACAGAAAACAATAAAAAAGTAGAAATCAACAGAGCCGAAGATTGGCTCTTCAATACAAAATAGCACAATGGGCCAAAGCTGGCAATAAAGGAAAAAGGAAAGCAGGTACAAGTAACGCTGATGAAAAGGGGTGCATAACTACAGAGAAAGCGGACATTGAAGAATACCATTAGAAATAGGGGCAACTAAATGACAACAAATCTGAAAACTGCCCAAATTCCTAGGAAAATATAACTTATCAAAATTGACTCAAAAAGGAAATGAAAAGCCTACATGGTAAAAGAAATATTCAAGATATTAAAGCAGTAGTTAAAAATCTTCTACCAAAAACAAAACAAAACAAAAATCCTAAACTGGTTTATGGGCAAGTTCTCCCATAAACGTTAGGAAACAGATCATAATTTACACAAAATTTCCCAGTAAACAACAGGGTATACTTCTGTATGAGACTTCTCCAGAGAAGCAGTGTGTGTCTACGTGCGTGTGTGTGTGTGTGTGTGTGTGTGTGTGTGTGTGTGTGTGTACACATAGAGGGAGAGTGAGAAGAGGAGATTCACTTAAGGTATTGGTTCATGAAATTGTGGCGGTGCAAGTCTGAAATCTGCAGGGCAGGCAGGCAGGGTGGGGAGCAGAGAAGAGTTGTAGTCTGAGCCCTAAAGGCAGGCTGCTGGCAATCTCCTTGCTTGTGGGAGGTCAGTCTTTGCTCCAGTAAGGCCTTCAGCTAACTGGATGATGCCCATCCACACTATGGAGGGCAATCTGCTTTACTCAAAGTCCATCAATTTAAACTTTAATCTCGTCCAGAATAACGGTGGATCCATCACATCTTGAATAATCTAAATAACTAAATAAATGAAATATCTAAATAACTAAATAATTTAAATAAATAAACTAAATACCTTGGCACTGAGGCCTGGCAAAAGTTGACATAAAATCAACCATCACAACCTCCATCTCATTCTACAAGGCCAGCATAACAATGATACTCCATATGCCACTGATACTGCTAACACTGATACCACTAAATACTAATTTTTTTTTCTCATAAAATTAAACCAAATACTATAAGAAAGTAAAATTACAGGCCCATTTCCCATATGAAAATTCTAAACAAAATGATAGCAAATTAAATCTAGTAGTGTATTAAAAATATATCCCAATGAAAATGATTTATCTCAAGTTGGATTAATGTTAGACTATCCATTAATTTAACTCACCACATTAAGAAACTGAAAAAGAAACATCCTATCATCTTCTTCATAGCTGCAGAAAAACCATTTAATCTTGTTCAACATTTATTCATAATAAAAATTTTCAAAAAAATTAGGTGAAGACAACTTCCCAAACTCAATAAACAGTATTAATAAAAAACTTACAATATTATTCCAAATGTGAAAATATTAGCAGTATTCCCTTTAAAGTCAGAAACAAGACAAGGATGCCCACAACTACCACTTCTATTTCCATAGTGTCTTAGAGGTCCTAGCTAGTATCATATTAAGAACCCAGATAACATTCCTCTAAATCAATAGGCCAAAAAAAAAAAAAAAAAAAAAAAAAGAATCCCACACAGTAGAAAAATGGACAAATGACATGAACAGATGTTTCACATAAGATATACATATAGCTATTAAAAATAACAATGTTCAGTATCACTAGTGGTTAGGGAAAACCAAATCAAGACCACATGAGAAACTATTTAACATGTGACTGGCAAAAATATAAAAGTCTGACTTTCAAGTGATGGATAGAGTACAGATTCACGTTATCTTTTGCTGGCTGAGGGGAGTGGGGTAAATGTGAACTCGGCAACCACTTTACAAAACTGTCTGGCATTCCCTCTTAAAATTGAATACTGTCACACCCTATGACCCAGCAATTCCAAGTCCTAGAATTACACTGCAAAGAAATTCTTGCATACATATTCCAGGAGACATATACAAGACTGTTACAATAGCACTGTTCACAACAGCAAAAACCCGCAACTAGCTCAAATGCTCACCAACAGGTGAGTAGTTGAAAAAAACTGTAGTATGTTTGCATAATAGAATATTACATAGTAGATAAAATGAAAAAACTACAGTCATGCAACAATGTGGATCAATCTTAGCAAAATAATAACTAGAAAAATTCTAGTCCCAAAAGACTACATACAGCATAATACTGTTTTATAAAGTTAAAAGCAAACTTTTTTGGGGTGTATATATAAACTCAAAAAAACTAAGAAGAAAAAGGAATGTAAGTTTAGAATGGTGGTTATCATGCAGTGGGAGAAGGGAAGAGGGTTTCTATAATTAAATGTAGATTACTATCAAGGTCCTATATTCATACTGAATATCCACACACAATAAAAACAAAAGTATATTCAATACTTCTAATAATGCTGTCCTGTATAACACAAAATAAAAATCGGGGGTTACAGACTGATGGCTGCAGCTTTATAACAACCAATTTATCTCATATTTTGTTTTCCTAGCACACAGTTGAAATTGGTAAAAGGGCTGGCCAATGGTGGGTCACACCTCTAATCCCAGCATTTTGGGAAGCTGAGTTGGGTGGATCAGTTGAGGCCAGGAGTTCAAGATAAGCCTGGCCAACATGGCGAAACCCTGTCTCTACCAAAAATACAAAAAATTAGCTAGGCATGGTGGTGCATGCTGAGAGTCCCAGTTACTGGACTTGGGAGGTTGAGGCCAAAGAATCATTTGAACCTGGGAGGCAGAGGCTGCAGTAAGCCAAGGTTGTGCCACTGCACTCTAGCCCGAGTGACAGAGTGAGACTGTCTCAAAAAAACTAAAAAGAAATCAATAACATGTTTATTTTCCCCTTCGACTGCTTGGCTTATAAACTCTGAATACATTTTTCCCTCTTTTTTTTTGAGACAAGGGTTTGCTCTGTCGCACATGCTGGAGAGCAGTGGCATGATCATACTTACTACTGTCTCAAACTCCCAGGCTCAAGCAATCCCACCTAAGCCTGGCTAATTTTTAAAATTTTTATAGAGATGGGAGTCTCACAATGTTGCCTAGGCTGGTCTCAAACTTCTGTGCTCGTGATTCTCCTGCCTCAGCCTCCCCAACTGCTGGAATTACAGGCATGAGCCACTGCACCTGGCCCGAATTTAATTGAGATGGGGTCTTGCTGTGTTGCCCAGACTGGTCTTGAACTCCTGGGCTCAAATAATCCTCCTACCTCGACCTCCAAAAGTGCTGGGATTACAGGTGTGAGCCACATGCCCAGCCACAGAATAATTTTTAACTAATCCAGAAGATCCAAAGGGAGAAGCAGCGAAGTTTTGTTTCAAAGTTGAATGACTTGTGAAAAATTTTGCACAACTACTTTTTGCTCTTTGCTACTAAGACAGGGGTCAGACATAAAGCACACAAAACTTAAAATAAGGCCTGGATTTAACCATATTATTTATCATGATATATCATTGCACAAAAGAAGTAAGTAAATCATGATATTATTAGGCCTTTACTTATTTTGTACGATGAGTTGGCCATTCCCCACGAAGGGCACAGTGTGGACAGCACTAACTGAGTGTGCTCTGTGTACACTGCAGTGTGGTCTTGCCTGGGCAACTGCAGTTAAGCAGACATGGTGGAACTGAAAAAGATCAGCAAAAAGCAAAATTTTCCTAAGACTATAAGAAGTTCAAATATCCTCACAGCATATATCAAGATGCCATTCATTGCTATGACAATTTAGTAAATATCATATATGGGTGAGCATGGGGCTTACAGTTAAAATTATACTTAAAAATGAAATTGAAATAAAATACTTTAGAGTTTCTGGAGCACCTTACTGGATCTCAGTTTGAATATAACTGACATAATCCAAAAGTTTTCTTTTTAAGCAGCAGAACTTTTTCTTCAAATGTGAACTTAAGCAGCCCAACGTATAAACAAAAGTAGAACTTCTCTGGCTGAAGCAGGAGGGTGGCAGGAAGTCCAATATTATGTTGGTTATGTTAAATGCAAAGGCGGCTAAGTCAAGTGATATAACTAAAATAGCTACACAGATAAAAACATGAACATAAATATGGCTGACAGTGGTCAAACAACTTATACCCAAACTGCCATCACTGGGAACATCCATGAAAACTCCATTTTCTAGTGGTGCTAGTTTGTAAAAGAATTACCTTCTTAATGTTTTTTATTTTATTTTGGAGACAGAGTCTCGCTATGTTGCCCAGATGGCTCGTCTTGAATTCCTGGCCTTAAGTGATCTTCCTGCCATGGCTTCCCAAAGTGCTGAAATTACAGCTTGAGGACCATGCCTGGCCAAGGTACCTTCTTTTTGCTATGGCTTATAAAATGTTTTTTTTTCAAAAAACACAGTCCAATCTGTCGATATAATAGGTACTTATTCAGCATCTGACATGTTCATAGCATTATACCAGCAAGCAGGGAAAGAACAGATAGAAGATGTGGCATTAGACTCCCCTAGGATCACATCCTTAAATCATGATTTTAAAACTACTAAGTTCATAAAGGATAAAAATGAACTCAGCTTTTCCCAGCAGTGTGTAAACATTTCTGCAAAGTGTTCTCTCCCTCATCCTGGGAGAGACTGATCACTGGACAACTCTTCACCACCCCTCCACACCCCCTACCCAAAATAAGATTTGCTAGCACCAAGGTACTGGGCATAGAAACAAAGTAGAGCTCTAAGGGTTCAACTTCATTTCGTGACTGTGCTTGGGCTTAGCCTTGTAGTCTACATAATGCTGCACAGATGGTGGAGAGCTATGTCAACACGGAAGGAAAGACGACATCAAATAGCAAGAGTGTTGTGGAAAGTTATATTAATATAAAAATTGTTGTATAAAGTAGATACTAATTCTAAATCCACACAACAACAGTAAGAATAAAACAATCACCAGAGAGGGAACCCTGAATAGGTATATCTCCTCCTTTTTCTGAGTAGTTTTCTCTTTTTATTTACCTTCTGCAACTTCATCCAGTAACACGGTAATTTTCTTCTCTTCTAATAATCTATCTTTTAAAAATTTCATAAAAATTCCATTTGCCAATCCAGAATGCTGGATTTCAAAAGCTTCTGCTCCTTGACACCTTAAAAACAGAAAAAGACATTAAACCAGGCACAGAAAGGCAGATACTGTATGTTCTTGATTATATGTGGATGCTAATAAAAATGAACTCGGAGAAGCAGCCAGCAGAATTGTTACCAGAGGCTGGGGCGTGGGAACAGTGGGGGGAATGTTTCTCAGGAGGAAAAAATGGTAAGTATTTGAGGTGATATGTTAACTAACTTGATTCAATCATTCCACATTGAATATGTACATCACAGCATATCTTTGTATCCCATAAACATATACAATTATAACTTGTCAATATCAAAAATCATTTTTAAATAAGAAAACATTAGAAAACACTTGCCACATGGAACTTCTGTATACACTGATGAGCCTCATTTTCTCTTCTGTCTCTCACATGACATCGGTAATTGAATAATTAAGCTTTAAGCAGGAACTATATGCTTTTGGCTAAATAGTAAGATACCAAGATATGGAATGCAAAGTCAACGATTTAAAATTTTCTACAAAGAATATCGAGGAGGTAAATTTATGCCTACATGTTGATAGGTATTTTCTAGGCCTCTAATCTATAATCAAAAAGACCTCGGGAGCCAGGCACAGTGGCAAATGCCTGTAGTCCCTGCAACTCAGAAGTCTGAGACAGGAGGATCATTTGAGCCCAGGAGCAGCGAGCTATGACTGTGCCTCTGCACTCCAGCCTGGGTGACAGGGTAAGATCCCTGCTCCTAAAAAGCAACAACAAACAAAAAGACATCAAAGAATGAAGGAATCTTTAACATAAATATAAAAGTTTCTTACGTGGCATATCCAAACACAATATTGGCAGTGACTTTTAGTGCATCCAAGATTGGAATAGTATCATCGTAGTCATTTCTGTTTAAGGGAGGCAGAGAAGAACAGAAATATGAAAAGTTAAAGGGCGTTCTTAAAAGTATAAATAATGAGAAAATACAACACTATTTTAGAATACATAATTTAAAATTATAGATCTAAAATTTTTCATCTAGGTAGCCATGTATCTACCAAAAATAACCCAGGACTCCTAAACTATTAAGACAGCAGACAGTCATATTTTTTCTTATTAGCTTTAAAACGAGTTGCATTTGAACTCTGGCACTGAATTTTGATTGGTAAATGCTGAGCAAGCAAAAAATAGTTAAATCTAGAAGAACAGTCATTGGTTCTATTCCTTAGTAAGGCAATGGCAGACAAATGGGATCCAAACCTCCAAACATCTGCTTCAGCTACTCATTCTGTGTCTGCAAGACCAGAAGTCCTAACTCCATGGGTGTTGGTTTCATTAATTCCTATTTTAGTATATGTGCTGCCAAAGCAAGCACGGTTTCATTAATTCCTGAGGGAATAACTATAGTGATTATTAAAGACATTTGAAGACATTCTGGAGCGTTGAATCCCCTGTAGTATGAGTAAATGCCCATGCCAGTTAGTTCATTTGTATTCTATAGCAATAGGAAGAATTAAAAAAATTAGATCTACATGGAGTAAATGAACATATTTTCCTTTAGTTTTGTTCTTCCAGTTTCAATGTACAAACCAAAATTCATAAAGGCAAATGGCTGTTAGCATTTCACAGGTTTCTCTAGTTTGTCAACGTTGATATTTAACTCCCAACAATTATTAATAAAGATTAGAAAATTTACCTTTTCCTACACATATCCAACAAGAACACATTAAGTCCAGTTTCTTTTTCTTGCATCAATTTTAGTATATTTTGCACACACAGACAATTTTCAGACCTATATGGATTTGGAGCATCAACAGGGACCATGAAACTGTTCCCAAAATTTTCATAACCATGTCCTGCATAATACAACAACCCTAAAAAGAGGAAAAATAAGAGAGGTGGATGTCAATTCTAAATGTACTCTGAACATACAGACTACTTAACTTTTTGAAAAACCCATGATTTTGATTTTCTTCAAGTTGACGTGAGCATATGTAAGAAATATCCAATTATAAATAGACAATGTTTAAAATTATTGGCAAAGAGCCAGGTGCAATGGCTCACACCTATAATCCCAGCACTTTGGGAGGCCCAGGCGGGCAGATAACCTGAGGTCAAGGGTTTGAGATCAGCCTGGCCAACATGGTGAAACCCCATCTCTCCTAAAAACACAAAAATTGGCTAGGCGTGGTGGCGGGCACCTGTAATCCCAGCTACTAGGGTGGCTGAGGCAGGAGAATTACTTGAACCTGGGAGGCGGAGGTTGCTGTGAGCCAAGATCATGCCGCTGCACTCCAGCCTGGGTGACAGGGCAAGACTCTGTCTCAAAAAAAAAAATAAAATAAAAAAAATAAAAAATAAAAAAATTATCACCAATAGTCTGCCCTTAAACTTTGTGTTTTAAGACAATATTAGAATGCTGTCTGAAGTATATCCTAATTTATAAAATATATTTGTAACCAACGGTATAATATAAAATACAATTTTATTTCATGATATATAAAAAAGAATGCAGCTAGGATTTCTGTCCTGACGCCATGAAGCTAGGGTTCTGTTAGGGCAGACACAGTCTTAGGTTTATTTGTGAATTCCTGGCACACAGCAGGAGCTTAGTAAGCATTAAATGGAGGAACACACACAATTCAGATGAACAACAACTGCAATATAAAGTCAAGAAACTCTGCAGGTATTACCATCAACGTTAGTTAAGCATTATAAAAATATAAATGTAGATTTATAACCAGAGATGGGAAATCTGATTTCACAGATTACTATTTTTTCTTTTTGCTATGAGATATAAATATCATTAATCTTCCATCTAGAGTCTTTTGAATTAATCTAAAATTTGGGACAGTTTAAGGACTCAATAGACGAATCAGATTTCCTGAGAATTGATACTATAAAAACTAACCCAAACAACTCAATGTGTTCTTCAAAAGAAATTTGTTTTGGCTGTAACAAATAACAAAAATCAGTCTGAACTTCTTTATAAAAATACCGGACAGAAATACCTTTGAAGATATACTCCTCTCTGCTTATAATCTCTAGAGCTCATTAATTTTACTCTCTCAATATGCCGGATATGATGATTTCTTTACACGGTATTTTAAAGCAAATAGTAAAAGGCATTTAGATAGGGAACCAGAAATAGCTAATCCGTTGTAATTACAGCCCCAACTCCTAGCAGAGAATGTGGCTTTGAGAATTAAACACCATTTGCTTCATGTGGTCCTAGAGGACAAAATCCAGGTCTACTTTTTTCGAATTTCTATTAAAATAGGAAAAATGGTTCTTTGAAATACACCATTTCAGCTAAAATGAGAAAATGGATATACCCATTTACCAAGTGTGGATTTATACCATTGCTCATGTGCACACTGGAAGTTATCATGTAGCACTGAGGGAAACAAAGACAAAGATTCATGCATGGACATTCACGCATGCTCATGTTATCAAGCAACAATGAAAGTCATCATATAATTAAATGCCATAAATCATGTTGTGGGACAACAATGTATGTATGAAATGAGTAAAGTACAGAGAGGAGTATCAATATGAAGTGAAACAACAGGGGATGGTCTGAAGGGAGAGAATGGCTAGAATTTAGAAAGGCAGAGAGAGAGAGCAATGTAGATTATGGGCAGGAGAACAGAAATAAACATGGAATGGACCTGGAATGAAAGCTAGCAGAAAAGAGACTAGCCTAGCAAGAAACTACATTACTGCTATGAATGAAAATAAGAGTGCACACATAGGAAATTTTAAAAAGGAGTGCACAGATAGGGTTTTAAAAATAATGACCAAAGGAATGGATTTATTTTAACAAACCAAGAAGATCTGGTAAGTGAAAAGACAACCCACACAAGGAGAAAATATTTGCAAATCATTTATCTGCTAAGGAAAGCTTGTATCCAGAATAAAGAACTCTTCCACTAATCAATAAAAAGACTAATGACTCGATTTAAAACTAGTCAAAGGATCTGATGCTTCTCCAAAGAGGATATACAAATGACAAATATGTATATGAAAAGATGCTCAACATCATTAGCCACTAGTGAGATGCAAATCCAAGCCATTTCACACTCACCAGAATGGCTACAATAAAAAAGACTGACAAGAACAAGTGTTGGCAAGGATGTAGAGAAATTGGAACCCTCATTCATTTCTGGTGGCACAAATGTAAAATGGTGTAGGAACTTTGGAAAGACTCTCGTAGTTCCTCAAAAAGTTAAATATAAAACTGCCATATGACCCCGTAGTTTCACTCCCAGGTACACAGTGAAGAAAACTGGAAACTATGTCCACATAAGAATGTGTATACAAACGTTCATAGCAGTATTATTCATAATGTCCAAAAATATCTGAGATGATAAATGGATAAAATATAGTGGAATCATATAATGTAATATTATCTAGTCCTAAAATAATGAAGTTCTAGTTCATGCTACAATATAAATGAACTTTGAAAACATTATGCAAAGGGAAAGAAGCCAGACATAAAAGGCCACATATTGGGTGATTCCATTTATATGAATGTCCAGAATAGGCAAATCCACAGAAACAAAATAGATTTATGGTTGCCAGGGGCTGCAGTAAGGAGGAATGGGAGCGACTGCTAATGGATACCCCTGTTTCTTTTTGGGGTGATGGAAATCTTCTGAAGTTAGGTAGTGATGACTGATATCCAACTTTGTGAACGTACTGAAATCATTAAATTACACACTTTAAAAAGAGTACAATTTATACTCAAGTATTCAAAATATAACTCTATTTTCCATCAGGCTCTTTACTGCTTCAAGAGCAAGATAAACTTATTTTTAACCTCCACAACATTGCTCAAGTCACTCTATCTATTTTCTATCTACCCAAACCATAACCAGTCCTCAGGGGTTATTTCCAAAGTTCAGAATCCTTGGCAACTTTCTACTTGGTTTGTGGCTTTCTAACACACTTCAATCCCTACCTTGAAATGCTGTAGCAGCACTTTCTGACAATCACATACTGGCTTTTCCTGATATCGTAGAGTCCTAAGTCTACTTAGTTTTTCTGATAAGAAATCATCATAATGACACTCATCTTTTACATTTGTACAGTCTGAGTATCTCTTACCTGAAATGTTTGGGACCAGAAGTGTTTTGGATTTTTAGATTAGAGATAACCCGTATAACATTTTCTTGGTTTTCAAAGGACTTTCATACACACAATCTAATTTTAATCTATATAACAGCTTTAAATACTTTCCACTCTTATAGAAAAAATTATATAGATTAAATGATTTGCTTAAAATCACAGTTGATGTATGTTTCAACTCCATATGTAGTGTTTTTTCTCATAGTAGTAAGGGAGTATAATTTTCTTAGGGGGACAGATCATTATCTTTATGCACTATTATTTCCCTTAGTACATAGCATGCATTCTCCTTATCTGGACTATGGATGTAACAGGAAGAACTCAGTAAATACTTACTGAATTGCATTAAATTAATGCAAACCAATCAAGACAGTGTCTGATCTGGAGTTCTCTTTTCAGGGGTCTGACTTTCAGTAGAAATGGTGTCATTTCAACAACTGGTATTGCTTCGAAACAGCTGACCAGCAAGCCTGGGTGCTGGCTCCCTCGTGTCTGGTAACGTATCTGGCTTTACCAAGACTTGATTGGGTGATGATATAAATGCGGAGAAGCCTTAGTTTCCATTCATCCAGGGAAAAGCTGAATGTTGTTCCCTGACATTAATGCCACATGCCCAGCCCTGCCACTGCTGAATAAAATTACGGCATTTAACACCAAAATATTTTTTTTCTCTTTCCTAAAATGTCTTATGAAAAGTATAACTATTTTGTATTGAAGTCTGCAACCAAATTATATTCAGGGGAATTAAGTACTTCTGTGTAAAATAAACTAGTCCAAATCATTAAAATTTTTTTATTATTTATTTGAGACAGGGTCTTGCTCTGTTACCCAGACTGGAGTGCAGCAGTGTGATCATGGTTCACTGCAGCTTCGACCTCCCAGGCTCAAGCTATCCTCCCACCTTAGCCTCCCAAGTAGCTGGGACCACAGGCATGTGCCACCATGTGTGGCTAATTTTTAAATTTTTTTGTAGAGGTGAAGTCTCACTGTATTGTCTAGGCTGGTCTCGAACTCCTGGGCTCAAGCAACCCTCCCACCTTAGTTTCCCAGAGTGTTAGGGTTATAGGTGTGAGCCACTGTGCCTGGCTCAAATCATTTTTTTTAAAAAAAAAAAACTCCATCCTAGCTAGCACTGCTTATTTAATTAACTATCCCATTAATCAAGAATAGAGAAGAAAATAGGTTTTTTTTTTTTTTTTTTTTTTTTTTTTACAAATGTCAATAACATTGTAGAAATATAACATTGTTAGAAATATAATTCAGCAAGTTGGATCTTTGGGGAGTTTTATTTCTTGGGAGCATGATTCAAGAATACAGTCACAGGTATTTACTTTTGTCTACAGAGAAAATAATCATTTAAATGAAAAAACTTTTCCACTCAAGTGAACACGCGCTCCACCTAGCACAGTGAGTGGTTGATGAGCCACCCCAGCAGGCTTACACAGCACTGATTATGTACCAGGCACGATTCCAAGAAAGCTCACGGGTTATACTGCCCTACACAATCCTCATGACAAGGCAGGTAATATTAACTTTCCTCTTTTACAGATGGGAAAAGTGAGACATGAAGAGGTTTAAAAGCTCACCTAAACTGAAATGCCTAGTAAGTGACAGAACCAAAATACGGATGCAGGCCAGCCTCACCACTGTGCTAGATGATACTGTCTCTAAAATCTACTGCTGGCTTTTTAGGTAACTTTACTCTCAGACAATGTAAAATGTCAGTGTACTGGTTTTTCAATGTTCTGCTACACTATAGTTTTAAACCACCTCCTATTTTTCCTCCAAAAACACACACACACACACACACACACACACCCACCTTAGGTAGACCCTTAATATACAGAAACTGATTAAAGCCGGGTTTCTCTAATTGAGGCCTCAAGTATAATGCTACCTAGTCGAAATCTGCAACCTAAAGATGAAAAGGTGCTTGAATTTCTTTAATAAACTGACAGGAAATGACAATAATAACAGGTACAATACTTTGAGCATTTTTCATGTGCCAGGCACAGGGATAATTATTTTATCCTGTAAAATCTCATTAATTTAGTTCTATCCATTTTGTAGATTCCTTTTGGCTTAGAAAAGTTAAAGAACCACGGTCAACAACTAATCAGCAGAAAGCCAAAGCTTCAAACCAAGGCTAGCTACTCTAAGGCCCACTGCTTAACCACTGAGCTTTGTGAACTGAACAACTGCTCCACTGCAGGCTGCATAACACTTCTGCCATATTCTGAATAGACTCCTTTAATGTTCTTCTGCACAAAAGCACAGCTAAGATGCGGCAAGCAATGAAAACAGAAAGGCATTGGGGGATACATCAGGCCAAAGGGTTACTCTTTATCCTAGCCATCTATACAATGTAACTAGAAATCTTTTTCTTTATATAGCTGTAAGGACATGTAGTGTCAGTCAGTTACTTCTGGTTTTGGTTCCTGTTTTTTATGTTTACATATGTTTAAAATGGAATTATTTTCTGTTCTGTTGCAATTTTTATTTCTTCGACAAACCTGCATGGCAATATAACATAAAAAGGCACGAACTCAAGTTCCTCTGTTCTCCATATCTAAAGCTGTTCGTGCTGAAATTCCTGTTAACTCTGCCTTCCATTTTCCCTCACAGCCCTCAAGTACTGCGTCTCCTGGGAGTATCAACTAGAGGTAAAGGCATAGTCCAAAAGAAAAACTAAAGGTTTCTTAATGACAAGCCCTAAACCCTCAAGTCTCTACCACACTTACATTTAGTGTAGATGTGTCTGATGTTTGGAAAATTAACAATACTTCAAAATATAATGCAGCCACCCTGTTAAGACATGAATCAGTAGGATTTAAAAGTTTTCTAGCTTTCTTAAGCTGACATTTTGCTTTAACATGCCTCTTTATTTTGTACTCCAAGATGATGTTTTTATATTGGGGCAAAGCTTCATCCCAAACTGTAATCTTGTCACAAGTTTTAATATTTCTGGTTCTCTACTTCACAGGGTCAACTAAAGAATTTGTTTTTGTATTTTTGAGACACAGTCTCACTCTGTTGCCCAGGCTGGAGTGCAGTGGTGCGATCTCGGCTCATTGTAACCTCTCCCTCCCAGGTTTGAGTGATTCTCCTGCCTCAGCCTCCTGAGTAGCTGGGATTACAGGCACCCACCACCACGCTGGGCTAATTTTTGTATTTTTAGTAGAGATGGGGTTTTACTATCATGTTGGCCAGGCTGGTCTTAAACTCCTGACCTCAGGTCATCTGTCTGCCTCAACCTCCTAAATTACTGGGATTACAGGTGTGAGCCACCATGCCCTGGCCACAGGATTTGGTTTTAAAAGCCAAACAAAGGGTTTAAAAGCCAAGGTGAAAATATCAGTAAGAAACAAGAATAAACAACCAAGGTAATAATTCTTCATATAATGCTGTCAATCTTTAAATATTTCACCAATCCAGAAATCTAAATTGGTATTTTTTTTACACCTCATACTTCTAGTGAAGTTTTGGAAGCCTTTTGCTAATTTACGTCACGTAGGCACCTTAAAAGCTGAGATTAATTGTATAATATAAAAACAAACAACACACCTGATGCCAGCTTGAAAATATAGATTGAGTTCCTTTATCTGAAAGACTTGGGACCAGCAGTGTTTCAGATTTTTTTCTTCTTCAAATTTTGGAATATTTACATATACATAGTGAGGTATCTTGGGGATGCCACCCAAGTCTAAACACAAATTTCTTTTGTGTTTATTTTTTTCCTTTTTTTTGAGACAGAGTCTTGCTCTGTCTGCAGGCTGGAATGCAGTGGTACGATCTCAGCTCACTGCAATCTCTGACTCCCTGGTTCAAGTGATTCTCCTGCCTCAGCCTCTCAAGTAGCTGGGATTACATGCACATGCCACCATGCCCACTTAATTTTTGTATTTTTAGCAGAGACAGGGTTTTACCATGTTGGCTAGGATGATCTCGATCTCCTGACCTTGTGATCTGCCCACCTCGGACTCCCAAAGTGCTGGGATTATAGGCATGAGCCACTGTGCCCAGCCTTACGTTTCTTTTTTTTTTTTTTTTTTTTTTTTTTTCAGACTGAGAGACCAAGTCTCACTCCGTCACCTGGGCTGGAGTGCAGAAACACAATCTTGGTTCACTGCAACCTCCGCCTCCTGGGTTTAAGCAATTCTCATGTCTCAGCCTCCTGAGTATCTGGGATTACAGGCACACACCCCAACGCCCAGCTAATTTTTTTTTTTTTTTTTTGGACACGAACTCTCTCATCCAGCCAGAAGTGAATGGAGGGACGTGGTTTCAGCTTACTGCAAGCCATTCTCCTGCCTCATCCTCCCAAGGAACTACTATTACAGGTACCTGCCACCATACATTTTTAGTAGAGATGGGGTTTTACCATGTTGGACAGGCTGGTCTCGAACTCCTGACCTCAGGTGATTTGCCCACCTTGGCCTCCCAAAGTGCTGGGATTACAGGTGTGAGCCACTGCTTCCAGCCCAATTTTTGTGTTTTTAGTAGAGATGGGGTGTCACCATGCTGCCCAGGCTGGTCTCAAACTCCTGGGCTCAAGTGATCCACCCGCCTTGGCCTCCCAAAGTGCTGAGATTACAGACATGAGCCACCATGCCCGGCTTCATTTGTTTCATATTCACCTTATACACGTAGACTGAAGGTAATTTTATACAATATTTTAAATAATTTTGTGCATGATACGAAGTTTTAACTGCAATTCCTCATGACATAAGGTGTAAAATTTTCCACTTGTGGGATCATGGTGGCACTCAAAAAGTTTCAGACTTTGGATTTTCAGATTAGACATACTCAACCTGTATAAGCCAGTTACCAAAGCGGCATATTTGGATAGTGTATTCTTTCATATTTTCGTAAGAAAAATGGATGAATTCAACCAATAGTCATCATTTCATACACTTATAAGCAAAGTTATATGAACACACCAGCATAATGGCTGAAATCTCACATTTGAGGTGTTTACCTTGTTAACTTCATTTGCCTTTCTCTAAATCCTCATTATTTAGAGAATAAAACTCATTGGTAAGATTTTAAGACTTTTCCCCATCCCTTATACAACAGTGTGATAAATCTTAAAAAAAAAAAAAAAAAAAAAAAAAAAAACTTTTGTTCCATGAGAAATTCTACTTTGAGAACCATTAAAAATTCTAACCAAACTTGCCTTATATCAAACTTACAAATAATAAGAATAAATTCAGAAATTATTAAAAAAAAATAACTGGAAAGATACAGAAGCCAAATCGGCACTCCGTGTTTATCACTTGCATGCCCAACAACAGGCCTGGAAATGTCACTCCCCTGGCAGTCCGATGTTATTGCACAATGTCATGGAAGCACAATCCTGTAAAACATGGTTCAGAGGAGCTCGACAGCTGGCCTTCCCATACGAAAATCCATAAATCACCCAAGAAATGATTTGCTACTGACAGCACACTGTCTCTTTGAAATTCTTTACCATATATGTAGTGTTCTTAACATATTTGAGTGAAAGGATGGGAAAAAAACCATTAAATATTTACTGTTAGAATTTTTGTAGAGGTACATTTCTAAGCATATCTGTATAGAACTTTCATTTATAAATTGTTTTTATATGCCCTATCCACCAACATTTCCTTGTTAAATTCTATTTCCCACTAAAAGACTAGAAAATGCCATGCAAGAGTTAGGAAAAGGAGGCCGGGAGCAGTGGCTCACGCCTATAAACCCAGCACTTTGGGAGGCTGAGGTGGGTGGATCATGAGGTCAAGAGATCGAGACCATCCTGGTCAACAGGGTGAAACCCCGTCTCTACCAAAAATACAAAAATTAGCTGGGCATGGTGGCGTGCGCCTGTAGTCCCACCTACTCAGGAGGCTGAGGCAGGAGAATTGCTTGAACCCAGGAGGCGACGGTTGCGGTGAGCTGAGATCATGCCATTGAACTCCAGCCTGGGTAACAAGAGCGAAACTCCGTCTCAAAAAAAAAAAAAAAAAAGGAAAAGGAAACATACAAAATATACATTCTGCTAGAACCTTTTATGCTAACCCCCCAAAGAAAACTCCACATACTAAAGTATGTTACACATATGAATGTAAATTTTGCTATGTAGTCATCAAGCTTTACTATACTGTGGCTCTATCAATAAAAAAAAAAAAATCACAAAAGACAGGTAAGAATTCTAATAAGAACAATATGTTTTGACAAAACAAGAAACAAAGTAAAGACATGAAGCTAATTAGTTATTCAGATGGAATGAAGATCAAATGTATCATTTTAATAAGAAAAATAAAACTCTTCCATTCAACAGTGTGTTTACCTTCTATTTATCTGATTTTCAACTGTTAACCTAACTTGTATAGTGAAAAGAATAACGGATAATTGTAAAAACAAACATGATAAATATCTTACCATATACTCCTTTGTCTAAAAGGAGTAAAAACTCATCCACGGCATTACGCATCTCATATTCGGTAAGATCTAACAGTGAAACGACTTTGAAGTCCAGCTGTCTCAGTAAGTTAGTTAATTCATACACATCCACCAGAGGAGCTTTGAGCTTGGGGTGCTCCCAGTAATTCATATTTCCTATCAAAAGGGCAACCTTGTCCTTTGCTTTGGGAAAAAAAAAAAAAGAGGATGTTTAAAGAAGATACAAAGATTAAAATACAACCTATGGAAATGGTATCATACTAGAAAAATATGCTTTAAGATTGCATTATTTCATTTCAAGTAAGATTTCATTATTCAACTTCATTTTAGAACTACTTACATAGCAGACCAATATTCTCTGAGGAACAAAGAGGCTAAAAACATCAAACTGAAATTTTGGAGAAAACTTGAGGAGTATTTGAAATTGGGTTTCCATCAAATTAGGTTCTGTTTTGCTGAGAATGAAACAGGCTAAAAACCAGATAAATAGCTAAAAAAGGGACAGGAAGAATTTACATCAGAGTGAATGAGGGGAAATACCAAAGAGAGAGAGGAGTTGGTGAGTACTGTATTCTTGGTTTCTGCAGTCGCCATGTGGATGTACTACTGTCTCCTCTTAGCATCTTTTTAAAATACTCCCCATTTGACTCAGATGAGGCTATTTCAAGGGTATGTGAAGATTTTGTGTACAAGTACCTTAAAAGTTCATTTTTTTTAACTTAATGCACTGAGACTTTGCTCAAAGATAATGTATTCTGACAGAAACAATTTTTTTTTGTTGTTCGTAAGAGGAAATAAAGATCTACACTTATGCCTTAAAGAGGAGCACCTAGCTTAACCAGGTATGTAGCCCATCTAAAACAGTGTGGAAGGCTGGACACAGCTTAGTGCTTATGAGGTCTTCAACACTGTGCCTTTCTTTGATAGTCTAAAATGGGGTCAACGGTTAAAAACTCAAGATCTGCTGGTATGAAAGAGAGGAAAAACAATTAAAATATTAAAAAACACACACACCCCTCCAAACCTCAAGACCATCAATGACAATAAGAGGCCATGATGGCTTTTTTCTGGAGGGCTGACAGTGAGGCGTGTGTAGCACCTGTCATGGTAGGCAGCAGTGATGGGAATGCCAGGGAGCAGACAGACAGGGTGACGAGAGTACCTGCAGCACCAGCCAACTGGCTGAAGAGCTGCCTGGGTAGAACTGCAGGCCACCCCCTCTGACTCAGGCCAACCCCAGCCACAAAGTGCTGCTAAGTAGTTTTATTGTAAGTTATTATGAACACTACTCTTATGAAGTTGAAACAGGCATGAATAATCACATTGCTGACTTGATGTATACAGTATATAATTTCAGATGTTTCATATCATTGAGATGATTACTTCACCAAAAATCTCTTTGGTGTAATTTCTTTTCTTTCTATAGAACACTTAAACCTAGTGTTAAAAACCAGCATCAACTTAGAAGAATGTGACTCTTTCAAAGGACAAAAAACTCTACTTTGTTAAAAGCCTCAATAATTTTACATCATGTCATCTTTATATGAACATATTCAGAAATTTCTAGTAAACTGCCCAGTCTTATGACTATACACAAAAGTGAAATGATACTTAAGCCACATTTTTAATTCATTGGAAAAGCTGAGAATACTCAGCATGGATTTCAATAGGAAGCAGCGTAAAACTTAACATCACTTGTATTTCTTTTCTAAAGTTTCTTTTAAAATAAAATAGTATTCTTACACTGAAATACCCACTATAGCAAGACTGTTAGCCGGCTATTCCATAGCACATTTTTCCTGAGTCCATCAGCGCTATTAGAATCCAGACACAACCTCAACAGAGTGACAGAATCAGATCAATCTTCTGAAGGGGAAATGAGAAAACGCATTGTCTCTGGTTTACATCATTATAGCCCAAATCACAGGTTTACAGCAAGAGGTTACCAAGGTTACTGAGATGGTAAAATGCTTGTAAATCATTCCATTTTTTCCATTAATTATATACATCATAGATTCTTATTGGTAGAAAACAACTATAAGTATATAAGAAAAGAAATCACTGGGTCTTTAGGAAAATAAAATTAACTGCCAAACTAAGCATCATGGGATGTTTTTGCTGCTATGAAATCTTTATTCACGGGTTTTGTTATCTATTTGGGAAAGAACACTTGGTACAGTTTACAGAATGGAAGGGTTCAACAATTTGTCAACTACAGGTCTTAAAATATATGTATTGATAACTGTCCATAACACTTCTAAAATTTTTCTCCAATGATAATTTTTAATAGCTAGTTCCTAAGATGTCTTAGAGCATTTCCTTGACTTTAATGGTGAAAAGATGGTGAGTCAGTCAGTCTTACCTGTACAATCTACTTGATAAACAATTCCTGGGTGATGGGTGAACTGGGGTAGATGTAAGATCGAGAGGTAGTAGAAAGGCAGAGGAAAAATCAGACTTCAAAGACATGACACAGAAACAAACAAAACTTGAATTTGAGGAGGTAAGAGTGAGAAATAAAAAATGCTTCAAGACAGCAAATATAAAGCAATTTGTAATGGTTATCAAGTGATAACATAAATGAAAGTTTTTCTGTAGAAAAACGTTTACCGTAAGAACCACCTACAACTTCTTGAACAAAATCATTTGTTGAAAAAATGAAACAAAAATGCCAGTGGATTAAGCAAAAGAGTAATGAAGCCACTTCAGAAAGACATTTTAACTCATGATCCTCAACATCTTCCAAAGCTTAAGGTAATATATTCTTCAAAAACTGGTACAGTATTATATCATTAATCCCGTGTCTAATAATTCTAATTATTATACTACTTATCTAAAATGAGTTAATATTTAGAAGCACCTAGAAAAGGACCTGGCATGTGGTAAATGCTATTAAGTATGTGTTTTAAAAATCTCATGTATTGAATCTCTTAGTGGCTCTCCATGTCCTACAAAATCAAGTCCCAGTCTGTTGGTGTGGGTGAGGAACAGATAGCTGGGTATTGCTGGAAGGTAGAGGACTAGGGAAGCAGTGGCTGGGGGTTAGACTGCTGATGTAGTTGGGCATCCAAGGCCATTCACATTCTACTCCATGCCGACCTTTCCAGCTGTGGTAACAGGTGGCCCCCAACAAACCACAGTATTCTTGCCCTTGTGTAGTACAGTCACCCCTACCTGTGAATGTGGGCTGTATTGTGACTTTCTTTGAGCAACATAAGATGTGGGACACTCTGCCAGTTCAGGGTCTAAATAAGAATCTCTGACAGTTTCCACTTTAGAGATCCAGCCACGACATAGAAAAAGCAGCTACATGGAGAACCACTCAGGAAGAGAGAAGGAACCGAGGGAAAGAGGGAGAGAGAAAGGAAGAGAAAGAAGTTTGTGGGGGTGGGAGGGGAAGGGAGGACAGAGAGACAGACAGACAAGGGGGGGGGGAGAGAGAGAGAGAAAGGAGGGGAGAGAGAGAGAAATTTTTCATAGTCTTCACAGTCTTTCACCAATCCCCACTAAGGTGCCAGGGATGTAAGCGAAGCCATCTTGAATGCTGCAGTCCCAGCCACATCTGACTGCAACTGTGTAAGAGACCTCAAGAAAGACCAGCAGAACCACCACCTGCTAAACCCAGTCCAACCCACAGAACCGAGAGATAATAAAACTGATGCTGTTCTTAAGCTAGTAAATTTTGCAATGTTATTCAGCAATAGATAACTACATTACTAGTACAGCTCCTTCCCTATTTTCTACCTTCCAGCAATACTGAACTATTTGCTCCTCACACGCACCATCTATTTCATGCCTCCATCCTCACCATGTCTTCACCCTTTTTACCATCTCCTTCATTTCTGAACACTCATCCTAACTGCCTTAAACACGCATTTTCATTTTATCCCCTTGAGATCTCCCAATTCATCCCTGAAAATCCTCACCTTCACTTTGCCTCTTAGGTAAACTGACTCTGCTAGACGAATCTCATCACCATCTTCCATGAACAATTTCTAGATTCTTTACATATTTTTACCAGGCATATATCATGTACTGTATTATTTAATGTCCATCTCCTGTTAGTATCCCAAGGCCTTGAATTCACAAACCAAGGCTTGTTCTCTTACTTCAGTAAGCAGTGGTCCCCAGGCTTTCTGGCACACCAGGGACCAGTTCTGTGGAAGACAATTTTTCCATGAACGGTGTCAGGGGAGGGGTGCTTTTGAGATGAAATTGTTCCATCTCAGATCATCAGGCATTAGTTAGATTCTCCTGAAGAGTGCACAACAGGTTTCACGCTCCTATGAGAATCAGCTGCTGATCTGACAGAAGGCAGAGCTCGGGCAGTAATGTTTGCTCACTCGCCTCCTGCTCTGTGTCTTGGTCCTAACAGGCCATGGCCCCGTAGTGGTCCACAGCCTGGGGGTGGGGAATGCCTGTCATAAAGCACAGATGAAACATTAGATAAATGTTTGGTGGACTTCAATGATGGAAGTTGACCTGATATTCCATTTATCTTGTTATTCTTTCAATTGGGACGTGTTTGAGAAAGAATACCTGGCATAATGGAGCTAACAAAAGCTCTGGAATGAGAGACATCTGGTTTTCAATCCTGTCTCAACTACTAAATTATAAGATCCTGAACAAATTTTATTAAACAGAGTTTTAAATTTTCATCTACTAAAAATGAGGAAAGATATCTACAACTCAGGGTTAAATTATACATTTTTCTAGGTGAAAACAGTTTATTAATATTACTACTAAATGCATACTTGTGATTAAACCAACTTCAACAACTAATCCAGTTACATTTGAATCTTGTCATTTTGTGTACCTAAGACATATGTATGCTCCTCACTACAGAATACGATGACTATGCCTTTGTTCAGAACACTATTTTAGTAGGTATTTCTTAATCAGTGAGGTCTGGAGATCTAAAGAAAAGATCATGAAGCTGGAATACATGAAAACTTACCACTATGAATAAAACTTAGGAGTCTTTTTTTTTTTTTTTTTTTTTTGAGACAGAGTCTTGCTCTGTTGTCCAAGCTGGAGTGCAGTGGTGTGATCTCTGCTCACCAGAACTGCCGCCTCCCGGGTTTAAGCAATTCCCCTGCCTCAGCCTCCGGAGTAGCTGGGAGTACAGCTGCGTGCCACCACACGTGGCTAATTTTTTTTCTGTTTTTAGTAGAGTCAGGGTTTCACCATATTGGCCAGGCTTGTCTCAAACTCCTCACCTCAGGTGATCCACCCCCTTCGGCCTCCCAAAGTGTTGGGATTGCAGGCATGAGCCACTGCACCTGGACCTCATAGCAGGTTTTTTAAGGTAATAATTCACAGTCCCTTGTCCTCATCAACATCAAGCACCTTCCCCTTCAGTGCCTCCTGATTCCAAGAGCATGGCTTGGACTTTGCATCAACCTAAGCTGCTCCACCTCTGAAAACTAAAATAATGTATTTCCTTTCTGTAATCGTAACAACTTCCTATGCTTTTAACAGATTTGCCCTCTACTACTCGTTCTACTACTCTTCTAACTTGGTGAACTTTAAAAATCTGACTCCTTCATTTTCTCCTAGTTTATTAACTTTTTCAAGGCTTTTTTTTTATTTTTTGGAGACAAGGTCTCACTCTGTTCACGCAGGCTGGAGTGCAGTGGCACGATCTTGGCTCACTGCAACTTTGCCTCCTGGGTTCAAGTGAGTCTCATGTCTCAGCTTCCCAAGTAGCTGGGATTATAGGCGTGTACCACTACGCCCAGCCCATCTTCTCTATTTTAAAGCTGAATTCTGCTAAAAAACAAAACAAAACGAAAAACACATGCAACTGATCTAAATCATTATAAATTCTTAATTTTTAAAAGTCTCAGTTGGACTCTCTCAATACACATTCACTTGTAGATCAGACTGGTCAACCTTGCTTCCATTTTCTTCAGCTTCTAAGCCTCTTCCATTGCGTAAGTTCTATATTAAACCTTACTCTTTTTTCCTCACTCTTTTAAGCATATTACTATGCCTAATTACCTAGAAACAAAAGCCATAGACTAAAAATGTCTTCAGCTTTCCAATAAATCTATTTGTTCACCAATCTCTTTCTAATCTCAAAAGAGGTTTCAACATTCTGATTAAAGACAACGTCTCTTGTTTTCAACCTTGGCCCAAATCCCTACCATCTCTTCCAGGAACTTGCTCTATAAATTGTCCTCTTTTGATGGATCACTCTAACCTACAGTCTCAACAGATACGTCCTTTTCAAATGTAAATATCCTCACGTTTTCCCCTCCTACTAAAACACTTTGAATATATGCCCTATCTAATTAATTTCAAATCACCCTTTCTTTCCAACAAATTAACATGTACTGTCTTCATTTACTCACTTCTAAATCATTCTTTTTCTAGTATTTTATACATTGTATCCATGTTTAAATTCCCAGCATAACTCCATACTGACACATATTAGGCCTTTCAACACTTCACTCAAAGCCAACAATCACTTCTTCAGTAGCTGAATTCAATGGACAAATATTAGACATATTTTATCTGGCTTCTACCACCATCAAGATGTTAGCTATTTTTATCATCTTTAAATGTTAATCTGTTAAACTTTTATTGCTAAAGTTTTCTCCCTTACGTTTTCTTGTCTCAGGCATTCCTTAAATGCAACTGTTCATTTACATTTTATTCTAAATTCTTTTCTCTTCCCTTTGGAGAAGATAGGGAAGCAAACTCTAAAGCTACTGCAGCCCTTGTGATTTCTATCTCTTACCAAGAAATAGCACCAACCACTTCTTCCTCTATGCTAACCACGTGGCATGTACAGGTTTCTTTTTGTACGCATGTTTGCATGTTGTGAGAAACACACAAATCACTCCATAGAAGTTGACTTGGCCCTAGAAACGGAATTTGTAATCATTTTAAAGCCTTCTCTTCTAAACCTTTTACAGATACAAAAGATAAAACATTTGGTCCCAAAGTTATTTGTTTAAAATATTTGTTTAAAAAAAATCAAATGAAAATGTCTTAAATTCCTTCTGGGGTTAAACACAATAATTATACTATCATCATGCATTTTAAAGCTCTACTCACCCAAAGGCTGGTCAGTTGTTTGCTCTTTATTATCTATACAAAGATAAAAAAGCAAAACATGTAAGATGCTATTGTCCATGGTATAAATATTTCCAGAGTTAAAGATATATGAAAAGTATATAATATCAGTAGCATTGTTTACAGAATATAGTTTCTAACCTTCAAATTTTTAATAAAAACACTCTTGAATGGAAAAAATTGATGGTGGTGTTCACAATAAGACGTAGCAGTAGTTACCATTTCCTGATGCCTTAGCTGGTACTGTTCTACATGCTTTATAATGAAACCTCACTCTACCCTATGAGGTGCATACTATTATTAACCCCATTATATATATATAGGGAAATTAAGGCAGAGAGAGATTAAAGTCACTTGGCCAAAGTTATTAAGCTAGTAAGCAGCAAATCTGGATACTAACTTAGGGAGTCTTATTCTGGATTCTACACTTTCACCATCTACTATACATAAAATAAGATCCCTCCCCCGACCTAGAGCACCAAGTAGGGAAAGATGTATCATCAGTTGTGTGTCCACTACTGTTGAGAGATAACTTTGTACTTTTGGTAAAATAAATGCCACTGAGGTCTGTTAAAAGCTTTCCCTCTACAACATTCTTCTTTTAAATCTAAAGTTTTGATACTTCCTGAATTGTGGGAAATAAGGAGAAAATCAAAGAAAAGGCCATGGAAATTTTAGAATCTTAGTGGTGGCTATTTACAAAAGTTTTTCTGAAATGACTTTTCATAACGTTCATTAAAGGACAGCAAGAATTAATAGACTAAGTTAGGAAAGGGGATTCTATCCAGACCAAGAGAAACAATTACTAGGATGGTTTTTGACAGTTCAAGACCTACTTGAAGCAGGTCTCACCGATGCTTTGTTTGAATTTGAGGATACCACAAGGAGAATGATGCACAGGTAATGGGGACTTTCTGCTGTGTCTAATTTGCTTACATACAGTCAGTACAGCCCAATGGCATTCACAATAAGATGTTTGCTAATGCAGTATGAATATGACACTAAGTAAACTAGTAACGATGCTAAAATAATGAGAACTAAGTAGAGAAGTAACAGGGCTTTCTACAAATATTAAATGACATAACCACCTTTTTAGTCGACTCCTGAAAGGTTTTATTTTCGATCCATCCGCAGGTTCCATCACTGTCTTTCAAAAAGCCTACACTATGTTGATATCCCATGTCTTCATGTAGTTCACACTGTTGATATGCCTTTTATCTCAGTTGAAGGCTTAACTTGTTCAGAAATCTGTTCTGATTAACATTAGCCTACAGAGTTATGCATACTCTTGCCAATTGTCACTCATTAAGAAATGGTTACTGATCAACCCACCTGTACGGTGTCAACGATCCCCACAAACATACTTCTTACTTCAGATATAGGCACCCACCCAACTAGCTCAGATACGCTCTGTGACCGAGGAACTGAGAAAAAGGTCCCAGGGGTCTGATGAGTTCAGAAGTGTTACCCCAACACTCTGTCAAACACGGCTTCCTGCTTTCAGATTAAAGATCATGTACTTCCCCCATTAACTTCCTTGTTATGATATAAGCAGAAATACAAAATGACGAAAAATACATTGAGGTTTTGTTACTTCAAAGACTTCTTTTCTACCCTTAGTTTTTATAACCTAAAATATTTTTAATGTACCACCTGTATGAAACTGTACTTCATGTAAGTAGTTAATTCCAACCTTAAATTATATCATTTCAATAAAGAGAAAAAAGTTACTAGTATTACTATAGCAAAAGAGTACCTATGGTATCTTTACCATATTCAACAACTTAAAAATCTAAAACTAAAATGTTTGTATTACTCACCAGGATGACCAAGATTATTTAATTCATCTAAAACAAAATAAGAGAAAATAAATTAAGTAATCTAAATGCCTAAGACTAATCAAAGAAGTAGTTTTGAGCCAGTGAATCATGTTATGTTTTATCAATTTACAGCTTTTCAAAATAAATGAAGAAGCCATGCAAATACTGAATAGCAAAGAATATTAATTATTGCTGTGCTTATCATTTAGGACTTCTAAATTTTCATGAAGTGACAAAAACTAGGCTCTTTCATAATTTATTCATAGTTTTAGATATTCCAGGCAAATAAAACCAGTAATCTCAAATGATCTTTTTTTAAGTAAACTTTTAATTTTAGAACATTTTAAGGTTTGCAGAACTACTGTGGAGGTAGTGCTGAGAGAGTTCCTATATACCCCACATCTGGTTTCTCTATTAACATCTTATGTTAGCATGGTGTATTTGTCACGTCTTATGCTAGAATAGTGTATTTGTCAAAACCAGTGAACCATTAATGGTCTTTTTTGCTCAAGGGCTCCATTCAGGGTATCACACTACATTTGCTTGTGTCTCCGGAGGCTTGCATCTTCTTGGTTGTGACACTTGCTCAGGTGTTCCTTGTCTGTGATGACATTGACAGTTTTGAGGAGTAACTGTTAGGTATTTTGCAGAATGTCACTCAACAGATTTATCTGATGTTTTTCTCATGGTTAGACTCATAGTTTCTCAAGGTATAAGGTGTTTTTGGGAATAACAGTGGTTTGAGAATTAACCTGTACCCCCATGGGACATCTTATCATGGCCAACAGATGGGTAAAATAAGCAATGACACAGCCATCTATTTCTTTAAAGTTTTATGAAGATAAAAAATTAACATTAACAAATTAGAAATGTTATACTATTCATAAATTTTTTTATGTATAAACTTTATTCTTGTATGTGACATAAAATCAACTAAAGAAGGTCTGAATCAGCAGATGGATTATGTGTAATTTCTTTTGCCTTCAGTATTAGACTCAACTTATTCCCAGTTAGTTACTTAGGTCAGCAGCACCATGCTTTCACCCCTCTTCAGCGAGGCTGTATCATACATTTGCAATACAGTTAGGTTCTTTTCTCATAGTCTGTATTCCATCTTGAGTCCCCCTCCTCTGACCTCCTAAATGATTGTTTAAAATTTGTATATATTAATCACTATCATACAGAATAGTTCCACTGTCCCCCCAAAAAATCCACCTATTCAATCCCCAACCCTCATCCTGATTGAATTTTTTCTTTCATACATAATAATTGTACATATTTATAGGATACATATGATATTTTGACACATGCATAAAATGTATAATGATCAAATCAGGGTACTTAGGATAACCATCAGCTCAGACACTTATTTCTTTGTGTGGGGAACATTTCACTTCTAGCTATTTTGAAAGACATGGTAAATTGTTAAGTACAGTCACCCTACTGTGCTATCAAACACTAGAACTTATTCCCTTTAACTACAGGTCTGTACCTATTAACCAAACTCTCTTCAACCACCCCCAAGCCCTTCCCAGACTCAATCTACTCTCTACCTCCACGAGATCAACTTTTTTAGCTCCCATATGTAAGTGAGAACATAAGATATTTGTCTTTCTGTGTCTGGCTTATTTTCACTTAACACAATGACTGTTCCATCCATGTTGCTGCAAATGACATAATTTCATTCCTTTTTTATGACTGAATAGTCTGATCAAGTATCTTTACCAAAATACATAAACTCAAATAGAGGACACTTATGCTCTATAGGTAGAATATATATATATATATATATATATATATATGAAATAAAGGATACTGTTCATATGCAATTCTCAACTTTGTGGACTTTCATAGAAAATCTGGATCTAATTTTTTCATCTGAGACTTCTGGAGAAATGTCATAACTGGATTTTCATCTCTATGTGTTCTAAATAGTTATTTGAAAATTATTATTTAATAGTATGCTTGCTACTGCAAAAATTAGAGAGAATACTGCAGGTATAGAAGCAGCACAGCAAGGTGATAATTCACATGCATCACCCTGGAGCCAAACAGCAGTGCTAGCTTATATTTATTCTTAAAGGTTTGCAATGTTAGGAAGTTTTAAAAACCATGCATTAGGCAAAAAGGATTAAGAGAGGAAGAGGCGTTTGATTAGGATTTCTTCACATGGCTTCTTTCCCTCAAACAGGGTTAACAGATCATGGGATTAGAACTCCCTTACAAGAGAGAATTCTTGTTTGCAACTATTTTAGAATGAAAACAGTAATTATAGTATTCCAAATTGATACCATAGAGACATGAAGGACAGGAAAATCAGAAAACATAAAATTTAACATTATTTCCTTACTTTACCCAAGTGGAGCCTAAAGTTACGTAACAAAGAGGCAGAAATTGAAAAAAATACTTTGCCATCCACAAACCTAATTTTGCAAAACAATGTGACATCACACTAAGGAAAGATGATCCAAGTTTTAATATTTACTCATTACAATTGAAGTACAATGCTTTGGCTAATTAAAACAAATTAAAAGTTTATGTTGAAATAGATTTTTAGTTCTCTTTACATATTATGGTAAAGGTGACATGACAGGTTAATCTACAGTCTTGTAGCTTCAAAAAAATCCTGATTAATTTTATATTGAAACAGAATATTTAATATTTGCTAAAACATATGTTAAACAATAAATCTCTCTTGAAGCTTTTATAAAAACTAAATTTCATTTGAGAGCATCTAATCATGGCTAAAGGAGAGAAAAAATAATCTAAAACATATCCATGATCATATAGCCACCTATCTTTTTTACAAATTTTATGTAGATAAAAATTAACATTAACAATTAATTGCAAATGTTCACTACTCAAAAGACATAATGCAGGAACTTTGTTCTTATATGTAATATTAATAGAAAGTCAACTGAAGATTAGTTATTGTAATAGTGTGTCAATCATGTCTGTCTATTTATAAAACTTCAAAGATTAAAATACAATATTCTTCCATCAAAATCATTTCTTACAGCTAGTATTTTTTCCATCACTGCACTCAGTAAGCTAAGAGCACTCCACCAATCCCAAGAGCAACTAGCATGCAGGAGATCTGGTTTCAAACCAAAGAATTACACTACCTTCAGTGCACTCCACTGCCTCATTTGTTCTTCCTTGTTTCAGAAAAAACAAATTTGAATATATTGTAATTCATGATCTTAAGAAGGGCAGCCATAAAGCAAATAGAGATTAATATCATAGAGCTATGTTGACAAACCAACACATGCATCAATACCTCCTACTATGAACAATAACTACAAATATATTAAGCTGAAATAGAATAAATTCCCAATTTATGCAGTTAATAATGGGGACTGCTGATTAATAATCTTTCTTTCCTTTATAGCTGTATGTTTGTTTTTAAAAATGTTTTATTAAAAATATTTTTCTTTTATTATTATTTATAATTCTACCTCCCAGCCTGAAGCAATCTGCCCACCTTGCCTCCCAAGTAGCTAGGACCAGGTGCATGCCACTATGCCTAGCTAATTTATTTATATTAGAGACAGAGTCTCACCATGTTGCCCAGGCTCGTCTCAAACTCCTGGGCTCAACTGAACCATCCACCTTTGGCATCCAAAAGTAACTGGATTACAGGTGTGAGCCACTGGCCAAGTTGATTCCACTGAATCAAGTTTTTTGTAGCTAAAGCTTTAAAGAATACATATTTATCATATATGTTTAAAGTAAACTTTAACTAAAATGATCTAAATAAAATAGCTTTTTTTTCCCTGGTTCTTTTTGCTTTCTGTAAACCTAGATTATGATTTTAGTATGTATTCTTTCAAATTTCAATATAAACAATATAACTTCTAATACTTAACACATCAATAAATAGTATGGGGTAAAAAGTAGAATTTCCTTTGCATAAATGTTGCAGTTTATATAGCTTATCTTATAGTCCACTTGTCAGAACGTCGAGGAATACTTCTTACCTATGATGATTTCTACCTTCTTGCTATCTTGACTCTCTCGATCATTATATACATGACACCAGTAGGTTCCTTGGTGTTCCAAATCCACATAAGGCACCTGTATCAATATTAGAACATGTAAACACTTCTTCAGTTCTAACAGCTTGGAGAAAGTCATTTTGTGTTTTAAAAATGCCCTTCAAAACATAACATCTCAGAAGGCTTTAGACGTTGTTATGTTAGCTACATTCACCAGGTTAAATACCAACAAGTAAATGATGCAATGATTTCAACAGTGCTGAGTTCCATGCAATACTATTTGACATTTTACATATAAGCCTGAGTCGAATTCTAGCACTTTAGCAGATATATGAGCTAATTAATATGAAATCATAAGGGACTTTAAATAAAAATATTGAAAACATTAAAACATTTGAAAGGATATGTGTTTTAATGTTCACCATATATTTCAGTTGTACCATTTGTTATACATGTTAACTCCCCCAAATGCCCCCAAAATCAGCTTCCTACCATGTATAGTTTTTTGGTCTCATGTGTTAATGGTAATTCATTTTTGAACCACTGGTAGTGAGGAATAGGGCTTCCAACAGCAACACACTGTAAAACCAATGTGCTGCCTGGCATCAGCTTTTGGGAAGTTGGTTCAACACAGATTTGCAACTTGGATTCAGAGACGCCATCAACACTTCCTTAAATTAAAAGAAAAAATAAAATCTCTAGGTTAAAAATAAAAATAAAATTTTCCTGTAATTAAAAAAATAGATGTGTCAAATTCCCCTTTCATTTGTTACAATCTTTAATAACATTTCCCAAACTATGTTTCAAAAAACTATAGCACTCACAGAAATATTAAGAGATATTTTGTGGACAAAAGAATGCTGTGGACAAATAAATTGAGAAAATTCTGAGTTAAACAAGGTTAAACATATTTCTTGATTGCAGGACTTCTCAAGGCTTTCAAAGTGTTAGTATGCATTGTGAATCAAGGAGAGCAATATAGTTCAAGTGTCTTCCAAATGTGTTTGGCTGCAGAATCTTTTTGATGGAGGCTAACAACTTATCAACATCTTGAGTGATATTGGCATTCAACATGGAAAGCTCTATGTTCTGTTCCTTGGCATACTGAAATAAGTTTTGTTACCCACATTGAATAAATATGGGTGGGTTATTACCAACATTTTTACCCCAGGCAGATATTAGAAATCATTTACTTAACACTCATTTATTACTCTTTAAGCTCCTTGAAGGCAAAAAGCTTGTCAATTTTATGCAATAACAAGTCTCCATTATGAAACTCAGTGTTTAACACATTATAGGTGATCAGCAATATTCATTGAATATGATTCCATTTATAAATATATTATTACATGCACAGAAATAGTCTAGAAAGATATACACTGCTCTCTGAATCATTAGGATTATTTCTGCAGACTGCCCTACTCCCACACGGACATCTTACCAGGGCTTTAATATCCTGCTCTGGGTCATTCCAGTCCCTCCCACCCCATTCAAATGTCTACCATGTTTGGCCCCACCTAATGTCTTTAGAACTGAGTTGACAAGGAAGGGTAAACCAGCTGAATGTTTTACAAATCTTTAAAGGCACAGTGTGAGCATTAGGGTAACCAGTGGTCTTAGTTTGCCTAGGACAGAAAGGTTTCCCAGAATGCAGCACTTAAAAGTGCTAAGACTAGAAAGTCCTGGGCAAACCAGATGGGCGGTCACCCTAGCAGGCATGACCAATCAGATCTTCAAGGAACCCCAGCTACAAAGAGGTTCTGCCTCACTCACCAACTCCCTCTCTTGGGTCTTTCTCTAATGCTCTTGCAGAAGGCTAAGGAGGGGAGGAGAGCTAAAAGATCACCTGTGAAATGAGGGCCACCGGGCCTGTTTAAGGCTGAGGGCACAACAGAGGCCTGAGGGAAACTCTTGGAGGCCCAGGAGGCCCTCAGTGAATGCAGTGCCATTGCTTTTCAAGGTTGGCTAGGGGCAGGGCAGCTAGGAGTCTCAGACCCATCCCACCCCCACCGCCCCGACCTGAGACACAGAAGAAAGATAGGTGGGATTAGAAAACAAAAATGCCTCAGTGGTCCAATCAGCTGAGAGTCTGGATGTAAAATAGAGTGAGATCTCTTATAGTTGGCACTAGAGCTGTAAAATAGGGATTTCTAATATCTTCTTGATATGCCAATCTCAGTCCTGTCAAAGGGAAATCCTCATTCTACCCTCAATTCCATCAGCAGTAAACTGAATATATCTAATGCCCAGACCTAACGACTACAAATTGGATGGACTAATATGTCCATTGTAGTAGCCATTACAAGGGGTATGCCTAGTTCCTGGCCATAAAAATATTAATTTCAATCTCTATGTTATATGTTAACATATAGTATGTTAATCCTATTTTTCTTTTATACTCAATGTTCAGCATTGAATACATAGTTATGTGACTTATGCAGAAGAAAGAAAATGTAACCCCATTGGTGGGTGGCTGGGGTTGGGGGGCTAGGGAAGGGATAGCATTAGAAGAAATATCTAATGTAGATGATGGGTTGGTGGGTGCAGCAAACCACTATGCCACATGTATACCTATGTAACAAACTGCACATTCTGCACATGTACCCCAGAACTTAAAATACAATTAAAAAAAAATTTCTAATGTTGAAATAGTCTCATTTTTCTAAATAAACCATGTTTACTTGTAAAAAAAAAAAGAGCTGGCTTACATTCTGGAATAATCAGAGAGAGACTCATATTAACTCGAAGATAAACATCTTAAGGACCTGGTGAGAAAAGCAGTTAATCAACTTGCACAGAAGATGGTGATCAACTTACAATTTCAGCAGCAAGAAAAAAAAAAAAAAAAAGCCAAATGGAAATAACAGAGATTAAAAATATCAAGATTTTTATTCTTCAGTGCATTTGATGAACTTTCCAGCAGGCAGGTCATACCAGAGAAAAGAATCAGTAACCTTGAAAACAGGTTAAAAGAAATCCAACTGGAAATAAAGAGATAAAGTAAAGGAAAGAAAAAAAAGGACAGAACTTACAAGATCTGTGGGACAATATCAAATAGCCTAACGTATACCTAAAGACCCAGAAAGAAAGGAAAGTAGAAGAAAAATATTTGAAGATTATGGCTAAAAATGATTCAAAATTGATAAAAGATATCAACTTACAGGTCCAAGAATCAGAAAACTCCAAGCAGGAAGAATTCAAGGGAACAATTATAAAAGGGATAAACAAATTTCCATGATAAACAATGGAGGCCATTGAAAAGACAATGAAATGGCATCTTTAAAGTGGTGAAAACAAACCAACACATCTCTAAAATTCTATAAGCAACGATATCCTTCAAAAATGAAGACGATGAGAGATAAAGAATTCAAATGCTGAGATAATATGCCTACAAATTATTTCACAAATAATTTTTATAAATTATTACAAACAGTAGATCTGAACTATAAAAAGTGTGAAAAGGAATTCTTCAGCCAGAAGGGAAATTTTACTTGACAGCAACCTATGTCAGAAGGAAAGACTGAAGAGCACCACAGCAGGTAACTACGTCAGTGAATATTTTAGACAAAACCTTTAAAAATTACACACACATATGTATCCTTACAAGATTGCTTAAAAGTAAATGTAGAAGTAAAATATGACAAATATACAATGGGAGGGCACAATGAAAGCATACTATACAGGTCTTTATATTTTAAGGTAGAATACGTTTTGAAGGTTTACTATAATAAGTTAGAGGTATACTGTAATCTCTAAAGCAGCCACTAAAAAAATCACATTAAGACAATAAAGTCAATAAAAGAGATAAAATATAAAAAATTTTATATTTAAAAAACATTAAAAAACATAATATTTAAAAAATATTTAAAAATACTCTTTCATGCAAAAGAGGGCAGGAAAGGAGGATCAAAAGGGAACAAATGAGACTAACTAAAAACAAACACTAAGATGTCAGACTTAAACATAATCACATTACATGTAAATGGTCTAAACACCTTAAAAGAGACTTTTTTCCAGACTAGAGCAAAAAGCAACACTTATCTATATTCTGTTATCTGAAATAAAACTTTAAACAAAGACATTCCAAATTAAAAGAATGAAAAATATATACTGTACAAAAAAGCTTAAGAAAGCTACCACGGTGCTAGCCAGGCACGGTAGCTCATGCCAGTAGTCCCAACACTTCGGGAGGCCAAGGCGGGCAGAGTGCTTGAGCTCAGAAGGTCGAGACCAGCCTGGGCAACATGAAGAATCCCAGTCTCTACCAAAAATGCAAAAAATTAGCCAGGTGTGGTGGTGCATGTGTGTGGTCCCAGTTACTTGAAACACTAAGGTAGGAGGATTACTTGGGCCTAAGAGGCAGAGGTTGCAGTGAGCCATGACTGTGCCACTGCACTCCAACCTGGGTGACAGAGTAAGATCCCCCTCTCAAAACAAAACAAAAAAGAAACTTTCCATGGCTGTATTAGTATCATACAAAGTAAACTCCAAGACAAAGAGGATTACCAGAGATAAAGAAGCATTTCATAATGATCAAAAGGTCAATTCATCAATAAGATCCAACAACCAACATCGGCCAAGATAAGGAGCGAGTAACCTGAATTCTCATACCCTGTTGGTGGTAATGCAAAATGGTAAACTATTTTGGAAGCTTTGGCAGTTAAAAAAAAACACATTATCTACTCTATGACGCAACAATTCCACTTCCATGTAACTATCCAAAAGAAATAAAACATATGTCCAGAAAAGACCTTGTATGAGAATGTTCATTGCAGCTTTTTTCATAATATTCCAAAACTCGACACAAACTAAATGTCTATCAATAGCAGAATGAATAAACAAACTAGTCAATTCATACAATGGAATATTATTCAGCAAAAACACAGGACTGCCTAATGATACACTGAACGACATGGGTAAATAGGAGAATGAATAAACAAACTAGCCAATTCATACAATTGAATATTACTCAGCAAAGACAGGACTGTCTAATGATACACTGAACATGAGTAAATCTTAAAAACACTACGCTGGATGGAAGAAGCCGGACATAAAATATCTAGACTGGTCAGTGACTATATATATGTTAAATGGATACATATACCCATGTTTTATATATATGTTAAAACTCACTGGACTGTACACTTAGGACCTGTATATTGTACTGTACATACATTACTCCTTAATAAAAATGGGATAAAAAATTAAATAAAATTGAGAGAGGCTGATATGGGTTGGCTGAGTCCCCACGCAAATTTCATCTTGAACTGTAGTACCCACATATTGGCGGAGGGACCTGGTGGGAAGTGACTGGATCATGGGGACAGTTTCCCTTGTGCTGTTCTGATAGTGAGTTCTCAAGAGATCTGGTTATTTAAGTGTCTGGCATTTCCCCTGCTTGCTCTCTCTCCCTCCTGCCACCATGTAAGATGCGCCTTGCTTCCCTTTCACCATCCACGGTGACTGTAAGTTTCTTGAGGCCTCCCCAGCCATGCGGAACTGTGAGTCAATTAAGCCTCTTATGTTTATACATTACCCAGTCTCAGGTAGTATCTCTACGGCAGTGTGAGAATGGGCTAATACAGAGGTGCATGAGGTATTCTTTCTTTAAAGAAAATCGTGATATTTCTATTTCTCAACAACCTTAACGTTGAGTTAAGGAAAGGTTAAAGAGAGAAGAATGATAGCAGCATTCTAATTCTTTTAACAAAAAGTCTGTTTCCCTCCCTATTCTTCTTTTTGTCTGCAAATAACAACAGAAAACATGGTTCTTGATTGTGCACTGCATAAACAAAATAATATCTGACAACTCCTCTTTAGAATAGACTGGTTTTTTGCCTTAATACTAGCTACTGAACTAAAGATGGAGCACAGTGAGTCGCAAAGTAGACAAGCAAGTTTCCTTGCAGTGAATGATACTTTACATGGCCTTTAGTGCTGACATCAACTCTAGAGTTTTTTTTTTTTTCTTCTACAACATAATTTTTTTAGGAGCAATACAATAGTTTGGGCGAAAAATATACATTATGGAAAAGAATTGAAAAGTGAGCAGCAAGACTACTATATGAGAGTTTTTCTTCTGCAAACTGGAGACCACAACATTCAAATCCATAACAAACTGACCTCTTCTTGATTCACATCCTAAATACAGAACTCAAAACTATCAGGTCTCAAATGCTAGGTGTTTATGTACTCATCTGCTTTTTATAATGATCATATTTAGTATTCATGAGTAAGAGTAATTTCAGGAAAGGGCATTTTTCCATGATGTTAGTTTAACAATCGGTTTTTGTTTTTTCTTTTTTTTTTGAGACAGGGTCTTGCTATGTCACCCAGGCTGGAGTGCACTAGTGTGATCTCAGCTCACTGCAACCTCTGCCTCCAGGGCTTGAGTGATCCTCCCACCTCAGCTGGGACTACAGGTGTGCACCATCAGGCCTAACTAATTTTTTTGCATTTTTTTTTTTTTTGTAGAGCTGGGGTTTTGCCATGTTGCCCACGGTGGTCTTGAACCCCTGGCCTCAAGTGATTCACCCACCCCAGGACCTCAGCCTCCCAAAGTACTGGGATTATAGGTGTGAGCTACCATGCCAGATCCACACTCTGTTTCTTAAATAAGGAAAAGTTTTAGATATCAAGAATCCTTCAAAGATTTTTAGATAGCTTTGAATTTGTGCTTTAAATGTAAAAATATTAAAAGTTTTTGATGGAAATATTTCCATCTCTGCTTTGTTAAACAGAATTCACCCTGGTTCTTCATTTTGTCAACAACCATCTACTGAGTGCTATTGGTTATTAAGTGTTTGGTTTTATGAAAGATTAGTAAGACCCAGACTTTCCCTTCAGGAGTTTAGTCAAATAGGGAGACAAGCCTGATAACATAAACAACTATAATATGGAATTATGTTCAAAAGATTAACTTTTAGGGAAAAGAGGTGGTAGCAAGGAAGTCTTCCTGCTTTCTATTGCAGCAGATAATCTTTCCCGATAGTTGTGTAAATAATTTGGGGTCAGGGGCTCTCTTTTATGCTTAGTTTAAAATAGTTGTAACACCTAAGCCCAAGGCTGTGCCTCATGAAGGTGGCACTGAATTGCATAACTGATGAGGGACTACTACCTGCCAGGCTTTGTTCTAAGAACTAGAAAGAGAAAAGGGAATTCCTTACCCCTATACTGCTCAGACAGCTAGGCAAAGAAATAATTTTAAAAGCAACGTAACAAGTTCTGTAATGGAGGTAAAATCAGAATGCCAAGAGAGCAGAGGGAGCTGAGGCTTGAAAGAATCATAAGAATATGCCAGGCAGAAAAGGTATTCAAGATGGAAGGAAGAACTGATGCAAAGACATGGAGTGTAAACATGCAAGGCATTTTTGAGACAATGGAAGCAGCAGGGAGAAACTAAGTTGAGTATAGGTGTTGCGTGTGAGGGCAGAGTAATGGACCATGAAGAAAGGCTTGAAGAAGTCAGTGGCAGGAACCAGACTTAAGATCTGTCTATGTCATTGTAAGGGATCTGCGCACACACGTATAAATGTATATGTATGGTGTGTGTGTGCACGTGCATGCGTGCACACACACAGAGAAAAGGGAATTAAAGCAGGCTGGGTATGTTGGCTTACACTTGTAATCCCAGCAATTTGAGAGGCCAAGGCAGGCGGATCACCTGAGGTCAGGAGTTCGAGACCAGCCTGGACAACATGGTGAAACCCCGCCTCTACCAAAAACACAAAAATTAGCCGATGTGATAGCATGTGCCTGTAATCTCAGCTACTCAGGAGGCTGAGGCAGAAGAATTGCTTGAACCCATGAGGCGAAGGCTGCAGTGAGCTGAGATCAGATGGCACCACTGCACTCCAGCCTGGGCAACAAAGTGAGACTCTGTCTCAAAAACCCAAAAATTAAATTAAAAAAAAAAAAAAAAAGAAAGACAAAGCGCATGGATCAAATCTTAACAATGGCTGACATTATACTGGATGAAGTACATATGTGAAATTTTGCTACTATTTTTGATACTTTGAAATTATTTAAAGATAAACATTTAAAATAAAATAAATAAAATAAAAATAAATAAGGGTAATCCCCATCCCAACATTCAGCTTCTTTCATTACTTACTCTGGAAGCTTTCTGGAACATCACAAACATCCAACTGTGACCACTGGCTGAATTCAAAGGTGAAATTGTTATTAACTCGACAGACATAAAAGCCCGCATCTTTTACATGCACTGCATTAAAAATAAGTTCTGATGTATTTCCATCCGGAATCTGTGAAAGAATCAGTAAGAGAATAGCAGTGGATGATTCATCAAAAACACACCTTATAAAATACGCTGTACAAAAATCTGTGAGTTCAGTGTGGAGTTTTCCAAGTGTAACTCTTCCCCCCAAGTTCTAAAATACTTCTGAGTTAAAAACAGTAACACTTTGAGTTATTTAGGACTGAAGTATTATGAATCCAGTCTTTTATGAATCCATTAACCAGAGAGTTAAGCTGGCCCCCAAACATCTTCCGAAGGCTCACTAACAGAAAACTACCTGATCTGTCATTTAAGTCATCATTTGAGTACTGAAAGTATCATTAAGTACTGAAAGAATATAAAACTGCAACACTTATGAGTTTAGCAGTACTGAAAGAATCTAAAACTGTAACATTAATGAGTTTAGCAGTTTGTATGTTTGTACAACATACAAACACTACAGGGGCTTATAGAAAACACAGAGAATTAGGCCTGGCTATTGCTTTCAGCTCTGACCACATTAGCTGGGAGGACATGGGTAAGTTATTTTACCTTAAGAACCCATCTTCTGATCTGCCAAATTCTGTAAGAGGATGACTCCTTAACCAAAAAATATCCAATCTCTTTCAAGGTCTAGACAGAGAAGGGCTATGGAAAGCATATCAACGAGACAGTAAAAGATGGGACCACCATCCACAGGCCCCACCTCCAATACTAAGGTTTCTTTTATTACTGCTTTTATTGCTCCCAGCAATTTATCAGCTACACCAACTTCAGCACGTTGCCAAGGGCTTATTCAAGTGCCTCATTACAACAACTTCCTTGCAAAGAATAGGTCAATCTGAGGATTTAAAATCTGAAAGACCCCCAAATTCAAAACTCTTTGAGAACCTCCATCATGCTCACAGGAACATTTCAGATTGGGATGCTGAACTTTTAAGTATACAGTGCAAATATTTCAGCATCCAAAAAAATCCAAAATCTGAAACACTGCCGGTCCCAAGCTTTTCAGATAAGGGATACTCAACCTGTACTTTAACAAGCTCACCCCTCCCTCTCCAAACCCCAAGTAACTGAACTCTACTCTCTCCCCTCTCAGTACCTACACCAAAGCAACAGTATTTTGCTGAAGATGTGACAACTGGGACTATAGGCTGCTCTTAGAACTGCCTGACAATCCTACTGTATTGTCCTAAGGGTGCTTTCCTTCTAGACTACTGATGTATACTTTCTCCTCAAACCTCCTGTAATCCTACATCTCTCAGGCACTGACTTCAGATAGAAGTTATCTCCTTTTACTGCCAACAAATCACAAACCTATCCATGTCTGTACCTATTTACAATTGCTCTGTTCCCTCCTGTTAAAATGAAGATGCATCTTCTTAACAAAGGCTACTTGGGCTAAAGATGTGTGGGGACCCAAGCAGAATTCCAGAGTTGGTATGAAGAGTATATTAAACTGAAGACATCTGGGATTCAACAGATGCAGAAAGAAGTCTTCTCAGGCTTCCTTTATCTGACCCAAGACAGAAAGCTCTGGGAAATGAGGCTGCCATAAATTCTCTCGTCGGACTTTATGATCACGATGAAGAGGAGACACCACTGGTGCCTGCATGAATGAACATTACCAGAAACTTTGCTATCTCCCTTTGTTCTTCTCCCCTTTGTCTTTCCTGAAGAAAACCATTCATTCTTTTCATAGGGTCCCTGCCTTTCCCTGCTAAATTAGGCATATAACTTAACCAGTTAGCAAGCTACTCCTTCTGTAGGCTCTTTCATGCACACAAATAAGCTTTTTCTCTGTTAATCTGTCTTCTGTCAGTTAATCTGCGTGCCCCAGGCACTGAACCTAAGAAAGTAGAGGAAAAGTTATTCCCTTCCCAACAATCCCATCCTCTCTGGCCTCGCTTCTGAAATTTTCTCTCTCTTTGCTTTGGCATCTGTTTCTCCCTTTTACTGTATGTTTTACTGTATCAGACTAAAACGCATGCTCTAATACTTTCTATCTTAAATAAACCAAAAAGCCTAACAAACCTCTCTTGATCCTATACTCTCTTAGCAGGACTGAAGAAGCTGGCTATCCAGTTTTACTTGCAATACTTTCTTTGTTACTTTTATACCATCCTCTCTTGGCTAGCTTCCCATCTCCCTGGCAGACTCTTCTTAGTCTCTTCACTGGTGCCTCCTCCACTACATAAATCTCAATGTTGTCTCCCCAGATACTCAAATGGCCTAGCTGATTCATTTGGATGTGTACTAGGCTTCTGAAATGCAACACGTCTAAAGCCACACTTTTGATTTTTCCCCCTAAATCTATTCCTCTTCAATCTTTAACCCCTCAGTATATAATGTATCTCAGATGCTCATGTGGAAAGCCTAGGGGTCATCCTTGATTTCTCTTTCTTCTCCCCATGCTGTACATCTAATCTGTTAGCTTGGATGGCTACAGCTAGTGCTCGACTTACGACCACGGTCGGGACCGCGGACTGGTTGTAACACGATTTGGTCGTAAGTTGAGTGGGCTATATGTAAAGTTGAAATGGTACACGCGGAGATGGTAGTGCTGCCGGAAGCTGGTCCGCACTGTCGTATGCCCAGCTGGGCAACGTTTGCGCTGCCAGACGCAGAGCAGTCGTGGCTAGCGATTATGGTCGTAAAGTCAAATGGTCATAAGTTGCATAGGTGGTAAGTCGATCAATACCTGTATCTCTAAAACACACACTGAATTACACACTGTGATTCACCTCCTCTGCTCTGCCCTAGTCCACACTACTGCTACTTCCAGTCAAGCACAGGCATTAGACAACTGGTCACCTTGCTGTTCTCTGCTTTCTTCAAGCAGCAAGTTCATGTTTTAAAAACATGTTACTTCCCTTGCTTAAAACCTTTAGTAGCTTCTCACACTATGTCGCCGCCCTGTTGAATTTCCTCATAGTTCTTAACTCACAGGAATTGACAGTACTTGCTGTGTCCCCACTGGCGTGAAAGCTCTTTGAGGGCAGAGACCTTATGGTCGCTGCCATATCATCATGCCTAGAACATGGCCTGGCACAAAACAGGTGCTCAACAAGCACTTGTTAAGTAACATCTACAATACACTTATGATCATAAGAGTGGTTTGACAAAACTTGATTCGCTAAGAGTTTTAAGATCCATTACAACTCTTCAAATCTAAGATGCATCTTCCATCCCCTACATTTCTACCTTTCTCCAATCAGGACATAGTTTACAAATGATATACTTAATGTAGTGGGTTTTTTCCATTATTTCTCCTCAAAGGGCATTTATTAAAATTAAAGTAACTCTGCAATTGAGAAAATATGATTAAAAAATATCTTTAGTTACCATCTTTCAAGAGCCTAGGCATGAAAAACATCCTCTCTCCTTAATTCTCACAACTTCTGATGATAAGAATTCACATGGCTAATAATGGTAGTCAGGGTTCCAACACAGACCTATCTAGTGCCAAAGCTACAAGCAATCTATTCGCTATATTCCACAGTTGTTCTGTCTTACCTCTGTGTAACAGATGACTATAAAACCACAGAATTCTCCTACAGTATGAGGCAATGCAATTAAAGGAAAAGTCATTCTCAGAACAGTTTTTATTTAGTTTCAGATTTGCAAAGGGAGACATGGCATCAAGTATGGAAGAAGGCTGAATTACTGTGACTACCAGGGTGAAAAGAATATGGACTTTCAAGGTAGTGTGGAGATGGGAGGAGGCCAGAGAGGGATGAGGGAATGGAAGAGAAAAGCCCACAGAAGTGGTACACAACGCGGGCAGCCTGCCCACTGAAAAATCCAAAGTGCAGGATGGCTCAAGGAACTCTGAAGAAAAGAGAATTCTAAGATGTTATTTTAAATTATTTGTTGGGTGCTGCAGGGAGCCAATCACTCCACAAAAGGAATAAATGGCCCATTCTGCCAACCTGAATTTTACTTCAGGATCTACCGCAAAGTCCTAAATCTTCTGATACCAATAAAACAGTGATGTGGAATTTAAAAAAAAAAAAAAAAAAAAAGCAAATTAATTTTCCATATAGCCTTGAAAATCTTTTAAAGATTTTTGGACGGAACATAATCTGTTGTAAAGAGTTTTGTATATACAGGAAAGTACTGGTGATGTTTCACACTTGCTAACACTATTGCCCTAAGTAATCTCTATTTTCCGCCATTTTTAGAGTGAAGAGCTGATTTCATTATTGTTTACAATTGTTTTAATGACACAACTCTGGAACTGTCTTACCAAACTAATGATTATTGAATATTTCAGTAATAACCTAACAATGTCTATCAGACTCTTTTACCAAACTGTTAAAACTACATTTAGGACAATAATGTTAATTAATTCTCTGTCATTCTCTCTCCTTATAACAGAAGAATTAAAAGACATATTTAAAAAAATTACCTCTTTATTCATTTTGAACCACTGATATTGTACAAAAGGATGTCCAGTTGCCCGGCAACACAGTTTCACAAACTGTCCAGCCAAGACTGCCTTTGACTCTGGGTTTATAGTAATCTTTATTCCTAAAAAAAAGAAAAAAAGAAAAAAAATTAAAGTCACAAAAGAGGGATTTTCCTTGTTTATACATCTGAAACCAAAAACTGAAACATTTTACAAATAACCTGCATTTTTATCTTTGTCACAAATCACTCATTCACATCTCCTTTTCAATCAGATTTATAGTTTGTGAGGTGCAGGCTTTGTAAAATCAGAGGAAAGAAACTTACTTACAGAAGACTTTGATCTATTGTACTTCCCCCATGATTGGGTGGGGGAGAAAATTATTTACCACATTTCTTCAATTTTTAGAAGCTTTTTTCCTGTATTCTAACACTTCTGAAATCAGGATGCACCTTATAACAGATGCCTGTCAGGCAACAGCCGAAGGGTAGTTCTCAGTGTCAGCTCATGGAAGGAAATACCTGGTCATAAATGCTCATATGGCTGCCACATCAATTGAGTTACATGCACTGTTAGTATTACAAGTGTTAGGTTGCAATGCCTGCTGTGGTCTGAATGTGTGCCCCCAAATTCATGTGCTGGAAACTGAATGCCCAATGTAACAATGTTGGGAGGTAGGGCCTAGAGGGAGGCTCTACTCTTGTGAATGAATTAATGCCGCTGTAGTAAGGGGGTTTGCAGGAGTGGGTTCTCTCTCTTTTCTACCATGTGAGGACACTGAAAGAAAGCCTTCATCAGAAGCTGGTTCTTTGATGATGGACTTCCCAGGCTCCAGAACTGTGAGAAATAGATGTATTTTTTAAAAATTACCCAGTCTGTGGTACTCTATCACAGCAGCATGCAATGGACAAAGACAACACCATTGAAAATGTCTTCAAATGACTGCACTCTTATTTAGCACTGAAATGAAAATGATTTTGGAAGAGAAGGACACAGAGCAATGGGATACATATTTATATACCTGTGACACAAACATCTCTCCTTTGAGGAACAACTGCCAACACCAAAGCTTGGAAGACTTTGACAGGAATTTGGAAGAAAATCCTAGAGTCAATAACGGAACACCTCCACTCCTTCTCTTGCCTCTCTCTCTCACTCACTCGCCCCAGGAAGCACAGGACTGTGGCAGGAGGCCATTCAGGTAGCCCCGCAGAGAGGTCCAAGTGGTAAGTGTATTCGTTTATTTTCATGCTGCTGATAAAGACATACCCACGACTGGGCAATTTACAAAAGAAAGAGGTTTAGTAGACATATAGTTCCATGTGACTAGGGAGGACTCAACGATCATGGTGGAAGGTGAAAGACATGTTTCACATGGCAGCAGACAGGAGAAGAGAGCTTGTGCAAGGAAATTCCCCCTTATAAAACCGTCAGATCTCATGAGACTTACTCGCTATTACAAGAACAGCACGGGAAAGACCTGGCCCCATGATTCAATTACCTCTCACTGGGTCCTCCCATAACACATGGGAATTCAAGATGAGATTTGGGTGGGGACACAACCAAATCATATCACTATGGAAAGAAATAGACCTCCCACCACAGCCAGTGAGGAAATGAGGTCTCTTGACAGCACCTGTGAGTGAGCCATCTGAGAAGAGGATCCTCCAACCCTGGGCAAACCTTCAGATTACTGCAGACCTGGCTGACAGTCTGATTGCTGCCTCATGAGAGACCCTCAGCCAGGACTACCCAGCTAGGCCACTCCTGGACTGCTATCCTCAGAAACTGTGTGAGATAATAAATAGTTGTTTTCACTTCTGACTTGGATGTAATTTACTTATGCAGCAATAGATAACTGACATAAAAGAAACCAAAGATAGAAAAGCTTACATTTGCAAACGTTGTAATACATAAAACTAGGTTAGCTGGCTTTTAGGAAGTAAAGAGAAAAGATAATTAAAACTTAAAACTTAATTTCCTGCACCTACTTTTCCTTTCCTTGTTTATACTGAATGTCACCTCATAACAGCATCTTTTTCTTCTTTTTTCTACCACCCACCAATGCAAAGAAACAAAACAAGATTACAAGTAAGAAGGAAACAGAGTAAATAACAGTAATCTTAATACATCAAAGGTACTAAACTTTCTAGGAAAAAAATAATGTTCATAAAAGTTACAGCAGAAAGATACTAAATAAAACCAAAATTAAAAATGAGTATATGTTTATTATATACCTAGCACAACTGAGGGTCTCAAGAAGCCTGAGAAAATCTTTAGTAAATATAGTAGAGCCTCTGAGAATTTTAAACTCTTGCCAAAGGAGAACATTCATATTTACTAATCCTTTAAGTCAAGGCCAACTTAGTACAGGATGGATGAAATTCAGAATTTTTCGGAAATCTGTGACACACGTTGGTAGGAAAGTTGGAAAATGGGATCTTGTTGAAGCAAGCAAATTCATAACATGGAATTTTAACATCCCCACATTTACCATTTATCTGCCAGGACAGTTTTACATCACAACTATAAAATACAAAGATCCTGATTTCCCAGCTTTTGATGTGATAGGAAAAAAAAAAAAACTGTTAACAATGACAAAAGGGAACAAGTAATAAATCTGAAAAATATAGTTTTGGCTACCCTGGCTTTAAATTAGGATGTCCTATAGCCACCACAAACTTTGTATGTCCCAAATCCCTTCTGATGCAAAATCTACTTTTCTGCCAGTTCCCTACAGTTTGCCCATGTTAAAGATGGTAAACCAGGCTTACAGCCTACCACCATCCATCCGGCTACTCAGGACAAAAACTTTGCAGTTTTTAGCATCATTCTTAAGGCCCTAGGATTTTCAGAATGGTAAATGAGCACTGGCTTCAACTTAAAGTTGCCAGCTGCATTAGCCCCTTACAAGGGAGTCAGCCAGGCACTGACTTCTCTCTAGCTATCAAAAATCTAGAGGGCACCTTCTTCCAATAGAAGGCTGTTTCATCTGCATTGAAAAATCTGTTTATTATAGCCATTTTCTTTAATGATCTTAGCTAGATCTTTTTTTGTTTTTTGTTTGGAGACAAAGTCTCACTCTGTCACCCAGGCTGGAGTGCAGTGGCATGACTTTGGCTTACTGCAACCTCTGCCTCTCAGACTTAGGCGATTTTCTCACCTCAGCCTCCTGAGGTGCTGGGACCACAGGCAGGTGCCACCATGCCTGACTAATTTTTTGTAAAGACAGGGTTTCACCATGTTGCCCAGGCTCGTATCAAACTCCTAAGCTCAAGCAATTGTCCTGCCTTGGTCTCCCAGAGTGCTGGGATTATAGACGTGAGCCACCATGCCTGGCATTAGCTAGATCTTCGGGCAGACTTGCGGCAGCTTCTCCACCAGTACTTGCTGCCTCACTTTGCACTTTTATGTTATGGTTTCCTTAACCTCATGAACCAACTTTTCTTTTGCAGTTTCCTTACCTCTCTCAGCCTTTATAGAAATGAGGAGAGTTAGGGCCTCACTCTGGATCAGGCTTTGGCTTAGGGGCATGCTGTGGCTGGTTTGATCTATCCAAATGACTACAACTTTCTGCATCTCAGTAATCAGGCTGTTTTTGCCTTCTTGTCATTCGTGTGTTCACTGAAGTAGCATTTTTAATTACCTTCAAGAACTTTTCTTTTGCATTTGCAACTTGGTTAACTGGCACAAGAGGCCTAGCTTTCAGCCTGTCTCAGCTTTTGATATGCCTTCCTCATTAAGTATAATCAATTCCAGCTTTTGATTTAAAGTGAGAGACATGTGACTCTTCCTTTCACCTGAACACTCAGAGACCACTGTTGGGTTATTAATCAGCCGAATTTCAACATTGTTGTGTCTCACTATTCTTTCACTTGAAGAGTCAGAGACCAATGTAGGGTTATTAATCAGCCTAATTTCACAACTGTTGTGTCTCAGGGAATAAGGAGGTGCAAAGAGGGAGGGGGAAGGGGGGAGAGGGAGGGGAATAGGGAGGGAGAGGTGGGGGAAGACAGAGAGAGTGGGGGGAAGGGAGGAATGGCTAATCGGTGGAGCAGTCGGAATACACATGACATTTATCAATTAAGCTTGCCTTCTTATATGGGCATAATTCGTGGTACTCCAAAACAATTATAATAGGTTTTTTTTCCTTTGCAATGCAAGGGCTCTTTATTGTCAGCAAGACCATCAGGCCAGATGAGCACTGAGCCTCCAGGGGGACCCCAGTCCCTCTTCAGTGGGAGAAGGGAAAGTGGGGTTTCAGGCCTCAGACTGGTCCTCAGCTCACATAGCACCATGCAAATACACAGCTAAAAACTTCCTAGATGTCTCCACTGAAAACCAGTCAGCCCAACACATTACACAGCCATCCTTGTTTTTCTTTTTTGAGACGGAGTCTTGCTCTGTCACCCAAGCTGGAGTGTAGTGGCATGATCTTGGCTCACTGCAACCTCTGTCTCCTGGGTTCAAGTGATTCTCCTGCCTCAGCCTCCTGAGTAGCTGGGATTATAGGCACGTGCCACCACACCTGGCTAATTTTTTGTATTTTTTCAGTAGAGACGGGGTTTCACTGTGTTAACCAGGATGGTCTTGATCTCCTGACCTCGTGATCCAGCCACCTCGGCCTCCCAAAGTGCTGGGATTACAGGCATGAGCCACTGTGCCCAGCCCTATCTTCTTTTTGGTCATTGGGAGACACCAAAAATGCGGAGAGAGGGGCTGGTATGATTCCACTCAGACCAAACTCTTGTCACACTTGTTAGAGGCCAGGTCTGTGGTGTTCAGCTGTAACAACAGGAAATGGAACACATGTCTGTCTGTGCCTACAGTCCACACAACCATGGGCTGCTCTGAGATCTTGGTGTCATTCCCATAGAGGAGCTGGGCCTGAGCCAGGGCAATGCCAAAAGCAAACAGGATCATCTTTGCCCACAGCTGATCTGGCTGAAGGCTGTGTGGTTGTAAATTGGCTCTCTCCAGGAAGTGCAGGATATGGAGATGGGGGTAAGGATAGCCCTCCCAGAAATCTGTGTCATCTTTCACATCATAAACATTACATTCCTGAAGGTCAGCAGTGGGGGATATGGGATAGAAGGTCTCAAGAACATGATTTTTAGTAGCTTCAACCTCCTCTCTGGAGGAGATGCGGTGGGGGGAAGAGGATCGTTGGCACTCAGGATGGGCTCCACCAGAACCATGACCCTGCTTCGAAGAGACTCAGTTCCAGGTGGTGGATAATGTGGAATTTTGGGCATAAATCTGCCTGGCCAGAGAAGGATGCCTGAGAATCTGAGACTTACACAACTGTGTCAGACTGTCCACAATGACTGGACAGCAGGCCTCTCTCCTGGGGATGTCCTCAGTACAGTGCCAGAGACAGGCATGAGAGACCAAATTCAGAAGATGCTCATCTTGGTTCTCTATGTGGTTCATTGCATCAGAACAAGGCTAAGTACTTTCTCAGGAAGGCATTCTATTAACTTGGCCTGCTTGACACCCCTGAGAAGGTGGCAACACTGGTGAGAGACGTAGCAGGTGTGATCTCTGTACAGCGGTTGCTCGTGAATGGGGCCTGAGCATTAGAACTTTGGGTGCTTCTAGCCAGGGTGCCAGGGTCATGAAAAGGGGGTGAGCAGAACTTTGGGTGTTTCTAGCCATGGTCTCAGGGCAGGAAGATCAGCGGTGGTATCCCAGGCATGAAGTATATCTTTCCCACAGAGGTGATGGGCTCCAGTCCAGGGATCTCGTACACTCTATCCAGGGGAGCAGGCTCTGGCTTCCACATGGAGTGCATGTCCCACTCACAGGCTCCATATCTTGGGGCCCAAAGCCCCAGGGCCCCAAAGGCTGAGCTGTATGGAGCCAGCCAGCGCTTGCCTAGTGGGCCTCAGTGCCAACACCATACTGATTTGGTCTTCTTAAGATCGCCACCTGGATGCTGCCAATTACCACACACCAACAATCACAAGAGTAACATCAAAGATCACTGATGACAGATCACATGACAAATACAATGAAAAAGTTTGATTGTAAGAATTACCAAAGCATGACACAGAGATACGAAGTAAGCACATGCTGTTGGAAAAATGGCACCGACAGACTTGCTAGACACGGGGTTGCTGAAAGCTTTTGATTTGTAAAAAATGAAGTATCCGCAAAGGGCGGTACAGTGAAGCATAATAAAACAAAGTGTGCCTGTACTTAGAATAAAAATCCAAACTCCTTACCACGGCTACAGAGCGCTGCATGAACTGCTCCCTGCCTTCGGTCCCTCCCGCTCTCCAGCTCACCAAGCTCCAGCTGTACTGGGCCCCTTCCTTTCAGCAGTCAAGCTCTTTTCTGCCCTTCCACTCACCAGTCCTCTGCTGCTGGGAGTATCTCCCCTCAGGTTCCACTCTGTCACCGCCCCCCACGGCCACCCCACTGGCTTCCACTGTTCTACTGTTTCATGGCAGGTTCTTTCTTTTCTCATCATCCAGGTTTCTTATTAAAATATCACTAGCTTCTCTGGGAAATGTCTCCAAATTAGGTCTCCTCCGACCCCCCAGTTATCTATTATATTCATGCAGTTCAGTGTCCTTCATTCTCTGAAATCCCTGTTTCTTACTGTCTACCTTAGGCACTAAAATAGAAGCTCCATGAGAACAAGGACCTTGATGGTCTTAGTCACCAGTTCATTCGGCCCTTAGAATTGTGCCCAGCATATGGCAGTGCAGTGGGCACTAGTGGGTGTTCAACATGTGTTTACTGAATGAATATATATAATAATAATAATAGAAATTACTATAGCAAGTTACTGACTGCTTTAAATGCACCAGGCATTTTTATCACTAACCTCTGAAATAACCACACAAGGTAGATATTAATTAGATCTATTTTACAATGAAAAAAAGGTACATAATTTGCAGAAGGTATCCCAAATTACCTGGGCTAAATTAAACTCTCCGAGACTAATATTTTATTTTCTTGGCTTTAACACCCTTACGTTTTGCTTTCTCAGTGATTCTTTGTTTTCTGAGACGGGGTCTTGCTCTGCCACCCAGGCTGGAGTGCAGTGGCATGATCAGGGCTCACTGCAGCTTCAACCTCCTGGGCTCAAGCCATCCTCTCACCTCAGCCCCAGCAGCTGGCACTACAAGCACACACCACCATACCCAGCTAATTTTTGCATTTTTCGTAGAGACTGGGTTTCGGCATGTTGCCCAGGCTGGTCTCGAACTCCTGGGTTCAAGCAATCCATCCCACCTCAGCCTCCCAAAGCACTGGGATTATAGGAGTGAGCCACCACACCCAGCCTCTCGGTGATTCTCAATGTATCTCCTGTCGTAATCCCGCCCTCTGCCACAGCAAGCCTATCTTACTGAGAAAGCATACCACACAAAGAGCAATCCCTCACGAGAACACTGCTCATAAATATGCCATGGCAAACATTCTCTGCCATTATACAAGGATATAAGAAACAAGAATGATGGAAAGAGTTTTTCCTCTAGAGTATCTTACAAAGAAGTAGGTGACACTACTGGAAAGGGGTCAAATGGCCAGGTTCTAAAAGTTATCCTTCCTTTATGTGGGGCATAAGACTAAGTGATTTTTAAAATTAGTATTATTTTATATTTTGTAGAGACAGGTCTCACTATGTTGCCCAGGTTGGCCTCATATGTTGCCCAGAACTCCTGGCCTTAAGGGATCCTCCTGCCTCAACCTCCCAAAGTGTTGGGATTACAGGTGTGAGCCACCGTGCCCAGCCAAGACAAAGTGACTTTTAACATACATTTAAATTCACAGTTTATAAGCCTGTCCTGCACCAACAACTCTAGAAGTCTAGTCTTCAATAAGCAACTGTGTGTATCTGTGTGAGTGTGTGTGTGTATAAAAAATATATATATATAATTTATTGCATCAAAGACTGAGAATTGAAAGGCAAAATGTGATTTGGAAACCACCCCTGGTGAGTAGTAAAGAAAATGAGTTGCAATACCTCCCATGTTTTAACCACACAAATTTCCTTCCTCCCACAAAGCCTTGTGTGACAGGGACGCATGGTCAAGCCTTAGCCACCCCAATGCAGCACCCATAATGAGAAGGTGCTGAACAAAGGTAAAAAAAAGAATATGGTATAGTGCTATGTAGGATGTAAGAAGGCATACAAATGAAAGTTCTATTTTAAACGGCGAACACAGCTTCCTGGCAAACAAGCATATTTTTCAGATAACATCTACAAAGAAGTCATAGAGGTTACTTGATTTCCTGTAAGCCTGGGAGAATGTGACTAGGTACAATGGAACTAAGGATCGTGTTTCAACACACACACACATGCAGATAAACAAGTACATGCCATTAAGCAATAAAACAAAAGTTTAAAGCCTTGCTTGAATTACAAGAAAGATAAATTAGGATGACTTTTGACAAAAGGACACATCATAGCTCCCCTTGAAGTTATTCTCTCTCACAGTGCATTCAAATGTTGATATAGTTTATCAATAAATACTTTTTCTAGAAACAGATCTACTCCATACAGTGAAGTGCATCTACCTTCAGAGGTCATGAAACAAAAAATGATTTTCATCAACTTCCATCTAAAGCTTGTCCTCGAAGTTACTCTGCAATCTTCTATGCCATCACAGCAAAGTACCTACACACCCTACAGTGTGCCTGAATAAATATCATTCTTCTTCCTCTAACGATCTCCCCGACTATAAAACCAAAGTAGATCTGTGTGTCCCTCCTACAGCATTATACAAAGTATGTCCACATATGTTTCTCACGTGTCAACTGACATTTGTGTCAACTATAGGGAAATCTAGTTTCCCACAACACATCCCTTATTCTGCCACATTGCCTGAGACTCCCCTCAACACTCCACACCCAGAAAGACATTCCTTCAGCCCTGTCTCTCCTTCTACTTCTTCCTTCTTCTCATGCCCATCCATATCATCTTTTTCTCTTTTCACTTCTTGATATTTTTCTTTTAGGAATAACTGCCAACTTCCTGATGTTCATGAAATAAGAAAAGTCCCTTACAAATAAGATACAGTCTTTGAGTACTTTCTAAGTTGGCAAGAAGAAAAAAATCTAAGTCCCGGGGTCAAAGAGGCAACGGCGGTAATAATAATCCAGAACTAAGTTTCTTAATGCAGAAATTTCCTAGCATTATGGAAATGGCATTGAGTTCAAGTCAGGGTCGGCAGACCTGGTTTCTAATCCTTCCTTTGTCAATAACTGTGACTTTGGCCAAATGATAACTTCTGGAAATCTCATTTTCCGTGTAAGTGTTTGCTGATTGAAATCTAAATGTTCACAATAGTACTGTTCTGTCGCTTCACGGAATTATGAAGACAAAATGTGAAGTAAAGGCATTTTAGAAACTAAAGAATAATATTTAACAATCTTTGCAATTAGAGATAAAAAAGTGATAAAAATTAATAGCCAAAACATAACAATGTGTATGTTACAATGGATCTTAGAAAAAATGATATGAAATAAAAAAGAAGTAGAGGCAAATGGAAAAGATGCTACTGAAGAGACAGCACATAAGCCTGCCACAGACATTTCATAGGTACCCTCAGTGAGGCACCTTTCATATAAAGACCGAAATAAAACGGCAACATCGCAACACTGCAGCTGGAAAGAAACCTGGGATTCATCCTCATGAAACCCACATAAAGAATGCTAGTTCTCTCTAAACAGCTCCTATCGTTCAGTCTCTGCCCTCAGGTTAAGGGCATCAATTCCCCAGGCAACCATTTCGTGATGTATGTAACTAGGACTGACGGATCCTATAATTCTATACTCACAATGTTTTCATTTAAAACAAAAGAAACAAATAGGCTGGGTGCTGTGGCTCATGCCTACAATCCCAGCACTTTGGGAGGCCGAGGTGGGCAGATTACCTGAGGTCTGGTGTTTGAGACCACCCTGGCCAACATGGCGAAACCTCGTCTCTACTGAAAATACAAAAATCAGCTGGGTGTGGTGGTGCGCTCCTGTAATCCCAGCTACTCAGGAGGCTGAGGCAGGAGAATCGCTTGAACCCAGGAGGCTACAGTGAGCCGAGATCGCGCCACTGCACTCCAACCTGGGTGACAGGGTGAGATTCAAAAAGCAAACACACAACACCACCAAAAGAGACAAAAGCACCCTTGATTTACATATCTAAGTCTATCTACATTTGCCCATAATACAGATGTCAATATTGGTTGCTTTGGAATTACAGTCTTTGAAACTTAAAAATAAACAAAGATCTAAAAAAAAATCATTACAGACCTTTGGTTCAAAACCATTTCAACATGTTTAAAATTTAAACCCCTTCTCCAATTCCCACTGAGATGAATAAAGGAGTAAAAGTAGGAAAACAATTTATTAGTGCTGGAAAATGGGATGAACACCATCCACACGCAAAAACTAGAAATGATTTCTCTATCATATAATTCAAGTAAGACCAGATTGAGGGGCAAGTTGGCCAACCCATGTGCTGTGGAAATACTCGACAAGAGAGAAAGCAACAGAGAGTAAACCTTGATCCTCTGAGGCTCCTTCAGAAAATATACATTAAATTATACTTCCAGAGTGAGTTTACACTCAGACTTCATGCTGAGTGACTGTTGAAGCTGTATCCTCATCATGGAAACCGTTCTAGTTAGAGACGGATGGACACTGCCCTAGCTATTTCTGGGCACCAAAACAAATCTAGAAAAGAAACTTGGTCAGTTTCTCAAAAGGCAGAGAAACTCCACATCACATGACAGTTACCTCTTAGAGCTACCTCTGACTGTTGTTCCACCATCAACCTGGAACAGAATATGGCAATGTAGAACTACAGTTTCTCCTTTAATCAAAATAAATCTAAAGCATCACCTTCTCCCTGCATTTAGACCCAAAAGGCCAGTTCAGAGGCTCACGGCATAACCCAAACCAGACTTCTCTGTTAGAACAGAGAAAAATCATTAGACTTTCTGTGGAATAAGAACGTCCTCCTACAAAATAGTATTAATGCCAGAAAAGAGAAAACATTAGAATATTTCTATTTTGTATTTTCACTAAGACTAAGAATATAGCAAAGCGGTAAAACTGGAGATCAGATAAACCCACTATATATATACACATACACACACACACACACACACACACACATTTACAATTGTCTTGGATATGATCATTTACATATTTGTCTCCTCTACTAAACTATGATCGATCAGCAGGTGGAAACTATTGTTTTATTCATCTCTAAACTCACAGTACCTAGCATAATGCCTAGCATAGCAAAGGTATTGCAATACAGTAAACTTTACTGAATGCATGAAGCAAACCACCAATTAAGTATCAGAGCTTATATTTTTAATATAATTACAATAGTTTTTATGCTCAATATCTATTAAAATATTAAAATTCTTCTCTATAATTCTTATATTTCTTTATTCTATCTATAGAGTAAGCTTAGATTATTCGTATTAGATGCAGATAGTAAGCTAATAAATTAATTACTTCTTCCTAAAATTACTGAGCTTTATTATATCCTGAAATATTTCCTCTTAAATCAATAAGTAACATTCAAGCAACAACTGATTCCTAAGAATATTATATGGCTAACACGACATAAAACTTCACAGAAACAGTGCACAAGTAGTAACATAGAAACAGGCTGGTAGCTCACATCTGTAATCCCAGCACTTTGGGAGGCCAGGGCGGTTGGATCACTTGAGCCCAGGAGTTTGAGACCAGCCTGGGCAACACAGCAAAACCCCACATCTACCAAAAATACAAAAATTAGCTGGGTATAGTGGTGCGTGCTTGTAGTCCCAGCTACTCGGGAGGCTGAGGCGGAAGGATAGCTTGAGTCTCGGGAGGCAGAGGTTGCAGTGAGCTAAGATTGCATCACTGCACTCCAGCCTGGGAGAGAGAGCAAGGCCCTTTCTCACAAAAAATTTAAAAAGTAAAATAAAACAAATATTTCTCTATAGCTCACAAATGGACCGAAGAGAAAATTAAAAACAAAAAGAAAAAAACAAACTGCTTTCCTTTTCCTATTCTCTCCTCAAATGCAAAAAAGTCCTGTAAAATAATCTTGAAAAAGCCTGTAAGCCAAGTATCAGGATAATCTGCCCTGGGAAACACTGATAGAAAAGCGCTAATACTATTTGGAGAAAAACACGAAGAACAAAAATGGATTTTTCAAAGGAAGATTACCAATGTTTATTAGAGGGGCAGTTTATTAGTTCCTGGCTTATCAAAAATAAAAATAAAAATACTGTGTTATTTTTAAAATTCAGGCAAATTGTTACACCTAAATAAATATTATGACTCAATTTCAGTTAAGCCTGGTTTCACATATGGGAAACTTAAAAATCCGAAACCGTACATCTTAGGCTAGTGATCACACCACAAATCATGAGATATGAGGCCCCTGTCATTGTATAGATGAAATTCAACACCACATTATTTCATGTAGCTCCTATACCTCTTCGAGGTAGAGAATACTTACATTCAATTTATAGACTTGGCAACTAACAGTGAGAGTAATTAAGCATAATTATTGAAAAAGAGAATGAAACACATGTTATATTTACTTCCCAGAAAGGTTTCCTAAGCTTTCAGAGTCCCTGGTATTCCATAAAGTATGAGAACTTAGTAAAGTAAGCAAAGTAGACTTTACTAAGTATAAGACTTTATTAAGTATGAGAACATAGACTTTACCAGTATGGAACCTAGACTAGCAAATTTCAACTGTCACAACTCCTAGGTGCTACTTCAGGCACCAGCACTATAAAAATTAATAAATACCACTTTAGGAAGTCTACTGTTTCTATTGATAATGTGCCAGGTTTAAAAAAGAAAGTTTACTGTTTGGTGCCAGTCAACAGTTGCATTTGGGAGGGTGGCATGAGCAGCTAGTTATTCCCACCCAAGCCCTGTTGGTGCAAAGAGGCACTGGGGAACAGAAGGCAAGCATCCAATACAGTGTGTATCACATTCACAGGGCATTTATCAGAGGCCTATTTCACCATCTACAACGGGCCTTGTAAAGCAGGTGATGATTGGGAGTCTAAGTCTCCTTATTTATAAACCAGGGCCCTTTCCATTTGTAGTAAACTTTTTGGTTACTTCTCCAGTATTTGCTGCTTCCTTTTTCCTTCTAATAGTTCCAATTTTGTTTGGTGATCAATGTGGTTCCAGGAAAGCTGACTCAACCCAACTCCATTCCTGGCGTTAAGCCAGGCAAGTCAGTACATTCCATCTCCTTGGCACAGTGACAAGTGTAGACACAGGCATGTGACTGAAGCTAGTTAACTACAGTGAACCCTCTGGGTTTTGCTGGGACAAGGATGAAGGAGCCCAGAAACAGCAAACAGGCATCTTGGGCAATGTGGAGAGTCAGTCGTGGAAGGACACCAATGCCAAGAAAGGAAGAGCAAAGACAAAAACCAACCAACTCCTTGGGTACAGGGTTGTTCCTTGCTTCCCTTGAAGCCAAACCCGCTCTAAGCTTTTCAATTAGAAGAAATATATTCTCTTTATTATGCCTATCTGAGTTGGGGTTTCTGGTACATGTGACTGACAGCACACCACTATACCATGTGTTCCTAATTCCCTATCCCAGAACTAACAGTAAAAAATAAGATCTCAATTATAGTTTTAAGTTCCTCAGTTAACTTAAAAATATATCATAAGCAAGCTGCTTATATAATGAAATAGTATAAATCAAAACCACGTAAAATAGAGCGCATCAGGCCCTTTGTCCACTGCCCTTCTAAGCTCAACCAGCTTCTTTTCATCCAGTGGGACAAATAATGGTCCACTGGACCCCCGGGTAAGGAAGGAGGCCCGCAGTGCCGGACCCCTGGGTAAGGAAGGAGGCCTGCAGCACTAGACCCCCCGGGTAAGGAAGAAGGCCTGCAGCACTAGACCCCCCCCCACCCCGTAAGGAAGGAGGCCTGCAGCACTAGAGCCCCCGGGTAAGGAAGGAGGCCTGCAGCACTAGACCCCGGGGTAAGGAAAGAGGCCTGCAGTGCTGGAGCCCTGGGTAAGGAAGGAGGCCTGCTGTGCTGCCACAACCAGGCATGTCCCTCCTGCCTCCCATCACTGCTGTAGACCAACTCTATCTGCAGCTGAGAGGAGAGGAACTGAGTTGAAAAGAGAGACTGTTTCCTAACTTTCACCTGCTGTGGGAAGCGCAAAGCCTTACCCAATATTGGTAATTCAGGAAAAACTCATAAGGTTGAGTTAATCAACGTTCAAAAGCCTCATAGCAGCAAAAAAACTTAAACAATAAATATCTGTCATACTTGCCTTATCTCATCTATATACATACATAGGAATAAAGAAATGTTCGTTTTTTTTGGCTACACTCTTCCAATGTATGTTATAGGAATCTTCTCCCTAAACACTTTAAAACACATCTTCTTTTTTAAAAAAGGACATTCTCCTATAGAACTACAATATCATTATCATATGATAATTACTTATCAAATATGTAATTATATGCAAAATTTTCCAACTATCTCAAAAATGTCTCATGTGGCTGGTTTCTTCAACCACAATCCAATCAATATTCATGCACTGCATTTGCTTTTTATGTGTTCTTTAGTCTCAACCTGGGAAAGCAAACAAGGCACTACATCTTTACATTTTCCAAAAATACTTAACACAATTCACCTGTTCAAAAGAGGAATCTTCTTCTAAGTCTGACTCCATGGACTCCTGGAGAATATTCCTAAGAACAAGGCCTACCTGGGGGGCTGAGAAGCTGAAGAACATCAGTATGTGCCATAGCCTGCAGGAATTCACTCAGTTCTGTGACCGTGCAACCTTTTTCACCCATTAACTTCAGTAGACACAGGCTGGGGCTTCCTTCAGGCTCCAGAACCTTAAGAGAACACTGCTCCAGGTCTAGGCAGCTGAAAGCAACAGAAAGAAATTATGTCAACAGCTTTCTTCCACATGATACACTTGCTATGTTTCTGGACCACGGTGGTGCTGTACAGAATAAATCACAAGCGAGTGGGTGGGTGGTGAGAAACTATTCACAGAATGAATTTGAGTGTCCTTTCCTTCATCATGGGGAATTCTTCCTTATTCCCTTCTCCCACTCAGCTCCCATGATTATTAAATCAGGAGAATGAGAAATGCAGAAACAGGATGTGAGGGAAACTGAGCCTTGACACTGATGAAGGTTTTTGGCCTTTAATTGAGAATGGGGAACAGGAAGGCCAGAAAAATGTCCTTACTCGTTCTTCAAAAGCGCTGAAATACAGAATGACCCCAAATGAAGCCCTAGTAGGGTAGACTCTGTTGCCTCCTGAGTGAAAGGAATATGCATTCATTCCATTAGGGAGCCAAAATATCTTAAATCATAGCACATGCACACTCATAAAAGGTGTTAGTAGTACTCTGAATTGAAAGGAAGAGAGGCTAATGTCTAGAAGATGACACTACATAGAACAACCAATGTTGCAACGTTAGCAATCGAAAAATACTTAAAATATCCATTTAAATAAATTACGGTATGTACATCAAATGAAACAGTTAATTCATTAAACAACTGAGGCTGAGGTAAAGGCATAGGTCTTCAAGACATACTGAAAAATGAAGGAATTAACATAAAAACTGTATATAATACACTACTATTTGTATTAACAAGATAGTATGTCTATGTGTATTCATACAAAAAAGGAAGATACAGAAAAGCGTTTGTTATTACCAAGATAATTTGTGTGTGTTCTCATACACGCAGGCTAAATTTTGAAAAGATACCTAAGAAACTGGTAACTGTCATTGCCTCAGAGAGAGTAACTAAGGGAGTAGAGCTCACGGCTGGATGATCTACTTTACACGATAAACCCTTTTGTACTGCTGATTTTTTTATGTGCATTTATTTTTCGATAATTTTTTTTTAAATAGAGATGGGGTGTTGCCATGTCGGCCAGGATGGACACAAAAGCCTGAGCTCCAGCGATACTCCCGCCTCTGCCTCCCAAAGTGCTGAGGCCACCACTCCTGGCTCTTTCAATAATTTTTAAAAAGTATATTTAGAAAGAAAACTAGTACTATTAACATTCAAACTAATTAGGATGGGTGCGGTGGCTCACATCTGTAATCCCAGCACTTTGGGAGGCTGAGGTGGGAGGATCTCTGGAGGCCAGGATTTTGAGACCAGCCTGGCCAACACTGTGAAACCCCGTCTCTACTAAAAATACAAAAGTTAGCTGTGTGTGCTGGTGCACGCCTGTAGTCCCAGCTACTCAGGAGGCATGAGAGTCACTTGAACCCAGGAAGTGGAGGTTGCAGTGAGCTGAGATCGTACCACTGCACCCCAGCCTGGGCAACAGAGTGAGACTGTTTTAAAAAAAAAAAAAAGAAGAAAAAAAACCAAAGTACTTCTAAGCACCTAGAATATCCTATTGCAGGGACCATGGCCTATGGGCCAAATGTTTTCAGCTACCTGATTTCTATAAAGTTTTATTGGAGCACAGCTATACTCATTCATTTACATATTTATAAATGTCTACGGCTGCTCTCCTGATACAACAGCAGAGCTGAATGGCTGGCTGCATGGCCAAAAATATTCCCCATTTGGACCTTTATGGAAATAGTTTGCTAACCCCTGCTTTAAAGAATGTCTTATTGTCCTTCGTTGAAACTATTCTTTTAAAAATACCAATATTTAACATACATATACAATTTCCTTTTCCATGTTATTGTGTGCAGTAGTGGTATACAAGATTAGAAAGACAGGTTAAGATCAGATCATAGAAGGCCATGAAGAATGGAACAATCATATGAATTGTAATCACTTTATAGAAGGGGAAAATACAAGTATGAAACATTTAAGAGGAGACAAAAGAATAAAGTAAAACCAAGCAATCAACAGCACAAAAACTTTCCCAAAGAAACATAACCAACAACAGCCAACCAAAGTGTTTAGATAATCTGCCATGATATACTGCAGAATTCACACCTCATCTACTGCAGATCCTGCTCCTTTTCCTGCCAGTTAGAATTACAGTCCCATATAAACTTTAGCTTCTCTGTAAGGTCCTCCTAGACCACACCGGTCCACCAAACATACTTTATAGACACAGTCTCCTAACTAGACTTATTTTATAGACCAAAGGTTGGCAAACTGTTTTTCTAAATGGCCAGCAAGTATATATTTTAGATATCCTGGGCCACAGAGTCTCTATCACACATTCTTCTTTGTTGCTTTTATTTTACAACTTGTAGGATACAAAAATCAGTCTAGATCCTGGGCTATATAAAACAGGTAGCAGCCTGGATTTGGGACTTAAGAAGTCATGTGCAGAGCTGTTTCATGTTTTATCTGACATAATTTCACCTTAAAACTGTGAGCTTTTCTTTATGGGCATGAGGAAAAGCTTCTTTATCCAACTAGATTACAGTAAACTCCTTGAAAACAGAAACCCTATCATGTTAAATAAAATATGACATAAAATCCCTCAGTATGTAAAATTCTGTCTTGTCCATATCAATTATTCATAAATGATTACTGAATGAATTTCAATCATCACTGTCAAGGCTGAAAGCCTGAATAGGTGCAAGGGGTCAAACCTAACAGTGCCAGGGGTGCGACAGAATCCAGGTTAGCAAGCTATTTTATTGCTTAAAATATTAATCCTCATTCATTTTGAGCAGTCTTAAGATGCTATCATAACATTTATACTGTCATCCAAGGTTTATAATTCAGGGATAATGCTGATTATTTCATATGGAAAATATGTATCCAATCAAATCAACTCCATTAGTAATGTTATCTACCTCATAGGGTTGTTAGAATTAAATAGCTAGTCCATGTAAGAAGTACTTAATACAGCGCTGGGCAGGTAACAGATATTCAATAAAGGTTAGCTCTTATTATGCAGTAAGAATGTAGGGAATATTAAAAGACTATTAAAGTTAATTTCTTAACTATGCTTATTTCTGGAACAATTTTAGCTTTTCCTTAAAACATTTTTTTGAGTAACTATTATTTTGGTAACCTGAAAATGTCCTCTAAAGCCTCCTGTGATTTACTGAGTATTTTCTGAGTATTCTTTTCTAAGCATCCTAGTTCAATTTTATTATATTCAATATGCTATTCTTACTAAATATGAATCATACCATAGCTCAACCAGTCCCAAATTCTGGAATGTAGACCAGTGCAGCAGCACAAGCTGAGGTCCAAGGTAAAATGATAAAAATAAGGACAATAAAAGTGTCTTGTATTCTAAATTTGTCTTTTCTATTTTTAAGTGTTCATGTGTCCTTTCTTTTCAGAAACAATAGTGACTATGACAGAAAACATAAAAAGTTGCCTATTAGTGCTCTCATTTTGTAAAATTTTACTAGTTTCCAAAACGCCCAAGTGAAGGAACCTGTATTCAACAATATAAGGATTACTAGTTTTGTAAGTAATGAGATCTGTAAAAATAAAAATGCTGTAAGCTAAACAAAATTTTTATGATTCAGAAGTTTACCAGGGTCTGATACATGAAATTAAGAAGCCATCTCATCAAATGGAACCAAGTGATACTTTAATTAATGTCTATATTGATAAAGAGAAAATTAAAAACACTTGGCTTTCCTTTCCCCTAAAAGAACAAAGATCAAATTAAACTATAGATGACTTCTCTTCCAAGAGGCATAGGAGAAAAAGAAGAGTCTGCGTCTCCTTTTGTTTTACTGATTTTCCGCAAGGGTACTGGCTTTCAGCTGAGATGATGCTTATACATACCTAACTTTTCTTTCTTTCCTTTTTAAGTTACATTCCTGTAAGAGTGTGCTTTGAAGTGGTTTCTGCAAGTCCTAATTTAGAATTTTTGATTTAATTTAAAAACTGCTTTACTACTGAAACAAATGTACTTTGCTTTAAAAAAAAAATCTCTACTCTTATCTTCACTTTAAAAAATATATAATCAAATAGAACATATCCACACTTCAGGGGACAAGCCATAGTGCTGCTTTTAGGTTCTTCTGCTTCTCCTCTTGGTACATTTGCTATCTGGAATCTTTATTCATTAATTTGATCTATTTATCAATCACCTAAAATGGGCCACCGTTTTTTTCTAGGTGTTGAGGATACAGCAACAAACAAAACAAAATTCTGTTATCTTCCTGTATCTTTCACGCTAGAGACAAACAGAAATAAGAGTTATGTGTGTGTGTTTGCACCCAGCCAATGGTCATAAGTGTTTTGGAGAAGACTAAGGTAATGCAGGTGGACAGGTTAACACTGAGCAGAAATAGAGGGTAATTTTAAATATTATGATCAAAGAAGAGCTCAGTGAGGTGACTTTCAAACAAACACTTGACAAAGTAAAGGAGTAGGTCATGTGGTTACCTGTGGAGACCATCTCAGCCTGAGTAGGCAGCAAGTACAAGGACTACTGTGTCCAAAGGACAAGAAAGTACGTGTGGCTTTCTTGCTTTGGAGGTAAGAAGGTATCAGGATGAAGGGTGAACTGGTAGTTAATAGTGTTTTTACTCTGAGATGGAAAAGCAATAGGAGAGTTGATTTTTTTTTAAGGGGGTCTCATTAAGTTGCCCAGGTTGGTTTTGAAGTCCTAGGCTTAAGTAATTCTCCCACGCTAGCTTCCCAAAGTGCTGGGATTACAGGTGGGAGGCCACACGCCTGGCCACAATAGGAGACTTTTGAGCAGAGGAGGAGTAAGACCTGATGTGATGCTTTAAAAGAATAATTCTTAGTGCTATATTGAAAACAGACAATATATGGGGTGGGAGCAAAGTGAAGGGGGGAGAAGTTAAGTGGCTACTGGAATAATCCAGCTGAGAGACAACGTGGCTTGGCCCAGTGTGCCAGCAGTGGAGGCTGGGTTCTACCTACATATATAGTGAAGGTACAGCAAGCAGGAGGTGCTGACAAAAATGATGTGTGTGTAAAAGTGGAGTCAGGAATGACTTCGAAGTTTTTGTTTTCGTTTTTGAGACGAAGTTTTGCTCTTGTTACCCAGGCTGGAGTGCAATGGTATGATCTCGGCTCACCGCAACCTCCACCTTCTGGGTTCATGTGATTCTCCTTCCTCGGCCTCTGGAGTAGCTGGGGTTACAGGCATGTGCCACCACGCCTAGCTAATTTTTTGTATTTTTTTAGTAGAGACGAGGTTTCTCCTGACCAGGTTGGTCAGGCTGGTCTTGAACTCCTGACCTCAGGTGATCCGCCCGCCTTGGCCTCCCAAAGTGCTGGGATTACAGGCATGAGCCACCATGCCTGGTGACTTAGAAGTTTTTGGCCTGAACAACCAGAGGGTGCAGAAAACTGTGAAAGAAAGAGGTTTATAAGGGAAGATGTGTTGAATTTTGGACATATTACATTTAAGATGTCTCTTAGCCATTCAAGAGAAGATGGCAAACAGGTGTTTACATACATGAATCTGGGAGTTCAAAGCAGAGAAATGGGCTGGAGATAGAAATTGGGAGTAATCAACCTAAATAAATGTAAAGCCATGGGACTGAAGGATAAGACCAAGAGGGTAAGAAGGAAACCTTTTTAGTTTGTTTCAGAGACTAGGTCTTACTCTGTCGACCAAGCTGGAGCACAGTGGCATGCTTGTAGCTCACTGCAGTCTCGAACTCCTGGGCTCAAGCAATCCTCCTGCCTCAGCCTGCAGAGTAGCTGGGACTAAAAGCGTGTGCCATTATGCCTGGCTAATTTTTTATTTTTTGTACAAACAGGATCTCAGTATGTTTCCCAGGCTGGAAGGAAACCTTTTGTTAGAGCCTTTTACACATTCTCACTCCTATGATAAGCTGCATAAGAGCTGGGTTTCTGCAGCTAAAAGTACACCTCTACTCAGCAGGTATGCAATGACTGGTTTTCCTCGGTCCAGCCCCATTTCTAAGCTCCCTACTTAACAGAATTTTCGGCAGCATTTAGAGCCTCCTGTAAGGTCTGTCATCCTTAGGGCTCAGATGTTCCATGCCACCAAAGAATTTACATAGCTTGGGCAAGACCCTCAGAGTCTGTGCCTACCTACGCTAACAGCAAAGGGTGTCCAGGTCAGTCTTGATGGAATTAGGGCTAGGTTTGACTACAATGCGTTCCCAAATGTACATGGTTGCAGGAAACTAAACTATAAACAAGGATTAACTCTGAGTTATCGGCAATGAAAACATTTACAATTACTCCCAATCCCTTGTAGAGAGTTTGAACAGGTTCTTTTGCTTGTGGTTTACTTGTTTGTATTATTAAATTTTCACCTAGTTTGAGGGAAGATGTAAAGTGTCAGGAAAAAAAAAAAAAAGTGAAGAGAAGAAAAAGAAACAGAATGGGCAACCTTCTGAGATTTTAGGCTGCAGATCCAGCGACTGAAGAAAGCACCTCTCAGCCTCATGGGACTTGTCAGCCACGTGGACTAGACACTCACACAATTCCCTTCTTTGGCACTAGAGAAAAAATACCTTCAGGACTTTTAGTATCACAGATCTTCTCCCATCAGTATGAAATCATTTTAAAATAACTATTTTTTTGTCTTAAATAGAGTAAGCATCACAGCTGACCTGCTTCACTGTCCGGCCTCCAAGTTCCCAGTGCTGCTTATTAAAAAAGAGTCAGTTTAATTCTTATGATCTCAATAGGGATGAGCTTAATGTTCTCAAATTCTCCAACCCTTCTCACCCCAACCAACCTCCTCAAAATTAACCTTTACCATACTGAAAGATGGGTGAAACTCATCTACCTCTCATCAGACTTCCCACTCCAGACTCCCAGATTCCACAACTGCATGCCTAGATGCTTGCCACCTCTGGCTAGGCAACTGTCCTTGTCTCTGTGTGACTCCACAGAAAAGTGGCCTCAAATCTCTCCTTTAGTTCCCGAAACAAAGCTAAGACCATTCCACAGCCTTTAACAAAAAACAAACTGAAGGCAGGTGAGGAAAACACAATACCCAACATCAGGTATCCACTGCTTTTAGATTCCAGCAGCCACGCTTCCTACCTGGCAGGGTCTCATTGACTTTCTTCTCGCTCCTGCATGGTCACGTAGGATGCTCGGCTTTCTTCAGGAAGCCCAGAACCTTCCCTAACTAGAGTACTTGTTAATACCATAATACTCTGGACAACTGCCCCAAAGACAACTTTTTACATTATGGTAGGTCCAGAAATTCAGAAATTTATGGGCCTAGCATAACAGTATTTTGGATTTTTTTTTCCATAGCCAAAAGCCCAACATGTTTTTCCTAGATAAAAGAGAAAAAAATTATGCCACCTCTCTGCTAGATGTTACCAGCTATTCCCTCTTCACATCATTACTCCTTTTCATGAGCAATAATCCCAAATCACTATTACCCTTTACCTCAATCTCAAACTCTGAAACTCAGAGTTGTCGGGAGGGTCTAAGAAAATAACGTGTTGGTCAGGCGCAGTGGCTCATGCCTGTAATCCCAGCACTTTGGGAGGCCAAGGCAGACAGATCACCGAAGGTCAGGAGTTTGGGACCAGCCTGGCCAATATGGCGAAACCCCATCTCTATTAGAAAGAAAGAAAGAAAGAAAGAAAGAAAAAAGAAAAAAAAGAAAAGAAAAGAAAAGAAAAGAAAAGAAAAGAAAAGAAAAGAAAGAAAAGAATGTGGCTGGGTACCATGGCTCACACCTGTAATCCCAGCACTTTGGGAGGCTGAGGCAGGTGGATCACCTGAGGTCAGGAGTTTAAGACCACCCTGGCTAACATGGCAAAACCCCGTCTCTACTAAAAATACAAAAAGATTAGCGGGGAGTGGTGGCACACACATGTAATCCCAGCTACTCAGGAGGCTGAGGCAGGAGAATTGCTTGAACCTGGGAGGCGGAGGTTGCAGTGAGCCAAGATCGCGCCACTGCATTTCAACCTGGGGCAAGACTCTGTGGGGCGAGGTGGGGGGCAGTTAGCAGAAAGATAATGCAAAAATAAGAGGAATAAAGAAGAGGCATGTAAACATTTAGTACATTTTATGATACATACTGTATGCTCAATAAATGATAAAAATCATTATCATTCATACCCAACATAGCATTTAATGTGTTACTGTAAATGTCCCCAAATCATAGTCCATTGCTAGATAAACCCTTAGGAATAGGAACTGAATATTTGTTAGTTTATCTTCTAAAATTATTTGATGAGAGGGAAGTCATTCATTCAAAATTAAGTATTAAGTGCTTATTATTTGCTAAAATCTAGCAATCTAGATTTTCTTAAATAGAATAAGCATTTAAACTAAAAAAGGTTTCCTTCTCACCCTCTTCGTCTTACCCATGAGTTAAAATCTAGATTTTAGCAAATAACAGGCACTTAATACAATTTTGAATGAATGACTTCCCTCTCATCAAATATTTACTAACTTCTAGGCATCACAGAATATTAACAACAGTTTCTGCTCTTAAGGCATTTATAAAGATGTGTACAAATAAGACAAATCTTAGTCATTTGAGAAGTTTAACAGATGCTAAGAGGTTCAAAGGCAGGCCAAAATTATAACAATGGTAGAGAGTAATGGGAACCCCTAATGCAGTTCCTGAGACCTTTTCGCGGGGTTCACAAGGTCAAAACGATTTTTCATAATCTTAGTAAGACTTTATTTAGCTTTTTCATTCATTCTTTCAGGAGTGAACACTGGAGTTTCCAGTGTCCTGGGACGTGTAATAGTGCAACAGGCCGAATGCAGAAGTACATAAAAGAATCCAGTTCTGTGATTAAGCCAAGACATTAAAGAGATCTTCCAAACGAAAACCAATGCCACTTTTCTAATTAACTTTTTGGTTTCGTAAAATTTGTTTTTCCACAAAAGTATTATTTCTGTTATCCTGTAATGGGTTATTCTTTTCAAATAAATTGATATTTTTAAAATGTCTTAGCTTTAATTTCAAAGATGGTAAATATCCGTGTATATTACATGTATGTAATATCTCTAACCCACATAAGAGCTCTCTGGGGTCCTCAATAATTCTTCAGAGAGTAAAGGAGTCTCGAGACCGACAACTTCAGGAACCCTAACAGCCATTCCACACCTGACAAGGAAAATAGTTTTACTTCGAGTTTCATGTTCATGGTGAAGGCAGGAAGAGAACGTGGTAACCTGGTTTGATGGAGGGAGATGATGAGTCCAGCGTTGGTCTTTCCCAATACCTTGTAAAATGTTCACGAATTCCTGCACCCCACCCTCCGCTCTCATCACCTCCTCGCCTGAGCTTCTTCCCAACCTTCCTTAGGTCTCCCAGGGCTGAGTCCACATCCCATTCTATTGCATTCTAGGTCCTCTGGAGGACTGCCCCGTCCCAAGAGTCTCCTGACGGCTTTCCTTCTCTCACTGTCCTCCCGGGTCGACCTCGACTTCTCCCTTTCACCCGGGGCGGGAGTGGGAACAGGGAGTGAGGCAGGCGCTGGGCCACTTCTGCCTCCGCCCTCCGGAGCCCCGGGACCCGCTCTCGAACCCCAGGCGTTCCGGGGCGCTGCTGGGTTCCGCTTCGTCTCAGTGACCCAAGCCCCCGAACCCCTCCGTTCACTCACGCCGCCGGCGCCCCCGCCTCCCCGCCCGAGCCCCTTTCGCTCCGCCCGCGCGCCCGGCCCGCCGCGGTCCCGAGCTCACCTGAGGCGGAGGCGCCCGCGACTCCCCGCCAGCTCCGCCAGCCGCCTCCAGCCCCGGCCCTCGGGCGCCCGGTCCAGGCGCTCGCTGAGCCTCCGCAGCAGCGGCTCCCGCAGGCGGTTGAGGGTCGCGCCGGCCGGAGGAGGGAGCGGCGGCCCCGCGGGGATGGCCGGGGGCAGCGGGGCCTGCAGCGGGTCTCCCGGCAGCGACATGGCCCGCGCCGGCCACCCCGGACGGCCGCGGCTCCCGCCCGCCCCGTCACGGGCCTCGGCCCCGGGGCACCTTCCGCTAGCCTCCGAATCGCGGAGGCAGGGGCGGAAGAACAAATCTGGCGGCGCGGCACGGGCCTGGAGGAGGAAGCTCGACTCCCCGCCCCAACGAGACAGGTTTGCCTAGGGTAGCCAGCCCAGCCTGCCGCGCCACCCGCGCAGAGGGGCGGGCGCCGGGGAGCTGGGCCTGGCCCAGAGGGGCGGGGCGAGCCGCCCACTGTGCGCGTGCGTGCGGCCGCGCGCCTCCCTCGCCCTTCCCCGCGGCCCCGGGCTGGCCGCGGCGCGCGCTTCAAACCCCGGAGGTGGGGAGGTCCTGCCGAGCAGGAAGGGACGGGTGGGTGCAGCTGGAGGAGGAAGCGGTGGAGGAACTACGCCCCGGCAGCTCCTCTACGGCGAGGAAGCCTGCGGCGTCTGGGCTTCCCGAGACCGTGGGAGGCGGCCTGCGTGCTCTCGCCAGCGAGCAGGGCAAGCGGTTCTCCGTCGCCGGCCCCGCCCACAGGCTCCGGCGGCCGCTCTCCCCTGACTCCGGGACTTGCCTGTGTCCGGCGACCCACCAGCCTCCTGCAGTGGGGAACCTCAGGCGGACGCTTCCTCGTTTTAGGGTTAGATGTGTATGGCATTGCTAGAGGGAAGTAGTGCTGGAGATCCTGATACTTGAGTTGGACTTGGCCAAAATCTTTGCCTAGACTTTAAAAAAATTACTACTTTGCAAACTCAGCTGTGATATATTTAAGGCTAATCAGATCTTGGAGATGATTGTTTTCATCAGGAATCATCTGGTTTACACCGAGTCAGACTGCTGCCCGCAATCTTCGTCATCAAAGCAGGCAACCCTGTTGAGGATGCCCTTCCCTGGAATGATCCGGAATGGACGACACCTGAGCTCTCTCTGCCAATCTTAGCAACATCCAAGGCTGTTACGCCTTTGAAAACTGTGGGTTAGTTTGGGACAAAAAGAAAGCAACTTATGAAATGTGACCAGCCAGGTAGCCCGCTATTCAAGGCTTCCTGGCCCAATTTCTGTTGCCATTAGCTTTTCATTACCCGAGACAGCAGGATTTTCTGGACAATAATTTAGATACCTAAATTCTTTTGCTGTTGTTGTGAGACCGGGTCTCGCTCTGTTGCCCAGGTTGGAGTGCAACGACGCGATCTCGGCTCACTGCAACCTCCGCCTCCTGGGTTCAAGCAATTTTCTGCCTCAGCCTCCTGAGTAGGTGGGATTACGGGTACCCACCACCACACCTGGCTAATTTTTATATTTTTAGTAGAGAGGGGGTTACCTCATCTTGGCCAGGCTGGTCTTGAACTGACCTCGTGATCCACCTGCCTCGGCCTCCCAAAGTGCTGAGATTACAGGTGTGAGCCACTACGCCCGGCCTGGATACCTAAATTCTTATACATGTTGGCGAGTTAGGTGCGCCTTTCAGTTTCCACCACATTCCAGCACAAGCAGTCATTAAACTTCACTGTAGCATAAATTCCGAATTCAGACTGCAGTGCAATGGCCAAGAGCATGACCTTTGGACCTGGAAAGATCTGCTGGGTTTAAGTGCTATGAGCTTGAATAATTTCTCCGCTTCATCTGTTAACATGGGACTGAAATTACAGTTTATACAGGGTTGTTACTAGAATTAAAGGAGTTGATGTATGTGAAGCACTTAACTTGGTCACTGGTACCTGGTAGATACTCAGTAAATGCTATTACCCTTACACATACAAATGCCATCTCATACTCAGTTTGGCTTGGTAAACCTTTCCCAGTCACTTCAGGCGCCTTCCTGTTTTGTCCTCAATCATTGATTGTGTATTTTCTGAGCATCTATTACCTGCATGTGCCAGTTATGGAAATCAAGTCTTCTGGTCTTTACTGGAATCCTACCTTTTAATTTAAATTCAACAGATGTCTTCTAAGTTAGACTTCTTAGAAAAGCACAAACATGTAAATTGTTGCTTATGTGCCTTCTCATGTGTGGCTAAGAGTTAAATGGGTGCCAGTGTTATTTACTCTTAGCCAGCATAGCTCAGCTGGGCACTGTTTTGACCTCCAGTTGTAGAGGAGGTCAAAACCTCCCGCTCCGCCTTGCCGCTTCCCAAGTGACTGGCTCCCTCATTTACCCTACCTTTTTTTCCACCTAGCAATTTTATAATGTATCCGATCACTCTACCCACCACCCTCCATCCTCTACCCAAACTGACATTACATTTTTTGACTGGCCTTGTCTTCCCTCAACCAAATGTCTATATTTCCATTACATCATTTCACTCCTCTGGTTCTCTTATGGGCATAATGGTGTAGTAGAATGTGACTTTAAAGTTCTGAATTGGAAACTTGCTACTGCTGCTGCCCCTTACTAGTGGGGGGCCTTAGGGAGTTACTTAACCTCTCTGAGCTTCAGTTTCCACACCTGTAAAAAGTGGAAAATAGTATAGTACCTAATAGTACTATATAGTGTCAGGGAAAAGTATGTGCATTGCATATTAGTACTCTTCAAATTGCTACATCAATTTTGGGAAAACATAAATAGTAATTCAGCTTCCTTTTCTATGTTAATCATTATGTTTGTATAAAGATAGGAGAAAACTTGGGGGTAAAGAGCTGGCTTTTAAATGTTCCTTAAAAGTTCATGCACGTCTACAGATAATGGCCTTGAGAGTTCTTCCTCATTAGTCCAAAGTGAGATAGATCTTTGTAAATCCAGACAAGTTTGTGGTTTCAATACATGGAACTCCACTGATGTAATCTTCAAAATACTCATAGATCTGGAAACTGACTCATAGGATTTTTTCCTTTATACAATTTAACTGAAGATGATACTCCAACTAAAAAAAGAAAATGCCAGAATGACATATTATTTCACAGTTGGACAGGGTTTAAAAGACCCAGTGCAGAAGAAAATCTGTGGTCCCTGGATCTGTGTACAATGGAGGAAAGGAAGCAGGAATTATGTGGCTTAAATGACATTCATTATCTCCCATCCCTCATTCCATGCTCAGCCCACTTTGTGACCTTTCTGACTCAGCCTCTGTAGGGGCCACTCAGGTGACCCACAGACACAGCTCAGCACATCCCCTGCAGCCCATTCTTGCCACCGTCTTTCAAAGGATTAGGGAAGTTTTCTCATTTTGATTTCAACTTTGCAATAGTAGCTAAGCGTCATACCACACCCTTCCTTCATGATGAATCATCTAGACCTAAATACTTGATGCTGACCATGGAAAGACTACACCTACTTATCTAAATTTATTCATTCGCTCAATCAATCATTCATTCCATCATTAACACATATTCATGGGGCACCAGGCCCTGTATCAAATACATACTGTTAAAGAATAGTTTTTATTTAATTAATTTATTTTGAGACAGAGTTTCATCCTTTTTGCCCTGGCTGGAGTGCAATGGTGTGGATCTCAGCTCACTGCAAACTCCGCCTCCCGGGTTCAAGTGATTCTCCTGCCTCAGCCTCCTGAGTACCTGGGATTACAGGTGTGCACCACCACGCCCAGCTAATTTTTTGTACTTTTAGTACAGATGGGGTTTCACCATGTTGCCCAGGCTGGTCTTGAACTCTTGACCTCAGGTGATTCACCCACCTCGGCCTCTCAAAGTGCTGGGATTACAGGCATGAGCCACCACACCCAGCTTTAATAATAGCTTCTAAAAGAAAGTTTAAATCATGATGCAACAAATATACAATGAACACGTATCAGAGATTTTAACTTATTAACTAACTAGGGAATCAGAAAGGTGTTACAATTAATTCAGAGGAGAATCCAAAGACCAGATTAATATGTCAGCCCATTGAAATGAAGTTGCTGGGCCAGGTGCAGTGGCTCACACCTGTAATCCCAGCACTTTGGGAGGTTGAGGTGGGTGGATCACCTGAGGTCAGGAATTCAAGACCAGCCTGGCCAACATGGTGAAACCTTGTTTCTACTAAAAATACAAACAATTAGCTAGACTTGGCGGCATGCGCCTGTAGTCCCAGCTACTCGGGAGGCTGAGGCAGGAGAATTGCTTGAACCCAGGAGGCGGAGGTTGCAGTGAGCCAAGATCGGCATTGCACTCCAGCCTGGGCAATAAGAGCAAAACTCCGTCTTAAAAAAAAAAAAAGAAATGAAGTTGCTTCTTAGATGCAAAACTGGCTTCCTTGACAGTAGCCGAGGGAGTTCAATTGAATCTATACCTGACAGAATTCATTTAATTATAAACAAGATTCACTTGCATCACTATCAGTTTTCCACAAGTTCATTCCTATCTCAGAGTTGTAAAATAGCATAGCCATGAGACAAAGACGAAGACAACCCAGGCAGATGAGCTAGTCAGGATTCCCACACCGCAGTTTAGTCTTGACCAGTTTTCCCGTAGAGTTTGCAGAATATAGTGTTGACCAAACCCAATGTCTGCTTAAGACAAAGAATGGGAGTAGTGAGTGCTCTGTGGATAGCAAGAAGTATATAGATCCAAGAGAGAGCCCTTCGGTCCATGTGAAAAGATGAGAGGAGATGGCTTGGGAAACAGGGTAGAAAGAATACCATCCTGTAAAAGCACAGAGCCAGAAACATCACAGCGAGGTTGGAGAACTGCAGTTGCTTCAGGATTGCTGGGGATACTGATGGAAAAGGGACAGAGACCAAGATGTAAAAGGCAGCGAAGACCAGATGATGTCATGCCAAAATTCTGAGATTTTATTCTGTAGATACACGTCTACCACGGAGCCATCTATGCCCCACTAGTGCTATACAAGATGCTTTTAAGTCATACATGGATGAACATTTTTATCTTAGTAGTTACACATTAATTCAGAAAAGAAAAATAGCTGCCAGTCACAACTGCCCTTTCAATCAATAGTATTGATTAGGACCATGTTAAATTTACTTGTTAAAATTTGATTTTAAGCAAGTGTATTAAATACCCACAAGTACAGGTGGTGTGTGGATATGTCAAAACCCCTAAAGCTGTTAAATGTTTACAGTTTGAGAAACTCTGCTTTAAGTGATGGAGAGTAATTGAAATATTTTAAGCAGGATGGCAATTTCACTTTTGGGTTTTTGAAACATCTCTCGGGCAGCAATGTAGGGAGGGGAAAGACTGGAATCCAAGAAGCATTCTAATAATGTAGATGGGAAAAAAGGCCTCTGCCAAGAGCCACAACACTGGGCATGGAGAGGAGGGACACACTGAACAAATATTTGGGATTATTTTTCACTAGTCTGTGGTCGTATCCGGTTGTATGAATCACAATGCTTTAAAGAATGCTTAAACTTTTATTTTTTTGAAATGGAGTTTCACTCTTCTTGCCCAAGCTGGAGTGCAATGGTGCAATCTCAGCCTCCTGGGTTTAAGTGATTCTCCTGCCTCAGCCTCCCGAGTAGCTGGGACTATAGCTGCCATGCCTGGCTATTTTTTGTATTTTTAGTAGAAACGGGGTTTCACCATGTTGGTCAGGCTGGTCTTGAACTCCTCACCTCAGTGATCCACCCGCCTTGACCAACTTACGAATGTGTTATTCGACATTCTACTTGTTTAGTCAGAAGGAAATGAAACAAACATTTTTGGTGTATGGAATATAGTAAACGTGCAGTAGAGAGGGCAATGGTATTAGAAGATTTAGCCTTGTTGTTAAATGAGTAAGAGTGAAAAGCAGGGATGACAAATTATTCCCAAGAGAAAATTCATGTTACTGTATCAATCATTAGCAGCTTCTCTGTGATAAACTAGGATTAAATAAAGTAGAATTTAAATAACCGAACATTCCATGTAAGTGGACCTCTTCAGAAAAGGCTTCCTATAGTCAGAGTTTAGGGCTGGATCTTGAAGGAAGCGATGGATATGTTCCAAGTGGAGGAAATTTGAAGGGTCAAAGGTGCAGGAGGTAGATTTTAACAGGCGGCATTTAAGGGATGGGATACACATTGTTTTGGAAAGAAAAGTGGCTAATAAAAGGAAATGAGAGTTGTGAGAATCTGTGGTTGAATGAGGGCTTGGAACACTAGGAGGATTGAATAGAATTTGAAGGGCTGGGCGCTGTGGCTCATGTCTGTAATCCCAGCGCTTTGGGAGGCCGAGGCAGATGGATCACTTGAGGCCAGGAGTTCAAGCCCAGCCTGGCCAACATAATAAAACTCTGTCTCTACTAAAAACACAAAAAGTTAGCCAGGCGTAGTGGTGCATGCTTGTAACCCCAGCTACTTGGGAGGCTGAGGCAGGAGAATCGCTTGAACCTGGGAGGCAGAGGTTACAGCGACCTGAGATGAGATGGCGCCATTACGCTCCAGCCTGAGCAACAAGAGCCAAACTCCATTCAAGATAATAATAATTATTATAATAGGGTTTGAAGGTCCAGGAATATATGAACAATGGTTGCAAGAGTGTCTAGTTGCTCTAAGGGCAAAATTCCCCAAGTTATGTCCTGGGGAACACCAGTTCCTTGAAACACATTATTAATGCCTTATTTTAAAAAAGAGCTCCATGGCAAAACTAATTTGGTAAATCCTGTGTTAACGTTTTCAGGCTTCTTTTCTGTATGTCTCAGAGCCTTTAATAAACTGCAATATGTTGTGGCTTCACCGGTACATAGAGTGTCTCCACACTTACTTACTGGGTCTGTTTTTGCTAAGTGTGTCCCAAAACTAGTGTCCTGTGGATTTTCCTTTAGAAAGTGCTATCTTAGAATGTATCTAGTAGATCTCCAAACACAGGCGCTGCCCCGTCTCCTCTCAGTTCAGTCAACTGTCCAGGCAGCACTGACTCTCCTCTGCTCTTCCTACCCCCCGACCTACCCCGGCTGATGCCGCAAAACACTATTGTTTCTCTCCACATCCAGAAATGGCTGTAAAACTTCAGACACGTTTTTAAAAAATAGTACAGCAACAAGAAAAAGGGAAGAGGTCGATCAATTATTTGAGACAACAGTGGTTTTCACTATTGCTCAGACTGGTTGTCAAATTTTTCTTTCTTTTTTTTCTCCTAAAATTCACGGTGGGATTTCTGTATTTGATACATGTTTATGCATGTATGCATTTTTACAGATTTGTGTACATTGAGGTCTGAGATTGAAGAACCTTGATAGGGGGACTGCATGTATTTCTGTCACTCTCTGCGCATCCCTGTCTCTACATGGAGCATCCCACCTGGCTTCTACATTGACACAGAAGTTGTAAATTCTGAAGAAACTGTCCAATTTGCAGAAAAAGTGATAGTGCCTTGAAAAAGGTGGTTGACATCTTAAAGCAGGCACCGCTTGGATAGGAAGGGCATATTATCACGTAGTAAAGCATCCTTGCAGTTAATTTTCAGGTAGAAATTTGGGGGCTTGATTAAAAAAAAGGATAGTTTAGCCTTGCTTTATGAGATGGAGGACATTTATATGTACTTGATCCTATGGATATAGCCAGCTTCGCCTTCCTATTCAAGAGAAGCTAGCTGAGCATTGGTATTACAAGAGGAATAACATCGGGCATTATGATAAAGATAGCATTGTGATAGAACAAGTCTTGAATCAGGCCTAATTTATTATCTACAAAGCAAATCATTTAGAAACTCTGATACTTAGATTATCACAGGGGATATTTCAACTGCGGGTAGAAACTTCAGTTGGGATGTTATTTCTAATGGAAAATGGGATTTCAACAGGGTAATAAACTATATTAATTCACATAATAGTTTTTAAATGTGTGACAATAACAAATGCATTGGGGCTATAATGTAATTTATGAAGAAATTTATTCAGTCATGTTTAGCAACTACCAATCAGTACACTCTTAGGTTTTAAGAGGAATGCTGGTCATATCAGTGTTTCTTCCTCTCCCTTGGCCACACCTAAGAGTTACACGAGGGAAAAAGAATTCCTCAAAAAGCTAAGCATAGAATTACCATATGATCCAACAATGCCACTGCTAGCTAGGTACATACCCCAAATAACTGAAAATTCTTTTAAAAAAGTTGTATATCCTTGCAATGGAACAATATTCAGCCATGAAAAGGAATGACATTCTTTTTTTTCTTTTTTCAAAAATAAAGGTCTTCTCTGGGCATGGTGGCTGACGCCTTTAATCCCAGCACTTTGAGAGGCCAAGGTGGGTGGATCACTTAAGGTCAGGAGTTTGAGACCAGCCTGAACAACATGGAGAAACCCCATCTCTACTGAAAATACAAAATTAGCCAGTCGTGGTGGCAAATGCCTGTAGTCCCAGCTACTCAGGAGGCTGGGGCAGGAGAATCGCTTGAACCCAGGAGGCAGAGGTTGCAGTGAGTCGAGATCGTGCCATTGCACTCAAGCCTGGGCAGCAGGAGCAAAACTCCATCTCAAAAAAAAAAAAAATTAATTAAAAATAAATAAATAAAAAGTGTCTATTTGTTGTTTTTATTTTTTGTTTTGTTTTTGTTTTGAGACAGGGTCTCACTCTGTCACCCAGGCTGGAGTGCAGTGGCGCCACCTTGACTGATTGCAACCTCTGCCTCCTGGGTTCAAGCAATTCTCATGCCTCAGCCTTCGGAGTAACTAGAATTACAGACGTGAACCACTACACTCAGATGATTTTTGTATTTTTTAGTAGAGATGGGGTTTCGCCATGTTGGCCAGGCTGGTCTCAAACTTGTGGCCTTAAGTGATCTGCCCACCTTTGCCTTCCAAAGTGCTGGGTTTACAGGCATGAGCCACCGCACCCAGCCTTTTTTTTATTTTTGGAGATGGGGTCTCCCTTTGTTGCCCAGGCTAGTCTCGAACTCCTCCTGTGCTCAAACCATCCTCCCACTTCGGTCTCCCAAAACCATATGATCCCTTCCACACCTAGGATTATAGGCACGAGCCTTTATGTCTGGCCCATAAAAAAGGAATGATATTCTCAGACATGTTCAGCATGGATAAACCTAGAAAGTATTGTGCTAAGTGAAATAAGGCACAAAAGGACAAATATTGTCCAACTTCACTTATAGGAGGTACTTCGCATGGTCAAATTCATAGAGACAGGAAGTAGAATAGTGATTGGCAGGGCTAGTGGGAGAAGGGAATGGGGAGGTATTGGTTAATGGGTACAGAGTTTCTGTTTGCGATGATGAAGTTCTGGGGCTGGCTGGTGGTCATGACTGCACACACTGTGAATGGACGTCAGGCCACTGATTTGCACACTCAAAAATAGTTCAAAGGTAAATTTTATGTTATGAATAGTTTACCACACACACGAAAAGAATCAGACCAATAGCTTGGCTGCAGTCCTCAGAGACAGTGATTTTAATTAGTCTGGGTGGGGCACAGGCAACAGTGGTTTTAGAATTTCCTCAGATGAGTCTGATGTACAGCCAGGCTTGAGGAGGGATGGGCCATCGCCAGGGGAGCTGGCTCAGCCTTGACTGCATATTAGAATCAATTGGGAAGCTTTAAAATATACTCAGATCTGTGGCTAAAGTAAAAAATAATTCATTGTACACTTAAAAATAACTAAAAGCATACTTGGAATGTTTGTAATACAAAGCCATGAGAAATGCATGAGGTGATGGACACCCCATTTCCTCCGGTGTGATGATTATACATTGTCTGCCTATATCCAAATAGCTCATGTGTCCCATAAATATAGATACCTGCTATGCACCCATAAAAATAAACAAGTAAAAAATTACACTCAAGTCTGGGTCTTATACCCAGGATTCTTAGTTAATTGGCATGGAGGTGCTGCCTGGTCACTGAGATTTTTTTTTTTCTGATTCCTCAGCTGATTCTAAAATGTGGTTAAGGCTCAAAATCATTGCTCTTGAGAAAGACCAGGATCATTTCACCTTTGGAGAAAAAGTACTTAACATATATCATTGAAGAAATCAGAGGCATGGTGGGGGAGGGGCTTCTGGTGAGAGTCAAGGGGCCACATTCTCTATGTATTGTCGTGTATGTTTATGCAGTCAGAATGTGAAAAACAAGAGACGCAAAGACCAGTAGAGGGCCCAGGAGAAAGGGAGTGAAGACGATCCGTTAGGCTCACTCCTAAGGGAGAAAGGCTCTTTATTCTTCCAGGCATCCAGCTCCTACCAGCTGCTGCTGCTTTTTTTTTTTTTTTTTTCCCGAAACGGGAGTTTTGCTGTATTACCCAGGCTGAAGCGCAGTGGCACGATCTTGGCTCACTGCAAACTCCGTCTCCCAGGTTCAAGCAATTCTCTTGCCTCAGCCTCCTGAGTAGCTGGGACTATAGGCACATGCCACCATGCCTGACTAATTTTTGTATTTTTAGTACAGATGGGGTTTCACCATATTGGTCAGGCTGGTCTCGAACTCCTGACCTCAGTTGAGCCACCCACTTCAGTCTCCCAAAGTGCTGGAATTACAGGCGTGAGCCACTGCGCCGGGCCTTCCTACCAGTTTCTAACATAGGCACTGCTCCCCTGCTCCCCTACTCCATCCCCAACCCCCATTTGAATTCCTCTCCCTGTCCAGGAGCAGTTCAGAGCCGACCTGTCCAGCCAGAGTTATAAAAAGACAGGGCTGTTGAGAGTGACCCAATGAAGAGACCACAGGCTGGTGCAAGAAAAATAAGCCTGTTTACCTTTAAAGGACCACTGAGGTGGTAGACATACATCATTCCCCGATGAATTCTGACTGACTTCAGCTTTTTTCTTTTTTTTTTTTTTTGTCTTTTGTCACTCTTATCTGCCTTGGTATTTGTATGTCTGTTCTTCTGTATAGATGCTTTCTCAGTCTGCTTCTTAGGTTGCATTACGTTCCTGCTGCCTTATTTGTGAAAACCCTACTCCAGCCTTAGGTCCTTGGAACCGAAGTCAACTAGACGAGGGGTGGGGTGGGGATTTAGACCTGCAGCTGAAAGGCGATGAGGGATCAGGGTGGCACCTAGAAGACAGGACGTGTGGAGACAGATGACGAGGCCAGCTCTGCTCTTAGCCTTGGGGTAAGTGTGCTTCCTCGTTAGTCCAACCCATTTTACCGAAGTAGAAGTCCATTATAAATATTTCAGCAGATGACTCAGCCAGTGGTAAAGAGAGCACACTTTCCAGCGGTGTCTTCTGTGTACTCTGCCCCTCTTCCATTTACATGTGTCCTGGGGAACCCAGCAGACATTGAGAAGGAGACTTGGACTTCTGGATCCAAACTCCGTTCAGGTACAGCTGCCAAAGGGCAATGTTTTCTAGAAGCCTATGATCTAGTTAAGGAGATAAATTATACAAACAAAAAAGTAACAAGCAAGGTTTTGGACGTTAGGACTTCTGTATTGTTGATGTATGTAGTTCAGTAGTTTTCCAGAGACTTTTGTCAAAGGGCTTACGGATGAGCCAAGAGCAAAGAGAAATAATTTTCTAGGACTAGGAATGGTGGGTGCAGAGAGTAAGGAAACTTTGTGAAGGCTGATTATAAAGGCATGATTTTTCCTGCATAATAAATTGTGTACTTTATATTATTATTAAATGTGAAAACCTTAATCATTCCTGGTTAATATCGACATTACCCTTTGCAGGTATGTACACTCAGGTAGAAAGGTGGTTAAATACTATATTCCATGCCTCCAAGGATGACCTGTTCCCAGTCTTCTGGAATTCCTGATAGAGGGAGTTTAGCAGACTCTTCACAAAGTGTTAGGTGCCAAGAATTGATTCAAAGCTCCTGATTGTTGGGCTGTTCATTCAGAGTGTGGGAGTTCCTTGGTGTGGCACACTGTAGACACATTTAATCAGAGAGCAGTGTGGTGGCCAGGTTGTTCTCTGAGGTCCCTTTACTCCTGAGGTTCTAAGCGATAAGGGACTTTGGATAAGGGAGAAGGTCAAGAAAGTTACAGTGGCTGAAGCACGCCTAAGAGAAAAGAAGGGGCCTAAGTTGTACCCTGAAGGCTGGACAGAGTTGGAAGGGCATTAGTTCCTCCAGACAGAAGAACATATGATCAAAGACTAACTGTGGACAATTATCACAGATCAAAGACTAGCTGGGGACGGTGATCACGGTGACTGCAGGATGGTGAAATACTTATGAAGCAAATAATATGTAAATATGATTTATTTGTGTCAGGGAGAGGGGCAGCATTTAAATAACTGGCAGTTGAAAATTGTAACATATTAGTTATATGTCTAAAATTAGATGTCGAGAATACACATAGCTATTTCAGAAGAATGGACACAGTATAAAAATACAAGTAAGATTTATTTGTTGGAGGAAGGGGGAGAGGAAGGTACATGTTCAGTTGACTCAACAGTTTAAATCATACCCAAGATAGTTACATATCAGTGATATGATAACCCTTATATGATAATTATTCATTAAATTCATTTTGCAAAGCAACATCAGTGAAAGCTTTGCTGTGAAACACTTTTGTAGGAGGCTAGTTGAAATTATTGTCAAATGCCTAGTTGAAAGGACATTTAGTTAAACTATGCTGTAATTCAAGCTTTTCACTAAGTGACTTAGTGAGTTATGTGTAATGAAGTTTTGCTGTATGTAGATCAGAAGTCCGAAGCTCCTGGAAACTCTTATGATATTTTAATAAAGTAAGCAGTCAAGAATTGTTTAATGATAATAAGAGTAGTCTGACACAGGTACATATTTAGTCACCTGTTTAACAATCACAGAACGTCAGCCCTGAAGAGCACCTTAGCTGAGCTAGGCCAAGACCTTCAGCATCAGACAGCCTTGAAATCTGAGATTTTTCTCTGTCTCTTCCTAAACCTCCACCACAGTGGTTCTCAAAGTATGGTCCTGTATCAGCATCATCAGGGACCTTTATAAGATGCAAATTCTGGCTGGGCGCACTGGCTCATGCCTGTAATCCCAGTACTTTGGGAGGCTGACATGGGCGGATCACTTGAGGTCAGGGGGTTCAAGACCAGCCTGGCCAACATGATGAAACCCCGTCTCTACCAAAAATATAAAAATTTAGCCGGGTATGGCAGCATGCACCTGTAATCCCAGCTACTCAGGAGGCTGAGGCAGGAGAATTGCTTGAAACAGGGAGGCAGAGGTTGTAGTGAGCCAAGATCTTGCCATTGCACTCCAGCCTGGGCAACAGAGCAAGACTCCGTCTCAAAAAAAAAAAAAAAAAAAAAAATTAAAAAAAATGCAAATTCTTAGGCCCCACCTCTGATTCCCTGATTCCCTGAATCAGAAACTGTCCAGTGGGCCCAACAATATATGGTTTAAAAAGCCCTCCAGCTGATCCTGATCCACACGGGGGTTGGAGAACCACTTCCTCATACTACAGCTTCAAAATATCTTGAGGCAATAACTTCTCTTAGATCACTCTTAGCCACACAGAAAATACTTCCTGTTTTATGTCTAAATTTATCTTCCCAAAGCTTTGAAGAGTGGAGCACACTATTTTCACAAATGTAGATACTTTTCTCACATTCCTTTATAAGCAACAGGCCAGGGTACATCTCAGCAGAAGGGGAGCCAAGCCTGGGAGGGGATGAAGACAGAGCTGGCACTGAGCAGGGACATGGGGAAACAGGGCTGATCTGAGCCGTCATTTGATTATTTGATAACCCAAGATCCACTCCAAAGAGGAGCACAGCATGGCCTGGTTTAGGACCCGGGTTTTTAAGACTAATAACACTGAGTCAGAAAAGTACAAGGTGGGGGGAGTGGGGGTGGGGAATCTTTGGAGCTAGGTAGTAGAGATAAGATGATGGGAATCATCTATACTGGCCAATGTTGTTCTAGAAATTGTCTGAATAAAACATGACAGAATAGGGAAGGGTCCAACCCTCTGGGGACGTAGCATTGACAAGGAAAAAATGGCCTCAGATGACTGGCTGCAATTTAGGGCAGGATTCTACTGTCCCCTTCCCCCTCATTTCTGCCAACCCAGCATTAGCTGAGAAATCCAGGGAGCCAGGATGTCCAAGTAATGAGGGCAGAAGGGAGCACGTAGGCAGTCCAACAATGCTGCTGAGGTCTTCCCAGCACTTTTTGTGATCTGTTCCAGAGAAGGGAAGGACTGTGCAGATGGATGTTGGCTACTGTTTTGTCTGCCTAGAGTGGAGTAGCACTCTGCTCTCAGAAATACTGCTTCCCACAGTGTGGTTTAATGGGGTCCTCCAGTTTCTGACTGATCTCCTTCCCTAACTCAGTAATTGACTCAAGGCAGGTATGTTCCCCAAGTTCAGCCCTGAGACGTTTGACCTTCAACCAGATGGAAGATCTTGGGTTTGCTCAGGTGGCAAACTTGTGAGGTATGAGTCTGAGCAGTTTGGTGGCCATGTCCCAGAGGCTGTGCAGAAGAAGCCAGTCTGTGGTGACAAAGAGTGGCTGGTACACTGAGAGAAGCAGAAACTAGAGACAGAGAAAGAAGTGGTGGGTGGCTTTCCAGTCCCAGGTGTGGTCATTCCTGAGGTCCAGCTCATACCTGCCCTTCCTGCAGTTCAGTTGGGTGAGCCAACAAGTCTCCCTTTTCTGCCTAAGCCAAATTGTCCCTCTGGATACAGCGTCTAACTTCTTGTCATCTTTCTGGAGATGTTTTAACTGGCAAAGGATCCATCAGGGTTTTGTTTTAGTTTTAGAAGCAAAAATGATTGTATTATTTTATCTTCCCGGTGGATAAACAATTATCCTATGTTATTTCTTATTGTGATGAAACACACATTACATAAAATTTACCATTTTAACCATATTTTAGCGTATAGTTTAGTGATGTTAAGTACATTCACGTTTTTGTGAAACCATCACCACCATTCACCTCCAGAACTTTTTCACCTTCCCCAACTGAAACTCTATACCCATTAAACAATACCTCCCTATCTCAGGCAACCACCAGAGGATTTCTAGTCAAAAGTAGAATGGTGGTTTTATTTGCATTCTAATACTTCTCTGAAAATAATTATTGAGGTCTTTGAGACATTGGGCAGATGAGAGATGAGACTCCTAGGTTCCTTCCCATGGCTATACTTTTCCAGTTGAAATTCACCAACTACTTTTCTGTCTCACCTCAGTAGTGTGGGGAACCTTATGTTGAACAGGCAGGACTTGGAGGGTCTAATTATAATGCAATTTTACTTTTAACTCCCACCACTACTTTAAATGTATTCTGTCAAATTAGTCTTTGTCTCACCTTTGATTAAATTTAAGGCAATATGACTTTTCCATTTATTCATATGTAATAAAAAAGTAATTAGTCTTACAATTAAAATGTTCAATCCTAGGTAATCATCACGTAATCAAATCTAGGAGACTTCTTTTCCTCTCCCAAGCTCAGATGAGAAGGCTACAGTGAGGAAAGAAGGAGGTAGATCATTTCCATATGATTCCACCTAATGCTTTAACCTTTTCTTCTGCAGTTTGCCAAGTGTGGTTTCTGACGCTGCAAACATGAACTGCAGGGAGGGAGAAGAGGTGTGGGGTACAAGGAATGCTTACCTGGCTGGTACTGTTATGTTGAGCTAACTAACAGTGGGCTCTAGAAACTTGGCAGATATTTAGAGCTCTCTGGTGGCCATATTAATAGACTCTTCTTCAAAGACCCAACCCTCATCACTGGGTATCTCTCATTCCTAATTTCCCTAGCTGGGGCAAATACTGCTCTATTTTGGATGGCCATTTCCTTCTTCTTCAGCCCTTAAGAACTTCAGGTTATTTATGGCTTACTCTACTGAGGTTTTGTTGCCCCTCTAAGTAACCCCCAGGACAAGACGTAAATTGATCCTTTGTGCTGGCTCCTCCTTGTATGAGGCCCCAAAGGGATTAACAACCCATTAAAATGGCATTAAAATGACTTTGTAATGAAAACATCTGAACAATCAGCAGCCACAGAAAAATATTAAACTTAAGCAGAGCCTGTCAGCCAAGAATTTTGCGTCCTGCCAGAAGCTTACTTCATAAATCAAGAAGAAATAAACTCCTTCCCAGACAAGGAGATGCTGAGGGAATTTGTCACCACTAGATCAGCTGTACAGGAAATGCTCAAAGGAGTCTTAAACATGGAAATGAAAGATTAATATTCACCATTATGAAAACATACAGAAATATAAAATTCACAGTTCATATAAAACAGTCACACAAAGGAGGAAAAGAAAGGTATCAAATAGCAACACAGCAGAATTTCATCAAACCACAAAGATAGAAAAACGAAAAGAAACAAAGAATGTATAAAAAAACAATTTGAAAAGAATCAGCAATATGACATGAACAAAGCTTCAAATATCAATATTAACCTTGAATGTAAATGAAATAAATGTGCCGCTTAAAAGGTACAGTTTGGCAGAATGGATTTAAAAAACATGATCCAACTATATGCTGCCTACAAAAAACTCACCTCAACCATAAAAACACGTAGACTAAAAGTAAAGAGGTGGAAAATGAGATTCCAAGCAAATGGAAACCAAAAGTGAGCAGGAATAGCTATGCTTCTATCAGATACAACAGATTTTAAACCAAAAACAGTAATATAATTTAAAAAATGAAGGCCGTTATATAATAATCAAGGAATCAATTCAGCAAGAGGATATAATAATTCAAAATATATATGTACCCAACATCAGAGCACCTAAAGTCACAAAACAAATATTACTAGACCTAAAGAAATATAGACAGCAATAAAATAACAGCAGCAGATTTTAACATCCCACTGACAGCACTAGATAACTCATAGAGAGACAGAAAATTAACAAAGAAACATTGGACTTAAATTGGACTTTAGGCCAAATGGACTTAATAGACATTTACAGAATATTCTGCCCAAAAACCACATACAACTACAATGTACATTCTTTTAATCAGCGCATGGGATGTTCTCCAAGATAAACCACATGTTAGGCCACAAAGCAAGTCTTAACGAATTTTTAAAAATCAAAATTATATCAAATATTTTCTCAGTCTACAGTGGAATAAAGCTAGAAATCAATATCAAGAGGAACTATGGAATCTATATAAATTAAACAACATGCTCCTGAACAATTGCTGGGTCAGTGAATAAATGAAGACAGAAGTTAAAACAATTTGAAAAGAATGAAAATAAAAACACCTCATACCAAAACATGTGGGATACAGCAAAAGCAGTGCTAGGTGAGAAGTAACACCAAAAAAGCAGAAAGATCACAAATTAACTATCTAATGTTACGCCTCAAAGGACTAGAAAAACAGGAACAAACCAAACCCCAAAGCTAGCAGAAAAGAAATGGCAAAGATCAGAGCAGAACTAAATGAAATAGAGATTTAAAAATACAAAGCATGGTTGAAATGAAAAGTGGTTCCTTGAGAAGATAAAAACAAAAATGATAAACCACCAGCTAGACTAACATAGAAGAGAGAAGATCCAAGTAAACACAATCAGAAATTACAAAGGAGACATTACAACTGAAACCACAGAAACACAAAAGAGCGTTAGAGACTTATGAGTAGCTGTACACTCACCAACTATAAAATCTAGAGGAAATGGATAAATTCCTGGAAACACATAACCTGCCAAGATTGAACCAGGAAGAAATAGAACACCTGGATTGATATAGTTTGGCTGTGTCTCCACCAAAAACTCATCTTGAATTGTAGCTTCCACAATTCCTGTATGTTGTGGGAAGGACCGAGTGGGAGGTAATCAAATCATGGAGGCAGGTCTTTCCCATGCTGTTCTCGTGATAGTGAACAAGTCTCATGGTATCTGATGGTTTTGTAAAGGGGAGTTTCCCTGCACAAGTTCTTTTCTCTTGTCTGCTGCCACGTGAGATGTGCCTTTCACCTTCCACCATATTTGTGAGGCCTCCCCAGCTACATGGAACTGTGAGGCCATTAGATCTCTTTCATTTGTAAATTGCCCAGTCTCAGGTATGTCTTTATCTACAGCATGAAAATGGACTAATACATGGATGGACCAATAATGGGAGGCAAAATTGAATTAGTAATAAAAAAAATTCCCCAAGAAAAAAAAAGTCTAGGACCAGATGGATTTATGGCCAAATTCTACCAAACATACGAAGAAGAACTAATTCTGATCCTCTGGAAACTATTCCAAAAAATCCAGGAGGAGTATCACCGATACCCAATCCAGACAAGGACACAACAACCACCCAAAACCACAAATCAATACCTTTGATGAACATAGACACAAAAATCCTCAACAAAATGTAGGCAGTTGGATCCAGTAGCACATCAAAAATATAATGCACCATAATCAGGTGGGATTTATCCCAGGCATGCAAGGAATATTTACCATATGCAAATCAATAAACATGATACAGCACATAAACAGAATGAAGTACAAAAACTGGTCATCTCAATAGACACAGAATAAACACTTGATAACATCTGGCATCCCTTCATGCATGATAAAAATCCTCAACAAACTAGGCATAGAAAGAATGTGCCTCAACAGAATGTAGGCCGTATACAACAAATCCACAGCCAAGATCATAGTAATTGGGGAAAAGATGAAGGCATTCCCTCTAAGAACTAGAAGAAGAACACTTTTACCACTCTTATTCAACACGGTATTGAAAGTTTTCACCAGAGCAATCAGGCAAGAGAAAAAAATGAAAAGCATCGAAATTGGAAAAGAAGAAGTTAAATTACACTGTTTGCATTATATGATCTTATATTTAGAAAACCTCAAAGATTCCACCAAAAAACTCTTAGATTTGATAAATGAATTCAGGAAAGTTTCAGGATCCAAAATTAATGTAGAAATTTGTAGCATTTCTATACATCAATAATGATCTAGCTGAGGACCAAATCAAGAAGGCAATCCCATTTACAATAGCTACAATTTTTCTTAATTACCTAGGAACATATTTAACCAGGGAGGTGAAAGATCTCTATAAGGAGAACTACAAAACATTGATGAAAGAAATTATAGATGGCATAAACAAATGGCATCTCATGCTTATGAACTGGAATAATGAATATCGTTAAAATGACTGTACTTTCCAGGTCAATCTATAGATCCCTATTAAATTACACAATCCCTATTAAATTACCAATGCCGGCCGGGTGCAGTGTGGCTCCCTCCTGTAATCCCAGCACTTTGATAGGCCAAGGTGGGCAGATCATGAGGTCGAGAGATCGAGACCATCTTGGCCAACCCCGTCTCTACTAAAAATACAAAAATTAGCTGGGTGTGGTGGTGCACACCTGTAATCCCAGCTATTCAGGAAGTGGAGGCAGGAGAATGGCTTGAACCCGGGAGGTGGAGATTGCAGTGAGCCGAGCTGGGGCCACTACACTCCAGCCTTGTGACAGAGTGAGACTCCATGTCAAAAAAAAAAAAAAAAAAAAAAAAAGAAATTACGAAAGCCATTTTTCACAGAATTAGAAAAAATAATCCTTAGGACCTTAGAAACTGGAGTGCAGTGGCACAATCTCAGCTCACTGCAACCTCTGCCTCTTGGGCTCAAGCCTCCTAAACCTCCTGGGAGGCTTGATTCTCCTGCTTCAGCCTTCTGCACAGCTGGGATTACAGGCATGTGCTACCATGCCTGGCTAATTTTTGTATTTTTGTAAAGATGGAGTTTTGTCATGTTGGCCAGGCTGGTCTCAAACTCCTGATCTCAGGTGATCTACCCACCTCGGCCTCCCAAAGTACTAGGATAACAGGCATGAGCCACTGTGCCTGGCCAACGATGACTTTTGAAAGGACTGTTGCCTTCCTCCCTTGAGACACATTTCCCTTCATTCCTACCCTTCATTTCCTACCATAAAGCCAACACCTGAGAAGTTGCATGTTCTTTAATCCTATGTTGACCATGTGTTTAGAAAAATTTGTTTTTTATGTGGAACTTGGCCAAAGAACTTTATCACTATAAGTAATTGATAGCCACCAATGAGCATGATATTAATCAATTATGCTTTCCTTTTTTTGGATACCATGTTACTATTCATTCTATAGATTGTTCATGCATGTATGCATGTGTATGTTCCCATATTTTTGACAGATCACTAAAGCTGTCCTCTGGAAAATTTTTGGGTAGGGTCATAGAAGTAGTATGGGCAGCCTGACAGCCTCCTAGCTCCGTGTTCATTTGTAACACCACATTGACTGATAATAACTGTTTTGTCCCTAGCTGTCTTCCTATATTTTCAATGGACACTAATCTGTTAACTTCATATTCAGGTGGTTTGACAATTGCGTTAAATAGCTTTTGTTTAACCAAATGCTTCAAACTTATTTGCTTCAAAAGACATTTGGGGGATAAGACTATTCCTAGAATATGGAGCAAAGACTAAAGCAAAGATAGCTTAAATGCTCCAATCCCATCCTTCCTGAATGCACATTTGCACTGCACCTATCTAGTCCAGAATGAAATGACAAGGACTCTAAGTTTTGACTGTAAACTTTTGGTTTCGCCCTGTTACATTTCCTCCCTTTGTGGTTAGCCACTTTGGGAGGGGATTTCCGGAGATGCAGGCTTTACAGTTTGTTTCCCAAAATATTTTGCATCATTTTGTGTGAGAGAACACATTGCCTACTCTGTGATACCTAGGCTGCAGAGATATGATTTATAAACATAGTCACATGATCATAATTTGTCCCAGTGATGAGAGGAGGTGCTTCTCCCTTTCCTAGGAAAGAAGAAACTTAAATTTTTTTATTGTAGTAAAATATATGTAACATAAGATTTACCATTTTAACAATTTTCTTTTTCTTTTTTCTTTTTTTTTGAGATGGGGTCTCGCTCTGTCACCTAGGCTGGAGTGCTGTGGCACAATCTTGGCTCACTGCAACCTCTGCCTCCCAAGTTCAAGTGATTTGCCTGCCTCAACCTCCCAAGTAGCTAGGATTACAGGTACCCACCACCATGCCTGACTAATTTTTGTATTTTTAGTCGAGACGAGCCTGGCCACCATGTTGGCCAGGCTGGTCTCAAACTCCTGACCTCAAGTGATCTGCCCGCCTTGGCCTCCCAAAGTGCTGGGATTCCAGGCATGAACCACCGCACCTGGCCCATTTTAACCATTTTCAAGTGTACAATTCAGTGGTATTAAGTTCACAAGGTTGTACAACCATCACCACTATCCATTCCCATTAAACCATCACTCCTTCTTCCCCTCTACAGGCCCTGGGAACCACCATTCTACTTTTTGTTTCCGTAAATTTGACGACTCTAGTTGCCTCATAGAAGTGAAGTCAAACAATATCTGTCCTTTCATGTCTGGCTTGTTTCTCTCAGCATAATGTTTTCTAGGAGGATTTATGCTGTAGCCTCAACCACAGTGTCATTAGGTTTTACGTATCACATCTTGTTTATGTGTCATCTGTTGAGGGCCACTTGGGTTGTTTCCACCTTTTGGATATTGTGAATAATGCTTCCGTGAACATTAGGATGCAAGGATCTGTTTGAATCCCTGCTTTCAGTTCTTTAGGATATATACCTAGCAGTGGAATTGTTGGATCGTATGCTAATTCTGCTTAACTTTTTGAGGAACTGAAGAAAGGAAAACTTTTGCAGTATCAGACTTTTTTACTTTTCTCTTCACCAAATTGTAGCTCCATGCCCCAAATGTGATGTGACAGAATATCTCAGGATACACCATGGCCATTTAGAATGAGGCTTGGGGTTGTCGGGATATCCCTTCAGCCTATCAAATGCTCTAGAAGCTGGTCTGGTATTTCTCACACAGGGCAATTCAGTTTGGGGTATCTTGTCTGAACCTGCGATATCTCTCTACAGAAGAGCCCCAGGTCCTTTCCCAAAAGAACCCTTAGTTTTTGGGCAACTGTAAAACTAAACCTATAACCTTGGATTGATGTGGACCGGGGTTTTTCTGGAACTGGACTGAAGTCTAGGACTGCTCTAAGCAAGACTAGAAAAACACCTGCATTTTCCTAAATTGCCAAATCACGTTCATCACCAAGTCCTGCCAATTCGTATTCCTTCGTATCACTTGATCTTGCTTTCTTTCCATCTCCACCGCCAGGACCCTGGTCCAAGGTCCCCTCATCTCTGGCGAACCTCTGCGTATCTTGCTGGTCTTCCTACATATACTCTTTTCTTCACACTGTAGCCAGAATGATCTTTTTGAAATTCAGATCTGATCATGTCACCAACAGGATTTTGGGAGAAACCTAACAAGATGATTATAAAGGTCAAATGGAAAAGTAAACAGGTAACACTCGGAAAGTTTTTGAAAAACAAGAGTAATGAGAAGGGGTCAGCCCCATCAGATATCAAAGTAGATTACAGGCCAAGCACGGTGGCTCACATCTGTAATCCCAGCACTTTGGGAGGCCAAGGCTTGGGTCCAGGAGTCTGACACCAGCCTGGGTAACATAGTGAGACTCTATCTCTACAAAAAATTAAAAAATTAGCTGGGTGTGGTGGTATGCTCCTGTAGTCCCAGCTACGCCGAAGGCTGAGGTGAGAGGATCACTTGTGACCAGGAGTTTGAAGACACAGTGAGCTATGATCATGCCACTACACTCTGGCCTGGGTGACAGAGTGAGATTCTGTCATAAAACAAACAAACAAACAAACAGATTGTAAAAGCCATAAGTACCAAACTGTTTTCACATCAGCTCAAGGGTAGGCAAATCAATGGAACAAAACAGAGAACTAAAAATGAGACCCAAAATAGATGAGAATTTAAATTATAATAAAGGTGGCAATTTGAATCAGCGGGGAAAATTTGTTTTTGAATAATTGGATGTTGAGACGATTGGGAAAAAACTTGTTTCCTTAACTCACACGTCACACCAAAGCAAGTTCCAAGTGTTTCAAGATGTTAAAAATATATTTTTCAAATGAAACTGTAAAAATTCAAAAAGAGATTTCAGGAGAATGCCTATGTTCAGAATACAAAGGGTTTTCTAAAAATGAAATATCTCAGAATCTTTCAAAGAAATGATTGGTAAATTTGTCTACGTACAGATTAAGATTTTCTTCCTGGAAAAATGGAAATGACAAGCTGGTAAATATATGAAGGACAAGGCCTACTATCTTTAATATATATAAAGTATTCTTACAAATCAATTAAAAAGACCAGTTATAAACAGGAGGGTCAACAAAGAACATAGACAGGCAGTTCACACAAATAATTAAAATCATCTGAGTGCCATGGCTCATGCCTGTAATGCCAGCACTTTGGGAGGCCAAGGTAGGAGGATCACTTGAGCTCAGGAGTTCGAGGCCAGCATGGGCAACATAGCAAGACCCTGTCTCTACAAAAAATACAAAAATTAGTTGGATGTGGTGGCATGCACCTGTAGTTCCAGCTCTTCGGGAGGCAGAGGCCAGGGAGGAGCGCTTGAGCCAGTGAAGTGAAGGTTGCAGTGAGCCAAGACTGGGCAACTGCACTCTAGCCTGGGCGACAGAGGGAGACTCTGCCTTAAAATAATAATAATAATAATAATTCAGATGGTTTCTAAATATGTGTATGAAAAGATACTTGACCTCTTTTTAGATAACAGAAATGCAATTAAATAATACAATACTAATCCTATCTATCAAGTTACCAAAGAAAAATTGCAGGTATTACATTGTGTTGGCAAAAGTATTTCAAGTCTGACATCTCATATATTTGTTAGGAAGAATGTAAATTGCCATTACTCTTCAAAGGACAATTTAAAAATATCTATTGAAATGAAAAATGTATTTCCTGTTTGTTCTAGCAATTTCATTTATAGGAATTTTTCTGAAAATTATGAAAGATGTCTTTATAAAGATACCCTGAGAACATTCTAGAAGCAATTATTAATTCTGGCAGGGGAGGATACACAAGTGACTTTCAGAGGGGAATCATCAGAAGAGTAAAACATCACACACTTTCTTAGCTACAATAAAAGAAATTCCTCACTCACAGCTGATGTGTGATATGGTTCATGTATGCTCCTATGGATGACTTAAAAAACCTAAGTGAAGCAAAAACTATTGCTTCCGGAGTTCTAAAGGTTGTGTAACTAGGGGAGCATATCCAACGGCCAAGAGATCCAAGGTTCTTGGCCTCGCTAACCCCGAAGAACCGGGAAAGGGGTCGCGGAGGCGTGGTGAGTTTGTCGTTTGTGGGCCCAAAGAGTTTTGCGGAAAAGGGATTAGACAGAAAGAGAAAGAAAGACTCCCACGCTGCCGTGGGAGGGGACGCAGAGAACGAATCCCCATAGGTAGGAGCAGCTGGAGTTTTAGCCCTTGGGTTATTTCCTCCCCATTCATGTTCTCATCCAATGAGAGGAGTTCTTTCAAAGTCCTCTGAAGTGATTGATCTTTAACTCTGATACCGAATTGGCTGCTTGGTCCACAACTCTTGAGTTACAGAGCCCCCTCCTCCCAGAGCTTTCGGGGGTTTTGGGGGAAAAAGGAGCCTCATCTCGTGGGAAACCCAGACAGAGAACTTTACATTTGAAACCCCTCTGGTTCCTGGATGGAGGCATGGAGCCAGGAAACTCCTGCCTTTGAAACCACGCCCCTTGAGGACCCAGGAACAGAAGCTTCTACAATACAGTCCCTCAGCTGGAGGAGGAGCTCTTCAAGATTTTTTTCTTTGATTGACATTAATTTTTACATGAATTCCTCTCCTATAAATACCCATATTTCCCTGTCTATGAGTAACTTGCCAGTAATCCTCGGCTTACGCATTTTCTGATGAAGGGTATTATCACATCTGCCCTCGGGACCAGCTCCATAATTGGCAGGGCCCATGGCACAATGAAAACTCAAGGCCTCTTGCTCAAAAATGAGTAACTTCAAGATGGTAACAACAGAACATTTTAAAAGCACAGAGTCTACAGCCAAGGAATGAGGGAGACAAGAAAAATAGAAACAAAGAATTAAAAAATAAAAATAAAAAACAAACAAACAAAAAACAAAATAAAAAGCACAGAGTCTGTACACAAGGGGCCCTGTGTGTCTGCACAGGTCACAGGCCCCTGAGGCCATCCCTGCCTGCTTCCCATTAATTATATTTCATCCATACTAAACTGCTTTTGCAGTTCTCTTAAACCAGCCAAGCTTTTACTCATCACTTTGTACAAGCTGTAGCTTTTATCAGAATTTTCTTCCACAGACCCTGCATCCTCCTCCCTGAAGCTTCCACCCATCCATCAAAACCCCTCAGATGTCATTTTCAGGAGGCATCCTTTGTTCCAATCCTGGTATGTGCCCCTCCCCTACCTCCCTGGCTCCCTGTGCATACCTCCCTAAAGGCAGGAATTTTGTCTCTGCAAGTTTCCGTGCCCAGCCCCTATCATAGTGTCAATTATCGGCAATTAGTGGGTACTTCCCACATAGCAAGTATGCTGTTAGGAATAGTGCATAAGCAACTCACTTAATCCTCACATCAACCCAAGGAAGGAGCTGTAGTCATTCACCTTTAACAAAGGAGACTGTGGGAAATAAAACATGTGCAGGTTCACACATCTTGGAGCAGAGGTGCTAATAAAAGTGAATTGAAATTAACAATATAATTTATTCTCACTAGTAGTCTAAACCATGATAGATTAATAACCTACATTTGAAACAGCAAGGTGTAAACAAACCCAAGACAACAGATAACTCCTTCGATGAGACAGCCTCCTTTATTTAAATAGTACAAGAGTACATTTGCATATTAAAGAGGGTGTCTTTTTACTGCCCCCACACCTCAACCCATTGCCCAAATTTTTAATGATGATGGTTGCAACTCAAAATCAACCCTTGGAGTTTCATTGCTTTGAATTAAACGTTTGCTGTCTTTGGGCATTCTCTTTAAAATGCAAATGTTCTCCAATGTTAAGGCATTAAATTCCTAACAGTATACTGAGTATGAATTTTTCACAGATTTACTCCAGCCTAAAGCAGGCTGGAAAAATACTGAGCAGAAAATGATTACGCAATCTGGCAAAATGTGGTTGATTGTCTATAAATGTCTTAAAGTAGTGATTCATGATGTGCTGTTCACTGGGAGCTTATTTAAAACGTTGATTTGTGGCCCTGTACTCAGATCTATTGAATGAGAATCTCTGGGCCTCTAAAATCTGCATCTGAATGAGAGCTTCGGGTGATTCTGACGCATAGTGAAGTTCAAAACTAACTGCTTTAAGTCTATTAAGCTTACCATAAAATGAGATGAAAATATCTTTCAGTCTGTGTTTTGTTCTTCTCACTACTTTTATAGCAATATGAAAATTACAGCGGAAAATAGTTCCACAATATTATATGATCAGGGCAGAGGAAATATTGAAAATGGGGAGAAAATGGGATTGAAAGAAAAGGCCTAGGAAATGACACTTCAAAAATTCAGTTTTTGGCTGGGTGCGGTGGCCCATGCCTCTAATCCCAGCACTTTGGGAGGCTGAGGTAGGAGGATCACTTGAGCTCAGAAGTTTAAGACCAGCCTAGGCAACATGCTGAAACCCCATCTCTACAAAAAATACAAAAATGAGCCCAATATGGTGGTGTGCACCTGTAGTCCTAGCAACTAGGAAGGCTGAGGTGGGAGGATGGCTTGAGCCCAGAATTTGGAGGTTGCTGTGAGCCAAGACCATGCCACTGCACTCCAGCCTGGGCAACAGAGCCAGACCCTGCCTGAAAAAACTATATATTTTTATCAGTTTTTCCTGGGGCTGGTGCTGTACCGCTTCTCAGAATAACTAGGATCGATTTTACATTCCACTTTAATCAGTGCCATTTGCTAAGTTAGTCTTTTGAGAGTGAATGACATATACTGCTGTGAGAAGACTGTGTATCTAAGATCCATCCATTCACTCACTCAAGGACTGTGCTTTGAGCCAGTGCCAGTCAAACACTGCGCTAACTGCTGGAGATGGAAGGGTGAGCAAACATCTCGTAAGACTTACAGACTGGCTGGAGAGGGAGGTAACAAAATTAGATGTTGATATGACATTTTTTTCAAAACTTTATTTTTGGAGTAATGAAATAAACTGCTATGTTAATGACAAAAACGGAAAGCGAGTGTGTTATTGCATTTCAGCTTTACTATGTGGGGAAAAGTTAAAATGGGGACTTGGAGGCTTTGGGACGTTTTTTTCTTTTCAGCCAAAAAATGGGTAAGAAAGCATTGTGGCACAAGTAATGGATTCATCAGCAATGTAAATTGTTCTCTGAACACCAGGAATTAATCTGTTTTAACGGCGTGGTTTTCAGAAGGCAGAATTATCGTTACTCCTTACCCCCACCAGGTCTTTGAATGTGTCTGGATCTTTGTTTGAATCTTGAAGTGAGTAAAATGAGGAAGTTGGATGGGGTAATTGCAAAGTGCTTTAAAAAAAAAAATATATATATATATATATATTTTGCATTTTAGGTTCTGGGGTACATGTGAAGAACATGCAGGATTGTTGCCTAGGTACATACATGGCAATGTGGTTTGCTGCTCTTCCTCCCCATCACCTATATCTGGCATTTCTCCCCATGTTATCCCTCCCCAACGCTCCACCCCCCGCCGTCCCTCCCCTAGTGCAAAGTGCTTTTGAAGTTATTCTTGTTCTTCTGTAACTGCCCAGTGTATTCTTTTGCCTGATGCCCAGATAGAACCAATTTATTGAGATAAGAGAATTGCAGTGGAGAAAGAGTTTTCTACACATAGAGCTGGCTAAACTCAGGAATGGCAAGTAGAGATATTTTAGCTTTATTCTATTTGCGATGGGGAATCACAGATTTATAAGCAAGAGAGAGAGAAAAAGAGAGAGAGAGAGACAGAGATACATGAAAAACAAGTGTCTAAGAAGATTGGCCTGATGGCTGTCTGGGCAGTCCCATGATAGTGGCTGTGGTGCTGGAAGAGATTGTGGTGGCAGATTTGGAAAGAGGAGATTGGGAGGCTATTGCTGAGGACTCATTACTGATGGGTGCTGTTGTAAGTAGAATTTTCGATGCCACAAAAGAAGTAGCACTCCAATATAAACTTCTGCTGCAAGGCAATTTACTTCTGTAGAAGGGTGTGTCTCACAGATGGAACAATGGCGAGTGCACACCTGGACAAGGAAAGGAAGGAAGGGGTCCTTATGCCTGATGGAGGTGGCCCCATCTGTGTCATTCCCCTATTGGCTAGAGTTAGACCGCACAGCCTAGTCTAATTCTGATTGGCTTTTTTAAAGGGAGCAGGGGTACGAGCTGGAGTGGCGGGTGGGTAGTGTGGCGGGAAGGACGGTTATGGGCAGGTTAGAGCAGGTAAGCAGGGGTCAAAGCAGGGGACCAGAGCAGGTGACCAGAGAAGGTGACCAGGATGACTCAGGATGGGGCAGGGGACGAGGGAAACAGATGTGAACTACTGATTAGAACTTGTGGAAAAGGTTGGTTACTGACACTACAAGGAAGTTAAACTTTAAAATACAGAATGAAAGAATAAGACAGCTGAACAGACTGACACACTGATTCTTTGAAGAGAAACTTGGGGTTCACTGTGTCTAACAATGCATGGCATTGGACAGAAAATAAGGGATTCATAAATGAACACTCATAAAGCAAATGAGGATGAGAAGTGATTATTACTGCCACACGCAGCCACATTTGCAGATTGGGAAGATAGTTTTTCACCCTGTAGGGAAGTTCGTTCTGTCCTCAGGAGGACAGGTTTGGACAGCTTACGAGAAAGCACGTGTGGAACACAAAAAGCAGAAAGGGCCAAGTTCTCAAGGGTGTCCTCATGGCCTCTCCTGGGGGCAATGAGGACGGGATTTTGCCGGGCTGGCAAAACTGAGCCCAGAACTCAGCCTTGTGGATCTGTAACACCAAGAAAAGGACTAACTGCATGAAGCTTGAACGAGACTTAGGTGCTCAAGAAAGGGAAAGAGGGCAACGGGATAGACTGCTTTAGAAAGCTGTGGCTTGAAGTGAACTTCCTTTGTGAAATTTTGCTCCAGGCAAGAAACTTACACTTTTCCTCCTGATTTATCCTTCAGGTAGAATTGATCTATCTCTTAATTGGCCATGTAACCATAAAAGTAAATGGTAGGGACAGGAAACATAATATTTTGCCAAGAGCTTTAATACCAGGTAAGTTTCATTATGCCTTTTATGAAAAAAGAATGTCACTCTTGCAGAGCTTGGGCACAGCATTCTTCAAGGCTCCCTGACCAGCCGGCACCAGGCAGCAAAAGAGTCCAGGACCCCATCTCCTGACCTTTGCGGGGCTCCTAGAGCAAGCTGTCCTCCCTGCCGCCTTGCCATCTGTCAGAGGACAGGCTCCACGCTGTCTTGGTACGTAAGGGAACAGCGTAGTAACACTGTCAAATGAGCAATGGGACATGAGGCAGCTGGTGATAATTCTTGCCTTAGACTTTTGGCTCTCTGGGTTTCTGTCACGAGGACTATCATGTTCAGGAGGCTTTACTCACTAGGTATCTGCTTCTGAAGCTCATGGGATGAAAATCTGAAGGAGTCATTTAAGTCACAGTTTTACCAAGTAGGTCTAATGCTTTTTAACATGACTTAAGAATAAAGGTCAGAAAATACTCTATTGGCCCGGGACAAGATAAGCAAGGGATCCACTAACTGTTTTATTCTGTTGTTTTACTTTAAAAAAAAAATTGACCCAGCACTTTGGGAGGTCGAGGCAGGTGGATCACTTGAGGCTAGGAGTTTGACTAGCCTGGCCAACATGGTGAAACCCTGTCTCTACTAAAAATACAAAAAAATTAGCTGAGCGTGGTGATATGCACCTGTTAGTCCCAGCTACTCAGGAGGCTGAGGCAGGAGAACCGCTTGAATTTGGGAGGTGGAGACTGCAGTGAGCTGAGATTGCACCACTGCACTCCAGCCTGGGTGACAGAGTGAGACTTCATCACTAAAAATAATAATAATAATAATAATTGAGACAGGGTCTCACTCTGTCACTCACACTGGAGCGCAGTGTGGCACAATCATGGCTCACTGTGGCTTGACCTCCCTGGTTTGAGTGATCTTCCTGCTTCAGTCTCCTGAGTAGCTGGAACTACAGGCGCATGCCACCATACTTGGCTAATTTTTTTGGTAGATTCAGGATTTTACTATGTTGCCCAGTCTGGTCTCAAACACCTGGCCTTAACTGGTCCTCCCGCCTTGGCCTCCAAAGTGCTGGGATTGCAGGCATGGACCACGACACTCAGCCATAAAATGTTTTATCGAGGCATAATTTACACAAAATTTTCTCATTGCTAGTGTACAATATAACAATTTCTACTATATTTACGGGTTTGTGCAACTGTTATCATAATTTATTTCAAGAATAGTTCCATCATCTCCAAAGATGCTTTCATGTCGATTTGCAGCTAACCGCCCGAACCCTCCTCCCCCCGCCTTAAGAAACCGCCGGTGTTTTGTCTCTGTAAATGTTTTGACTTTCATAAAATTGGAATAATTCAACATGTAGCCTCTGTGTCTGACTTTTTTGAGCTAGCACAGTGTTTCTGAGGTTTATCCAAGCTGTAACATGAATCAATTGTCCTTTGCTTTTTGTTCTTGAATTGTCCGTGGGCCATAACTTATCTTACCCATTCACTGGTTGACAGACATTTGGATTGTTTCTGGTTTTGGCATCCAGGCTGTTATTTGGACCTGTGTTGTTGTTTCTCATAGGCAGAGTTCTAGGAGTGGAATTGCTGAGTCATATGGCAAGCTTGTGTTTAATGCTTTAAGAAATGACCATTTTTCAAAGTGGCTGTGCTACTTTACATTCCCACCAGCGGTGTATTAGGGTTCCAGTTTCTTCTTCACGTCCTCATTACACTCGGTATTGTTCATCTTTTTTTGTTTTTTAAATTATAGCCATCCCTGTGGGCACTGTTTTTTTGTTTCAATTTAATGTTTTTTAATTTCATTTTTTCTTTGTTTTATTCATTGTGTTTTAATTTGCATTCTTTATTGATTAAAGGTGTTGGGTATCTTTTTTTTTTTCCCCAAAGTCTTGCTTTGCCGCCCAGGCTGGAGTACAGTGGCACTCCATGGCTCACTGCAGCCTTGATCTCCCAAGTTCAAGTGATTCTCTCACCTCAGCTTTCTGAGTAGCTGGGTCTACAGGTGCACACCACCATGCCCGGCTAATGTTTTGGATTTTTTATTTTTTGTAGAGATGGGTGTTGCCAGGGCTGGCCTAGAATTCCTGGGCTGAAGCAATCCTCCCACCTTGGCCTCTTAAAGTGCCTGTGTGCCTGGCCTAACATGTTGAGCATTCTTTCATGCGCTTATTAACCATGTATATATTTTCTTTGGTGAAATGTCTATTCAAATCTTTTGCCCATGTTTTAAATTGGGTTTTGGTTATTTATTCATTTATTAAAAGGTGGGGTCTTGCTCCGTTGCCCAGGCAGGAGTACAGTGACGCAGTCATATCTCACTGCAGCCCAAACTCCTGTGCTCAAGCGATCTTTTCACCTCAGCCTCCCCAGTAGTTGGGAGCACAGGAACATGCCACCATCCCTGGCTATGAGTTTTTAATCTTTTTATTGTTGAGTTTCATGGGTTTTTAAAATATATATTCTGTTCTTTCCCTCTCAGCAAACCAATGCAGGAACAGAAAACCAAATACCACATGTTCTGCCTTATAAGGGGAGCTGAATGATGAGAACACATGGACATATGGTGGGGAACAACACACATTGGGGCCTCTTGGAGGCTAGCAGGAGGGAGAGCATCAGAAAGAATAGCTAATGGATGTTGGCATTAATAACTAGGTAATGGGCTGATCTGTGCAGCAAATCATCATGACACACCTTTGCCTATGTAAAAAACCTGTACATCCTGCACATGGACCATGGCGTTTAAAATAAAAGTTGTTGAAAAAATAAAATAAGGCTGAGTGTGGTGGCTCATGCCTGTAATCCCAGCACTTTGGGAGGCTGAGGCAGGTGGATCATAAGGTCAGGAGTCTGAGACCAGCCTGGCAAAGATAATGAAACCCTGTCTCTACTAAAAATATAAAAATCAGCCAGGCATGGTGGTGCGTGCCTTTAATCCCAGTTATCAGGAGTCTGAGGCAGGAGAATCACTTGAACCCGGGAGGCAGAGGTGGCAGTGAGCTGAGATCATGCCACTGCACTCCAGCCTGGGTGACAGAGTGAGACTCTGTCTCAATAAATATAAAATAACATAAAATATACATTCTGGCTGTAAGTCCTTTGTGATAGATATGATTTGCAAATGTTTTCTTCCAGTGTGTGGCCGGTAATGATGTCTTGTGAAACACACATGTTGCATTTAAGTTTCTTCCATTTTCAAGCCTGCGCTGATATTCACTTTTTGTTGGGCCCTTTCCTGTCTCCTCTGAGCATGCCAGGAATGGAGGATGTGTGGATAGCTGGGTTCCCCATGGTCTGCCCCACACACACATGCGCCCGAGTCAGCCAGGCGCTTACCCCAGTCCCACTCCACTGGCCAGCTTCCAGGAGCATGTTCATCAATAAACACTGCTGTGCATAGGCGCTATCCAAGGCTTCAAATCCAGTGAACCCCCTTGACCAAGGCGGTGAAAATGCCAGTGCTCGCAGCTGGCCCTGGTGGAACCCCTGTGAGAGCACAGCAGGGTGGGGGAACGGGGGCAGTTCCAGACAAGAGCACTGCAGAGACTCACTGTTAGTACCCAAAGCCGAGATGTTTTTCAACCATAAATGCTTTTCAAATTGTTACATGCCTTTGGTGGATGTAAATATCAAAAAGTTTTAGTAATGAGTATGTTTTGCTCTTATAATCAGAAAAAAGGCCATGCAAAGTAAACTGTTCCAAAATAGTACATATAACATATGCAAATCTTTTTAAATTTTTAAATGTTCACACTGTCTCACTAATGAATTTTACTTAGCATTTGTGAAAGAAGGCCTCACATGTACAGCATTGGAATTTTGCTCCTGTTCTGAGAGTTGCAATGTATTTTTGTGGCTGTTCTAAAACTGAAACTGAAGCACTAGAATGAACCATGACAAACTTTAATCTTGGAAACTTGGGTACTTTTTGTTCAGGTACTTACTTAGATTCTCATATTTTGTTACATTGAATTTTGAACTGGTTTTGCTATTTTGATTTTAGGTAGTTCAAATATAGTCCTTCAGGAGCATAATGGATAAAATACTTCTGTGTCTGTGAACCTAACTACCATTTATAATTTTGTTTCTCTGGGGGAAAATGAACTCCAGATTCCAAACAACACTCATATGCCTGAAAAAGTCCCTCTCGGATGTATCAATTCTGATAACACTGCATTTTTATTGTTGTTATGCAATTTTTTTGTTTCAGACAGGGTCTCACTCTGTTGCCCAGGCTGGAGTGAAGTGGCACAATCATGGCACATGGTAGCCTTCGCCTTTGAGGCTCAAAAAGTCCTCCCACCTCAGCCTCCTGAGTAGATAGGAACACAAGTGCACACTACCACACCCGGCTAATTTTATGATGTTTTGTGGAGGCAAAATCTCACTATGTTGCCTAGGCTGGTCTTAAACTCCTGGGCTTAATTGATACTCCTGTCTCAGCCTCCCAAAGTATTGGGATTACAGACGTGAGCCACCATGCCTGGTCTGTTTTGTAAATATTTTTAAATTTCATCTTCTCATTAAGAATATTATAGAACCATGTAACCTGGGATGAAAAACATAATGAGAAAACAGAGTTTTATTCACATTAATATTTCTTTTGCCACTGTACGTAAGGGGGAAAATGCCTGTTTAGTTGACCTACCCAAGTGACTGGCAGCTATTGTAAATAGATGACCTGGGCCAGGCATGGTGGCTCACTTGTGTAATCCCAATACTTTGGGAGGCTGAGGCAGGTTGACCACCTGAGGTCAGGAGATCGAGACCAGCCTGACCAACACAGTGTAACCCCATCTCTACTAAATACAAAAAATTAGCTGGGTGTGGTGGTGCATACCTATAATCCCAGCTACTTGGGAGGATGAGGCAGGAGAATCGCTTGAACCTAGGAGGCAGAGGTTGCAGTCAGCCGAGATTGCGGCATTGCACTCCAGCCTGAGCAACTAGGGTGAAAACTCCCTCTAAAAAAATAAGATTAAATAAATAAATAAATAAATAAATGAAATGAATGAAGGTTGCAAATGCATGATTCAGGTCACATTTGCTAATGGGAATCCCTGGACCCCGGAAAGGGATGAATTGTTGGAGAGGGAGGCGCTCAGTGCTCAGGAGAAAGCTCCCCAAACACTGACAGTTCTCTCTGCAGCAGAAGTGACCTGCTCAGTTCCAGCCTGGCCCGAGGACCCTGGCAGAGTCCCTGATCTGCCACGTCATTGGTACTAAGCCTCAGCCAAGAATGTGCTTTGCTGGGACGAGTGTACCATCAGCCTTGCCACGAGCGTTCAAGGGCCTTCTGTGCCAGGAAGAATAAAATGAGCAGATAAACCCCTCATGTACCAATCCCAGTCCACGTAATAGGAGCAAAGAGCAGCATAAAAGCCTAATGAATTTGCTTTAACTGTTCAGATCAGCTGGAAACTGATTCAATCCCAGTCTCCAGCAAACCTAGGGTGCTCGGTGAACCAAATGGCACTCATTCTCTCAAGAAACTAAGAAAGTAACAGTTGGAACTTGGGAAAGCTGAAAAAGTCTTGCAGAGAGAGAATTAATAAATATCTGACACAAAAATACATTTCTAACTCCATTCCTTAGAAGGAAAATCTTCCTAAAAATTAAGTTTTAAGAAAATTCTCCCTATAGTTTCGGAAAAGTAGAGATTGAACATAATTTCTTATACTCTATACTACTTTACTCGGAATAATGCTAAACATTTTTATGTCTTTACTTTGAATCTCAAACTCACTTTTTTTTTCAATTGCAGTATTTTATTGAATTATGAAATGTCACACATAGGTCTGGGGAATCTTCTGGCATCTTCTTTGTGCAGCTGGATAACTCTTAGATCTTATTTACCAGGCTGCTGAGCTGTTCCTTGTTCAGAGATATAGACAACAGCTAAAAATTTTCTGATTTTTTTTTTTTTTTTGAGGTAAGATCTCACTCTTTCACCCAGGCTGGAGTGCAGTGGCATGATCATAGCTCACTGCAGCCTCAGCCTCCTGGGTTCAAGCCAGCCTCCCACGTCACCTCTGAAGTAGCTGGGGTTATGGACACGCACCGCCATGCCTGGCTAATTTTTGTATTTTTTTGTAGATGGGATTTCACCATGTTGTCCTGGTTGGTCTCAAACTCTTGAGCTCAAGGGATCCACCCACCTCGGCCTCCCAAGTGCTGGGATTACAGGCATGAGCCCCTGCTCTCTGCCAACATCCTTGTTTTTAACTGTTGTGGCTTGCTGAATTAAAGCAGCGGAATTTGAAACAAGTTCAATACCATTTCCTTCAAGGATTAACTCATCTTTCTGGGGCTTGAGATACCGAATGAGCAACATATGGCCTCATCCAAACCCTGCACGTGTATTTTTCACCCAAGAAATTTTCGATTTCAGCAAGAGACTCCTGGCTAACACTGTTGATGGGGAAGTGGGCACGCATAGCCCTCTCTCACAACACAAGGCCCGTGCAGCACCCTGGGTCATGCTCTGCTTATGACTACAAAAAGTGCCAATGGTAGCCAGCTACTTTGTACCTCCCTGCACGTTGTCAACCTGGAGCCTCTTCTTTTCCTTTCTAAGGAGACTGAATTCTCCGCTGATGTAACTGAAGTCCCTCCACAGGGTTCCTCTAGGGCCCTTCACAATAACCGTGTCTCTTCAGAGTGATATGGCAACAGTCTGCTTGCTAAGAATGGTCTTCATTCTCACAGTAGATGTGACAAAGAGAGTCATGTATTTTTTGATGCTATTACCAGGGCACAGAACTGACTTTCTTTTTCTCTTCAACGTCTCACTTCTTCCATCCCTCTTTCGATATTTACAGAAAATTCAGAACTAGTGTCCTGGTCTAATTTGAGTTTTTTTGTTTTTTTGTTTGTTTGAGACAGACGCTTGCTCTGTCCCTCAGGCTGGAATACAGTGGTGCAATCTTGGCTCACTGCAACCTCCACCTCCTGGGTTCAAGCAATTCTCCTGCTTCAGCCTCCTGCGTAGCTGGGATCACAGGCATGTGCCACTACACCTGGCTATTTTTATATTCTTAGCAGAGACTGGGTTTCACTGTGTTGGCCAGGATGGTCTCGAACTCCTGACCTCAAGTGATCCACTTGCCTCAGCCTCCCAAAATGCACGGATTACAGGCCTAATCTGAGTTATTTCCAAGATTTCTGTTTCTGATTTTCTTTCATGCCTCCTCCCCAAACCTAAGATTAAAACATAAATTCTGTGGCTGCAGATTCATGAGGCGAATAAAACAAATACAGGTAAATCCATTGTATGTATGTATGTGTGTGTGTGTGTGCGTGTGTGCGCGTGTGTGTATATATGTACACATACACCTTCAGCTCTTTATATTTATTTTGCTAGGAGATGAATGCTAGGAGTGGAGGGAGTTGGTTTTTCAAATTATTTTAGAGAAACAAAATTAAGTTTCATACTGAATTTCAACTTTTCCATTTAAGAACTCCCAGGCAACACTTCTTTCACAACCGTATCACATTTATCTACTGCTTTGGGACATTCTCTCACTTGTGGCTGCCCCCTCTCCTGTGGTGTGTGACAGCGTTTGTTTATTCTTTATCATCACACCTTCTTCCTCTCTTCATTCCCTACTTGAAGCTATCTCCTCTTTCTTATCTGGAAAAGACCTTACATTGTGAGGACCTCAGCTTTCCATAAAGCCAACCAGTTGCGAAGAATTAGTAATTTCTGTGTTCTGTTGCATTTCACAGATGTGTTCCCCAGGAGACAGTCATTCTTTTACAGTGTTCTCAGCTTTAATATATTTTTTTCTCATATAAAGATAAAACTGAAAAACGGAACACATCTGGCCAGGGGCAGTGGCTCATGTCTGTAATCCCAGCAATTTGGGAGGCCGAGGTGGGCAGATCATGAGGTCAGGAGTTCGAGACCAGCCTGACAAACATGGTGAAACCCCATTTCTAATAAAAATACAAAAATTTGCCAGGTGTGGTGGAGGGCACCTCTAATCCCAGCTACTCAGGAGGCTGAGGCAGGAGAATCGCTTGAACCCAGGAGGCGGAGGTTGCAGTGAGCCAAGATCGCACCACTGCACTTCAGCCTGGGTGACAGAGCGAGACTTCATCTCAAAAACAAAAACAAAAACAGAACACATCACCCCTATATTTCTTAATATTTAATGATTTTTAGATGATGATTTTCATCTTGTGAAAATTGCATTCCACCAAGGGATAGTGATGCACATTCTGTGCTACGTCAAAACAATTTGCTTTTGAGGGTTGCAGTGCTCCACACAGAGTGAATATTTATAGCTATGCCCCTTTCAAAGTCACCCCTGGCGCTGCTAATTTGAGCCGTCTCCATGAATCTCAAAAGAGGTTTCTAAGCTGTCCGTTTCCAGGTGTCATACATTAAAATACTTTTGTGGAGTGGCTAAGTGGTTACAGAATGAAGCTAAGGAATTCTCTATGTTTTTGGACTTGGATAGAATTCAGTAAAAGAAATGCTCACATTACAAAATCTGCTTTCCCAACAAGATCCATTCCAGGCAATTTGAAGGAGTAGGACCTGTGGTATTTCTTCTGTGGATTTCTTCTGATCTTTTTCCATTCTCTTCTTTCTATTATAGTCAAAATAGGAAGGGGAGTGTGTGTGTGTGTGTGTGTGTGTGTGTGTGTGTGTGTGTGAGAGAGAGAGAGAGAGAGAGAGAGAGAGAGAGAAAGGAAAGGGTAATGGGGGTAAGGAGGGTGAGGAGGGTGGATCCCGCCTTCCTTCTGTGGCTTCTGCCTTTCTCAGAGAACTTCAGAGGACGGCTATAATATCTGCTCTAAATGATCAACATATGACTCTTATTTCCACCTCCCCGCCACCCCCTCCGTGGGTTTCCTATGTGTACTTCAAATGCCTGATACCCTTGGTACGAGAGCTGGTTGTGTTACTTCAGCCTTAACCACTTCATCAGGCAGCAAGTTTTTCCTTTCCTAAGGGGCGAGCAACTAAGCCCAAGGTCCAGCATGGGCTTTGTAAAGAGCTGCTCGGTCTCCCAAGCAGCAGCCAGTGACAGCTCGTCTGGGTTTCATCAGCTCCCTGGGGCTGCATTTCACCAGGCCCCCTTGCCAGGGCCTCCCCAGCGGTGTCAACAAGTGTCGCACCTACTGCAGAAACAGCCCTCAAGTTTCATCACAGGGATGCTAAAATATATTCTCCAGCTTCAGCAATGACCTAGTTCATTCAAGGGCAGGGAAAAAAATGCTCTTCTTCCAGAACTTCCCCGGGCATGGAATTTCCTTTCTTAGGAAGATATGAACTTTTTCGAAGCAGACCCATCTGTGCTTTGACCTGATCGTGGAAAAGACCCTGAGCCCTGTAACTCCTTTGAATCCCTGTCCCGGGAACAGGGACACCCAATCAATGCCTCACACACAGCCTGGGGAATCCACAGCCGAGCCAGCCCTCCTATAACGTTTTTTGGACAAAGAGTATTGAAAAGTAAGTATGTAGACTTTGGCTTTTACATAAGGAATGGCTGTGTTTCAATATATATAGTTGTTTACATTTTCTGCAACAAAGAACAAAGCAGATGGTTTCCTTATTAAATAGAACAAGATGAAACAGGGGCTATACGGGATATTTGGGCATATAAGATTTTAAAGTGGGCAAATTCTCATGGTCTTGTAGTTTAAGTCCATTTTGACCGTTTTTGAAAATTATTGCTATTTTTAAATGTGTGCTTATTTTGGCTTGACAATAATGAATGAAAATAGTTTCTTTCACATCACGTCTATCTTGACAGTTAGGAAAAATATAGAGGATGACTCAAAGGAGTGATATGTAAAGCTTTGCAAAGTAACATAAAAAAATGAAATCAACCATCCAGGTGACTCCGGCCCCAGATACTTTTGCCTGAAATATTTGAGTATTTTAGTCAAGAGTTACTCCTTTTATTGTGGAGTAACTGAACAATTGAAAATCTCTCCTATGTCGGTAGACACAGCAGTATATTGTCTGACAACAGGTAATGCAATTTGCTGAAAAGCTATCAGGCATTTCAAAATGGCTGATGTAAACATTTATCAGGCTGTTCAATAGAGGTTCTAAAAATTTTAAGGCAAAAAGCCAAAAAAATCCATCAATTAAATGCCACCACTGTCATATTACATTTTAATGAACACATCTAAACTTTGAAAACCCTGATTAAGGGTGTCAGTTACAGACATTTGGCAATCATTTAAAAATAGATAAAAGCAAGAACGGCATTTAGAGCTGCCTCTGCTGTAATTATTTCCTTTCCACAACCTTTTCCTTAAGTAAAGGTAGCCTTTATTTCTAAAGATTAATTAACCAGGAATGATAATTCCAGAGATACATGATATGTTTTACAATTCTATATCAACTAAGGACAAATTGAAGGAGGGTTTTTGCTGTGTGGCTTCTGAATTGAAGCCCAGGATGTTGAGGGCTACCTTCCGAGTCAACAACCTCACAAATCCGGTATTAAAAAGCAGGGATAGCCAATGACCATGTTCAGATCTTGGAAATCAGGATTTGAAACAAACTAAACGTACTTTAGCTCCCAAATTACATTGTCCTTTCGATGTTTTTACCAAACAGTCACAACTTGGGGAAGTTTTTAAGTAGGGCAGGGTTCCTATTGTCGTTACCTGCAAAGTTTTTTTCTCCTCCAATTTGATGAGTTTTTAGCAGCCTCATAAACACTCGCGTGTAGCTATTAGCTCCTGTGATGAGGATGCAGTTGAGTTAGTATCTTACTCTGGATGGAGGTGGGAGAAGCAGGGGAGGTTCTGAGAAAGGCAGCCCAGGCTTCAGAGTCATATTTGGAATTGACTCCTAACTTTAGCACAACTTTTCAACCTGTTTGAACCCCAGTTTACTCATCTGTAAAATGGTAACAGCATTCACTTTAACAAGATTGTTGGAGGATTAGATGCATGAATACACCTACAGTATCTGTCGAATCATAGTTTCTCAACAAAAGATAGTTATTCACCTTAGTTAATTAAAAGCTTCTCTTTTTTTTTGCTAAAACTTTAGAATACCACCATAATATAAATATATAAATAAAAACTATACAGTATCAGTATCAGTGCAATAATTAAACATAACACAGACAATTAGATTATTTGAGAAAAATTCTATGCTTGAAAACAATGTGTTTGAAAACAAAATAAGAAAAAAGATTATCTTTTAGAATGTATCCATGATAAATAAGAAAAAAACTTTTTTTTTTAACTGAAAATCGTTGATGGATAATTGATGCTTATTATCTAAAAGCAGAAGTAGAGATTTATCAACATCTGGGAATGCTTTTCAATACATATCTGTACCGTATTTAAACATGACTGTTTGGGAATCCATAGTAATGAAGGTCTGTGATTATGATGAAAACTAAGGCACGCACCCAGCCTTTTTCCAAAGATTATAGTCAAGGCTTGCATTGAGAGAGGTGGGGGTGGGAGTGGAGGTGAAAACTCTCCGAAATGGACGGGCCATAGGCAGAGCTGAGCAGGGACAGAAGCTCTGGGCCAACTCAGAAGTGTAGTTTCCAGGCTAGGGATTGCACTGTGCACTAGAATTGCGCAGGGTCAGTGATAAAAGCACACAATGAATAGGGAGAAAAGCCAGTCAGTGATGGGAGCGAGCCAACAAGATTCACAAGCAGGCTTATGGGCTAGCTCCAAGAACTTTATCAGACGTCTTTCTTGTTGCCCCTTGTTTTTACTGAGACACCCCACAGCTTTTTCCCAGGCACATCAGAACACCTTGATACATTCTTCACCTCGGTTAGACAGGTTCACAGGGAACTCAGGATATGTGATTCTGGGTTGAATGCTGCCGGGAAGAAAAATTGAAAATGCAAACATGTAAAGCAACTTGGGAGAAAGTGATCATATTGTCTTAGGGTTGGCGAAAACGAAAGAACAGACACTTGACCTACATCCAAGAAAACATTTCAACTTGTTTCAAGCCCTTATTGGGATTTCTGCTTATGCATGCCCACCTGGCATGGCCTAAATAGACAAAACTGATCAGATTTCAGACATCAGCTTGAAGAGACAGGCAGCAACATCAGCTTGAAGAGACAGGCAGCAAACTGAAGAGAAGCTCAGTCCCAGAGAGTTCAGGTCTGGATCACTGCACCCTCCCTATCGGGGGCCAGCCCCTCCACTGCTGTCCTCACGTCTCAGCTGCACAACGCACCTTGATTTTCACTTGATCTTCAACCCTGCTGTTAGACAACCAGGCTCATGTGCTCCCCAACCTCTAATTTAAGACCTTCCTCTGAGTCCAGTGGGTCTTAAACTTTCAAGTGCAACAGAATCTAAAGAGCTTGTTAAGATAAATGCTGCTGGGCTCCACCTCCAGAGTTTCTGATTCTGAAGTTTCAAATTCAAAAGAATTTGCATCTTTTCCTTGTTCCCAGGTGATGCTGATGGCATGGCCCAGGTTCATTCTGAGAACCATGGCTGTAGCCATTTCTTTGGCCTGTAGTTCCTGAAGAAAACCTATTCGTACTTAATCTTTTCAATCACCACATTTGCCTTACTTCTCAGGGGGTGCCGGAGACACAGATACAGTGTGCTAGTGCTGTGGACGGAAAAGGTTAGCCCATCAGGTGCCTTGAGGCAAGCAGTTTACAGTCTAGCTGCCGGGGGTGACAATGAGTGTGGGGACAACACACTGAAGCTAATGTTCTCTAGTTTTTAGGGGGCTTTTTTTTTTCTTCTTCTTCTTTTTTCTGCAGCTGAGGATATCAGGGAAGCCTTCAAAGAGAAACTAGCATTTGAGCTAGGGGTTAGAAAACCCGGCGGGGTTTTTGAACAGATTGAGATGGAAGGTGGTCCTTCTATGTAAAGAAAATCCAGAAAAACAAAATAAAAACGCAGAGGGCAGAAAGAGAAGGGATGAATATGAAAACCAGAAATTAGATTGGTTCGCTATGCTTTTCATACTTCTTCTTCCCCGCCTTCTTGACGATGAAAGAATTGTTGAGAATTAGATGGCTTTGTTTAAGCCATTTACTCTTCAATTCACTACTTCTGTCAATTGCTTGGTCATAACTTGGTGTCCAACATAGAGATCTGGAATGGAGAGGCAAACAGTAGGAATTTCCGGCACTGCGGGCCAACGAGGAGAGGATATGCCTTCTAGAAGCAAAAAAGAAATCAACTTGGCCAGGCCTGGTAGCTCATGCCTGTAATCCCAGCACTTTGGGAGGCCAAGGTGGGTGGATCACGAGGTCAGGAGTTCGAGACCAGCCTGGCCAACATGGCAAAACCTCATCTCTACTGAAAATACAAAATTAGCTGGGCATGGTGGCATATCCCTGTAATCCCAGCTACTTGAGAGGCTGAGGCAGGAGAACTGCTTGAACCCAGGAGGCAGAGGGGTTGCAGTGACCTGAAATTGTGCCATTGTGCTACAGCCTGGGGCACAAGAGTGAAACTCTGTCTCAAAAAAAAAAAAAAAAATCAACTCAAATTAGCTTAATCAGTAACAGGGATTTATTGCTTACACCATGGAAGAGTCCAGGAGTTTGGTCAGGACCATGCTGTTTCTCTGCATTTCTGGAAGCTCTGCTCATCTCTGTTTTGGTTCTATCAGGCCAGCTTTAGCACAGTCTCAAGATAGCTATCGGCCTCCACTGAGGTCCACGTGCCTCCCTTTTTCTGTAGATGACAGAGTGAACAACCTAAGCTTTGCACTGACTGGGTCACCCTGAACTACTTTTTGGAGAGTGCCACATGTGATTGGCTTAAACTTTAGTTAATGACTCAATCAGTCAGCAAGAGCACCGCAATTTAGACCAATCAGAGCCACCCAAGCAGGAAGGGTAAGATCTCACCAACTGAGTCCCTGGGCTGCTGAGTGACGGGAGAGGCTTCGTTGCCAGTTCAAGCGAATGGCCACTTTAGGAGATTTTAGTTATTTTGGAAAAAGTCCTCTAAAATCATACCATGTCTTCCCTTAGTCATAAAGTTAGCCATGGGGAACATTTACGCTTTAAAGATTCAGGATATTATTGCTAAAGGTAAGCCAGGAAAAATTTAAAAAGAAATTAGGATGGGCGTGCTTTAAAGTTCAGCTAAGGCAAGTTAAAATGTTCTTCCACAGAACAGACCTGCCTCAGAAATGGAATGAACCAGCCAGGCATGGTGGCATGAGCAACTCATAATCCCAGCACTTTGGGAGGCCAGAGTGGGCAGATCACTTGAGGTCAGGAGTTTGAGACCAGCCTAACTAACATGGCAAAACCCTGTCTCTACTAAAAATACAAAAATTAGCCAGGCATGGTGGTACATGCCTGTAATCCCAGCTACTCAGGAGGCCGAGGTGGGAGGATCGCTTGAGACCAGGAGGCGGGGGTTGCAGTGAGCAGAGATTGTGTCACTGCACTCCAGCCAGGTAAAAGAGTGAGACCCTATCTCAAAAGAAATAAAAATAAATAGAATGAACCATTGGCTACAGTTCATTTTTATTGAATGTGATGTTCCTTATCTGTAAGGCACACTTTATTTTTTAGAACGAGATTAGATAAAGAACCAATAAAAATCTTCTGTATTGGAAGGCAGAGGTGAGTTTTAGACTAGCCTGGGTAACACAGTGGGGTCCCATCTCTATTAAAAAATATTCTGGAAATAAGGCAAGTGGCATTATATGAAAGTGTTCCCCTAAGACACTCTGACACTCTGACTGGCTGGCTTGAAGGATGAGGACAGAAGGTGGCAGAAATCAGACGGCCACTCTCCAGCAAACATCTTCCTTGTCCCCACACTGTTGATTTTTTTCTGAATGAACTTGCTGAGATGTTGTTAGTTCAGCATAATGAATTCAGGCTCAGTTAACTACACTCAGGTTTGGTCTTATTTTTGTCGGGGGAGAGGGGAGTGAGACAGAAGAGAGACTAAGATTTTCCAGATTGTCCCTTGTATCATCCGATGCCAGAAATTCCACAGCATTTCACCTCTTGGTCACATTGAAAGTAAACATTCTCTTAAGGAGGATTAGTTGGAGTTGCTTTGGAGTTTTTCATTACAGGGGAATGAGCGTGGGAACGTAGGGAGCCTGGGCAAATGCGGAGGACAAGAGAAAAACAAGCCAGAGGGAGGCTTTCTTTACCATCAAGTGTTTGTGATGACACTGATGACACATTCCTGGACTGGACACAGCAATCAGCCCATGACATTCAGCTTCAAACCAAAGTGATTTTAACCAGTTAACTCATGAAAGTGGGTCCGATTACAGCACTGTCACACTTTGTATGTTTATAGCACTGTAAGTTCTCTCTTCCCTGTCTTTACCCTGATAGGCAAGAGAATGTATCCTTTCAACGCAGTACATGGAAAATCAGAATCAAGAAACCTGGATTCTGTCACTAACAAGCTGTGTGACCTTGGAAATGTCACCTAACCTGTCTGTTTCAGGTGTGTTTTTCACTTGTAAAATTGTGGAGGTACTAAACTCTCACAAAGGTTTTATTTATTGTTTTATGTATTTATTTATTTAAGACAGTCTCACTCTGTCGGCCAGGCTGGAGTGTAGTGGCGTGATCTCGGCTCACAGCAACCTCTGTCTTCTGGGCTCAAGCAATTCTCCTGTCTCAGTCTCCCGAGTAGCTGGGATTACATGTGTGTGCCACCATGCCCAACTAATTTTTGTATTTTTAGTAGAGATGGGATTTCACCATGTTGGCCAGGCTGGTCTCGAACTCCTGACCTCAGGTGATCCACCTGCCTTGGCCACCCAAAGTGCTGGGATTATAGAAGTGAGCCACTGTGGCCTCACACAGGTTTTATTTAACTTGGAGCCTATTTTTCCCCCCTCTCATAAAGATTGGAAACTGCCACACATTTGAAACAGCAGGGGAGAGGAGAGTCAGTGGAAAGGCTCTTCCACCTAAAATAAATTCAAAACAAATCCAGAAGAGCTGCTGCCAGCCCAGTATTCACCATGCCTCTGTGACAAATTGTGCACCCAACACACTGTAGGGCACATGGAGGTGCTCACTCTTAATATTGAAAAGTTACCTTTTACTTATTAGGTAAAATATATAAATTCAAGGTATCTAAAAAGATATACAAAGACTATCACTGTCCCCAAGTGGCATGTCTTCTTTTCTCCCAACACTTAGGCCTTCTCCCAGGAGCAAGTAAGGTACAGCTTTCTTGTGTGTTTCTAGTCAATATATGTATAAATAAGCATATTAGATTCTTTCCTCCTCCTCCTCATCCTTCTTCTTTGCTTATAAAAGTGATCATATTCCCTACACTATTATACATTGTTTATTTAATGTATCCTGGAGATTATTCCATATCAGTGCATACAGAACTGTCTCTCTCCCTCTCTCTCTCTTTTTTTTTTTTTTTGAGATAGCATCTTACTCTGTTGCTGGAGTCCAGTGGTGCCCTCACACCTCATTGCAGCTTCAACTTCCCAGGTTCAAGCCATCCTCCTGGTTCAGCCTCCTGAGCACCTGGGACTACAGGCATGCGCCATCACACCCAGCTAATTTTTGTATTTTTTGTAGAGATGGGGTTTTGCCATGTTGTCCAGGTGGATCTTGAACTCCTGGGCTCAAGTGATCCACCTGCCTTGGCCTCTCAAAGTGCAGGGATTATAGGCAGGAGCCCCCATGCCTGGCCTATCTCATTTTAAAAAAAAGGCCATTGTTGTTAACAAAACAAAAACATTCCATTTCCCTTTGTTTTTGAGATGGAGTTTTGCTCTTGTTGCCCAGGCTGGAGTGCAATGGACCGATCTTGGCTCACTGCAACCTCTGCGTCCCAGTTCAAGTGATTCTCCTGCCTCAGCCTCCCAAGTAGCTGGGATTACAGGCATGCGCCACCACGCCTGGCTAATTTTGTATTTTTAGTAGAGACAGGGTTTCTCCATGTTGGTCAGGCTGGCCTCGAACTCCTGCCCTCAGATGATCCGCCCACCTCGGCCTCCCAAATTGCTGGGATTACAGGCATGAGCCACCACGCCTGGCCTGAAATAAAGATTCCATTCTTTAGATACACAATAACCAGATTCCTACTGATGGACATTTAGCTTTTGCTATCACAAGCAACAACACAGTGAATTTAGTAGGTGCTCATTAAATGTTTGTCTCCTTGCTTCTATTGTGAAAATTAACTTTATAAAGGCATATTTTGTATATCATATAATTCACCCTAAGTGTTAATTAAATGCAATGATTTTTTTTTAAAGCAAATCTACCAGGTTGGGCAATCATCACCATAGATTCATTTTAGAATATTGTTATCACCCCAAAACATCCCTCAGACACATTTAATATTAGCATTCTCCCCACTGCCCTCCGCTCCAGCATCCACTGATCTACTTTCTGTCTTTATAGTTTCCATTGGGCACTTCATATAAATAGAAGTATATAGTATGTGGTGTCTTGTGTATGGCTTCTTTCATTGGCCATACTGATAATGTTTTTGGGGTTCATCTGTGTCATGCTATGTATCCATAGTTTTGCTCTGAGATGGAGTTTTGCTCTGTCGCCCAAGCTGGAGTGCAATGGCACAGTCATGGCTCTCTGCAACCTTTGCCTCCCGGGTTCAAGCAATTCTCTTGTCTCAGCCTCCCAAGTAGGTGTGATTACAAACTCCCACCACCATGCTGAGCTAATTTTTGTAGTTTTTAGTAGAGACAGGTTTCACCCTGTTGGCTAGGCTGGTCTTGAACTCCCAACCTCAGGTGATCTGCCCACCTCAGCCTCCCAGAGTGCTGGGATAACAGATGTGAGCCACCGTGCCTCACTGGATCCATAGTTTGTTCTTTGTTATTGCTTGGTGGTATTCCATCGTATTGCTGCGCCACATTCTGTCTACCCATTTAGTAGTTGGACTGTTGGGTTATTTCCAATAGACATTTAGGTTGTTTCCAAACTTTGGCTATTATGAACAATCCCACAAAGAACATTTGGTACAAGCCTTTGTGTGAATATACATTTTTATTTCTCTTGGGAAGATACCTCAGAGTGGAATTGCCAGGTCATTTGGTAAATTTATGTTTAACTTTGAAACCTGTTTCCCATTTAGCAAAAAAAAACAGCAGCTTGCTGCCAGTGCTGAATATTACGTAAACATGCTCTTTGAGGCTGAAGCAAATTTGGCTGACTTTCAATGAGAGACAACAGTTTTCTCGGGGCAAAAGGGAAATGGGTTAAGAAACTGCCCAAGTGTTTTCCAAACTGTCTGTACCACTTGTACATTCCCACCAGCAACGAATGAGTGTTCTTGTTCCTTTCCACATCCTCACTAATATTCCACTCCAGCAAACCTGGAGTGGAATATTAGGAGCGTTTGAACATTTATGTTTATTCATGTTTCAGCTCTGCCATTTGCAGGCTGTGAGAAATTATGTTTCTTACACCGATCTTTAGAAGGGACTGAAGCTTCCAAGTCATTAGCTGTGAAATAGCAAAGAATACCCACCCAGCAGCTTCACTGTGAAGATGAAATACGATTGTGTCTGTGAAGTGCCCGCCTTGGGGATGGCACACGGTAGGCACCTGAAATGTGTTACGTGTTTCTCCCCACATGGTTTGCCTTCCCCACCATGCAATTTACAGAAACCATCTCTGGAGAAGCTTCCCTAACTAACACAGGACTGGGTATTAGGTGACAGTGGGTGTGGTGTCCAAATCTACAGTAACCGAGATGGCAAGTTCAGGAAGACAATTGCCATTGGATTAGGCTGGGTAATCAGAACTAATCCCTCCTGTCCCCACTGGGTAGGCGCCTTGACTGCTGGCTTTCCTGCCAGCTCCACAAGAGCTGGTTACCCATGGTCTGCTTGTGGGCTGTGACCTCTTTCCTGATCCTTTCAGCTGACAGTAGGCTTTCTGGTGACAGCAGCCATATGACTTGCTGGCTATTGGCAGTTGGGGGTTGCAGGGGAAGGCAGGGGAAGGCAGGGGAAGGCGATGCAGATTAGTCAAAATAAAACGACATCACTTGAGTGTTTTAAATGTTCAAATAACGCTCCTATAGCCTTTGTTCTCCACAATTGGAGAGAAATACATTATTTTTGTAATCTTGCCAATGTTAAACCCAAAGCCACTGACACAGCTAACACTTACGTAGTGCTTACTTTATATACTGTTCAGAAGAGCATTACACAGACTGACTCAATTTCCATAACAGTCAAATGAATAGATACTGCTATGATCTTAGTTTTATAGAAGTGGCTGAGGCGGGAAGACGATCGGCTAGTGAGTGACAGAGCTGAGATTTGAGCCTGGGCAGCAGGTGCAGGAATCCATGCCCTACATCATGACATCACTCTGTTACCTGTTAAGGGTCCTGCTCATTTTGGAGTAGCTATTAAAATATGATATGTGGGTCAGATGCAGTAGCTCACGCCTGTAATCCCAGCACTTTGGGAGGCTGAGGTGGGTGGATTAAAAAGTCAGGAGATCGAGACTATCCTGGCTAATATGGAGAAACCCTATCTCTACTAAAAGTACAAAAAAAAATTAGCCAGGCGTGGTGGTGGGCCCCTGTAATCCCAGCTACTAAGGAGGCTGAGGCAAGAGAATCACTTGAACCTGGGAGGCAGAGGTTACAGTGAGCTGAGATCATGCCACTGCACGCCAGCCTGGGCAACTAGAGTGAAACTCGATCTCAAAAAAAATTTTTTAAATGTGATATGTAAATACTCTTCTCTCTGGTAATTCTATTTCTTGATATCTAAGGATGTCACTGGAAACATAAAATACTCCAGCCAAGCAATACATCAATACAAGAGCAGACAGGTTAAGCAGGATATTGCCATACTATGAAATATTAATATCTAGCAGCTTTCAAAAATGGATAGAGAGCCTTATGGATTGGGTTGACACTGTAAGATTGCCAAAACTTATTATTAAGCAAAATAAGCCAATTGCCAACAAAGTATGTACCATACATACCAACATACATATATACCATTCATGCCATACATTCAACAAACTTATATATATAGATGGTTATATATGTAATGAATAGAAAAAATTGTCTGAAAGGATACCAGATCCTTCCTCTTGGTAGAGAACTGAGATAGAGAGATGATGACTTTACCTTTATATGTATTTTTAAGAACATAAATGTATCCACTATGATCTGTATAATTAAAGGTAAATAAAATGTTTAAAAAGAAAGAAATTGGCTGGGCACAGTGGCTCATGCCTGTAATCCCAGCACTTTGGGAGGCTGAGGTGGGCAGATCACTTGAGGCCAGGAGTTTGAGACCAGCCTGGCCAACATGGTGAAACCCCTTCACTACTGAAAATACAAAAATTAGCTGGGTGTCGTGTTGCATGCCTGTAATCCCAGATGCTCAGGAGGCTGAGGCAGGAGAATCGCTTGAACCCAGGAGGCAGAGGTTGCAGTGAGCTGAGATGGCACCACTGCACTCCAGCATGGGTGACAGAGTGAGACTCTCTCCCAATAAATAAAGAAATACAAATACAAATAAAAGAAAGAAACTTGCCACTATCCACTGTTCAGGGAAAATCTCTCTTAACCCATTTTTATCTATGTTCTCCCACACCACCACAACAATCACCAACACAGAAGAAGAGGGAGACTTCTGTGACCAACATTGTGGTGGATTTGCCCCCATGCCAAGCTGCAGGCACTGCGGGGTGTTCTCGGATTCAGTTCCAACACGGTCTACCTGGAGATAGTGTCAGATCCCACAGGTTGTGAGCTTAGTCCCCAAGGCTACTCCCACCCACCGTGAACCCTCGGAACACCAGCTGCAAGTCGAGGCTTCCAGAACTTCTGACTCACTGGCTTCAAGTTGGGGTTCCTACGATCTCTTCTTTGGGTTAAATTAATTTGCTAGAGCAGCTCACAGAACTCAGGAAACACATTTACTGGTTTATTACAAAGGTTTTTTTTTTTTTTTTTCCTTATTACATCAAAGGACATTTCAGTGCTATTTTATTTTTATTTTTATTTTTTTGAGGTGGAGTCTTTCTCTGTTGCCCAGGCTGGAGTGCAGTGGCAAGATCTCGGCTCACTGCAACCTCCGCTCCCGGTTCAAGTGATTCTCCTACCTCACCCTCCTGAGTAGCTGGAATTACAGGCACGTGCTACCATGCCCAGCTAATTTTTTTTTTTTGTACTTTTAGTAGAGATGGGGTTTCACCGTGTTAGCCAGGATGGTCTCAATCTCTTGACTTTACCTTGGCCTCCCAAAGTGTAGGGATTACAGGTGTGAGCCACTGTGCCTAGCCTTACAAAGGTTGTTTTAAGGATATAAGTAAACAGCAGAGATCCGTAGGGCAATTTGCGGGAGCTTCTGTCCCCATGGAGTTGGGATGCACCACCCTCCCGGCATCTGGATGAGTTCTTCACCTCCCTTCAGCCTCCATGTGTTCAGCTTTCTGGAAGCTCGCCAAATCCTGTCCTTTTAGGTTTCTATGGAGGCTTCGCTACATAGGCATGATTGACAACCATGTAGAAATGTGGACAAAAAGCACCTGATCTGAACACAGCAAGGCCTGTCCAGATTTTTCTTGACATTCTTTTCTCTGTGTGGCATTCTTTCCTCTAGGGTGTGGGGCAGGAATGAGGGTCTTTTGGAATGAGGGTCTTTTGACCACAAACAGTGTCTTACCTTGGACAGGTCACAGGAGAATAGAAGGTCAGAGAGAGAGATTCTGTTTCCTGAGGCCAAAAGTGCCCCAACATTATAACAAGGGATATGGGAGTTAGGAGCCAGGAACCGTGGATGGAAACCAGTAAATATACAGCTATACCCTAACACCATAACCACACAGTGAAAAAAGAAAAGAAAAGAAAAAAAGGCAAATCCAGCATTCTTTCTAGTTAACACATTGTTTTTCCAAGGTCATCTGTGAAGTCTACCACAAACTCCTCCAGTAATACCAGTAATTCAATATTGATTGTTCATCTCTAGCAGAGAATGATAAATCTGTCATCAAGGGTTCTCACCTTCAGAGAAGCCACAAAACACGAGCCACAGCCTGACTTAACTGTCCTTTTCTTCTCGAGTACAGTCAGTGCTCTGTGGCTGAGGTATGTGGTCACCAAACTGACTATGTGAGTCAAATAGTGTGTGTTTGTCAGTATTTTCACAGGTGGGACAACACTGTCAGGAAGTCGTCTCCTGGGGAGGAGTCACACATGACACAGAAGCTCCTTAACCTCAGCCCAGCTCTTGACAGCTGGATTTATCCTTTTCTCCTTCTCTATCCACAGCAGTGATCTCCAGGAATGAGAATGAAAGGCCATATCCTATAAATTACTATCACAGGTGAGAATTACACCCAGAAACATGTTTACACATTAGTTGGTATATCACTTTAAAAAGAATCGTTGTGGTAACCCACAGCAGAAAAGGAAATTAATGAAACAAGTGAAGTCTTTCCTTATTCTACACTGATTACCATTATGAAAACCAGTTATGTAACAGATTTCTACAAGGCAATTGACATACATTATTCTAATCCTTAGACTGTTATTCTCTCCTTTTACAGATGAGAAGATAGGCTCAATGCTTTGCCTTGTAATTGGCAGAGCTGGATGTGGATTTGTTCCTGGCAGGTGGCAAAGCCTGCACTGTGTTCACAGTTCTACGAGGCTTCCTGGTCAGGAGGGTGTTTTCTTGCTGTGAGAGCCACCCTGCCCCTTACTGCCCCCCTCCATTTGAGTAACTCCCCTAGGAATGTGGAGAGTGGGGTAGTCACCCCTCTGTCTCAACAGTTGCTCCTACAAAGCATTGCTGATTGGCCATAAAAAGGGATGAAGTACTGATACAGGTGACAACATGGTTGAACCTCAAAAACATTAAGTGAAAGCTTCTATTTATATAAAATGTGCAGAATAGGCCGGGCTCTGTGTCTTCTGCCTATAATCCCAGCACTTTGGGAAGCCAAGTGGGAGCATCGCTTGAGCCCAGGCATTCAAGACCAGCCTGGCCAACATTGTAAGACCCTGTCTCTAGCAAAAAAGAAAACATCTATAATAGACAAATACATAGAGACAGAAAGTACGTGAGTGATTGCCTCGGGCTGTGTGTGTTGGGGAGGGGGAATAGAAATGGGAAGATGAGGAGGTGAAAGCGGTGTAGGAATTCTTTTTAGGGTAATGAGAATGTTTAAAATGGATTGTGGTGATGGTTGCACAATTGTGAATATACTGAAAGTCATTGAATTGTACACCTTAAATGAGTCAACTGTGTATGGTATGGTAATTATATCTCATTAAAGCTGTAAAAGAGCTGGGCATGATGGCTCAAGCTTCTAGTCCCAGCTACTCACGAGGCTAAGCTGGGAGGATGGCTCGCGTCCAGGAGTTCAAGACTAGCCTTGGGCTCGTGTTAAATCTAGTTTTTAAAAAATATCAGTTGGCATCAATTCCTCAACCACCAAATGTACTTGTAACCTAGTCTGGAATGGAGGAAACTATTTGCCATCTAGCAGATGAATTTTCTTTCTGCGCTGTGCAACGAATCTGCCATCTATGCTGAGAGGGGCTTTCTGAAATACCACACATGTTAGCCGGAGCCCCACATCATCCAGCCTCTGCACAGCTACATTTAAGAAGTTCTATAGCCAAAAATAATTGGAAATGCAAATCATTTGTTAAAGAATGTCAAAAAGACCCAACTCACAATCATAATGCATAGTTGCTGAAGATCTTCAGTTCAGCCTCTCTCGCTCAGTCTTCCCCGCCTGTCCCAGCAGCCATCAAACTCTCCAAACTCCCCTCTCAAACCTCTCCCCCATCCCCTGTGTTCTGCCCCACGCCCAAGCAGTTTTATTTTCGATGCTACCATATCACTTCTTCAACCTTACAGCTCTTTCTACCCATCATGTGAATTATTTAACTTCAAGTTGCTTCCTGCACACACTCTCCTTGAGGAAGGGAAGGCAGTGTGTTCCCCTAAATTAACTGGTTTTATTTTGTTTATTTATTTTTTTGGGATGGAGTCTTGCTCTGTTGCCCAGGCTGGAGTGAGGTGGTGTGATCTCGGCCCACTGCAGCCTCTGCCTCCCAGGTTCAAGCAATTTTCCTGCCTCAGCCTCCCGAGTATCTGGGACTACAGGCCTGGTTGCCACACCCGGTAATTTTTGTATTTTTAGTAAAGATGGCATTTCACCATGTTGGCCAGGACAGTCTTTATCGCCTGACCTCGTGATCCACCCGCCTCATCCTCCCAAAGTGCTGGGATTACAGGAGCGAACCACGGTGCCTGGCCATTTAATTTATTTTTTAACCCTGATAGTTAGAGAGCATAGGTGCTTTACGGAGGGCAGTTTGGGAACACTTTTTGGGAAATACAGCTCCCATCATATTTCTACACAGAATGTATTGAAATTAAGGAGATGCTGTGGGAACTTCCAAAGCAGCAGGAGTGATCTCAAAGGAAAGCACTGGAGGCGTGTGTGAGCAGAGTGCTGCAAGAGCAGCATCCACCAAGCAAGGTGGGCCCATGGGCCAAGATCTGTGTCCTCACACGGGGCCCTGAGCCCAGAAGGGTGCAGCCTCTGCCTCCCAGGTTCAAGCAATTCTTTTGCCTCAATCTTCTATTTTACAGATGCAGAGGTTGAGACTCAGAGAGGTTCAACAACTCACTCAAGATCACACAGCTCAACTGGCGGCCACCCTGGGGCTGCCCTTCAGGGCGGTGCCGGCTGACACTTGCAGTGTGTAAGACACCGCTGGAGCTTTTTTTTTTTTTTTTTTTTGACACCAAGTCCTCCTCTGTAGCCCAGGCTGGAGTGCAGTGGTGCAATCTTGGCTCACTGCAACCTCTATCTCCTGGGTCCCAGTTCAAGCAATTCTCCTGCCTCAATCTCCTGAGTAGCTGGGATTATAGGAACATACCACGATGCCCAGATAATTTTTGTAATCGTAGTAGAGACAGGGTTTCACCATGTTGGCCAGGCTGGTTTTCTTGAACTCCTGACCTCATAATCTGCCTGCCTCAGCCTCCCAAAGTGCTGGGATTACAGGCGTGAGTCACCATGCCGGGCTGGGTGCTGTCTTTGGTTTAATGCTCCGTTATTACCACCTTAAAAACCTTAATCCTGTTTGCACAAGGAACCTCTCATTTTCATCTTGAACCGGGCCCTGCAAATTATGTTGCTCATCCTGCTACCGCGGCAAGGGTCCCCAAGCGTCATCAGCCCTGCACTTGGGTTCCTTCTTTCTCTACTCATTTCTGCTCATCAGATTTTTAGGTGCTGGTGAGACCTTGAACTGTCACCAGGGAACTTGTCTCTGACAACTCATCTCTCAGGGTATCGGATACAATCTGGAAAAGTGGGAGGAAATAGGGAGGAATTGGTTCTAAATGGGTTAGGAGCTGCAACTGACACCCATATGGAAAGGGGTGTCCCCTTCGGCAATACAGCCATGGCTGTTTCAATTTGGCATCTCCTACCCTGGATTCAGCATGTCCATTTCCTAACCGCCCCTTCCCTGTGCAGGCTAACCACACTGTGGTGTGGTTCTTTTCTTTTTCTGAGCTCTGTGGTGTGGGAGAACAGCCTGCCATTGTGAAGAACTGGACGCTACCGTTTAGACAGAGCTAAACGCATTTCGGAGCTCAGGGCTCCACAAAGGATGGGTCTGACTGAGTGGAGCCAGCTTGTATCTGCCAGTAGCGTGGAAAGGAAAGGGTTCTCTGGATTCAGACCGACCTCACCCTCAGGGCTGCCTCATTAGCTGTGCAAGTGGTACCCTGCAAAGCTCCAGTGGTGTCTACACACTGAAAGTGTCAGCCTGCACAGCCCTGAAGGGCAGCCCCAGGGTGGCCGCCGCTTGAGCTGTGTGATCTTGAGCGAGTTGTTGAACCTCTCTGAGTCTCAGGTTCCGCATTGGTAAAATGCAGGAGACATTAGTAACTATCCTTAGGTAACTTCAAAGAGATTAAGTGAAGTAACATATCTGGTGACTAATCAAGTGTTTAATGCCTGCTTGTATCAGTGAATACATGCTTGCTCAAAAATGCGAGCCCAGTCCCTGCCTTCCCCTGGGACACCCATCTGGAGCTCAGAAGGAGCAGTCATATCCCAATTTCAAAATACCTTCTACCTGGAGATAATTGCAACATAACCAACCTGTTTTTTAGAGCCAAAGACACATATACACTTTTTTGAGCACACTATGAACAGACTTTAAGAAGAGAAAGGGGCCAGGTGCGGTGGATCATACCTGTAATCCCAGCACTTTGGGAGGCCAAGGCAGGTGGATCATGATGTCAGGAGTTTGAGAACAGCCTGACCAACATGGTGAAACCCCATCTCTACTAAAAATACAAAAAATTAGCCGGGCATGGTGGCACACACTTGTAATCGCAGCTACTCAGGAGGCTGAGGCAGGAGAATCGCTTGAACCTGGGAGACAGAGGTTGCAGTGAGCTGAGATCACACCACTGCACTCCAGCCTGAGCGACAGAGCAAGACTTTATCTCACAAAAAAAAAAAAAAAAAGAAAGGAAGGAAGAGGAATGAGAGGAGGTGGCACTAACCATAAGCTCATGGGATGCTTCCCTCTCCGTTGGAGCTCTGGCTGCCCTGGGATCTGCCTAGGTTCTCAGTCAGGGCACCCCCGCCCCACTCCCTGCAGTGTCTGCAGACATTTCTGATTGTCAGGCATGGAGGGGAGGGGGTGCTACTGGCATCTGGTGGGTAGAGGGCAGGGATGCGGCTAAACGTCCTGCAATGCACAGGACATCCCTAAAACACAGACGGATCCACCGTCTGGAAAGGCCTGGAAAGGCTGCCCAAGGCCACCAGCGTGCAATGAGCTGCCAGGGTGGCACCCTGTGGTTTCTGGAATTCCTAAGAAGTCCAGAGAAATCCTAGACCAAATGGTGATGTCAGGGATTTTTATTTTTCAGATTCGTGTGGCATGAAAGGATGACAGACTCCAAAGGGCCCCAGAGGCGCCTGCTGTGTTTTTTATCTACGTTACTTTCCCAGAAGGTTCCTGAGAAGTCAGACGTTGTGCTTCGCTGCATAATATCTGGTAACCATCGCTAGACTAGCTAATTACCCTCTAAAATCTCCCTGCGTATCAGGTTTCTTGGCTCACAAACGCATTACTAAAACATCATTTGGGAAACTTACCTTGGAAGTTTTTTGTGCCTGTGTAATCAATGAAGCAACTGCATTCTCTATGATTTGTTTCTAGAAGATTTCTTTGAGTGACTTCCTGGACACAGGGTATTGACCTTCACCTTGGGATTCTGGGTTAGGCAACTCTCACACTGGCTATTTATTTTTTTCATGTGATCCACTCTTTTCTTTCTTTCTTGGATGTCCTTAGCCATGGTTTAAAGTTCATTAGTCACAGAGGAATGGCACGAGTAACTTCTTTTCGGTAAATTGATGGAACTCTTCTGTTATTCTTTAATCGGTATCTTAAAACTGGCTAGTCTCCCCTCTGCATGCCTTCTTCAGGCATGCTAATAAGAAGTGAAAATATTTAAATGGAGATGATGGGTGACCAGTGAGAAAAAGCAGGGGACTGAGATTCCCCCTGGATTGGAGAATCAAGAACTCAGAATTGATTAAGTATGGGTACTTCTAATGGTAAAAGGATTTATCATTAAAAGAACATAAACATAAAACAATTGGGTAGGGAAGTGGTATCTTGTACCTAATGGGTGGTTCTCTTTTCTTTTTTCTTCCTTTTTTTTTTTTTTTTGAGATGGGGTCTTGCTCTGTCACCCAGGCTGGAGTGCAGCGGCATGACCTTGGCTCACTGCAACCTCCACCTCCTGGGTTCAAGCGATTCTCCTGCCTCAGCCTCCCAAGTAGCTGGGATTACAGGTACATGCCACCACATCCAGCTAGTTTTTGTATGTTTAGTAAAGTCAGGGTTTCACCATGTTGGCCAGGCTGGTCGCAAACTCCTGACCTCAGGTGATCCACCTGCCTCGGTCTCCCAAAGTGTTGAGATTGTAGACATTTGCCACCACACCTGGCCCTGTTTTTTTTTCTGTATTATGTCTTTACTCTTGAAAACATGAAGGCACCAACCAATGGTGTTATAGTGTTTTTTGAGGCAGACAGAAAACTCTTCTCCCCTTGATCTTTTTTTTTTGAGGCAGGGCGTCGCTCTGTTGCCCAGGCTGGAGTGCAGTGGCACGATCTCAGCTCACTGCAGCCTCCGCCTCCCAGGTTCAAGTGATTCTCATGCCTCAGCCTCCTGAGTGGCTGGATTACAGATATGTACCACCATGCCCAGGTCATTGTTGTATTTTTAGTAGAGACAGGGTTTCACCATGTTGGCCAGGCTGGTCTCTGATCTCATTTTTCTAAGTCCAGAGAGGAGAGGGATGAGCCTCAGAAACAGCTGCTTTTGGCTAGCGGAAGTCATAATAAAAGCTCAATTTCAGCCTGGAGCTGCAGTGTAGAACTGTGCGCTCAACTCTCCAAGCCTAGACTTCTGTCTCTGTGATGGTCCGTCATCATTCAGATGGACGGAGAGGTACAAGCTGACCTTGAGTTTTCAGAGGAGAGCCCTCATATGTTTGGACACACCCTGAACTTGGCTGTGGTCCCCTCGCCCAAACACTTCTGAAATACGTAGGAGGTGGCTCTCAATCTGTGTCCCACAGTAGGTTCAAAAAACAAGGGGAGGACTTTCAGATGAGATTTCTAGCAAGTGGCAGGAGAAAAGAGAACCACCCACAAGACACCAGATACCACTTCCCTATGCAAGTCTCGTTTCTGGCGGATTGTTCAGATCTATACTGCACAGGGGAGAAAACCAGTCAGCCATTAGGAAACTGGGGGAAATCAATCAGCTCACATCAGCCTGAATGAATGAAAAACTGGAATCCAAGAGATCAGAATGAGTTCCCAGGCCCAGCTCATGCACATTTTATGTATTTTCTTCAAAACAGCCACATACCCACAAAAAAGAAGGAATTCACTCCTTCCTATAAAGGAGTGTGATGAAATGGGATGAGGCAGGGCTGATAAGCACCGGCAGAATTGAATTATGATCAGAAACCCCTTGATGGTTTTTCAGGCAAGCCCATTTTTTTTAAATAGGCAAATGTGCTTTTTTATAGGCAAATGCCTGTAAGAGGCTCAGCCACGCAGCTACTGGAGGATGTAGCCTTGCATGCAGGTTTATCTGTTCCAAGCCCCAAGGTCACTACTCAGGCATTTACCTGAAGGAGAAGGCAAGGAGGAAAAAATCCACAGTTGCCAAAAAAGCGCATTCGTGGCCTGAGCACAGCGGCAGCCTGGCTGGGAGACACAGAGAGGGAGGGAGGGGACTCCGTCTTCAGGTCCTCACGGTGCAAGAGCGGGTCTCATGGACTTTTTCTTCCTCTCTACCTCTTTTGGCTTTCCTCTTTCTATGGCATTCCTTTTTTTAATTCTTCTTCTTCTGTTTTTTTTTTTTTGAGGCTTGGTCTCACTCTGTCGCCCAGGCTGGAGTGCAGTGGCACAATCATGATTATGCCTCACTGCAGCCTCGACCACACGGGCTCAGATGATCCTCCTGTCTTAGCCTCCCGGGTAGCTGAGACCACAGGTGCACACCATCACACCCAAATAATTTTTGTATTTTTTATAGTGATGGGTTTTGCCATATTGCCCAGACTGATTTTTAAACTCCTAGACTCAAGTGATTCACTCAACCCGCCTCGGCCTCCTAAAGTGCTGGGATTATAGGTGTGAGCCACTGTGCCTGGCCAGACATGGAGTTCTCATCCTACTGGTCTCTGGAGTTGCTTGCCAAAAATCATTCAATAAATAAGATAGAAACACATGAATGTTCCTAAGACAGATTCGGAATGGTGTATTGTTTCCAAATACCAGTCTTTCCTTCCTGTGTATGTGGCACATTTTGATATATTTTCAGTGGCACGAGGCTAATGAGAAAGCTCTTTGGAACACAATGGAAACCTTCCTGCTCTGTAACAAGAAGGAAAAATCCCAAGGGGTGGGTGAAATTCCTGGAGGTTTTACTGGATTAGCCCATTAACATCACATCCCATTACTAAACGCCAGGGAAGGATTAGTCCCTTCTAAGGGAGAAAGCATAGGTCAGTTTCTGTGATGATATCCATCACATATGCATAGCATCAGCCCAGGGGGCCTGCATTCCAAACCCCTCCATCCTCAGGAAGACAGTGGCATTTGCAAATCTATTTTGTTCTCCTCTCTTTTGTACCATAACTAACACACGAACTTTGAGCACTATTAAAATATAATTTTCAAAAAGGTAAAGTGATTTCCATGCAAATATGAAATACACATTTTAAAGATTTGATTCCACTCATTAATTAAAGAAGAAACCAGAAACAAGGCCTGAGGAGTTATGTATGTATAGGCAATTTAATAAAGGAATGTTGGGGCAAAACTGCTGGGTTAGGTGTAGCACTGGTTAATGGCCTACAGATCAATAAACAATAACTTACAGGGTTACCTTTTCTTCTAAATGGAAATTATTTGCATTTCTATTGGATAAAAACCTACAAGTTAACATATAACTTCACTTAAAATCAGTAGTTACCATTGAGTGAAATAAAGTATATAACCCAAGATCATGCTTGGATTGGCCTTTGCCTTCAGGTGACATTGAAAAAAGATACTATTCATATCTTTGCCTTATTTCCAAGTATTGGAAAGTTTTTCTTAATAGCACCTTGAGATTAGGGGTAGCCTTTTTCATTTTGTATCCCACCCACCAGCACAGCACTATCTTAGGTACATAACATGCTAAATAGTGTCTACTGAACAACGTGTTTATTTGTATCAGCAAGAAGCAGCCTTTCCAATTCCTCACCTGGCATAATCCATCATGCTTATCCCCGTTGCTTACTGTCCATCCTTGTTCATAGCTTTATGGGTTTTTTCCCCTAAAAACACCTAAACTAATAAGAATATTTTTCTTTCTTTATCATCAGGTCAGCCCAAGCCAGAGGTAACTTGGTATAAGAATGGTCAAGCCATGGAGAAGACGGGCATTGCTTCCAGCTATGAATTCTTTGAGAATCAGTATATTCATGTGCTACATCTCTCTTGGTAAGTGGCTATACCCCTGTGGGCTGTTTACTCACACCCCGATTGGCTAGTGTTTGCTCTGGAGTCATAATTTTAGATGCCATTGGCAGGCATCAGCCAAAACACCCAGCAGTGACAATTTCCTGAACTCTGTTCAGTAACTAATTCTACTCCCCTTATTTGCTGCTGTCAGTGGAGTTAAGCTTTATCTAGGATTTTATTCAAGGTGATCCAGCCTTTGCCATTCATTAAATAAGCTTTTCGTTTCATCTTGATCTCTCTGGAAAGTGAAGAAAGCATGATGGGATCTCGGCATTGTTGTCCAACCTTTCATGGGTAAGAAGGACGGAGAAGTGATTGACCATGATCTCACAGCACCTTGGTGGTGGAGATCAGACTAGAAACCACACCCCCTGGCTTTATTTTAGGAAGCAGTGATTTCTAATTCTTTTTTGTTCCTCCAAGAACTTTTGTTTGCATAAAATCAGGAAACTCAATATGTAGAGGAGAGAAGATGAGAACTGCTGGGGGTGAAGCTGGGTACAGAGTCTGTGCTTTTGATCCTCAATGCTACTAAATTGGTCACAGTGCCCTTATGGGGGCTCTGAGGAGCCTGAGGATTCTTCAAAGCGTGGTATGAAAATGACTGGTAGGCATGGGAGCGTGCTGGTTGCCTTGAGTCTGAGATTTAAAAAAAGACTTGTTGAGTTCCAGCTCTGCCATTTTTTCACTGTGTGACCTTGCTCAGTTATTTAACCTCTCTGAAACCCAATTTCATCATCTATAAAACAAAAGGATGACAGAGAGAGTTAAAAAATGTAATGCTTATAGACCTTTCATTACATAGTAGTTGCTCATAAACATGAAGGCTTTCTTATTTCCCATCTATTCCTTTGTTTAAAGTAACTGGCTGAGGGTGGTGTGGCTCATGCCTGTATCTCAGCACTTTGGGAGGGTGAGGCAGGAGGATTGCTTAAGGCCAGGAGTTTGAGACAAGGCTGGGCAACATAGTGAGACTTCATCCCTACAAAAAAAAAAATTGAAAAATTAGCTGGGCATGGTGGCTCATGCCTCTACTCATGCCTCATCCCAGCTACTCAAGAGCTGAGGTGGAATAATTGCGTGAGCCCAGGAGTTTTAGGTTGCAGTGAGCTATGATTGCACCACTACACTCCAGCTTGGGTGACAGAGTGAAATCCTGTCTCAAAAACAGGTAAATAAATAAATAAAGTAACACCAGACATCATTTTACCATGGTTGAAATTCTTATCTGACTTACAGCATATCTAGCCTAACATCCAAGATACCCATTATTCATCCGCTCTTTAATTCTTTAGGTAATATCCTTTAGGCACCTACGTATGCCAAGCATTTTGCTTAATGCTAGAGATGGAGGTAAATAACACCAACATCATCGACACCCTTACAAAACGTCACCTCTGGTATGGACGATCAGTGGTAAACAAAGAAAGCCATTCTTCCTCTTACCACTCCAGTATACGTGATCCAGGAGGCAGCCAGACTGGCATTTGCTGGCCCTTGACCATGGCCTGGACTTTCCTACTTCTTCATTCCAGCTTGTCAAGGGCTTCCCTCCCTCATCTTTATCCCATTCAGCTTAGAAACCACCTGTAAGGTTCACAGGTGAGATTCTAGTTACCCACGGGTCTGTCCAGCCTCAAACATTCTCCTTTGATCTTGTTGCACAGGCCTCCCTTTTGGTGCTTATTCATTGCTCAGGATTGAAGACAAGTCCAGTAGACTATGGGCCTCACAGAAGGTGGGAGCAGGAGCCCTCTCTGATTCTCACAAACATCTCCTAGAACCTGGCACAGTGCCTGCAACATAAATATTGTTGAAAGGATTGATGGAGACATCTATCTATCTATATCTATCTATTGTTTTCGTGGTTAGTTTATCTAGATCCATGTTAGCAAACATTTTTCTAATAGGGGCTAGATAGTAAATATTTTAGCCTTTGCAGACCAGATGCAAAAGTAGGCCACAACTATTCAAGTGTGTCATAGATAATGTGCTTTAAAAAAAAAGAGCATAGTTGTGTACCAATAAAACTTTATTTACAAAAACAGGTGAGGGACTAGATTTGGCTTGTCGGCTATAGTTTGCCTAACCTGGTAAGATCCTTGAAGACCTACACACTGAACTACCTTGTATGTTTCCCACCTTTGCTTATCTGCCTGTGAGCACTCAACACATATTTCCTGATTAATTTTAGTCTCACAGTAAACCAAAATATTATACTCACATTTTAGCCAGAAGATGAGCTTGACATGCATTCTTTTTTTTTTTTTTTTTTTTTTGGAGACAGAGTCTTGCTCTGTCACCCAGGCTGGAGTGCAGTGGCACAATCTCAGCTCACTGTAACCTCTGCGTCTTAGGTTCAAGCAATTCTCCTGCCTCGGCCTCACAAGTAACTGGGACTACAGGTGCACCCCACCATGTCTGGGTAATTTTTTGTATTTTAGTAGAGATGGGGTTTCACCGTGTTGCCCAGGCTGGTCTTGAACTCCTGCGCTCAGGCAACTCACCCGCTTCGGCCTCCCCAAGTGCTAGGATTACAGGCATGAGCCACTGGGCCCCACTGACATATGTTCTTTTAAGAATTGAGATTCGCTATTACTGTTTTATGTTCCATACATGGGATGAAGGTAGAAAAGGATGGAGGAGTAACAAGCCTGTGAGGAAGCCCCAGAGGCTGGTGGGCAAGTCAAAGCGGGAGGAGAAACTTGGGGAGGGAGCTTGTCCCGTGGAAGGTGCAGGCAGTGACCATTCCCTGCTCTGAGATCCAGCAGGGCAGTGGCTTACCATAGAAGTGGAAGATTGAACATCACAGAGTCCACCCTCTCCAAGCTCCTGGGCTGCCGTTTTAAAACATAGCCCACTTACTGGGAAAAGTATTCAGTCGTAATGCAAGAAATGTTGGTAGAGCCCTGTAATCAATGTGATTACGTTTTGCTGCTTAGCAGTAAGTATGCTAAGCACTAATGATCTTTGAAAGTTCTGACTTTTTACACCAGTAGTTCTGAACTCTAGCTGCCCGTTAGTATCTCCTGGGGAGCCTTTAAAACCCACTAATGCTTGGCCTTCACTCTTGACCAATTAAATCAGAATCCCAGGTGATTCCAGTGTGTTGCGGAAAATGAAAAACGCTCTACGTCCTAAACATTCATCTGCAAAGTAATTTGACTTATACCAGTATGTTAAATGCTGGTCAGGGAAATGAATGGTATTTTGTGCAAGTGCCTTTCAAAGATCAAAAGTTAGTTGTTAGAATATTAGTCTCAAAATTTCCTGCTATCCACCATCAACCACTGGATTAGCTCACGGCCCAAGAAAAAGTACGTTTCTTTACCTACGGTTGGTCTTTGGGTCATTAAATCTGAGTTTTTAGATATTTGAAAGCTCCTGTTTCTATGTTTCCCAGGGGTTTTTTTTTGGTTTAACAAATCTAATCTGTAGTTCTGCTTTGAGGCCGAGAGCCCTGCGGTTGTGCTTAGGAACCTTTTGATTTTCTCTCTTTCTGCTGGTCAGTAGTGCTCTTTCCTCTATCTTCCCTGCACCCACCTCCTCACACAGCACTCACCTCATGAACCTGGCCACTTCAGGCAAGTGAGATGGCGGTGAAGAGATTTATCATTGCTGTTGTAACCTTTACATTACCATGGGTCAAGTGCGCTTGGCAGGGAAGAGAAATGAAAAGCCAAGAAGGCATTCACAGGGAGAGAAACATCAGTAATAACATATGGGTATGCGCTGTGGCTTGACATAGAGTTTTGGCTTTTTATTCCCCCAAAGATGTGGGCATTAGGGGGTGGGGAGGAAAATGTAAATAGATGTTTTCGACCTCATAATGAAAACATATTGTGACGATGTGTATACACATGGGGAATTGTGGTCTCTTACGAACACAATGTAAAGAAAGGCAGCAAAGCAACAGATAAAAATCTGTCCAGAAACCTGCACTTAGATATACCCGCTCCTCAGCAGAGAAGCCTCCTTTGATGGTTGCAATCACATCACAATGCTGAGGGTGAGCAGCAGGGAGGTGGAAGGATGGGGAAGGGGAGAGGACACAGCAGGAGCAGCAAAGCTCGATCTCTACCTGGGCTAAAGGCGGGCAAAGCAGCCCCTCTGCTCTCTCATCAACTCTGCTCTGGCATCGGCTAGGCTGGGGGCAGGTCCACAGAGCACTGGGCAGGGACAATGACCAGGACAACAGCACAGTCACCACAAGCCAGTCAGCTCATAGAGTGCACACAGGGTTGTATAGTGTCCCCCAAATCCACGTCCTCCTGGAGCCTCAGAATGCGACCTTATTTAGAAATAGGATTTCTGCCGGTATAATTAGTGAAGGAGTTCACATTGGATTAGGTTGTTGGATTGGCTGTTACAGAAAAGGGGTTCCAATCCAGACCCTAAGAGAGGGTTCTTGGACCTCATGCAAGAAAGAGTTTGGGGCAAGTTCACAGAGTAAGCGAAAGCAAGTTTATTAAGAAAGTAAAAGAACGGCAGAGCAGCGGTGTGGGCTGCTTGCCTGAGTGTACTCAGAGTTATTTCTTGATTTTATGTTAAACAAGGAGTGGATAATTTATGAGTTTTCTGGGAAAAGGGCAGAGATTTCCTGGAGCTGAGGGTCCCTCCTATTTTTAGATTATATAGGGTAACTTCCAAATGTTGCCAGGGCATTGGTAAACTGTCGTGGTGCCGGTGGGAGTGTCTTTTGGCATCTAATGCATTATAATTAGCATATGAGCAGTGAAGACGACCAGCGGTCAATTTCATCGCTGTCTTGGTTTTCGTGGGTCTCGGCTGCTTCTTTACTGCATCCTGTTCTATCAGCAGGGTCTTTGTGACCTGTATCTTGTGCCGAACTCCTATCTCATCCTGTGACTAAGCATGCCTAACCTCCTAGGAATGCAGCCCAGTAGGTTGCAGCCTTAGTTTACCCAGTCCATATTCAAGATGGAGTCACTCTGGTTCCAATACCTCTGACAGGGTAGGTCCTAAATCAATGACTAGTATCCTTTTAAAAAGGGAAAACAGAGTCACAGAGACACACACAGAGAAAAAAAATGTCCGTGTCTCTGTCTTCCAGACAGAGACAGAGATTGGGGTGATACAATGGTAAGCTGAGACATGCCAAAAATTGCCAGCAGCCATCAGAAACTGGGAAGAGGCAAGGGAAAAGTCTTCCCCAGAAACTTTGAGGGACCATGGCTTGATGATAACTTGATGTTAGACATTTTGACACAAGAACTGTGAAAGAATAAGTTTCTGTTGCTTTTTGCCACCCAGTTTGTAGTACTTTGTTATGCAGCCCTAGGAAGCTAATTCATGGGGTAGCCGAGAAGTCCCGTAAAAGGAGGCTGGGCTGTTTGCCTTCCTGGACATAAGCACTGCCCAGGATGATCTGAGAATGCAGTGTTGGTGCCGGTTGAGTTCATCCAGACTGCCCAGTGGGAGCTGTTTAGGGACCAAGGGGCAAAAACATTTCTTTCAACTCTGCCCCAAATTCACTATCGATTATTCAATGATTTGAAGGGGAAATCAATACAGTTTCTTGGTTCACTTGTTTTTCTCCCCCAGGGGACATTCGGCATTGTCTGGAAGCATTTGGATTGTCCTGACAGAAGGGGTGGGGGGGTGCTGCTGAAGCTGGTGGGGGGAGGCCAAGGCTGCTGCTGAACATCGGATAGTGTGTGGGGCAGCCCCACAGCCAGACATTCTCCCGTCTAAGATGTCTGGGCGCCGAGGTTGAGCAACCTTAGCAAACTACCACAAAACTGATGGGCTCTCGAAGAGCAGCAGTTTCTCACTTCTCATGGGTCTGTGGGCTGGCGGGCTGATTCTCTGATGAAAGTTTTCCCTGGCTCCCTCATGCTCATTCATGCCACTCAAGTCCATTTAAGGATTGGTTGGGCTGGAAGGTCCAGTGTGGTTTCCCTGACAGGCCCGGCAGTGGACACCACTGTTGGCTGGGCCACCTTGCTCTCCTCCACATGGGCTCTCATCCCCCAGGAGGCCAGCACTGGTTTCCTTACAGGCCATTCTCAGGGCAGCATTCCAAGGTCATGGAGCTGCAGGGCCTTGTGTGTTCCTCCCAGCATCAATTCTCTCACATTCTCTTGGCCAAAGCAAGTCACAGGTCAACCACTTTTAAGAGGCACAAAAACAGACTCCACTTTTGAAGAGTGGAGTGACAAAGTCACATTGCAACAAGGTGTGCACACTCATGAGTGGAATTAGTAGCCAGATTTTGTAATCTGCATCTTCTATCTGTGGAAAATTTAATTAATCTTTTAAATCACCTATTTGCATCTCTCTTTATCCTTCTCAAAAAAAAAAAAAAAAAAAAAAACCATCTCTGACTGCCCCTTGCCTACAGAATTTTTTTTTTCTTTGAGATGGAGTCCCGCTCTGTTGCCTAGGCTGGAGTGCAGTGGCAAGATCTGGGCTCACTGTAACCTCCGCCTGTTGGGTTCAAGTGATTCTCCTGCCTCAGCCACCCAAGTAGCTGGGATTACAGGTACATGCCACCATGCCCAGCTAATGTTTGTATTTTTAGTTAGAGACAGGGTTTCACCATGTTGGCCAGGCTGGTCTCGAACTCCTGACCTCAGGTGATCTGCTTGCCTCAGCCTCCCAAATTGCTAGGATCATAGTCGTGAGCCAACACACTTAAGCTATTCTTAACTATTCATTCATCCAACAAGCATTAAGTGCACTTAATATGCTCTAGAACCCAGTGCCAAGTAAGAGGAAACAAAGTTCTCTATGATCTTATAGTCCAGTGGAGGAAACAGACCCTGAAATGAAATGGATATTTAACCAGAGAGTGGTCACCCAGACACAAAGGTTTAAGCTGTTTCTGTTATGCATGTTTTATACTCGCAACCCTGTTTGGATGGGTTTTTTTTTTTCATTTCCGTTTCCACTAGAACTCTATCATGCCATTAACTGTTGCCCCACACAGAGTGGATTGTTTTCAGAAGGTGGACTCTGTGACTTCAGTAATATGTTGGCATTCTCATTTATTTCTCACATCCAGGCAGACAGTAGATCCCAGGAGCCTCGGGGCATGGTGTTACCTTCCTTAAGCTTCTCTGGTATGAAAGCTCTTTGTAAGTGCTTGTCATCTGTGCCCCTGGGAGGGCTATCGTTCTCTGTCTATACATGATCACCCAAGGAAACCTAAACCGTTTGCCAGACATCTGAAAAACACGAGTTGTTGTTCGTGAATAAGACCGGGCAAGTGAGTATAGGTGAATCAGTTAAAGATATCCCCATTAAAGCCGGGCACAGTGGCTCACGCCTGTAATCTCAGCACTTTGGGAGGCCAAAGTGGGCAGACCTCTTGGGGTCAGGAGTTCAAGACTAGCCTGACCAACATGGTGAAAACCTGTCTCTACTAAAAATAAAAAATTTAGCCGGATGTGGTGGTGCATGCCTGTAATCCCAGCTACTCGGGAGGCTGAGGCACAAAAATCACTTGAACCCGAGGAGTGGAGAAATGCCTCAGAACACACAACCTGCTAACAGCAGAACTGTCACCATCAACTTCCCTTACAAAGGACAGACAATTCTTTGTACCATTGATACCCAGGGTCCAGAGATGTGGGTTTAAATCCCAAATCGATAAGCTGTATCATCCTGGGCAAATTATTTAAGTTTTCTATGTCTCAGTTTTCTCATCTGTAAACCTGGGATAATAATGGCACCTGCCTAATGGGGTTGTTGTAGAGATTAAATCAACACATGCAAAGAATTTCAAATAGTCAATAAATCGTAGCTATTTCATGTGCTTCAAACATGCTCCCCACCCCAAGCTATAATTTTGGAACTGATTAAGGAGAGTTTGGAGGTAAGAAAGGCAGCATTTTCCCCCTTTACTATTTATCTTTTGGAGGGTAAAATGTAGTTAACGTGATTGTTCAAGGAATCATCAAGTAGAAATAAAGATGACTGAATCTTGCTATGTCTTGGCTAAGATGGAAAATGCTTTTCATCCAGTGTTGGAAAGCATTTTGTGAACTTCGTGTTCCTGTGAGCTTAAGTAGGTCTTACAAGTCTTAAGGATGACTGGTAAAACTTTCCGATACCTGGAAGGCTCCTGTGTTCCCAGCACAGGGCCGAGGCGGGTTCCTGTGGCATTCTCCCTGAATGAATCCAGCAGGCATGCATCAGGGTCATGACTCAGACCATGCCCGGAGCCCTACTTGAACGAGTTCCGAGGGTCTGACAAGGAACTCCCCATTAGTCCCTGGGTGATAGGTCCCTTCTGAGAATCCACGGCTTGTTATCACATTCTGGTGGTGACTTTAGCAGTTAAGTGTTTCAGAGGAGTGAATGGTCATAGGCCAGGTTCTGGGACACTCACTCATCTTTCTTGGGGATGGGACTTGGGCGGCTGCTCCCAACATGGTGCGGACTCCTCAGGGCAAATCATGCCAGTCAGATGACAGTTGACATGTTGATCTAAGAGACCCTCCCAAGACTTTGGGACAGTCAGGAAAAGGTGCACCAATCACTAGAAGTTGGACATGTTCTGAAAGCCTGTGAAAATGTCACTCCGTTGACACCTTCTGAGACCTGAGAAGGTCAGGTACGCTAGGGAAGTTCTTGGAGTCAGCCCTACCTTGTAATCATAGAATTAGAGGCAGATACGTCTGGAAAGATCGAAAAGATGGGATGTCTTGCTCATGTAGAAATCATGATGTGTTAGTGCTAGGCTAACATTTGACCAACTCCCTGTAAGGTAAAGCTGATAAAGAAGTTACCTGACAAGGGTAGATGGCTAGTTATGGGCAGAGCTGAAACTAATCAGGCCCTATGAGTCCTGCGAAGGGCTCTGCCCCCACTCTATAGGGAGTGGGCAGGACTGAGAAAGGGGTTCAGTTTGGCAGCGTGTGTCTTTGTCCTGACTAGCCCAGCCTATTTTCTCCTCCTCATACACTCAACCAAGGGCCTCTTCATGACAGCCCCAAGGTCTCCCTGCCTCTGCCAGCTCCTGCCTGGTAGCCTCTCCTGCCCCCACCTCCTGAGTTCTTCTTGAACCACTGTTTGCCTTGGACTTCACGCCCCTCCCCGTCTGCCTCCAGGCTCCATCACCTTGAATTCCTGCTTTGTCTTCTCCCAAGCACACGCTCCCATTCACTTTTTTCTCAATCCCACAATGCTGGGCCAGTCCCAGGACATTCCATGAGACACAAGGCTATGCCTCTGCGGAGTCCTCCACACATGGGAGGGGAGCCGCTGTCTGGATCCTCCAGGACTCCCTGCAGGCCACACCCCACACTGGGGCCCCAGATGAACCTGAGAATGGGTGAGAATGGGGATGGCCTGTGAGAGGGGTTGAGCCCTGGGATGGTTTCTCTGACCCTGCCTGTCATAGTCAGCTTGAGCTATCCTACCAAAATAACATAGCGTGGGTGGCTTAAACAATGGAAGTTTCTTTCTTACCATCCTGGAGGCTGGAAGTCCAAGATCAAGGGGCCACCAGGACCCTCTTCCTGGTTTGCAGAAGCTGCCTTCTCACTATGTTCTCACATGGGAGAGAGAGAGAGAGAGAGTGCAAGCTCTCCAGTGCCTCTTCTTCTAAGGGCACTAACCCTGCCATGAGGGCCCCACCCTTGTGACCTCATCTAAGCCATATCAACTCCCAAAGACCCTATCTCCAGATACCATCACATTGGAGGTTAGGGCTTCAACATATGAACTGGTGGTGGTGGAGGGCATAATTCAGTAGGTAGCACAGCTCCAAATATGGAAGGGTCCTGGCTTTATACAGGGCCAGACTAAGACAAGGCCAGTGGGGTGGACAGAGGTCCTCTTGTTCAGAATCACAGATTTGCAGCACTCTATGACAGCATAAGTAGCCACTGTGCCTGGTCAGTTTTGTTTTTTTTTAATTAGCTTGGGGTGGTGGTATGCATCTGAGGTCCCAGCTTCTTGGGAGGCTGAGGTGGGAGAACTGCTTGGGCCTGGAGGGGGTTGAAGCTGCAGTGAGTCATGATCACACCCCTGCACTCCAGTCTGGATGACAAAGTAAAAAAAAAAAAAAAAAAAAAATTTGTGGGCGGAATTAATGCAATGCATCCAGGGGTTCTGTTCTTCATTGTGTCTTGCCTCAAGGGCAGCAGGCGAAAGAGCTATTCCATGTATGGCCACCTGAACTGAATCAACGGTGGCTTCTTGGTGGTCAGGGGCTCTGCTGCTGAATCCTTAGGGGATTGAGTTGGCAGAATAATGAGCAGCTGTAGGAGAAGGCCCCGATGTCAGCAGCTCTGGTCACTGTTTGAACAGCAGGGTGTCAGACAGTGGCTGCTCCCTTTCTGTCCTTGTCACTTCCCATTCCCTGTGACAGCTGGAGATTCTTCTCCCGTTAGAGATGCTCCTTGACAGCCCTCATGAGGCTGCTCTATTGCCCAATGCAGGGTGACCTGCTTGCCTGTCTGTCTCTGCTCACCAGTGGGCATCAGGAGGTGGCAGCCAGGCAGAGGCATCATGAGATGGTCCGGTCAAGAAGACACAGAGGGACACAGGACATAGCCAGCACCAAGGCCCTGACAACAGAACAGCAGACAAAGGGAAGCTTTGACGTGTGACGGGTTTCTTCCCTGACCACAGGTCTCCGAGCCTGCTTTTGAGAGAGACGTTTGCAGACCTGGGTTTGCTCATTCCTCCTTCCTGAGTTCAGCAATTTGCTTTTAAGAAGGAAAACCAACTCTTAACACCCACAGGGTACATGCGGGGGCAGTTTGCCAGTCATTGACTAGGGAGCTGAGCTCAAATTGAGCAGCTAGCAGAGTGACAGCTGATGTTTTCCTGAGAATTTAATAAAGGGACCTTTACCCTTGATAGAAACACTGGAGTCACCAAGCTGGAAGCGACTTCAAGATGATGCTGCTCAGAGCCTGGTCTTGGGCCACCAGCGTCAGCAACCCCTGGGAGCTTGTTAAAATGGCAAAATCCCTGCTCCCTCTCCAGACCCAGCCAATCAGAGCCTGCATTTTCATGGCATCCCAAGTGATTCGCGTGCATTTTTAATATAAGAGAAACCCCGCTCTAAGACTTAGCCCACTCCTGGCTATATATTACCTCTGGGGAACTTCTAAAAATGATTGATGCTTATGTCCCATCCCTAAAAAAAATTCTGCTTTAATTTCTCCAATCCAATTGGTCTAGTCCACTGCTTACACCCTCTAGGTCACCCAAGGCCCAGAGAGATCGCTTAGAAGCCTAGAAGCCCATCCAAAGTAATACAACAGGCTAGAAACAAAGCTAGGATTAGAACCCCAAAAATCTGTTTCCCAGGGCCCCCGAGTCCGTTATATTAATCACCGCATCTCACCCTACCAGTACCATCCTCCCAAACAAAATCTATTAATATACACCCTGGAATATAATTCAAAAAGGAGTGATTATAAGGACTTCATTCAAAAATAAGGATGCATGAAGGACCTCCTGTATGCCAGGGACTGCTGTAGACCCTGAGGATACAGCAGTGAACACTGGAGTCCCTGATCTCATGGGAAAGGGATAAGCAGAGGAGCCAGACATTTAACAGACCAGGAACTATGTCATGTGTCAGGTGAAAAAGAATGAAGAAGCACAAGGGAGGGAAGGCGCATTACTGTAGGAAGGTCTCTCTGGTGAGGGGCTCTGGGTACGGAGGTGAAAGGGCAGAGTGGGAGGAGATGTGGTTATTATCCGGGGAAGGCAGGTTCTCTTCCCTTCTGTGACTCCAACGTCAGCTCATTGCTTGTAAGCCATGGCACATGGTCATGACTTTGGATTTGATTTGAAGCGAGATGGGAACACACAAGAGGGTTTCTCTCTCTCTCTCTCTCTCTCTCTCTCTCTCTCTCTCTCTCGTGACAGGGTCTCACTTTCTATCACCCAGGCTAGAGTGCAGTGGCACGATCTCGGCTCACTGCAACCTCCACCTACCGGGTTCAAGACGACGGGTCTTTCAGAGAATACATTTACAGTTTAAGCTTAAGATTGTTTTGGTATATTGTCACAATGTCCCTTAAGATCTCTGGGACATTATGCTTGTTTGGTGGCCCATTAGGTGCTGTGGGTGGAAATTGTTTCTGGATAATTTTGAGTTTTCTTTTGATAAGAAGGGGTCAGTCGTCTATTAACTAAGCATGGTGGTAGTAATGCCACAGGATTTTTTTCCTTTCTGAAATCAGTTTGCCTATTTCTTATTCCCAGAACCTCTGGTCAGTCTCTGCATTGTTCCCAGAGGCTCAGAAGGCTGTCAAAAGTGCAGAGCTTCTGTGCCAAGTGAGAGCCAGAAATCTGCTCCCCAGGCATCCCCAGGAAAGGATCCCAGCTCTATCATCAACTTGTCTGTTCCCCAGCGTGCTTGCTGTTGTACAAGAATCTATTTTCGTTTATTTAGTTCAGTGCTTTTGAGCGCTAGCTGCCCAAAGGAATAGCCTAGAAGCCTTTTTTAAAAAACCTGATAGTGAAGGTTTCACCCCATTATGCTGCTTAAGTGTTTTTTTTTTTTTTTTTTTGTGGTGGGGGGGTGGTAGAGGGAAGACGTGGGGCCCTGGCACTGGTATTTTTTTTTTTCCTTTTCCTTTTATTATTTTTATTTTTTGAGATAGAGCTTTTGCTTTGTTGCCCAGGCTGGAGTGCAATGACACAATCTCGGCTCACTGCAACCTCTGCCTCCCGGGTTCAAGCGATTCTAGTGCCTCAGCCTCCCAAGTAGCTGGGATTACAGGTGTGAACCACCACACCCGGCTAATTTTTGTATTAGTAGAGATGAAGTTTCACTATGTTGGCCAGGCTGGTCTCGAACTCTTGACCTCAGGTGATCCTCTCGCCTTGGCCTTCCAAAGTGCAAGGATTACATGTGCAAGGCACTGCACCCAGTTCTTTTCCTTTTAAATAGACTTTATGTTTCTAGAGCAGTTTTGGGATCACAGCAAAATTGAGCACCAGACACACAGAGTTCCCATAAACCTCTGTCTGGCACCGTGCATTTGTTACAACCCACGCACCCACACTGACACATTGTCATCACCCCAAGTCTGTACTTTACATGAGGGTTTATTCTTTGTGTCTGTTCTACAGGTTTGGACAAAGGTGTCATGACATGTATCTACCTTTGTAGAATCGTCAGAAGTCTCCCTGCCCTAAAAATCCTCTGGCACTTGTATTTTTACAAAGCGCTCCAAGTCATTTGAACATTCAGCCAGGGTTGAGAACTCCTGATTTAGTGTTTACTGTGTGCCAGGCTCTGCTTTCAGCACTTTATAGGAGTTAACTCCCTTAATCCCCATGTTACCCGTTGATGTAGGTTCAGCTATTGCCCAGAGCTGTCAAGTGGCTTGTCCAACGCTGCCCAGCAGATGGGCCAGCATGGGAACCCAGGCACACCCGCTGCTAAGTCTGTCCCTTAACCACTATGCAGCACTGACTTTACCAACTGCCTCTGCAATCTGCTCTGAATTGCACTTGGGTGAAGAAAAGTAAACTGTCTTCTGCAGCTCACACGCATGCAGTGCTTCTGAACAGAATTCTGCACCCTCCACACAGAAGCTCCTTCCCACCCACTGCCCCTGTTCTTCAGGGCCCTCACCCCCAGCCCACCTTCTGCGAATCCCACGTCAGCTCATTGCTTTATTGTCCCTTACACATGACCTGATCATTCCAGCTCTGGTGCATCTGCCTGGAATGCCCTCCCCTCTTTCCCCCCAGCCACTCGATCCCTGCCAGGCTTGACTTCTGTGCTCCTGGCTTGGTTCCCTGAAGGCCCAGGCCACTGTGACCTCTCCCCTCCTAACCACCAGCAGCTCTAGCTGCCTCGGCTGTGCATTTTAGAATTCAATGACACTGGAGTTTGCAAATCACATACTGCTCCTTGTTTAATACCTGAAAGGCTCATCTCTTGGCAAAATGGACATCTCCCCTGGGGAAGGAACCACATCTTCTCCTAATTTCTTGTTTCCCTTCTCAAGTCCCATGCAGTGTGCTAAGCATGTATAGCTGTAAGTCCAGAAGGACATATGGGAGAACAGGGTGTTCCTGCTCATTTGGGGGCCACAGGTCACATCAGATATGGAGAGCAAGAGTGTTTGCTCCTCATCTCCGGTCTGTGGTATAAAATGCAGTTAGCACCTTACAGAATCATTTTCCATCCCTTCCTATATGACTATTTGATTTGCTTCCCAGTGAACTGAAACGTGAGGTCTAAACCCCTTAATATGGAATGGAAAACCTTCCATGATCTGGGCTCAGCCACCTCTTGGCAGGTGACCATCTCTCCTGATTCACCTGGGCCAGCCTCAGTTTCCCCAGCATGGCCCCAGTCTTTGCCTGTTGCCTTGGTGCATTAAGAGAGTCCCTTTTTACTCTCTCAAGTGTCTTGTTTAAACAGTGAACAATGCAGTTACCCTACCTTCCCACCTACCATTCTCCCAAGTTCCAAACTAAAAATGGTTTGTTGTTTCCTGGGAGGGCCTGAAGCTTTCTTTCCTACCTCCCCACACATTTAGGCTATTCCTTCTGCATGGAATGATCGCCCCTCCACCAAGCCCAGGGACACACCATGTTTCCTGCCAAAATCCCACCCTGTATTTCCTAGTCTGCTTCAGCTGCTAAGCTCCCCAGGAAACTTCCCTTCATTATGTTGCTCCCTGCCAACACCTGAATCCCTATAACTGGCGTACTTGCTAATGGTGTCTGGCACACTGTCCTGTATTATAGCTGTTTGTATAGACACGTCATTTCCCTTACTGGATGGAAGGCTCTTGAGAAAAGAACCTAGGAACTTCACATCCTTGTCTTCTACATAGTGGCTAATGTGATGCTTTATACATGGTAGACAGTTCCTTTTTTCTGGCCATATAACTTAAGACATGTCACATCTTTTCTGGGCCTCAGTTTCAATATCTATAAGATAGTTCCAATTCCTGCAACTGCTAGGGTCTAACAGGAAGACAAAAACTATTTTGAAGCAGTTAGTTCAGGGCTGCACAGACGATTGAGCCAACAGGGAACAGTGGGGTCACCCAGAGCCACTATCTCCTGGGCAGCAGAGACAAAGGGAGGAGGCAAGACTCCCAGTTCCAAGTCACAGGCTACCAGGCAGAAGCTGGGCCTCCGGTTAGCTGTCCTGTGGGATCTGGAACTACCAAAGAGATGGCTTCTTCCTTCTTCCCCTCCAAGCCCCCAATCTCCTGTCTCTCTTTGGTCAAACACAGCAAGAAGCCAGCAGTCACAGGAGCTGGGGTGTTGTAGCCTCAGGGGTCAGCCCTGGTGATGGAGAGCAGAACCCAGGAAGAAGGTGGGTGAGAACAGGCCTGGGAGAGACACAGCCCTGAGGTCCCTTTCAGCTCTTCAGGTGTGTGGTTCAATCAATCTGTTGAATTAATAACTGAATAAATTGGTAAATGTATGAGGAATCCCCTCATTAGTTTTGAAAGGTATCAAGTTGCTTGTAGAAAATGTGATCATGAAACTCAGAATTCTTCCATCTCCAGGACAAAGATAGCTCTGGGGCATGGGAAAACCAAAGTCTTTCCTATTTCTTCAGTTATTAATAAGACTATTGATAGCAGCCGTTAGGCAAGTAATAAAATACAGACACTTGGCTTAAGAAAATATGATGACCTTCACCTGGTGCTATGACCAAGGAACGGACACAGATGTCATCGGGTGATTATTTATTGAGTGGAGCCCTCTTCCCCCTCCCTGCTGCAGTGGGAAGCAAGGCTCAGAACCTTCACAGCCACAGGAGGCGGAGCTTCAGAGGCCTCCCTACCCCTGCATTCCTGGCTGTAGGGGTGAAGACACTAGATATCATATTCCCAGATCTTGTTTTCTTTCACTGGAAAGTGGAATGCATAATAAAATGGAATGCCTGTGGTGCAGATGGTGGTTATATAATATCTAAATTCCAGAGAGAATTCCAAGTCTTTTTTTTTTTTTTTTTGGAGATGGAATCTTGCTCTGTCACCCAGGTTGGAGTACAGTGGTGTAATCTCAGCTCATTGCAACCTCCACCCCCGGGTTCAAGTGATTCTCCTGCCTCAGCCTCCCCAGTAGCTGGGATTACACATGTGCAACTCCACACCTGGGTAATTTTTGTATTTTTACAAAAATTTATAGAGGTGGGGTTTCACTTTGTTGTCCAGGCTGGTCTCGAACTCCTGACCTCAAGCGATCTGCCTGCCTCAGCCTCCCAAAGTGCTGGGATTACAGGTGGACGCAACGCACCTGGCTGAGGATTCCAAATCTTACCTCTAGCCAATACTTCAGCTTCTTCTATGAACCCTGTCTTCAGGGTGCCTGGTCAAGTTACAGATTGAGTTTCAGCAATTTTAATATTGTTGGGAGAAGAGAAATGACCTCAGGGCAGACAATAAGGAAGAAAAACAGCCGCAGTGCTAGGATTATCTACTTTTTAGGCCACATGGGATTACTGGTTTTATTTTTATTGCTGGTGGAATCATCCACCTTCTTAATGGTCACTAGGTAGATGTATAAAATAATGCATGTTGCCCTTAGGGTAGGATGAGGATGAGAATGAAGAAGATGATGATTGAAACGTAGGGACTGAAAATTATATCATTTTCATGGGTATATTGTGCTGGTGGCTATAAAAAAAAAATCATTCATCTATGTCTTCCTTTTCTACTGGTTCCTTTCTATTCCCCAACCTGCTGTCTTCATATTCCTCTTTGATGGGGTTACTAGTCCTGTGGATTCTTGTTCTGCTTACTTCTTACTCATATTTTTAACCCTTGTTCCCAAAGCACAACATCAAGCTAAGTTGGCTGAATCCTGAAGAACTTTTAGGATTAGGCCTTCCAGAATTGATGGAACCAGCCTCCTCCTGCCCAAAATTAAATTACATAGGCCCATGTATTAAGCATTGAATCAGAATCTCTGGAAGTGGAGCCCAGACATAGGTCTTCTTTCCCCTTTGCAAATAAGAAAAACCATAGAAGTTATGTCCTTAGCCTAAGAGAGTATACGAATGAACAAACCAAGCAAAGCAGTGAACCCTCCATGCTAATGCCCATCTTCCAGGGTGCAACAGCCAGCTGCTCTGCTGTGAGAGTGTATCCAGGCTTCCCTTGGTGAATATCTTAAATCAATGATTCTCAAAGTGTGTTCCCTGGGCTTCTGGAAATCCCTAACACCCTTTTAGGGATCATCAGGGTCAAAACTGTTATCATAAAAATAAACATACCCAGCAATCCCATTACTAGGTATAAACCCAAAGGAATGTAAATCATTCTGTTACAAAGATATAGTCACGCATATGTTCACTGTAGCAACATTCACAATAACAAAGGCATGGAGTCAACCCAAATGCCCATCAATGGTAGACTAGATAAAGTAAATGTGGTGCATATACACCATGGAATACATGCAGCCATAAAAAGGAATGAGATCATGTCCTTTGCAGGGACATGAATGGAGCTGGAAGCCATTATCCTCAGCAAACTAACACAGGAACAGAAAACCAAACACCACATGTTCTCACTTGTAAGTGGGAGCTTAAAAATGAGAACACATGGACATAGGGAGGGGACCAACACACACTGGGGCCTGTTAGAGGGGTGGGTGTGAGGGGAAGAGCACTAGAAAAATAGCTAATGCATGCTTGGCTTAATACCTAAGTGATGGGTTGATAGGTGCAGAAAACCACCATGGCACATGTTAACAAACTCGTACATCCTGCACATGTACCCCAGAACTTAAAAATAAATATTCAAACATTATTTGCACTTTTCATTGTGTTGACATGTGCCCTGATGGCAAAAAGTAATGAAGGATAAGTCTGTTGGTGGCTTAGCATGAATCATGGCAGTGGTCCCAAGCCATATTACTTGCCATAGAATTCTGCATTTCCATACAGCCACAGTTAAAAACAACAAACAGAAAGTTTTACTTAGTAATGTCCTTGATGCATCAGTAAAAATGGGGTAATTGTATTAATCTTGATAACTCAGTAGCCCTTTTGATACTCCATGTAATAAAATGGGAAGTATACACAGAGCACCTCTGTTGGATTTCCTTAGATGATGAACATCTTGAGGACAAGCATCTGTATGATTGCTTAAGTTGCAAGCTAAACTAGCCACTTTTTTCATGGATTATGATTTTTACTCAAAAGAATCATGAACCCATGATGGTTATTCAGCCTTGGGTATTTGACAGACATTTTCTGAAAATGTCTGCTCCTTCAAAGAAAGCCAAAGCCTGCCCCTACAAGGAAAACTGAAAGTAGGTGTTGCCAGTGATGAAATCCAAACTTTCAAGCTGTCATTGCTGTCACTTCTTTGAACTAGGGACTTCCAGTTTTTTCTAATATTCCTTCTGGTTTTTTCTCTATCTTCACTCCTACAGGAACTCTCATTATGCATATGTTGTAAGCCTGATGGTATACCGTCGGGCTCCAGAACTCTTTATGTTTCTACATTCTTTTCTCTTTGTCTTCCTAAAATTGTGTAATCTCAATTGATCATCTTCAAGTTCATTGATTCTTATTCCACCTGCCCAAATCTGCTGTTGAGCCCTTTTATGAATTTTTTAATTAAGTAACTGTAATTTTAAATCTCTAAATTTCTCTTTGGTTTGTATTATAATTTCCATGTCTTTATTGAGACACCATTCTCATACCTTTCTTTAGCTCTTTAGAGAGTTCTTTGAACATATTTAAAATAGATAATTTAAAGTTTGTGTCTAGCAAGTCTAGAGACAGTTTCTATTGATTACTTTTTCTTCTGTGTATGGGCCATACTTTATTGTTTCTTTGCATGCCACATAATTTTTCTTGAATACTGGACATTTTAAACAATGTAATTTGGCAACTCTGGAAATGAGATTCTCCAACATTCCCAGGGCTTATTGTTGTTGTTTGCTTGCTTTAGTGACTTTTCTGAACTAATTCTTTGTGGTCTGTGGCCCCTGAAGTTTCTACTGAGTTAGCTTAGTGGTCAAGTAATGACTAGACAGAAATTTCCTTAGATGCCTGGAACCAATATGTCTCCCAGTTTACTGAGGGGCTGTGTGCATGTTGGGGTGTGAAGCATGCTTTCACACTAAGCCAGGCAATTGACAACTCTGCCTTAGCCTTCACTTCCTGCTAGTAGAGAGACTTAAGGTCAGTTAGAGGCGAGAGCTTAGCATTTTCTCAGGTCTTTCCTAAGCATATGCACAGCCCTGGACATGCCTAGGAAGGCTGCTCACAGCCTTATGCATGTGCGTAGTCCCCTAGGTTCCCAGGAAAATATCTCAGCTTTTCAGTGACCCCTATAAGCATATCATTCCCAGCTTTCCCTTTTAAGCTTTTGGTTACCCTTTTGTTTAACCCAATTATTATCTACTGCCTCAAGCAGCCATGGTGTTAAACAATTGCTTTTAATTTTTTTTAACAAATGCCCCTAGGGAAAAAAGTTGCTTTTGCTGGGTGAACTCTAAGTCAGATCACACAAAAACATTGTGAGGGGGGTCTTACAGGGAATTACTAGACAGGTCAGACAATGACAACTCTCTGGGTATGGGGCTGTGGAGGGGCCACCACTGTGTCCTGTCCCATCCAGCTACTGCCAGGCTAGTGGTTTTCACTGCGATTGTGGAGTCTTGGTTTTCAAGACTACTATGGAGTTGGTTATGGGGGAATAGAACTAGGGCAAGTTAAAGCATCAGAAAACTGTTCTTACTGAGGTTCAGTCATTTTTCTTGAATAAAGGCTCCCCAAATTACCTTTGATTAATTTTCAGAGCCCGGAAAAAGTTGATTCAGACAAGTTTTGCCAGTGTTCTTGCAATTACAGAAGTGAGAATTTTCAGGGATCCTTCCTCTGACCTTCTTGCTCATGTCCTCCACGCTTCCACTTTCTACCATGCAACTTGGCGCAGACTTGACTTATACTGTTCTCGGATAGATTAACATTCAGATTATTTCCCTAAGTAGAATTTTGAAAAACTTATGTCCTTCATCTAAAGCTTAACAGTTTCTAATATTTTTAAATTATTCTGATAAAATCAGTGGTAATATTAATAAACTTGTTTTTAAAAAGTATTATTTAATATAATGTATTAACATTTGGGAGATCTCATGAGCCAAGTTTTTCCAAATGACTAATGTGTAATGTTACAAAATCATGCCTTGGTAAAAGATGCATTTAAAGGGCTGGGTATGGTGGCTCATGCCTATAATCCCAGCACTTTGGGAGGCCAAGGTGGGGGAACATTTGAGGTCAGGAGTTTGAGACCAGCCTGGCCAACATGGTGAAATCCCATCTCTACTAAAAATACAAAAATTAGCCAGGGGTGGTGGTGCACGCCTGTAGTCCCCGCTACTTGGGAGGCTGACGCAGGAGAATTGCTTGAGGTGGAGGTTGCAGTGAGCCAAGATCATGCTACTGCACTCCAGCCTGGGAGACAGAGTTAGACTCCATCTCAGGAAAAAAAAAAAAATGATAAAGTGATGGATTTTATTAACAAGTATGGAAAATTCACTGATGTGGTTTCAGATTCTATATTGTAACTAATCTTCATATATATCAAATAAGAATGTCCTCAGTCAAATGAAAAGACTATTAAAATATTCCTTCTTTTTCCAACATGTATATGTGTCAGGCCAGTTTTTCTATGTATATTAATCAAAACCATGTATTGCATCACACTGAATGCACAAATAGATACAAAAATCCAATCATCTTCTGTTAAGCTTGATATTAAAGATATATAAAAAAAATTTAAAATAATGCCACTCTTATGAAATATTGTTTTATCTTGGAAAAATATAGTTGTTTTTCATAAAAACATTATTTATACTAATGTGCAATGAATTTACTCTTGTTAATTTAAAATGGACTAAATAGTTAAAAATTTTTGTTTTAATTATAATGTGATAAATATTACGAGATATAACCCATAGAAACAAAAGTTCTTTGAAGTTCTCAATTATTTTTAAGAGTATTAAAGGATCTTGATACCAAAATGTTTTCAGAACTTCTGGTTTACACCATTTCTAGGGGCTCAAACTCAGAAGAAGATTCATCCATTTAAGGTAACATAGACCTCTTTTGCTTTAACAAGGAAATGATTAACTTAGAAAGATCCTAGAGAATTCAAGACTTTTACAGCAGGGGAGAGGAATGTTACTGCTTCCCTCCTCCAAAAGAAAAGATAAGCAAGGAGGGAATTCAATTAATTGTTCAGGGAATTTCTTTCGGGATGGTTTTGCATTCCTGTTAAATCACTGTGGGGCACACAGGTCTCTCTGCCAGCATCCTGCAAAGATTCTACGCCCCGACCCCACTACTAACATTTTAACTGCTACCATGGGAGTCCCTTCTCTGAACTCTCTTTCCCCACCTAGTCTGTTCTGCACACCTTAGCACAGACCTGGTCTACAAGGTTCTCTGGAAAATTAATACTATGTCCTTCAGTCAACTGTTAGTCATTCGGGGCTGGACATGATGTTTCAGGCATCTCCTTTACCCCACCACAGCTCTTAACATAATGCCGGGCACCAGCACATTATTCTATATCCAAGTCTGCCATTTGGCTGATCATGAAGACTTAGGACAGAAATACTTTAGTTGCAGAATGATCTCTCTACACTGTGTCATTTCCCTTCTGGGACTGTTAGTTTTCTAACAGCATCCACAGAGCCAGGGAGCCGGGGAGCCAGGGCGGAAGGCTCTGATTTCTTATCCCAGCTCTATGGCTTTCCAGCTTTGTCACTTTGGGGAAGTAACTCCTCTGAGCCTCAGTTTTGCACACAGGGAGGAGGCAGACATTGTTTAATGTAGGAGGCACCCAGCAGATGCTGGCTTCCTTGCCCGATTTTCTTCCCCTCTCCTTTAGGGTGCTTTGAGATAATTAGCAAGGACGTGTCAGCCACAAATCATAACTCTTTCAAAGGCACTCATTAGCCAGTGAGAAGTTAATTACACTTAATCCAGTTTCCTTTCCTTTTTATTTACTCTACTTAGGATGGATTGTAAATCTCTTATCAACTAAAACACATGTTTCATAAAATTATACATCACAAAATTATGACAATCTCCCATCTGTTTATTTAGTTAAGAATTTAAATAGAGTGTATTTAACCCAATGATTTTCTCCATGTTTTTCTAAAATTCTTCCTGTTTTCCCTCCTTGATTCTTGAGAATCATCTCTGCTCCCCACCTCTACTGATTTCTTATTGCTTTACTGCCCCATGCGCCTCTCAGCCTTTTCTTTTCTTCCTTTCTCTCTCTTCTACACAAGTCTTGGTACTTTCAGGGCACGTGGTTTCTCTGCAGAGTGCTCATGGACTGGATAGGTCAGGATATCGAAATTACTTGGGATTTCCCAGTAGTCCATACTACCCACCCTGTCCCTGCCCCCTGCCTTTTTTTTTTTTTTTTTTTTAGACAGAGTCTTGCTCTGTCACTCAGGCTGGAGTAGCTGGGACTACTGGTGTGTATCAGCAGGCCTGGCTAATTTTTAAATTTTTTGTAGAGATGGAATCTTGCCATGTTGCCCAGGTGGGTCTTGAACTCCTGGGCTCAATTGATCCTCCTACCTCAGGCTTCTGAAGTGCTAGGATTACAGGTGTGAGTCACTGTGCTCAGCTCATAGTGCTTTTTTATGCTGTCAGTTCTTAAAAGAGGCCAAATCTCGAGAATTCATTGAAGAGGTTCATGAAGAAGACAGGGTTGTAAACCAAAAATAAAATTCTAAGCCACGCACTCCCTCAACTTCTTTTAAGTTAAGAAACTTAAAAAACTAGCTCATGCCATGACGGGAAGGGTGTTGGATGTGCCTCATCTTACCCTCCCCTCTTTGGAGTTCAGGCACAATTGACCACCACTAACATTAAAAGAGAGATCATAAGACTCACAGCGATGCTGTAGCAGTAAGATACCCAACTCCAGCCTGACTCTGGTATAGCATCACATAACAAAGATCAGGTCCTGAAGAAAATCAAAATATCCTACACTAAAAATAGATTTCCTTGACATATTTTTAAATGGCCCTGCAAAGCCATCTCTTGTGGGAGGAAATCTGCATTCTGTAGTGAATCTCCTTCCCTTTCCAGGTATGTTCCTGATTCAGGAGAGAATCTAACACCTTCTAAAGTCCAGAGAAGACATTTACCATCTATTCTCTCTGAAGCCTGCTGCTTAGAGGCTTTCTCCACATAGAGAACCTTGGCTTCCACAACCCACTTATCTTAACTCAACAATTTCTTTCTGCTGGCTTCAACTGTTTAGGCAAAGCTTAACTCTTCTGACCAATTGCCGATCAGAAAATCTTTGAATCCACCTGTGACTTGTAACCTTGCCCCCACTTCAAAATGTCTCACTTTTCTGGGCTGAACCAATGTACACCTTACATGTATTGATTTATGTCTTTGCCTGTAACTTCTGTCTCTCTAAAATGTATAAAACCACACTGTAACCTGACTACCTCGGGCACATGTTCTCAGGACTCCTTAAGGATGTGCCCCAGCCATGCTCACTCATATTTGGCTCAAAATAAACCTCTTTAAATATTTGACAGAGTTTGCTTTTTTTTCACCAACAATGTGGGTCATGTAAAACTGTAGCAATAGACACTTTTCTTCATCTGAGAAGAGCCTGCTTGAACTGTGGAGCCCTAAGCCTAATTGATAGGTTGAAGATGAGGATGTCTCCAAGAGTAGGCCAAGGAAAATTTGACAGAATGGCTTTGGGATCTTTAAAAGCAGGTTCTCAGGCCCTTGACCTAGGGATTCTGATTCGAGAATTTTAAACAGAGTTCTCTGATGATTCTTCTGTGTGATTCCTGAACACCAGAGGTAACTTGGTCTTGGCACCGTCACCTTCTTGGAGAATTCATCCATTATAACATTTCTTCTTTGCAAAGTCCCTTAACGTTGATCTTCTCATTTAAACCGCAGAATGACTTAGTGAAATAGACAGGAGCAGGCATTGTTTTCTCCAGAAAGTTGCCTTAAATTTTATTCTATGTGTGCTGTTGGCCAAGGCAAAGCCCAATATTAGCCACAAGTCAAGCCTGGCCAAGCTCAGCCACTCCTGTGTGGCTTCTACCCAGGAGCCAGGTTGACAACTCAACAAGACATTAACGAAATTGGGATTAGATGTCTCTTACTTCTGAAAATGAGAAGGGACTGAAAATGAGAAGTACATATAGGATTGTAAAGGTAAGGGACCCATTACCTCTACAAGAGTGTTTATGAGCTGGGACCTACCTCTTGAGTGTTTATGAGTACATATAGGATTGTAGAGGCAAGGGGTCCCTTCAGTGGGGAAGAGAAAGGATGACCATGTTATATCTGTCTGTGTCTAACACTGACCCTTCCTGGGTTAGAGATTTGTATGTATTTCACACAAAGAACAGTCAATAAAAATCTAAGTATTACCTCTCAGACCAAGCCAGACCCTCAGCCCCTGCCTTCTAAAAATACTTCTGGGCTGGCTGATGCATAGAGTGAGGTCAGCAATATTACAATTACAATGAGGTCTAATGAGGTTAATAAGGGTGCAACATACAATACGTAGGTAACGTGTTTTTATTGGGGTTGCGGTATCTGGAGAAGAGTTCCAATGGGAAAGGACCCAGCCAAGCTCGTCCGGCTGCGGGCTCCATGTAGCTCTGATCAACAATGGGAGGAGCCACAGGAGCACTGTCCGTCCTGAACCGAGAGAGCAGGCTTGGTCCGATCCAGGGTTCTGTTCAACCCCTGCTGGGACAAAGCGGAAAACTTGCCTTGATCTATGTGAGTCAGAATGCCATGTGGACATGGGTTGCCAGCCAGTGGGGCTCACAGGCTGTGGTTTAGACTTTTAGTCACATTAAATTAAAAAGGAAACAGCACTGTCCTTCATATACATAATCCTATCATGGTATTATCTTTATGGCCTCTGGCAAGAATCACATCCTTTTAGCAGACTCTTCAAAAGATTTGAGGGCTCTCTGTGCTATTCCACCACATGAAGAATTAATATTTTGCATATTTGTGTACAATGTCTCACTCTAGAAAAAGAATGCTTTTTCAAATTCTCATTACATAAAAATGACGTAAAGGTCAAGAAGAAGAAATCAGAATATAAAACATTTTCCCTACTCATCTAAGTAATTCTCAGCATTTCCTTTTTCTTTTTTTTTTTTAAGGGAAAAGAAGTTTATTAAGAAAGTAAAGGAAGAAAAGAATGGCTGCTCCATAGGCGGGGCAACCCTCTGGGGTTGCTCTTTTTTTTTTTTTTTTTTTTGAGATGGAGTTTTGCTCTTTTTGCCTAGGCTGGAGTGCAATGGCGCAATCTCAGCTCACTGCAACCTCTGCCTCCCAGGTTCAAGCGATTCTCTTGCTTTAGCCTCCCGAGTAGCTGGGATTATAGGCGTGTACCACCATGCCCGGCTAATTTTATATATTTAGTAGAAATGGGGTGTCTTCATGTTGGTCAGGCTGGTCTCAAACTCCCGACCTTAGGTGATCCACCTGCCTTGGCCTCCCAAAGTGCTGGGATTATAGGCGTGAGCCACCACACGCCCGGCCAGGTTGCTCATTTTTATGGTTATTTCTTGATGATATGCTAAACATGGGGTAAATTATTCATGAGTTTTCCAAAAAAGGGGTGGGCAATTCTTGGAACTGAGGGTTTCTCCCCCTCTTAGACCATATAAAGTAATTTCCTCTCATTGCCATGGCATTTGTAAACTGTCATGACGCAATCCTCAGCAATTTCCATTTGAGGCAGTGTTATGGAGTTTCAAGGGAGGATGCTGAGCTGACTAGGATTCTCAGCACTAGGACACTGGAGCCCAGAGATCAGTTGCTTTCGGCCACAAACTCTTTTCCAGGAAGGTCACAGATCTCCTTGAACATGCAGTAAAATTACAGTCATTTTCTCTGTGTGCCTTGGTGTGAAAATGTTGGCATGCATGTGTAAATGTGGCAAACTTATCTGTATATTCTCTTCATCCTAGCTGTACCAGAAATGATGCTGCTGTCTATCAAATCTCGGCTAAAAACTCTTTTGGAATGATCTGCTGTTCTGCTTCTGTTGAGGTTGAGTGCTCGTCAGAGAACCCACAACTGTCTCCTAACCTGGAAGATGACAGGGAAACGGGTTGGAAACATGAAACAGGGACATATGAAGAAGAAAGTGCAAACCAGATTGATGAGAAGGAACATCCTTATAAGGAAGAAGAAAGCACCTCCCCGGGAACTCCCAGGTCAGCTGACTCCTCCCCCTCCAAATCCCACCATTCACACTCCCTCCAGTCATTGGCCAATCTTGACATTAGTGTGTCTGGCTCTGAAAATCCCTTGGGTGTTAAAGGAACAAGTCAAACTGGAGAGGCTTATGATTCAGGTAACACAGAAGAAATTGCAGATGGGTTGCTTTTTCTTAATTCAAGCCATATTTACGAAAAACAAGACGGATGCTGCCCTAAGACAATGCATTCCACAGCATCAAAGTTCACAGATGGTGGCCTGAACAAGGATGGTCCTCAGGATGAAAGCTTACACTCTAGTCAGCAAAATCCCAAAGTGCAGAAATACATTAGCCTCAGCCTCCCACTGTCTGAGGCAGCTGCGCACATTTACCCAGGTGACAGTGCCCTGGTCAACAAACAACCCAGCCCACAGGTTTCCAGTGAAGACTCTGACAGTGACTATGAACTTTGCCCAGAGATAACCCTAACCTACACCGAGGAGTTTTCAGATGATGACTTGGAGTATCTGGAATGTTCCGATGTTATGACGGATTACTCTAATGCAGTTTGGCAAAGGAACCTGCTGGGGACTGAGCATGTTTTTTTATTAGAAAGCGATGACGAAGAGATGGAATTCAGTGAACATTGCCTGGGTGGGTGTGAGCATTTCCTCAGTGGAATGGGTTGTGGGCCTCGGGTGTCGGGTGACGCTGGGCCTATGGTTGCCACTGCTGGCTTCTGTGGTCATCACTCACAACCCCAAGAAGTTGGGGTGAGGAGTGGCAGAGCCTCCACACACGGTCCCTCATCCCCACAAACAGGGATGACTCTCACTTTGGGACCTTACCAGGATGGGACGTCTTCAGTGACAGAGCTGGGGAGATATAAACTCCCTACTGCTCATGAGACTGCTGAAAATGATTATCCGGGAATTCAGGGAGAAACCAGAGACAGCCACCAAGCAAGAGAAGAATTCGCCAGTGACAATCTGCTCAACATGGATGAATCCATAAGAGAGGCAGAGATGAAGCCCTTGTCTGGTGAGTTGCAAAACTCAGGGATGAGCCAGTGTTGGGAGACTGGAGCTGAGAAGAGAGTGGGGGAAAAAGACTTATGGAGCAAGAGGGGTTCACAGAAACCTGCCAGGGGAAGGCGGCTGGGAATGAAGGAAAATCCCAAGAAGCCGAATGCCAACCTGAGAGAAAGTACAACAGAAGGTACCCTTCGTCTCTGCTATGCCGAGGAATCTGCTAAGCACCCACTAACCCAGAGTGATAAAAGAGAGACTTCTCATGCCACAGCAGCAGTGACGGATTGGAATTCCCATGCTGATGCAGGAGAATGTGCTATTTCAACCCAGGCAGAGCAAGAAGCAAAAACCCTTCAAGCTTCAACAGACTCACTCTCCAAAGAACGGAACACGAACTGCAAAGGGGAAGGAATGCACATTAATACTCTATTTGAAATAAGCCAGGTTCCAGACTGGAGAGATCATCTGCAGGTAAGATTTTTCCTTTAAAGAAATTACGAGATAAAAAGAACGTGTGTGTGTGTGTGTGTGTGTGTCTTTACTTCACATTCATGATTGCTGTACCATAATGTAAATCAAAATAAGTCTCCCAACACCCTCAGGGTACTTGTGCATGACAGCTGCTGCTGCTAGGAAGGAAATCTGGTTTTGAAAAAAGACCCAGATAAACCCTAAGCCATCCTAATTATAGCAAAAGACTGATAGAAGTAAGAGGCACTAATGGGACTCTGGACAGCTGGAAAAAGAAATCTGATATTTTGTCTGCTGCATATGTTTTACGAGGCAATTACACTATTCAGAAAGTTTCTCAAGTAAATGTTTTGGGTGTAGCCTTTAAGGGAAAAAAATTGTTTTTAATCATTTGCAGGGGGTACTTTGAAAATGATAGATCTTGGCTTTAGTCAGAATTTGTAGTATGAAAGGCTTCACTGAAAGACTCGTAGAATTCACTTTTTTTGTGACGCTGGGGAAGGCAGGCAGAGTAGCTTTTGCTACACTGGTGGGGTGCTTTTGATTGGACGTTTGTCTTACTTTGTTTAAAACGGAGTATAAAAGAGGCTAAAAAAAAAGCTGCCAAGAAATAAATTTGTTTCCCTTATTACTGATTTGGGAGTATAAACAGATGAAATTCAATTTATGGGAATAATCAATGCACAAAAGATGTTGTGCTTGATACATAACTTACATTTTTAATGATATTTTCAGTTTAAAGGGTCCCAAATGAGCTTTGGACTGACACTGTAGTATTGGCAAGATTTCAGTTTTGTAAATAAATACCTAAGAAAGGTTATTTGTCAATTATTTTTACTATACTCTGTATTCCCCTTTTCCCCAACTTTGTAGTAGAAACCTAGCATTGTTTTTATAGAAGAATAGATATACTCCAAAGAAAATAACATATTCCCAATGCAAAGTGACTTAACTGTGAAAATATTAAAAAGTTGATACATGAATTTCTAAAGACCTAGTCATAAAAAAGCCAGTATAAACATCTCCAGATTTTGGGTAACTGCTGACTGAGCAAACTGTTCTGTTGTGCCGGCCAAAGTGGTCAGGTGAAAGCCACGTGTATACTTTACCTTTCACAGGAGAGCCAGGTTCTCCTACCCAGTTATTTAACACACATGCCACTTAGCAGCTCACACACCAATGACCACAGTTTCATGCCCACGATAAGCTTGTGGAGGTGCTTTGGCCATATATTAATACAAAATAAAGTGACAATGTTCATTTTTTCATGTTGATAAATGTGGCATTTCTTTTTCCATTTGCAAAATGCTCTTCCTTGCTCAGCTGAGTGCTTTTTTGCAGCCGTTTGTCCACTCAGAGTGTGTTCCATTGGACAAATCACATTTATGATGAAAGGTAGGAGAAGGTGATAAAATAGCTCAAAAGGAGTAAAGTGGAAGGGGAGGGGGCTATTTATTGACGGTATCAATTTTAGACCAACCGCTGAGAGACAATTTCTATCTCATTCATCTGCCCAAAATTTCAAAGAGCTGGAGGCAAGAGCCTGCTTCATTATCCTCAGCTTGTGCCCTAAACTGAATTCTGAGATGGAGAGCCCTGGCTCCCTTGTTGACTAGCAAGGCAGTCAAGTAAAATGGGCCGTTTCTGGGGACCCAGGTCATCTGTCTTCTGCACCCTATGGAAAGTCTCATGGAGCTCTTTGCCTTATACACTCACACACACATTCATCAGTATACCCTGCATCAGGTATCAGCTCAAGGTCCGACCTGTGCTCTGTGGTGTGACTAAGACAATTAGCTCGGAGCCGTGAGCATCGTTGTTCAGAAAGCAAACTGAAGAGCCTGCCTTTTACGCAGGTGGTAAGACCATTTCTCACTTTGCAGTGATCAGTAGGAGAGCTGACCCCTCTCTCAAGAGACAACCAGAAATGTGAGTGGAAGCTGTACATTGCAGAGCAGTTCTGTGCAGCCTGAAGTTAGAACTAGGATCTTTCTATCAGTGTTGTTTATTTTTCTTTGATTTAACCAGGAAAATGTTGCCACGGGGACTGGCATATGTGAGATTCTTTTACGCATGCAAAAAGTTTCTATTTAGTTGTAGGAGATACCTATATTTTCTACACACATATACAAGGTAGCCAAATTTACAGCAAATGACTCACTATCATCATAGATGTGACACAGAAGCATTGGGGGTCATTGGGAACTAAATTCAACTGTTTTAAAGAATAATACTGTTCACAAAAAGATAGGTGAATCTCTCATAACAAATTCAAAAGACATTTTAAATATTTATTCTCAGACATTTGAGGCTTGTGGGGAGCTAAAAATTTGAAATGGTTAAAAATCCTGGGCTGGGGATTATAGTAATACATTTGCCCACTTTTTTTTTTTTTTTTTTTTTTTTGGTAAGGGGATGGAGTCTAGCCCCGTCCCTAGGCTGGAGTGCAATGGCGTGATCTCAGCTTACTGCAACCCCCGCCTCCTGGGTTCAAGCGATTCTCCTGCCTCAGCCTCCCGAGTAGATGAGATTAGAGGCACGCGATGCCACCACGCCTGGCTAATTTTGTGTATCTTTAGCAGAGACGGGGTTTCACCATGTTGGCCAAGCTGGTCTTGAACTCCTGACTTCAGGTAATCTACCCACCTCAGCCTCTGAAAATATTGGGATTACAGGCGTGAGCCACCACGCCTGGCCAAATTTGCCCACTCCTGAGTCTTATCTGATTCACTTACCTTTAGGTGCCTTCAGTAGTTTACCTCCTAGTATTTTCTCTTTGTCTGCATACCGTTTTCAGCATGCTGAGAAAAACTCCATCTCGCTAATGTTCTAAGAACAAGGCCATAGTGTAGACTGTCTCCTGCCTAAATGTACATCTCCAGGTGTATTCCCTTCCTGTCTCACTTTCTGTCTTTTACAATGCAAGGCCATCTTACTGTGATTTGTCCTGAAATAGTACCTATCCAGGCTAATATTGGAAAGCCCCCAGTTTCTCTACATTTATGGAAGATTATAAAGTTAATCCCAGCTTGGGAGTGGAAAACAGAGAGGGTACCCCAGGCTAACTTGAACCATCTTCAAGAGTCACACCGCCAACTCTTTCACCTTGGTTTTGAGCTCACTTTCCCAGTCCAGCTCAGAGGCAAGGCCTGACAGTCTGCCCATCTTAAGTTTCTCAGCAGCCACACTGGGGTAAGATCATCTTCACTCTTAAATCAGAAGTGCTGTGTCTTTACTCTTGCACAGCTGCCCAGCTTCACCCCAGAGGGAGTTATATTTCTGTTTGGGGTCATGGGATCGCAAGTGTACAGTAAGGAAATGCGTTCTTGGGCTCTGGTAGTTAAGAATCTTTCTGATCCAGAATCAGCACTAAGCACAGAATTGAGCTCCACGATGGAAGGGAATTTGTTCAGTATATTTTGTTTGCTGATGTATCCTAGGTCCCTAGAGTACTCCTTCCATGTAATAGGCAATCAATTATAGACTGGATAAGTAGCCATACAATACTAGAGTAAATGCCAAGTATAGTTAGGTGTGATTCTAATGACCATGGTGTCTACCACTTTATGGCCTTTATTTTCCTGAGTACATTCTTTGGTTGCCTTCACATAAAAGATGCTGAGGCCAACTCTCTGCTAATAGGACATGCTTCCTATTGGTTACTCTTCTGGCCCTGGGAATGGGTTAGTTTGTTCTAAACCAGCAGTCCCCAAACTTTTTGGCACCAGAGACTCATTTTGTGGAAGACAATTTTTCCATAGCCAGAAGAGGGCAGGGATGGCTTCAGGATGAAACTGTTCCACCTCAGATCATCAGGCATTAGATTCTCATAAGGAGCGTGCAACCTAGGTCCCTCACATGCACCATTCACAACAGGGTTTGTGCCCTGCTGCTCACCTGCTGCTGTGTGGCCCAGCTCCTAATAGTCTGCAGACCAGTACTGGTTCATGGCATGGGGTTGGGGACCCCTGTTCTGAACCATCTAAATCTTACATTTGGGTTCCCTTGTGAATGCTGGTGATTTACATACAACTTTGCTTTATTGGTGCTTCATGATCTCTGAAAAATTGCTAATTAGATTCAGGAAGCTCTTACCATATTCACCTAGCACTCAGGACTTTCTATCTTTTGGGGTACAAGCTGGTTTCCTCACCTGGAAAATGTGTAGTGGATGGTCCATCTTCCTTTCTGAAATCCCTTTGTCCACCTTGTTTCTAGCTCAGCCTACCTGCTGCTTCAAGACTGAGATCCTGCAAGATGCTTTGAGTTGCTTTACTCACCCCTAACTGCAATTCCTCCTTTCAGAGCAACCCATGACATTCTCATCCTCGTTCTTTGTAATCTTCACTTTCTTGGGACAAAAGTTTTATAGAAGATAAAAATGGCAACACACCTCAAGATAAAAGTGTCAGTAGAGTTCCAATTAAAATACTGCATTCCTGGCTAGGTGTGGGGGCTCATACCTGTAATCCCAACACTTTGGGAGGCCAAGGCAGTTGGACTGCTTGAGCCCAGGAGTTCCAGACCAGCCTGGGCAACATAGCAAGACCCCATCTCTTAAAAATATATATATATATTATATATATATATATACATATATATATAATATCTATCATCTATCTATCTATCTATCTATATAAAATACTGCATTCCCTTAATGCTCAATTTAGAATTAAACATAAAGGACCAGAATACACTAAGTATAATGTTTCTAAGAGAATTCATTAGCAGATCTATACCATTTACAAATGGTTTTATTACATTTTTTTTAACTGAAATGTTTACTGAGATAATTGCAGTTCACATGCAGTTGCAAGAAATAATACAGAGAGATGGCAGTGCACTTTGCCCAGGTTCCCCCAATGGTGACATTTTACAAAACAATTGTATAATGTCATAACCAGGATATTGACATCGATACAATCTGCTGATCTAATTTGGATTTCCCCAGTTGTACTTGTGCTTGTACTATGTGTGTATTAAGATCTACAGACATTTATCGCCTATGTAGGTTCCTGTATCCACTACCAGAGTCAAAATATGGAACAATTCCATTACCACAAAGATCCCTTGTGTTACCCTTAATAACCATATACACCTCCTTCCTCCTCCCCCTTCTGTAGCCCCTGGCAACCACTACTTTGTCCTGCAATTCTAAACTTTTGTCATTTCAAACATGTTACATAAATGGAATCATATGGTATATAAGTTTTTGAGATTTTTTTTTTGAAATTTAGCATAATTCCCCGAGATTCATTCAACTTGTGTGTATCAAAAGTTTATTCCTTCTTATTGCTGATTAGTATTCCAGGCAGTTTGCTTAGTCTTTCACTGGTTGAAGCACATTTGGGCTGATTCCAGATTTTTCTCTTATGGCTAAAACATTTATGTGCAGACTTTTGTGTGAAGATAAGTCTTCGGTTCTATGGGACCAATGGCCAGGACTGTCATTGCTGGGTCATATAGGGGTTGCATATTTAGTTTGTAATGAAACTGTCTAACTGTTTTCCAGAGAGGCTGCACCTTTCTACGTTCCTATCAGCTATGTATGAGGGCCCAGTTTCTCAACATCCTCACCAGCATTTAGTGTTGTCATTTTTTTTTTTTTTTTTGAGGTGGAGTTTCACTCGTTGCGCTGGCTGGAGTACAATGCCGTGATCTTGGCTCACTGCAAACCCCGCTCCTGGGTTCAAGCAATTCTCCCGCCTCAGACTCCTGAGTAGCTGGGATTACAGACATGAGCCACCGTGCCTGGCTAATTTTTGTATCTTTTAGTAGACACAGGGTTTCTCTATGTTGGTCAGGCTGGTCTCGAACTCCCGACCTCAGGTGATCCACCTGCCTCAGCCTCCCAAAGTGCTGGGATTACAGGCGTGAGCCACTGTACCTAGCTGGTGTTGTCATTTTTTTTTATTCCAGACTTTCTGATATGTGTGTGGTGATATCCCATTGTGGTTTTTAATTCACATTTCCCTAATAGTTACTAATTTTGAACATTTTAAAATGTGTTTATTTGCCAATTGTATATTTTCTTTGGTGAAATGTCTGTTAAATCCATTTCCTAACTGGATTGTTATTTTATGGTTGAATTTTGAGACTTCTATATACATTCTAGAGAGTAGTCCTTTGTTGGTTTATAGATATTTTCTCCTTGTCTGTAGTATGTCTTTTTATCTTCTTTACATGGCCTCTCGTAAAGCAAAAACTTTTCATTCTAATGAAATGATGAGGTCTAATGATCAGTTTTTCTTTTTAAGGATTTTACTTTTGGCGTCAAGTCTAAAACCTCTTTGCCTTTTCCTACATCCTGAAGATTTTCTTTCTGCTGTGGTCTTTATCTAGGTTTTATTGTTTTATGCTTTAGGTTTGAAGCCTATGATCCATTTTAAGTTGATTTTTGTAGAACGTATGAGGTTTAGGTTAAGGTTCTTTTTTTTTTCCTGTGGATGTTCAATTTTTCTAGCATCATTTATTGACAAGGCTTTGTACCTATGTTTAAAAAGAGAACTTAGCATAGTGCCAGGCACCCAGTAAGTTCTCAAGGAAGATGTAAGTGTTTTCCAAGTGCAGTGGCTCATGCCTGTAATCCTAACACTTTGGGAAGCTGAGGTGGGTGAATCACTTAAGCCGGGAGTTCAAGACCATCCTGGCTAACATGGTGAAACCCTATCCCTACTAAAAATACAAAAATTAGCCGGGCATGGCAGTACTTGCCTGTAATCCCAGCTATTCAGGAGGTAGGAGAATCATGTGAACTGAGGAGGTGGAGGTTGCAGTGAGCTGAGATCATACCACTGTACTCTAGCCTAAAGAGAGAGAAAGAAAAGAAAGGAAGGAAGGAAAAGAAGGAAAAGGAAAGGGGGGAAGGAAGGATGGAAAAGAAGGAAAGTCAAGGTCTCATCTCCTCTTTGAGGTCAGGGGAAAGCTTATGGTCACTTCCTCCCAGGGATTTTTCCAGTGGCCAGGAGAACATCAGCCTCACAGCCAGGAGCTGGGAGTATAACCAGGAAAGAGGTGCCCCCATGAACCTGTGGGACTGAACAGATGATCAGACCCAGTTGAACTAAAGGTTGAAGAAACCAATGGTGTTTTGGCTTCTGAGAGGCATTTAGTTAATCAATAGGACTATTATGTGCTATTTGGAAAGAACGAGCAAGTCTAGATGTATCATCTTTCCTGGATTTGCCCACAATCTGAGGATTGACTGATTTAAACAGAAAGCGGGGGGTGATAGAGACCTAGAGAAAGAGACCTTGATGTTCAAGTCCAACAGTTCCTAATAGATGATCTATGTATTCACGCCTTGAGAGTTCATGCCTTCGAAGGTGGCAAACTGCCGCCATAGCCCACTAATTCCCAGTTGTGTTTTAAGTAACAGCAGAACATTGACTTCTTCTATGCCAAGCAGATTTGAGCTGATGTGGTGTGAAACTTCATGTTAATCTAAGTTCAGGCTAGTTGGTAGGCAGGCGGTGCAGGCAGAGAGTCTGCGGCAGCCTGAAAATCTGCATGGCCACCCAGGAACAGGTAGACACATCACAGGGCTCTGGTAAATGGTTTTAGGGCATAGAAAAATATAAGCAGTGGATCTAAACCATCTTGTAATACAGTGCTCCCAGCTAAGAACAACCTGAGATCTTGAGTTCATTTACATACTAAGTTGTATTCTCCCAAAACAACAACTATTAAAACAACGACTCCAGAGGGCTGATAAGCCAGATCTCAGCTGATGATGGGAAGGCTGAAGTTTCTAATCGCTCATCTCTTACAGCGTGTCCAGCATGCCTCTTGTCAGTACCATTCCTTAGCTGACCCAGGGAGGAACACAAACATTTGCTTTCTTTTTAATCACAAAGCCTGCTGTGCCACTTCTGCCAAATACCATTAACTGTCCTGGACCTGCAGTTTAATATCCTGGCTCACTGCAGTTATTATCCTTGGTCAGGGTTAAATAATCAAGAAAGAGTCATTAGTACCTGCAGTTTTGCAATTTGTAGTGTGGTCCCCGGGCCAGCTGGGTAGAAATGCAGGCGCAGAAGCCCTGTTCCAGTCCTAATGAATCAGAATCTGCATTCTCAGCCAGATTCCTGGGAGATTCACACTTACATGGAAGTTCCAATAGTCCTGGTCTACAGAGCATAGGATCCTTCTCAGATTAGAAAATACCCCAAAGCCATGCCCTCAACCCTAGCTCTGCGTGGAATCACCTGGGAGCTTTAGAACAGTCAGCTGCCTGGGTTCTGCCCTTAGAGATTCTGATGTGATTTGGTCTGCAGTGTGGGCATCGGAAGCGCTAAAAGCTGCCAAGTGATAATCTATACTTCCAAGGTTGGGAACCTTAGCTGAGCTGCAGAACCATGTGGAAACTTTCTTTTCCCCTAAGACAGGGTCTCTGTCACCCAGGCTGAAGTGCAGTGGTCCAATTATTGCTTACTGTAGCTTGGACCTCAGGTGATCCTCCCATCTCAGGCTCACGAGTAGCTGAGACTACAGGCACGCACCACAACACCTGGCTTATTTTTCTATTTTTAATAGAGATGGGGTTTTGTCATATTGGCCAGGTTGGTCTCAAACTCCTGGGCCCAAGCTATATTCTTGCCTTGGCCTCCCAAAGTGCTGGGATTATAGGCGTGAGCCACTGTGCCTGGCTTGTTACTTCTAAATAGAGCTGTCCCTTGGTATCTGTAGGGGATTGGTTCCAGGATTCCCCTCAGATACCAAAATCTGAGGATGCTCAAGTCCCTGATATAAAATGGCATAGTATTTGCAAATAACTTGTACACATCCTCCTGTACACTTATACACA
>NW_022436970.1:4439139-4522809 GCF_009761245.1 Sapajus apella | reverse complement strand
ACTTATACACATCCTCCTGTACACTTCAAATCATCTCTAATTACTCATAACACCTAATATAATGTAAGTGCTATGTGAGTTGTTATACTCAATTGTTAAGAATAACCATTTTAAAAGTTGGTACATGTTCAGTAAAGACGCAATTTTTCCCCAAATCTCTTGGGTCTATGGTTGGTTGAATCCAAAATGTAAAACCCACGGACACAGAGGGCCGACTGTATACAGATGTACAAGCCCCACCCCAGAGGTCCTTATTTCAGTAGATGTAGGCTAGAGCTCAGGCATGCGTGCCCTTATGGAAGCTCCAGCTGACCCTGGGTAATGGAGGCACAGCATGGCTGAGAGTCCTGGAGCCCACATGGAGCTAAACCCTGGCGGGTGGGGGTGGCAGTAGGAGCTCCAAGTTCCACCTCTGCCAAATAGGGCTGCAGAGAGCTAAAAGCTATACAGCTTGTGATGCACTTTTCTTGGGGATTCTGGAATCTTTGTCCCTCATTTCCCACAATCTTAGCCAAGGATCAGAGCATCAGGTTATTCGATATTACTTTTCAAACAGAGGCAATGGTATTCTTCACACATAAGGCTTTCCTTCCCTAGTGCAATATATGCATTCCAGAAACACCTCACATTCTAAAAAATCACACACTTAAAGTATAAGGGATTTGGGGAAAATTAGCATCCCCAAGAGGTTACTTAGGAAACAAACCATTTTGAAACCTGAAACTAACAAAATCAGAAATGTGCCCGGGAAGCTCATTTGAACTATCCAGGGAGGTGGCCCAGGCCGGCAGGAAGCCACCATAGCAGATATTAAAAACACACAATATAGGGCCCGGTGTAGTGGCTCATGCCTGTAATCCCAACACCTTGGGAGGCCGAGGTAGGCGGATCACGAGGTCAGGAGATCAGGAACATCCTGGCTAACACAGTGAAACCGTGTCTCTACTAAAAATACAAAAAAATTAGCTGGGCGTGGTGACGCATGCCTGTAGTCTCAGCTACTCTGGAGGCAGAGATGGGAAGTTCCCTTGAACCCAGGGAGGTTGAGGCTGCAGTGAGCCAAGATTGTGCCACCGCACTCCAGCCTGGGTGACAGAGCAATCCTCGGTCTCAAAACAAAACAAAACAAAACACAAAACAAAAACAAAACCAACACCACCACACACAACGTAATAGAGTGGAGATGCTGAAAAGCTTCCAGATGGAGCTAGTGGGGGGTGCTGAGACCTCGAAGACAGAGGTGGGTGTCTGAGCCAGCAAAGCTGCTGTTAAGGTGGGCCTGGGGAGCCACACAACCTGTCTTTAGACACACAGGCCTGCAGTGTGCTTCTTAGGACAGAGAACCCCCGACAGTAGGCTGCATTTGAAATTCTGTTAAAATACAACTCAATAGGGTCCCTGCTGCCCATGCAAAAGCTGACTTAAAGGCTTTGTTTTCCTGCTCAATTTTCTTTAATTTATTCCAGCTATTCTGGTTTCCTTTGCCAATGCAGTGAGTGGGTTACACTGACATCACTCCCCTGTAGCCCAGTCTCACAGAGCTAACTCATTATGGAAACCTGTCATGGCAAACAGACTACACTGAGGATTTTGATGTCTCATGTTCAGGTGGCCCAACTCTGCTTGGAGTCCTCAGGGCAGTGTCTTAAAGTGAGGGCCTCGACAATTTGCATTGGAATCACCTGATTAAAAAAAAAAAAAGCACAGATCCCTAAGTTTTACCCCAGACTTGCTGAACCTGCATTTTTATTATTATTTATTTATTTATTAGAGGCAGAGTCTCACTCTGTCACCCAGGCTGGAGTGCAATGGCGCAGTCTCGGCTCACTGCAATCTCTACCTCCCAGGTTCAAGCAATTCTCCTGCCTCAGCCTCCCAAGTAGCTGGGACTACAGGGGCTGGCCACTATGCCCAGGTTTATTTTTTATTTTTATTTTTTTTTTTAGTAGTAGAGACAGGGTTTCGCCATATTGGCCAGGCTAGTCTCGAACACCTGACCTCAGGTGATCTCCCTGCTTTGGCCTCCCACAGTGCTGGGATTATAGGTGTGAGTCACCATGCTTGGCCTGAACCTGCACTTTAATATGCTGCCTGAGGATTCTCTTAGGCTTTAAAGTTTGGAAGCCATGGGTTCAGTTAGATGGACCTAGAACGGTACTACAACTTTTCCAGGCATTTCTGTAAAGACTCACAGGAGCCTGGAAATAATAGGAAGTTTAGGATCCTCAAGTGTAACCCCCTTTGTCCTAAGAGGAAAAACAAAAACTCATGATTAGAATTTTCTTCTGCTTCCTAATTGGCTTGGTATAAACGCAGCTTGTTCTTCACCTGTCCAGGAACTGAAATAAATACAGATCCTGATTTATTGTAACTAATCCAAAACAGGTGTGCCTTTTACAGCTGTGTTTTATTTTGAGGAGTAGTTCAGTGGCAGGAATTTGGGTGGCAGCAGGGGAGGCTGGTGAGAGGAGGGTCACTTGGCAGTAAGGTGGGTTTTAGTCCCTGTACCAAATCCTCACCACTGCCTGCTGTTGGAGCTGAGTGCCAGAGACATGGCCTCTCTTGGTCTTTCTTGGTCTTCTTTGGCTATGATAGAAGATAAACTTGCATCTCTAAAAGGAGATGGAAAAAGCATTGAGCTAACCAATCATGTATCAAGGCAAATGATAAAGCTGTGGTCATCAAGATAGTGTGGGAGTTGCCGTCAATAGATAGATAAACCAAACTGAGGAAAAAGTACAGAATTCAATACTGGAATTTGGTTTATGGATAGAAATAGTCTTTCAACTTGTAGGGAAGAGACAAGTACTTCAATGCTGACGCAATTAGCACCATATAGGAAAAATGTCAGTGCCTTACAATGGACCCCAAATAAACTCTGCTGTTATTTGATCTCTGAGTTAAAATTCATAAAAAACTAGAAAGTACTGAAAAAAATTTTCAAAATGATTTTCATGATCTTGAGAGATATAGGATCTTCTTGGGACAAGAAGAACAAAATAAAAAGAAAGAAAAAGAAAGAAATATCAATAATTTTGATTTTGTCAAGTTAATTTTTTTCTATAGAACAAAAATACCACAAAGAAAATTAAAGTGACACACTCTGTATGTAGGACATTGTAATAGACAAAGATTATTTTCCAAGGTGTATAAAAATCAAATAGATAAAACACCCCTCACAATTGAATTGTTCTTAAAAGGTAAATATATATGAAGTTCATGGAAGAGATAAATGAACAATAAATATGCAAGAAGATGCTCAACCTTATGAGTAATTAGGAAAATACAAATTTTAGAGATATGACATCTTTCATCAGATAGATAAAAAATTAAAAGTATAATGTCAAGCTGATATTAGAAGGAAGTGAGTACATTGCCAGTAAAAGAGTAATTTGGCAAAATCTCTTAGAACTGAAAAGGTCATTAGCCGTGATGCAGCAGTTTCACTTCTCAATACTGACTCTTGAGAGAGGCTTGCATGAGGGCCCAAGGAAGCATTGACATCATGAGTGTCGTAGAATTGTTTCTAAGGAAACATTTCTAAGGAAATGTTCATGGGTAACTGGCTAAATAAAATGTGGCCTGCTAAAATGATGGACACCTCAAAACAATAGAATTAGAATGGTACATTGAAGAAGAATACATGCAATATACACGATTTATGCCACCCAACTATTCCACAGTAGTATATGTTATTTGTGTATACATATATAAACACATAAAATTATTTTTTAAGTCTGGAAGAATACATTCAAAATAATAAGATTAACTCTGGAGAAGGAAACAAGAAACCTAACATCTGGAGAGGTGATTAGTAATGTTTTAAATTTTTAAGAAAATTATTTTTTCAGATATTATTGAAAACTATTTTTTTTTGAAGGAAGATATAAACTAGGAGCTAGAAATCCTTGATTTTAGTCCTGGTTCTGGTATTAACTAACTGTATTTATCCCTGGGTAATTTCTTTTCCTCTCTTTGGGCCTCTTTCCTCAGTATAAACTGAAGGGGTTAAACATGAAGATCTGTAAATTTCCAAGGCACTGAGGTCCTGTGAATGCCTAATTTTACATCAGCTGCCAAAATAAATATCAAATAAAGTGGAAGAGACTGTGGCTCTCAAGGTGAGGAAGTCTATCAAGTATAAAAGAAAAAAAAAAAAGATAAATCTGATGATGTAAGAATGTTGCACAATACCCCCCACCAAAAACTGATATTAAAAAAAAAAAAATACTCCGAAAAGCGCTTGTGATGTACAAAGAAAGTGATGTAAGAAAAGATGAATAGCTTATAAAAATGAACAAAGACATCGAATATGCAATTCATAAAATTCATCATAAACTTATCAATGCCATTCCTTTCTCCTTTCCTCCCTTTCTCAATTTTCAGAGATTGTTCTTAAAGTGATAATACCTCATGCTAATAAGACTGTGTGGACACAGATTTTTCTGTTACACTGCTGGCAAGAGTGTAAATTAGTACAACCCTTCTGGATGCCAAATTTGTGATATTTACTAATCCTTTAACACGTAAATTTTGGCCCTGTAATTAGCTTAAGAATATTATCAGAAGTATAAATAGAACCATTGGGACAAGAGTTTTTATTGTAACATGGTTCACAATAATGGAACACTGAGAACAATCTAACAATGGAGGAATAATAAAATATATTATGGTACAAAATTCTTTGGACTATTAAGGCATTAAAAATCATGCCTTCAAAATATTTAAGGATATTTTAAAAATGCTTGGAAGCAATTTCAAAGCAATTATATATGTTGTCTCTTCCCTTGAGAAACTTACAGGTTTACGAGAGAAAGATTAGTCTCTTTGCCTGTGGCCACACCATTTATTGGCAGAACCAAAACTACCGTATTGGTCATTTTTCCCAGTTTAATGCCCTTATACCTCATGGCAATTCTAGCCTAAATGAGTCCGTCTTAAAGTCACTTCTTTCACTCTTACCTGGCAATACATTTCATAGTTTTATAAACAATGTCTGGTAACTGACATTTCACAGTTTTATAAACAAAATGCCTCTATTCCTCCTTTCTAGCTGTTTCACAACATAAACTCTACTCTGGTTTACTGGAAAAATAGTACGCATATTACAATACTATAGCTTTTTAAAATCCCTTAAGAGACAAAAAAAAAAAAAAAAACCAGCAAGAGAATATTTTTCTTTGATCACTGAGGGAATAGTGTGATCATGAATAGATATTGAAAGTTAGATGCTGGATAGGAGTCCCTCAAAGTCCAAGGGCTCTAAAAATGAGTATTATAAAAAATTAAGCCACTAGATATGGATAAAATTTCCTCTTACCGTATTTCTAGAGCCATATACAGTAAGACTGTATCATATGAGCTGCCAAATTCCCACAGGGGGAGTATCACTCATACGATGCTATGGACTAATGTTTTTATCCCCTAAAAATTCATAATAACCTCCAATGTGATACTGTTAGCAGGTGGAGTCTGTGGGAAGTAATCAGGTTTAGATGAGGTCATGAGGCTGGAGCCCCATGATGGGATTAGAACTCTTGTAAGGAGAGACACCAGACAGCTTGTTTCCTCTCTTCTTTCTGCCATCTGAGGACACAATGAGAAGGCAGCCACCTGCAAGTCAGGAAGAGAGCCCTCACCAAGAACTCAATCAGAAACACCTTGATCTTGGACTTCCCAGCTTCCAGAACTAGAAGAAATAAATGTCTCTTATTTAAACCACACAATATATGGCCTTTTGTGATAGCAGCCTGAGCTAAGACATAAATTCACTCTCAGAATTTACATCCATAGCTCCAGGTAATTTGGGAGCTGTTTGGTACACAAATGTAGTGAACTACTAAAGGCGTCCCTGTAGTCTAAAATAGCTTCCATGCATACCTAATTTATACCAGAGGTTACTCTATTCACTGGGAGACTGTAAGTTCTTACGAATGATGATGTTGATATTGTGTTCATGGCATGACACCAACTGACAATTTAGTAAGGCATTTTTCTGAAATGGAATTGTTATTTACCAAAAGTAAGCAGTAAGTCACAAATCACATCAGTCAGTTCTGTCATTTAAAAGACTAAAAATGAAACCATCTTGGAGTTGCATTTTTAGATCATGATCTCAGCTTCTATACCACGTCAAAAGTCTGCGCTGATGGTAGGGAGAAACAAGTGTTATCATCCACAAAATTACAACCGTTTATTGAATATTTGTGTGTTTCAAATACTATGTTAATGCCCGACCCTTGGCATTTCTGGTAGTCCATGTAACAATACCATGAGCTGGCCTACAAGACTGAACGAGGTTAATTAACATGCCCAGGGCACCTCTATCTGTACGTGACAAAACTGGAACTCAAGTTTCATAAGAAAATCAGATCAACACAGCACAGATTGAAGTGGGTGAAGGTGAGGATGATCACTGAATATTGGCTAACTGTAGAGTCAGAACAGCTCAGGTGAAAGAACCCATGGATTGGCCTCAACATCCAGATTATTGATGAATGTATTCAATTGCTCCCAAGGCAGGTGCTGATAAGGCCCTGCCCCATAGCTACACCGTCCACCTAGGTTCCCTGCAACTGCAGGTGAAGGCAGTTTCCACCACCTGACAGCTCCCAGAGCCTGAGAACTTCATGAGCTGGGAGGTTGCTTGACCACACCAGAAGTACATCTGGAAGTCAGGAAAGTCCTCCACCAATGGGATGGGAGTTGGTAGAGAATGTCCCAGACTCCCTAGCCTCCTGTGGAGTGAGTCTAAGGCATTCATCACACGATTCCTTAGAGGATCCCCATGATCAGGCCCCTGTTGTCCACAGCAGCAACACAGTCATTCATTCATGTCCCATTTCCTGGTGGTTTTTCTTCTCTGTCTTGTATTTCCCCTTTCTCCCCATGTTTTCTGGGATCATCTCCTGAATAAACATTGTATCCACATTCTTGTCTCAGGGTCTGCTTTCTGTGGGGGGTCAGGGGGCGGGGGGTGGGGGCGGATCTTCAATTAAGAAAATTTCCTAACAGCTACCATTAAGGTTGAATCTCCTGTCCTCCAGAACTCTAAGAACATCCCCTCTTAGGTTTGACCTTAAAGGATTCTGACCCATTCCTGAGGGTCCAGTGTTCCAATGTTGCTTATTTCATCACCCTTTCCCCTTTCAATATTTCAGCATCCTTGCATAACCATCCAGCCCTGACTCACACCCTCCCCAGCAGTCCTATACCTCTTTATTTTACTGACTTTAGAGCCTTTGCTGTACATCACACTGGGGTTAGATTGGTAGTATACTTATTTGTCTCCTCCGCTAGGTTTTTAATTCCTTGTGGGTCAGTGCTGAGCTTTCTTGGGCACACACAGTATCTGACAGGAGATCTCAATAAATGTGGAGTTGAACATTGTCATGTGATCTGATAGGTTCACCTGTTACAGGTGATTTAAACTCAGCAGGTATGACAACTTCAGAAGCATTGTAACCCCAAATAATACAAAAATATCTGAATCACAGTAATTCATTTGAAACTATTCAAAGATATAAAGAAAAGTAAATCTCTCACTGGCCATTCTGGGGCATAGGTCTGCTGGGAATTAGGATCTGAAAAGTCAGCATCTAACTACCTGAGAACTCAGACTGGGTAAATTCTCCAACTCTGGAAAAGGAATAATACCCAATTTCTTTTTCCTATGGAATGAAGGCAACAGAGAGTGCCTAAGGGACCCCAGCCCCTGCAGTAGACTGTCCATGCCCACTTAACAGCATGGTATGCAGAAAAATCCCCTCCAAAGGCATCTACATTCTGATTCTCAGAACCTGTGAATATGGCAAAAGGGACTTTGCAGATGTGATTAAGGTTATCAACCCTGACGTGGGGAGATTAGCTTGGATTACCCAGGTGGTCCTACTTGGTCCCAAGGGTCCTTATAAGTGGAAGAGGTAGACAAGAGCATTGGTCAGAGAAAGATTTGAAGATGTTACTGTGCTGGCTTTGGAGGTAGTGAAAGTGCCACGTGCCAAGGGATGTGGACATCTCCAGAAGCTGGACAGAAGGGATTCTCTTTTTGTATTAGTCAGTTTTCATGCTGCTGATAAAGACTCAGAGGAAAATAAGGTTTAATGGACATACAGTTCCACATGGTTGAGCAGGCCTCACAATCATGGTGGAAGGCAAGGAGGAGCAAGTCATGTCTTACCTGGACGACGGCAGACAAAGAGAGAGCTTCTGCCAGGAAACTCCCATTTTTAAAACCATCAGATGTTGTCAGTCTCACTCATTATCATGAGAACAGCCCAGGAAAAACCCAACCCCATAATTCAATCACCTCCTCACTGGGTCCCTCCCATGACATGTGAGAATTGTGGGCATTACAATTCAGGATGAGATTTGCATGGGGACAAAGCCAAACCACGTTCAAGATGAGATTTGGGTGGGGACACAGCCCAACCACGTTCAAGATGAGATTTGGGTGGGGACACAGCCCAACCACGTTCAAGATGAGATTTGGGTGGAGACACAGCCCAACCACGTTCAAGATGAGATTTGGGTGGGGACACAGGCCAACCACATCACTCCCCTAGAGCCTCCAGAAGGACATGGCCTCGCTGACACCTTAATTTTAGCCCAGCAACATTCATGTTGGACTTCTGACCCCCCAAACCGTAAAGTGATAAATCTATGTTGTTCGGAGCCACTAAATTCATGGTGATTTGTTACAGCAGCCATCAGAAGCAGAGACAGAGTAGGTAATTTGAAAATAACGTACCTGAAGGCGAGTCTGGATATCCTTCCTTGAGTTTTTACTTCAGGCATCAAAGAAGAAGCCCATTCCTCATGCAGACTTTACAAATTCCAGTTGTTCTTGGCATAGAAAATCTGATGTGGAAGAGAAAATAACATGAAAAATGGCAATCTACCTGACATGAAGCCAGCTTCATTGAGAGTAAACATCACACTTAGGGACTCAGGAAGCCTCAGAGGGTAAGGCCCAAGTCAGAGACTCCACAGCCAGTTGACTATAGAACCCCTGGGCCCTTTCAGGACTCTGCTTAGAACATTGCCAAGTCCACAGAATCACTGGTGTCTGGGTGAGCTCCTGGCCTCAGGATGCCTGTGATGGGATGGACTCCAGGAGAGTCTTCTGAGAAGGCCATACCCTGAATCAGACCCCAGGAAAGTCAAAGGAGCAAAGATGGAGCAAAGGAGGTAGTAGTTGGGGCAGGGATCCTCTGAGCAGCCTTTAGTGCAGGGTTTCTCAGCCTCCACACTACTGATATTGTGGGCCAGGTAATTCTTTGTTCTGGGCAGCTGCCCATGCATTGCAGGATGTTTAGCAGCATCCCTGGCTAGCAGCAATCTCTTCCTCTCACCTCCACCCCAGTTGTGGCCATCAAAAATGTCTCCAGATACTGCCACACGTCCCATGGGGCGTGGATAGGGGCAAAAATCTCCCCACATTAACTTTGGTAAATTCTATACTGTCACTAGTGACAGTTAGGAAAGAAAACAGTTATCTCATTAAAATTAGTGCTGTCCAATAGAAATTTAATGCAAGCCAAATATGTAATTTTTTATAAGTACAATCATGAGTTATGTAACCATCACCAGAACACTTTCATTATACCCGCAAGAAACCCATACGTATGAACAGTCATTCCTCTCCCCACCCTCCCCCAGTCAGTGGCAAGTCCTAATATACTTTGTCTTGAGTAGATTTGCCGATTCTGGACATTTTGTATAAATGTAATCATACAGTAGGTGGCTTTTGCGTGTCTGGCTTCTTTCACTTAGTGTAATGTTTCCAAGGGTCATCCATGTGGGAGCATCTATCAATACTTCACTCCTTTTTCAGGCTGAATAATATTCCACTGTATGGGTATACCAGCTTTGGTTTTAGTCATGTATCAGTTGATGGACGTCGGGTGGTTTTCACTGTGTGGCCATTATGAGTAATGCTGCTACGAACATTCATGTATGAGATTTTTTTTGTGGGCATATGTTTTCAATTATCTTGGGTAAATACATAGGAGTGGAAGTGCTGGGTAATTCTATCTGTAACCTTTTGAGGACTCGCCATACTGGTTTTCAAAGCAGCCATGCCAATTTACATTCTCACCAGCAGTGCATGAGGGTAAGACACTTATGTCTTTTACTTTTTTTGGAAGCCAGATTTTAAAAAAGTAAAAGATACAGCTGCAGTAAATTTTAATAACATATTTTACTAACTCAGTGTAACCAAATATCCTTTCAACATGTAAACAATATCAAAATTGTGAGATATTTTACATTTTTTTTGGTATTAAGTCTTTAAACTCTGGTGTATATTTTCTACTCAAAGCATGTCTCAATTTGGATGCTAATTATTCTTTGGAAATAATTGGTCCATATTTAAAGCTCACAACTAAGTTGGAAGGGTAGATTCACATGTCCAGATTGTTCCAAACCTATTAAAATTTTTTCTTAACATATATGATTTTTTTCCTAACATATGATAATTGCATCTATCAGTTTTAAATTTACATGTACAGTAATTAAAATTAAAAATTCAGTTCCTCCTTCAAACTAGGCATATTTTAAGGCTCACTAATCACATGTGGCTCGAGGCTCCCAGGTTGGACAGTCCAGCTCTAAGTGCTTTCTGTTGTCATTGTGATTTTTATATTTTTTAGAGACGAGATCTCATTTTGTCACCCAGGCTGCAGTGGTGTGATTGTAGCTCACTGCAACCTGGAAGCTTCTGGGCTCAAGGAATCCTCCCATCTCAGCCTCCCCAGTAGCTGGGACTATATGTATCCAACTCTATTGTAATTTTTAAAAAACTATTGCCCTGGGCCTCAGTGTTGGTTTTCTTTCCTCTTATACAGCTAATCCAATGACAAACTGGAGATATATACATATGTGTGTGTGTGTGTGTATACACACATATATGTAGTATGTACATAGTATGTATATATGTATATATAGACACACTACATATAGTTCAGATATATGTAATTCTTATATATACATAATTCTTTTTCTCTTTAATAGATTATTTTTTAGAGCACTTGTAGGTTCATGGAGAACTTGAGCAAGAAGTACAGAGATTTCCCTTCTATGTCCTGCCCCCACAAACGCACAGCCTCCCCTACTGCCTGCACCACATCAGAGAGTGTATTTGTTACAGTCGATGAACCTACATTCACACATCACCATCACCCAAAGCCCATGATTGACATGAGGATTCCCTCTCGGTGGTGCACATTCTGTGGGTTTGGACAGTGTCTAATGACATGCCTCCCCCACCATCGTGTGTCATTCTGTTCTAGAGGAATGGTGGCTTCCTGTATGGCAGTGTTCTCAGCTGCGGTCTACTGGTTTAGAGCAAGTGGCAAACAGCAGCCCTGGTCACCCATGAGCCCCTCCAGCCTCTCGGCCCTCTGGACCTTATTTCCAGTGGCCAGCCCTGCTGGGCAGCCCCCACTGCCAAGGCTTTAGTGTCCCAGTTGGCATCCTGGCAGCCATGCCACTCATTGGACAGTCTCCACTATGTCTCTTGTATTACTTTAAAAACAACATGCCATCCTGCCTCCAGGCCATCTCTCAGGTTACTGTGGAGCTACAGGACGAAAGAGGACACATTCCATTCATCTGTGAGGTCACAGGTCATTGGGCTTAGGAGACCTGATGTGGAATAGGAAGCCAGGGGATGGGGGCAGGTAGTGTTTGTCATGAGCATTCACCATGCAATGTCTAAGGGCTCATGTCTACAGTGAGCAGGGATCTCCCCAGGGGCAGGGATGCCACAGCCCAGTCCTCAGGCACTCTAGGTTCATACAGGACAGTGCTGGTCTTCTGGGGAGCTTGTCAAGATTCAGCAAGTCTGGGGAGGGGCCTGAGACCATGCATGTCTAACAAACTCCCAGTGATTTCCATCCTTGGTGTCATGAGGGCTTAGGGCTTTCCCCAGAAAGGATTAAATATGACCCACCCTTCCCTCCCAACTTCCTTTATCAGCGCCACTGCCCAGTAGCTAATTACAGTTCAGAAGTATTGAAGGTAGAAATTACGCGGCCTGGGCTAAGCACTTTGCAGGAGTTGGCTCATTTCATTATCTCAACAGCCCTATGAGATAAATCCTGTCAGCCCGACTCTACATCAGGAAGGCAAAGCGTTGCTTTGAATACAGTCTGTCTGGCTCCAGGCTCTGTCGCTGTCTATGAGGTTAAATAGCTTTCCTAATTCCATTTTAGGTCTGAGTTCCTTAACTCTCTTCAAAACTAAAATAACCGTCGATAACGGTGGTGGCCTCTGGTGAAGGTGACTGAGTGAGTGGCAGGATGGAAGGGACACAATGTTTTACTATATACCTGTTCACTATATACCTGTTTTGTACTCTGTGTGTGTGTGTGTGTGTGTGTGTGTGTGTGTGATCTAATCCAATAAATTAATGAATAGCTTTAAAAAATAGTTTTTAAGGTTGGGCATGTGGCTCAAGCCTATAATCTCAGAACTTTGGGAGGCCGAGGCTGGCGGATCACTTGAGATCAGGAGTTTGAGACCAGCCTGATCAACGTGGTGAAACCCCATCTCTACTAAAAATACAAAAATTAGCCGGGCGTGGTGGCAGGCACCAGTAATCCCAGTTTTTCAGGAGGCTGAGGCAGGAGAATTTCTTGAACCCAGGAGGTGGAGGTTGCCGTGAGCCAAGATCATGTCACGGCACTCCAGCTTGGGTGACAGAGAGAGACTCTGTCTCAAAAAAAAAAAAAAATTTTTTTTTTTAGAGAAGCCCATGAACTTCATAGTTAGAACCATGTACAAGCAGCAGAGCCTGTTCTCAGGGCAGGGGTGTGAGACAGTGGTCACCACGTTGGGCCACCAGCATCTCTGCTGAGATGGACGAGTTTCTTCAGGCCTCAGCCATGTCCCTCCTGTCCTCTGGGAGTGTGCAAGACAAAGCTGCACACTTTCCACCAGATGATAAAGGGTACACTTAGCACCTGGTTGGCAAGGTCATTTCCAGAGTAGGTAGACTTTATAATAACAATTCGATAGCAAATAGTAATATTGGTTAAAAATGGTGCTATTCAAAGTCAGATGCAAGAATTCTTTCCCTTTAGACAACTTGGCACAAGTCTGAATTGCTCAGTGCTTACCTTTGCTCTTTTGTGATATTATACATTGACAAAGAGGAGACTATCAGGATAATGACCAAGAAATGATTGGACTTAGCCATTGTGGGTACCTAGATATGATTTGAATCTCAGTGTTATCTCACTATTCTAAGCTAGTTACTGTGCTCCTGAAAATGTGAATTTTAACATATTTTAAAGAAATGCAGGTTAATTACTTCCAAATCCACATATGGAGTGAATCTAATTGTTAAGAAGGGTTTACAATAAGAGGCTCTGGCCTAACCAGTTGTGACTTGGACAACTTGAACTTGCAGCTTGAACTTGGAGTTTTCTGTGTTCTCATCCTCTTGAAGTGTTGTGTGTTAAGACTGTACCAGGCAGATCCTGCCCTATGCCTATTGAGCATGTATTAGTCCATTTTTATACGGCTATGAAGAAATACCTGAGACTGGGTTTAATGGACTCAAAGTTCCACATGGCTGGGGAGGCCTCACAATTATGGCAGAAGGTGAAGGAGGAGCAAAGGCACGTCTTACGTGGCGGCAGGCAAGAGCGTGTACAGGGGAACTGCCCTTTAGAAAACCATCAGATCTTGTGATACTTATTCACTATCATGAGAACAGCACGGGAAAACCTGCTCCCATGATTCAGTCACCTCCCCCTGGGTCCCTCCCATGACACGTGGGGATTATGGGAGCTACAGTTCAAGATGAGATTTGGGTGGAGACACAGCCAAACCATATCAAGCTGGTTCCAATGATGGGCATAAATAGGCTCATTAATCCCCTGGCCAGATCCTTTAAGTTTCCAGACCTGAGAAAAGGGAGGGCAGAGAAGCCTGTTACTCCATGGCTGATCTAAAGGGCCAACTGAGGCATGAGATACACTGATCTCAGGGACCTTAGGCAGGATCCTCAAGAGAATTAGAGGTTGAGGACATTTGGTAGGCTGCTGGGGAGGGGGCATCCCCCATGGGGTGGAAGGAGGGACACCTGCAGGTCAGTGTCCACTCCAAGATGGTGTAGTCTGCCTTATGATCAGGGCTGGTGGATCAGGATGTGGCCTTTGCTGATAGCGAGTGAGAAATGAACTCTGAAGCCCATCATGCTGACAGCAACCGTGGTGCCTAGTTTTCTTCTCCAAACCCCTGCAGTCAGAGACACAGGAGCAGCAGATTTCCTACTATTACTATTCTGAACCAACTCTGTGCTGGGCAGACTGCCCTCCTCTTCCACATAGGTCTACAATGTACAGCATCCACACAAATGAATATCCACCATTCTAGCCCCAAAGATGATAGCTGAGCTAACACATTTGTGTTAGTCTGTTTTCATACTGCTATAAAGAACTGCCCGACGGTGGGCATAGTGGCTCATGCCTGTAGTCTCAGCACTTTGGGAGGCTGAGGTGGGTGGATCACTTGAGGTCAGGAGGTTGAGACCAGCCTGGCCAACATGGAGAAATCCATCTCTACTGAAAATACAAAATTAGCTGGGCTTTGTGGTGCACACCTGTAATCCCAGTTAGGAGGCTGAGGCAGGAGAATCTCTTGAATCTGCGAGGCGGAGGTTGCAGTGAGCCAAGACCACGCCACTGCACTCTAGCCTGGGTAACAGAGTGAGACTCTGTCTCAAAAACAAACAAAAAAACTGCTCAAGACTGGGTAATTTATAAACAAAAGGGATTTAACTGACTTACACTTCAGCATGGCTGGGGAAGCCTCAGGAAACTTACTATCACAGCAGAGAGCGAAGGGGAAGCAAGGCACCTTTTTCACGAGGCGGCAGGAAGGAGAAGTGCCGAGTGAAGTGGGGAAGATCCTCTTAGAAAACCACCAGATCTCGTGATAACTCACCATCATGAGAACAGTATGGGGGAACTGCCTTCCTGATTCAATTACCTCCACCTGGTCTCTCCCTTGACACTTGGGGATTATGGAGACTGCAATTCAAGATGAGATTTGCATGGGAACGCAAAGTCAAACCATACCAACATTTATTAAGCACTTACTTGGTGTATCAAGTACTGGAGCAAGCAGTCTCCATCCCTCACGGAGCCTATTTGTAGCGAAACTCCCTGAGCCGGAGTCCTGAGGGAGGCTGATGCATTCTTAGCCTTCAGGCCCTGTGTCTAACCCATTCCCAAATCCTGTCTGTTCTAATTCCACAGTGTCTCCTGCACTGGAATCTTCCTCTCTGTATTAGATTCCAAGGGCTGCCATTAACAAAACACCCAGAACTGGGGTGCCTTCAAGCATGAGACTTTTATCTTCTCACAATTCTGAGGGCATAGTCTGAAATCAGCAGACAGTTGGCAGCATCGGTTTTCCCTGGAGGATTGAGAGAGAAGCCATTCCACACCTCCCTCCTAGTTCTGATGGTGGCCAGCAGTCCTTGGGGTTCCTAGCCTTGCAGCCAACATGAATCCAATCTCTGCCTCCATCATCACACAGCCTTCTTCCCTGTGTGTTTCTGTGTTCAATTTTTTATCTTCCTATGAAGACAACTGCCATTGGATTAGGGCCCACTCTAATCCACTGTGACCCCATCTTAATTTGATTACATTTGTAAAAACGTATTCCCAAGTAAGGTCACATTCTCAGGTACCAAGGGTCAGAACTTGAACCTGTCTTTTGGGGGACACAACCCACTCTCCAGTCCCGCAGCCACCACTGTAGCCCAGGCTTCCTAATTTCACCTGGGCCCCTGCCACAGCTTTCTTTCTAGATTACTAACAACCTGCTCTCCTTATAGAACACCTGATGACCCTAAGTCTTGATCACCTCCCTACACGGAATGTAAGTTTCAAGAAGACAGAGACGTTGGCTGGTAATATTTTCTTTAGAAGTTAGGACAAGGCCTGGAACATAGATGGCTTTCAACAAGTATTTGTTGAATAAAGGAATTAATGGATGTACCTGCCTCAGCAGCAAATATATTGATTCTATATTTTTCCTTGATATGCTCGTCCCTTCTCTTCTCTCTGAAATAGATTAATTTCTCTCATAGCAAATTATTTCTGTCACTGTGCTGGCCTTTACGTATAGTCATTTGTTTGCCCAGCTGGGATGTTATTCTGTGAGCTGGGTGGGGACAGACGCTAGGTCTGATTCATCTTGAAATGCGCAGAACAAACACAATGTCTGTCAATATTTGTTGAAAGGAATTAGATTAGTTAATGAGGCAAGGCAGAATCATGAAACATTATATTCCCCCACCCCCTCCAATTCACTGCCTCTATCACATTTGCAGAACTAGGGTGGGGGTGGAAGGTGGGGCAGGAGGTAAAATTGCGAATTCTGTAAGTTCCCCTTTCTGCTGATGCTTGAAAAATTATCTTTCTGAGTCAGCACAGGTATTTTGATACTGCCTTGAGATTTGGGGCATTTTTTTAAAGTGATGATTTAAAAACAAGTGCTTTCACATTTACCATCAAACTGATGGGGCTGGGTGGGAAAATAATCATCATGAGAACCATTTACTCCTTCACCTTTTAAATTTCTGGTTCAGGGTCTAAATCTGACCATAAACTTAAGGAACTATTAAGTCCTTGCCTCTCCATAAGCAGATAGCAGACCGCTCCACTCAGGCATGGGTTTGTCTTCATCAGAACATTCTGAAGGGGCTGGTGCTGACTGCAGGGTCTGGGAGGCTGGGCTAGTGACAAGGATAGTGACAAGGAATAGACTTGGCTGCACTGAATTCCACTCTCTGGACAGACTTTGTTTGGCACAGAAGTAGGCATAACTTCCAGGAGAGGGACAACCTCCCTATCATTGTCCTGCCACTAAAATCTCACTTGAAACCTTTCTATTCTCAAATCTACTCCACCCAGTCAAGTGACTGTGCTTCACTGCTGATTGCGTACAGCAAACTGGAGACCATGGAGTGGGGGCCTGAAGACAGGCTGAGAAAGGAATGGATTGCTGTAGTGGGTTGAATCCTGTTCCCTGCAGTTCTGTGCACCTGGAACCTCAATATTTTGTTTTATTTAGTAATAAGGTCTTTATAGATGTAATTAGTGAAGATGAGGTGATACTGGACTGGAGTGGGCCCTAAATCCAGTGACTGGTGTACTTATAAGGAGAGGAGAGGACACACGAAAAGACACAGAGGGAAAAGACGTTCCCGCCCCGCTGGCTTGGTTACAGGGCTCTCACATAGGGGAGGGGAGCCATACTCCCACCATCTTGCTTGTTCCGCTGGATTTGTTGCTATTTTGTTCTCTTAACACCTGCCAATAAAGATTGTCTACAATGAAAAAAAAAAAAAACAAGACGGAGGGAGAGACTGGAGTGAGGCATCTGCAGGTCAAGGAAAGGTGAGGATTGCCAGGAGTCACCAGAATCCGGAAGAGGTAAGGGAGGACCCTCCTTTTGCACCTTCAGAGGACTGCAGCCTTGGCAACACCTTTAGACGCTGGGCCTCATTGCTTCACTGATGCCCTGGCCTGGCGCCCTCCAGGCACTGACGGGGTCGTGCCGGCCACTGTCAATTACTACATGACCCCTGTGCAGCCCTTCCTGGCTCGTGCTTATTCCACCTGGCTGCCTTGTAACTGACTCAGACCCTGGACAGAAGGGAAGGGACTGGGCCTCAGGGGTGGGATGGGGCCTCCAAGAGTGTGTGGAGGACATGACCAGGGACAGGAAGCCTGTGTCAGGTGGCCCAGCACTGCAGGGTTGGGCCATCTATTGAACAGACCAGACTTCCCCGAGCACGGGGCCCCGGTGGGCTTAAGGCCAGGCTGGGGCTCTGAGCAGGAGGACCCTCTGGTTTTTGCACCACACTTTTGGACCCAGCATGACGGTGGGGCGCAGGAGCCATTTGTCTTTGAGGTCAATTGCCTAAAGGGGACAAAGCAAATTGGGGGTGGTAGCCTTAATCTCCCAGCACCTTGGATTGATTTCCATGGCCTACAAGGGTCTTTTTGACTAGGGCCGGCCTGTGGTGATCCCTGCAGCTTTGGAGGGCCTGCAGCCCACACACTGACTGATATACGGTACACTATGGGGACTCATCACTTTGAGTTAGGCTGGGCCACCACAGGGCCTGATGGTCCAACTTGGGTAATCATTGGGAAGAGGGAAACTGAGGCATGAGGCAGATATCTGGGTTTGGGGAGGGCTGGGTTTAGCCTCGTTCTCTGAAATATCCCAAGCTGTGAAGCCTTCCTCTTGAGGGGTTGAGGTGGGCAGTGCACAGCAGCCAAGCAGCTCAGGGTGGGTCACAGCCCAGGCTCCTTCCAGGGTGCCACTCCTTTCCTCCTTGTGTTGCAAGGACCCTTCCTGCCTGGGAGCCTGTTCTTTGGAGGGTGCTGAGCCTAAATTTGCCACAGTCAAGTCAACGTTCCCACCCTGCTGGCTTGGTTACAGGGCTCTCACCTGGGGGAGGGGAGCCATACTCCCACCACCTTGCTCGTTCCCCTGGATTTGTTGCTATTTTGCGCTCTTAATACCTCCCAATAAAGACTGTCTACACTGAAAAAACAAAAAACAACTGAGAGTAAGGGTGTGGTGTTTTAAGCTGCCCAGTTTGTGATCATTTGTGGCCCTAGGCAACATGTACAGTTGCCAATAGTGTAGATACAGTACAGTCATATATGATAGAGGTGAGGATGGGGTTGTATGTGATAGAGCCAGGGATGGTGCTGTTTGTGTGTTGGAGATGAGGATGGGGTTGTATATGATATAGATGGGGTAGAGTCATATATGATGGAGATGGGGATGGGGTTGTATATGACATAGATAGGGGTAGAGTCCTATATGATGGAGATGGGGATAGGGTTGTAGGTGATGGAGATGGAGATGGGGTTGTAGGTGATGGAGACGGGGATGGGGTTGCATGTGTTGGGGATGGGGATTGTATATGATATAGATGGGGTAGAGTCATATATGATGGAGATGGGGATGGGGTTATAGGTGATGGAGATGAGGATGGGATTGTATATGATATAGATGGGGGTAGAGTCATATATGATGGAGATGGKRATGGTATAGGTGATGGAGATGGGGATGGGATTGTATGTGTTGGGGATGGGGATGGGGTTGTATATGATATAGATGGGGGTAGAGTCATATATGATGGAGATGGGGATGGGGTTGTAGGTGATGGAGATGGAGATGGGGTTGTAGGTGATGGAGATGGGGATGGGGTTGTTTGTGATGGAAGAGGGGGTGGGGGTTGTACATCATAGAGACCAGAATATGGGTTGTATTGTGATAGAGGCATAGACAAGTGTTGTACTATGGAGAGCAAACAGATGAAAAGAAATAGGTTTTGTATTTGTTTAAGCAGGACAATAACCTTACAGTCTGGCTTTGTTGAGAGAGTTTTCTGTGTTCCTTTCTTCTTAGATCAGAAAATCTTCTCTCTGCACAATCTGAAAGCAAACAGGTGTGAGTGGACACAGCCTTCCCTTGCTCAGAGCTGCTGGGAGGAGGACGGTGACGGAGACAGAGTCAGGGCAAGAGGGGCACATGGGTCCTGACTTCACGTTCTACAATGCCGAGATTGTGGTGAAGCAAGCTAAGAGAAACTGCGAGGACAGGAGAGCTTTGCCTGCTTCCCTTTTGGGACACGGGAACTAGCCACCCCTCCACCTACCCATGTGGGGCGGCTCAGACCCCGTCTTCCAGAGGGTGGGGTCAGGAGGACTAGAAGGTGCACATTCCCTAGAGGACCACTCAAGGGATTAGACCAGAGCAGGCTCAATCAGAAAGAAAATTTTGTATTCATCTCCCATATCCCTGACTGGGGGCCCATGAGGAAGAAAGGATCAGTTCCAGAGATAAAGGGATTACGTTTACTCAGGCATCTGAGAAGTAAGGTGTGTGAATTTTCAAGCCACCATATGCACAAATATCAGCTCAGTGTATTTTTTGCCTTCCTAGCTCAAATCACAACATTGAATTCCAGATGTTTTCTTTCTCCTTGGTTTCCCCACCAACTTCAGCTTCTCAGAAACTTGTCTGTGAAACGTTATTTTTCCTTCCATCTGCAAGGGGAAAGTTTGTTTCAATGGATCCATCCAAAGGGGTCCCTGAGTTTCTGGTGTAATCTGCACCATGGTCCTCCCTACTTCGCACCCTACCTTTGATTTCTCCCATCTTTAAAGCATAGATGTTTTAAATGCAACTCTGTTGTACGTGGCAATTTTATAGCTCTGTGCCCAGGGTAAACTGGACCTTCCCACTTTCGGTGCATGGTGCCTGGCTCTAATTGGTACAGTTATGCTGATGTCTTCTAGGTGGTACATACTTGGAACCTCAATTGTTCGTGGTTAAAACAAAAGATGCTTCTCTCTCTGCTCTCGAAAGAGAACATAATGCTTTGGTTTAGATCTATAAAAGACCCCGGCAAACTAGACACCAAATTATTAGTGATGAATAAGAGATTTAGTTCAGTAGAAGCTACACATTAACCAAAACACAGGAGCCTGGGGCAGTTTTCAGGCAGGAGATCAGTGTCTCAACAGAAAGATGGTGAGATTCGACACAGAGAAGAAAACCGGATTGAAGAGGCAAAATCTTCCTACATATGTTGGCAAAGGGGTGTTGGATGAAGACCGGATTGGATAGATGCTCACTCATGTAACATCGTTTCCGAGCATTTACCAAGTTCGTTGCACCCAGCTGAACAACACTAATGCTATTGTCCCTCTCAGGGATCTCAGTATCCTAGGAAATTTGGTTTCATTTTCAGAATGAAGTTGTCTCTGAATCTTAGCAGGTAATTGTTGTTGCCTGCTGCATCACTTGTGATTGTACTGCCAGAGAGGTTATTTTCTGCCAGTCAAGAAACCACGCCTGGCTGGGTGCGATGTCTCACCCCAGCACTTTGGGAGGCTGAGGCAGGTGGATCACTTGAGGTCAGGAGCTCGAGAATAGCCTGGCCAACATGGCAAAACCCTGTCCCTACTAAAAATACAAATATTAGCTGGGCATGGTGACACTCGCCTGTAATCTCAGCTACTTGGGAGGCTGAGGCAGGAGAATCACTTGAACCTGGGCGGCAGATGTTGCAGTGAGCTGAGATTGTACCACTGCACTCCAACCTGGGCAACATAGTAAGACTCTGCCTCAAAAGAAAGAAAGAAAGAAAGAAACAAACAAACAAAACCTGATCTCCTATCACTATCCTGCTGACTTAGTAGAGGAGAGATACAGGATCTAAGGAATCATCAAGCCCCAAACCTGCATTTTCTCATCATTTTTTGGTAATGAGGATCTGAGGCAGGTGACTGGCCTAATATTTATGTTTATATTCAGATTTTCCAATAGTGGAACACCATCACTGCTGTACACTTTGAAGCCTACGCTGAATAGGCAAAGTACTATGTAGTAATCATGACAAGTATTTCCTGCTTCTAAAGTTTACAAGAACTTGCTTTATGTAATGCCTTATTGTCAGTGCAGTGCGGTAATTGCTACTACCTTGGTTTTGATTTTACTCACAAATTCTAGAAACTATAAAGAGAGATATTGATTTGAAAATACTCTCCTAGAACCTGACTAAGAATTAACTTTTCCCCTTATCATTTAGTCTGAAATCTGAAGGAAAGTTTCAGTTTGAGGGACATAAACAATACCATCCCACTCACCCCAGGCTCATGGTCTACAGCAGGGATTCATTCTGAGGCTCAATGAGCCCTTAACCGGAATAGGTCCAAAGGGGTCTGAAACCCCCTGAAATTATGTGCAACATTGTGTGGGTAAAACGAGACTTTCTGGGAAGAAGCCATAACTTTTCTTGGCTCTTCAAAGCAGTCTGTACGTTACGAAGGGTTAACAAGGTTGGAGGCTTAGGCCACTGGTCTCGCATTCTGCAGCTCTGATGACTTTCATTGGCTTGGACCAGGTCTGCGAGCCTCTAGGACTCTGCAGGATCAGCCATAGGGCCTACATGCCACACAGTGCAGTCTACCAAAGAAACAAGGCACTGAATGCCTAGAGGAGGGAGAAGCAAAGAGACCAGGGAGGCAGAGGAACTTGGAATCCAGAGAGCACATGCTCATGGAGAGCCATTCTCCAGCCCACCATCTCCTCTCTGCCCCTCTCTGGGGCCCCACTGGCTCATTCTTGGATCAGTCAACCTATGGTAACCTGGTGACATGCTGTATCGTTTTCCCTAAGAACTTTCATTGTTAATATAGAAGATTAGATCTAGAAGCCTTAGGAGTCCAAGGAAAATCTAGTTGCAAATGAAGGGTAAAGTTTAAGCCCCATTTACTTGGCAGCAGGTCACAGAACACCAGAGCTGTTGGGAAACACGAGGTGTTCTCTAACCCTTTTACTTTACTGTGGAAGGAAGACTCTGAGAGACCTGGTGACTTCTCTAAAGCCACTTCCTGTATAGCAGCGGATCCAGGACCAAACCCTGATTTTCTGAGACTCAATCATCTTTCCATCACCCTACTCCATTTTTCTTTCACTTCCTCATCCAAGTCTTGGTCTTTTCGAGACACAGCAAACAAAAAAACAAAAAGACAAAACCAAACCAAACCGCCCCTCCCCGCAGAGACCATTCAGAAATGCCTAGTGGATTTCAAGAGAAATCATGGGCCTTCATAGCGCCATCTTTTCTTATGTTTGCATACAGTTGCAGTTTATGGAAATTATGGCTCCCTCTCTTTCTCATCTCCCAGAAATCTCCCATCTATGCAGGAAAACCCAGATGGATGCAGGAAAGGAAGACAGCTGTTTTTGTTACCCATTTCATTTACATGAGAGTTTGCCATTACATGGTCCTCTCCTGTGTTGGAATAGTTGGTATATCCCTTCCTTTGTAATACACAACCTAAATCCTCAAGTCAATTTCTATGCCATTTTACCAACATTAACTGCATTAATGTAAGTAAAGCAGTTAGAACAGTGCCTGCCACGTGTTAAAAAGGCTATAGGGCTTAGCAACTATTACTATTAATAGTAGCATTACTACCTAGCTCACATCACCTGAGATGTACAATAAATTTACATGCTCATGGCTCATGCTCCAGTGCCCTTCCACTTGTACCATGTTACCAGGCAAAGATTCCCACTGAACGCACAGAGCTCTTAGGAAGGGTGTAAGCCATGGAAACCGAGGCCTCTCCCAGCAAAAGATCAAATTCGTATTTTACAAACTCTATGACTTCCAAGAAATCAAGACAGAATTGTAACATCAGTTGGCTGAGGATTTCTTGTCCCTAAGGAGGCAATGGAATAAAGAAGCGCTGGTCAGATACAGGGGTGTTTAGGATCTGTTTCAGGACTGCAGGTTTTAGGTGAATATCAAGGAAGGCAGGGTCCTCCAACCTATTACGTGGTATTCTAACATTCAAAACCTTTAAGAGAAGCTTCTTTCTGGGCAATCAGGCAACTCCTAAAAATAAACTCAAGTTCCTGAAATATTCTAGCTTGCCTTTAAGCTTTCTTTGGCTGGATACTGGGCTATCTATTTTCAGTTTTGCAGCCCCAGGTGGTATGGATTTGATCTATCGAATGACAAACGACCAAATGACGCTCTGCCTGTTGTGACAGCTCAGCAGATATTTAGGAAAGGTTATGTGTGGGGGAGGCTAAGCAGCCCAGGATGGCTGGAGAGAGGGGAAGGCCTCATTTAAAGTTTCCTGGAACCACAGGGGAAAATTGATGATGTGTAGACAGCTGTTGAAGGACACAGTGCTATTTCTACCTACCTCATCCAGAGAAGAAGGCAAGAACATTAAAAGAACACTGAAAAAAAAATGAAAAAGAAGTCGGAGAAAGAAAATTAGGCATGATAGGGCATGTTGGCATGTGGAAGAGTGATCCAGCCGAAGCAAGGACTGAGTGGCTGGGCTCTCCTGGCCCCTGGGGGGTTCTGATTGGCTTTAGAACTGTGGCCTGTCTCCTTTGACAATCGATCTTCTCATATTTCCCCATTCTCCCTCCCCCACTCTACTTCAAGTTCACCTTGCCTTAGGCCCTTTGATCCCTTGGCATTTTGACTAGTACCTTGAGCTTCCTTCCAGGGACTGCACCCCTTGCTCTAAAGGACACTGTCCTTCCAACTAATCCCTACCAGGAGCTGCCCAGAGCCTCCAGAGGGCTCCAGGGTGACCCTCACCTGGCTTCCCCTTCTTCCCTCAGCCATGTATGTTTCTCACCTATCCATTAGGCTGCCAAGAAGATGCAGTTAACAGAATAGTCAGCTAGCTAATGGTGGCTTAAAACATAAGGCTCTTTGTTGTTGTTCACAAAAGTCTGGGGCTAGTGAAAGTCTCTGTGTCACTCCAGCAGCTCGGCGATGCCTGCAAATCTCCAACCTCCTTCTCTCTTTCTGCTCTGCCAGTCATAGTGTGCTGGCTTTTCATTCTCATGCCCCAGGACTGGAAGATGAGAGCTGCAGCACGAGGCCTTACATCCTGATTGAAGGAAGAAGGAGGGGGTAGGCAAGGTACCCACCATGTCTGTATCTTACATAGGAAAGCAAAGCTTCATCAGAAGTCCCTTGATGGGATTCCTTGAACATCTTATTGGTCAGACTGACCCCTTTGCCTCATCTAGCTATGCAAGAGGCTGGGAGACTGTATGGTTTTCCAGCCTCCTTAGTTGGAGGTAGCAAGAGACAAAGGGGTTGGAGATACTGCTGGGTTAGTCAGCCAGCAGTGTCTACCATATCTGCCCACTCCAATCAGCAGAGAAGTCCTTTAGACTGCACAGAAATATTCAAGAAGTATCTCAGAATTGATACATATGACGTAAGAGTACAATCTCTGATTTTTGCACTGCAGGAATCTTATCGTTGGAATGGAAGCAGATGATACAGCGGTGACCTTCCACCCTCTGTCCTGGAGCAGTGCTCTTAGTTAAGCTTCATCCACTTAGCTATTAGCACAACATGTCAAGAATTGCTATTTATCTTATCCATGTACATCTTGTCTCTTCAACTGGATTATAAGCCATTGGAGGAGAGGGATCCTATCTCATACAGCCTTCTATTGTTAGTGACTCAAATTAGTGTCATGCACTTGGCTTGCATGAAAGACATTAATTATGATAAAAAAACATAACCTTGAACATCCTGGGGTACACAAAGAGGAAACACACCTTCCCATGAGATCCACGGCAGACAATCTTAGAAGGCAGAATTTTTGGGAAGGCGGACACGAGAAAATAGCATGTTTGTGGAATCAGAGGCATGTTGAATGGGATTTCGATTGAAAAATGCTATTCAAGCGTTAAGTTTCCAAGCCTAACGCTGCTTTCAAAAAGAGGCTTGGAAGTGTTACTAAATTTCGTTTACCGTATCCCCTCCTGTATTCACTAATCTGCTTAATCATTCAGCAAAATTATTTGAGTCCCTTCTATTTGCTAGATTCTGGAGATTCAGAAATGAATAACAGAGACCCTGCCCTTAGACTTTGTAGGGAAGCAGAGAAATTGACAGATGGCCATGTTGCACGTAAGAAGGACGTTTGCAGTCTCGTATCCAAAGATTTCGGGGGCTCAGAAGTTCTGGATTTAAATTAGGGGGAGTTCCCAGCCCTTGGTGAAGTGGAGTTTGTTCCAACTTACCCAGTTAGAAATGCTGGGTTGGAAAGGCCTCTGTAACCTCACAGACTTGGCTTTAAATCCTGGCTCTGCCTTTGACTGTGGGACCCTGGGGAGACTTCTCTTCACCAAACGTCATTGACCTCATGTGTCGGTTTTTACTTCATGCCTCTCAGCTCTGAATTCACCCTGTAATATGAGCCCTGTACTAACGAAACTCCATTATTCTTCTTTAAAGTAAGCACAGTGTTACACTTTCTTGGCAGAAGGCACTGGAAGGACTCTGCAGGAAGAACAGAATTCCTGTCATTTCAGCATTGGTGGGGTTGGAGAGCCTGTGGCTGTCCTGCCCCAGCTATGGGGCTAGAACGTGGTCATCTGCAGCCTTGTAGCTTTCACGTAGTGATACCCTTTCTGCAGCCCTCTCTCCTTGGAAACCAGGGTCCCACATGGCCCCCAGCTGTTACAGCCTCCTGCCTGTATCAACACACAGACTGCCTCCACAAGCTCCTGCGTGGCCTACACAGAGCTGCCAGAGGCCTGGTGCACAGAGTACTTGTCCTCTCTGTGTCTTAGTCTATTTTCTTTGCTTGTAACAAAATACCTGAAACTGGGAAATTTATAAAGAAAAGGAATGTATTTTTTACAGTTCTGGAGGCTGAGAAGTCCCAGGTAGAGGGACTGCATCTGGTGGGGGCCTTCTTGCTTTTGGGGACTCTCTGTAGAGTGCAAGGCAGAGCAGGGCATCACATGGCGAGGGGGCTAAGCATACTCAATGCCACCTCAGGTCTCTCTTCTTCTTCTTCTTATGAAGCCACCAGGTCCCCTCCCTTGGTAACCCATTAATCCTTTAGCCCATTAATTCATTAATCCATGAATGGATTAATCCCTCCATGAGGACGGAGCTCCCATGATTCAATTACCTCTTAAAATCACCTATCAGTATTGCCACATTGGAGATTAAATTGCAATATGAATTTTGAGTGGACATTCCAACTAGCACTTTGCAAACTCCTGACCCACACCACATGGAGCCCACAAGCTCTGAAGGCCTCAGCCCCTGTGATCACCCATGCCTGGACTCCTGCCCGCCCACGCCACTGCATACTGACCACCTACTCCCTGCCTGCACTCAGAAGGGAGGTCTATTGCTTTTCTCAGCAATTCCAGGCCAGCTCTGGTCTGGATGAACCAGTGAACTTCTGTGCTATCTGGTGGCCTAACCACACCTTCTCCAAGTAGGTCTAAACCCCCTCCAACATTGTCCTTCCTTGGTACTTTCTCTTGCCTAGAGTACAATAGACAGTTTTGTTATACCTTATAGCACTCTTCTATCACAGTCAACAATTCCTGATATTGAACTTCTCTTATATGACCTACTGTGTGGTTTCTATGATTGGACCCAGGCTATTCATCTCATCAGTAAAGAAGAGACGATAACATCTTTATCTCAGATTTATTTTACAGCTCAAATGAGAAAGCCCTCATAAAGGTCATAGCTCAAGGCTCTGCCCATCGGAACTCCCCAGCTTCCTCTTTTCCTAAGCTACTGCTGTTTTTTCACAGAGAAGAAGGGAAATTAATGTTGGCGAGTGAGTGCCTTCTAGGCACCAGGCAGTATGCCAGACACTTGACAAGATGGCACTGACATGCATGTGGTTAGCCTTAGAGGAGGAAAGAGAGGGTCAGAGAAACTGAAGAGGTCACCTGTGGTCATGCGTGGTATATCCAATTAAGCAGGGCTGCAAACCCTGGTTGCTAGTCCTCCACGTCCACACCCACGCCACACACAAACACTCCTTTTTTCACTTGAATGAGTACAATTTCCCTACATAACAAAACCTCCTAAGTTCCATCACTCACTCTATGCTGAGGGTAGGTGCACAGCAGGAGAATCATTTGCTAGTGTTCTTTTGTAATGACTTCACTAAGAGATCTCCTCCTAAAAGAAAGGTCTGACTCATTGGAAAGGTGTGAGTCTATGGTTTCCCTTTCTCTGTGAGCTGGCCTCTGGATGGGAACTGAAGAGCCTGCTCTTGAAACTGATGCTGTAAGCAAGTACAAACATGGACTGGGCTGATAAGGTCTTCGCTTAAAAAAAAAAATTCCACTGGTTAAAATCAAATTATGGAATTTCACACCAGCAGTGGGCCAGTTATATGGTTTGTTGCTTCAACATAACTTCCACAGACCAGCAATCTTTATGTTCACTGAGGTTTCCCAGCTGCCTAGAACAGTGCCTGGTATAAAGTAGATGCTCACTAAATGTGTGTCAAATATACGAATTTACAGGATTCAACCAATTTTTTTATGTGTGAAGCTTCACTAGGGTATTTTGAAATAGAATTTTAATTTAAAAGCAAGAAGGGTGATATGGTTTGCATTTGTGTCTCCAACAAATCTCCCACTGAGATATAATCCCCATTGTTGGAGGTGGGGCCTGGTGGGAGGTGATTGGATGATGCAAGTGGTCCCTTCATGAGTGGTTTAGCACCATCTCCTGGTACTGTTCACAATGAGTGAGTTCTTGTGCGATCTGGTTGTTTAAAAGTGTGCAGCACCTCCCCGCTGCTCTCTCTTGCTTCTGCTCCCATCATGTCAGATGCCTGCTCCTGCTTTGCTGTCTGCCATGAGTAAAAGTCCCCTGAGGCCTCTTCCTGTACAGCCTGGGGAACCATGAGCCAATTAAACCTTTCCTTATAAATTACCCAGTCTCAGGTATTTATAGCAGTGCTCGAACTAATACAAGAGGAAAGGCGCAAATAGATCTTGATGGAAATATGACTGTTTTGTCAATCAAGGCATGATGCTATGATGATCTATTCCAGTGACCAAATTCATCCAAAACGAAACTTACTTGTCCTGTGTTTAATTCTCTTCAGGTGTCAGTCCATTCTAGGTATCAGTTTATTACTTTGCTGATGTAATAGAAATCAATAACGAAAGAATAAAGGTACCATCCCAGTAAGTATCATAGTAGCTTTTTAACTGAAGCCCTTTGGAAAAAACCGCCCAGTGCCTGACAGAGAATTCCACACACGACAGCTATTCCATAAATGTCTGTTGGCACTGATGATACTGTGGTAATACCAGGACCTTAAAATAAGGGGCTGACACAGGTAGTGGAAATTCAGGCAGGACAGAAATGGAGGTGGTGGTGCTTTTGATTGGGAAGTCTCTCTACACATTTCAAATAATGACCAAGAAGTTCCCTATGTTTTCTGTGCTTAGTGACTCAGTCTATTTGTGTTAGAGCATATTCTCAAAAAGCTGAACCAAAATACCAAACGAGAAAAATGCTCTCTACATGTGTTAAAGATATTGAGGTATAGAGAGGAAACCATATGCACATCAAACTCTTTTTTAAAAAACCTTGTCTCCTATTTCCCAGAAATTATATTTCTTGTTTTCCCTTTCCTTTTTAATACAGAAGAAAAAGGGATCTAGAAAGAGAATAAATATATTTTTCTTTCCAGGAACACCAGGATAACCAGTAGTGCTTATGGTTCAAAGTCTCCCTTAAAACGGGTTTGTCACAAAGTCAGGAGCAGACAAAAGTTCAAACCCTTTCAAATGTAATGGGTGAAGCTGGCCATAGCTGTCTCAGTTGGTACATTGTTCATTAATTCTCTCAGCAGACACTTGGTAAGCACCTACTACATGCTAATCGCTGTAACAGGCCTTGACTAGAACACAGAATGGGAGCTCCCTGTAGATAAGCGTTTGCCTGTCTTGTATCCCCATTATCTAAAACACTCCCCAGTACCTTGGAGGCATTCACTAATATTTGTTGAAAGGTTAAGTGGTCCTAGCCCTCATGGAGTTTATACTAAATTTTTTTCTTGTTTAGTTAGCATTTTTTTTTTTTTTTGAGATAGTCTTGGTCTTGTCACCCAGGCTGGAGTGCAATGGCACAATCTCAGCTCCCTGCAAGCTCTACCTCCCAGGTTCAAGTGATTCTCCTGCCTCAGCCTCCCGAGTAGCTGGGATTACAGGCACTCACCACCATGCCTAGCTAATTTTTTTTTTTTTTTTCTATTTTTAGTAGAGACAGGGTTTTGCCATGTTGGCCAGGCTGGTCTCAAACTCCTGACCTCATGATCCACCTGCCTCAAACTCCCAAAGTGCTGTGATTACAGGCATGAGCCACCACGCCCAGCCTGGTTAGCATTTTTGTGCCCTTCAAATATGAGTTCAATAAACCTCAAAGTAGCTTACAAAGAGTAAATGACAGCTGAATGACTGGCAGGCTGTAAGCAGCCTGGGGGAAGTGTGGAAAGAGGTGTGGTTATGCTGTTGTCCTATTTCCCATGGGCAGTAGGTACAGGGATCGACCACAAGGCAGTAAGACTGATTCTCATATATGAGTTATATGAATCAGTCTCATGACATTGGAGCTATACTATGCACATGAACATTTCAGCTCTGTTTTGTCATATGCTGGAAGACAGACTTCACCCCTGCCCCCAAGCCCCATCCCACCAAGGCCAGCCATCTGTTCCCTGCACATCTAAATGAGACTGTCCAAGGCAAGAGTCCTGGAGCAAAGACTGGATTGCTTGACAGTAATTAGAAGTAATTTTCTACTCCTTGGCTGGATATAAATTTTCTTCTTTTTGAAAGAATCAATGAGCTAAAAGTTTTGAGGCAAGGATTTAGTCAAAGAGTTTGCTGCTTCCTTGAACAATATCTAATATCATAGAACATTCAGATAATACCATAAAAGGCTCAATCCTCAGAATGTGAGATTTCTTTTTCTCTGCCTTCCTCTCTGCCTTCCTCCCTCTCCCTCTCTCCCTTTCTCAAAAACCTAAGCAGTCCTGAATCCTCTATTTCTTGTAGAGGTAGTCTGCCTGCCACTTGGCATCTGTTTTAAAATCTAGGATGCATTCTGGGATGTTTGTAAGCTTCTCTAGGAAAGAAATGTTTGGCAGTGCTGGTGGCCAATCATAAGTCCATTTATTCATTAGAGGTGGGTTCAAAGGCAGGCTTCTCTTTGGTTTTTGGTAACAAAACTCAGTGCACTTTGTTTTGCTATAACAGAATACCTGAGATTGGGTAGTTTATCAAGAAATCAGGCCTATTTGGCTCATGATTCTTGTGGCTGGAAAGTTCAACATTGGGAATCTGCATCTGGTGAGGGCCTCAGTCTGCTTCCGACTCATTATGAGAGGTGACAGGGAGCTGGCATATGCAGAGATTGCATGGACAGAGAGGAAGCAGGGTTGGGGTGGAGACAGTGCCAGGCTTTTAACAACCAGGTACTAATAGACTGAGAACTCACTCATCCCCCCATCCCTGAGAGATGGCATAAATCTATTCATGAGAGGTCCACCCCCATAACCCAAACACCTTCCATTAGGTCCCACCTTCAACTCTTGGGTTCAAACTTCAACATGAGGTTTGGAGGGGGCAAATATCCAAACCACAGCAATTATTAACCAGCAAGCTGTCATATTTTGGGGATAAAAATTGCTTATTGCTACGCTGCAAGTACTGTTTGTTTCATTTATTATGATCATGTGAGATTCATCTTTCTGGAAAGATGCACGCAGCTCTTGTTGTGACTTACTTAATCAAAATAGTTAACATTCCACTTATTTCCATCTATTTTCTGAGAGAGAGAAAACATCATTAAATAAATGATGATTGTCAGGAGGCTTTTTGCTTATAATGATGAATTTGACAAATGGCCCCCTGGAACATAGAGTTGCTTAAATTTGCAGTTTTCCAGGACATCTCTAATAGCTAGAGGGAGTTGGGGGATTAATGTTTAGATTTCAATCATTCTTGTCCATTATTACAGTCATTGAGGATTAACGCTCTTGCGGTTGCAGTTATGCTCAATTGTGGGCTCTCCCAGGAACAATTCTATTAATATCACTTTTCATCTTCCTAGGTACAAACTCAGGAAACAGTCAGAGGGAGAATCTCTTGCAGCCAGATGCCAGCTTGCTCAGAGCCTGCTGGGGAGGAGTCCCCGTTCATTGGGACCACAACAATTTCCTTCTCAAACTCAGGAGGGGTCCACAAGGAAAATGCATCATTAGCTCAACACTTGGAGGTTGAAGACTGTACCTTTGGCTCACAGCAGGAAGAAAAACAAGACAGAGATGGCAACACACCTGACAATTTCAGGGAAGACCTAAAACATGAGCTGAGCGTCTCTGAAGCCAATGATGAGAATACGTCTCCAGGTGTGTTCTCAAGGCATCTCACGCAGGATGCCCACATTGACTTCAGGGAGCCTGTGGCTGTCTCTGTGGCTTCCCTGGAATCCACAGACACTGCCCTCACCCTGGAAAATGTGTGTGATGGGCCAACGGACAGAGGATCAGTGTGTGCAATGGAGTGTTTTGAGGCCGGTGACCAAGGAACATGTCATGATACCACGGATTCTCTTGTTGGGGAGCCCGTTGATAAATATTTGCCTCAAGAAATTTGCTCTGTAGACTTGGAACTGGCAGAAGGTCAAAGCGAAGTGTCTGATTTATGTTCTGCAGATGACAAGACACTGGAAGGCCTTTTTCAGATGCAAGTTTCTGAGACTTCAGTGCCTATGTGTGAAAGCAGCAAGGACAGTAACTCAGCCACGTCCCCTCTTTTTATCAGTACTTTCACCCTGAACATTTCACACACAGCTAGTGAAGGTGCCACAGGAGAAAGTCTAGCCAAGATGGAGAATACCACCTGCCCATTGGCCTCCACGGTACAAGCTGGCCAGGAGCGGCCAAGCCCCAGCAACTCAGGAGGGCTTGAGGAAACACAGCTGCTTTCTTCTGAGAACAACCCTTTAGTGCAATTTAAAGAAGAAGGTGACAGGAGCCCCAGTCCTAGTGCTGCAGACACCACAGACACACCTGTCAGTCGTAGTTCAATCGTGAGTTTTCCTTCGGAGAAGCCAACAACATTAACTGCCAATAATGAGTGCCTTCAGGTGACCAGAGAGACTGAGGATACATCAACGGTTACCATTGCCACCAAAGCCCGCCCAGCCAAATACCTTGCTGTGTCAATTCCTGAGGACAAGCATGCAGGTGGTACCAAGGAGAGATTCCCTTGTGCCTCCCATGAAAATGTTTCCCAGTTTCCTTCCCAAGTGCACTTGGGTCACATTTTGAGTGGTGCCACCACCAAATCTACAAAAGAGCCACTTTGCACGGAACCTAGTATGCCAGGAGTCACACACCATGTCCTTCAGCTCCCAGAGGAAGAGAGTTTCTGCACTAACTCCCCTCTTCAGCTTGATAACCTGTCTGGGGATAAGAGTCAGACAGTGAACAGAGCAGACTTCAGGAGCCATGAAGAGAATTTCCAAGAAACAGGAAGTGAAATGAAGCAAGGGCTCCAGCAGCAGAACCTGTCCCCCCAGAGTTCTCTTCCTGCACATGATTTCCAAGGAAGTTTGCCCATGACATCTGCTGCACAAGAGGAAATAAACTTGGTGCCCTTGGCCCACTCACCAGCAAGCTTTAGGGAAGGAGCAGGGCAGTGCTCAGGTGGGGGGACGAGGGTCTCCTTGGTGGCTGAAGCTGCTGTGGAAGAAGATAGTCAGGCTCCGAGCAACGTTCCATCTCTCTCTAATATCCTTTTGGAAGAGCCTAAAGAAAACAGACCTGGAAATTGGAAGGCAGGCAACAAGCTGAAGATTATAACTCTAGAGGCTTCCACTTCTGAAATCTGGCCACCAAGACAACTGGCAAATTCTGAGAACAAGGCATCAGATGGGGGTCCCACAGTTCCTGACAGGGTCTGGGCTGTATCTGATAGTCTAAAGACAGATGCTGTTGTGCCTGAATTGCCCCCCTCTGAAACAGCAGCACGGGCTCTCAGTCCTCAGGGTGCTGACTCAGCCCTTGCTGATAGCAGAGAAAGCCATAAAGGCGAAGAGCCCGCCATCAGTGCACACTGGAGAAATCTTTCTTCCTGGGGTTTTAGCCAACCCAGACTCCTAGAGTCATCCGTGGACCCTGTAGGCGAAAAAGAGTTTGTCACAGATTCACTGTCAGCGGCTTCTGAAACTGGAGGGAGAGAAAATGTTAACAATGTGAGTCAAGACCAGGAGGAAAAGCGACTCAAGATGGATCATGCTGCCTTCTTTAAAAAGTTTCTGACCTGCCCTAAAATCCTAGAGTCCTCTGTAGATCCCATTGATGAGACAGGTGTGATAGAGGACACCAGGGCTGGAAAACCAGAGCCCTCTGAATCCAAACCAGGGGGCGCCAGAGAGGGGAGTCAATCCAATGCCGGAAACGTGCCCCACGGAGCGGAAATCCAGCCTGCCATGTTGCAAGTTCCATGTCCCCAGGGAACCATTCTGAGTGAAAAAAGAATCAGCAGAAGCCAGGAAGGCAGTAAGAAGTGGGAGGCTGAACAAAATCAAGCTGATGAGGCAAAAGTGGAAGTCCAGACTACCATCTGGCAAGTCCTGCGACCCAGGAGAGGTGGGGAAAGAATTCCTAGTGGATGTAGCATAGGCCAAATACCAGAAGGCAGTGATGGGAGCTTACTGGAGGCTGAGCAAAGTAAAAAGGACAAAGCGGAATTGACTTCCCCCACTTCACATCTTTCTAGCTGTCTTGCAAAAATGACTCATGCTACTCTTGGGGTTGAGGCTCATGACTCCACAGGCCAAATTCATGACGTCCTTGAAAAGGACTTAGTTGAGCCCAGAAGCCGTCAGTATGTGTTTTCTGTCTCAAAGAAAAGGGGAACTGTTGAGAATGAGTGTGGGAAACCTTTGCCCTCTGCTCCTGATCTTACCAGGTTGCCTTGTACTTCGTCTCCTGAAGGAAACGTCACAGACGTTTCTATAAGCCACAAAATGGAAGAACCTAAAATAGAGGTGCTTCAAATTGGGGAAACCAAACCCCCAAGCTCACCTAGCTCCTCAGCAAAGACCTTGGCATTCATTTCAAGAGAACATGAGTCAGAGAAAGCTCCTACGTTACTGCAGGACCCGTGTCAAAAGGGCACCCTGGGCTGTGTGAGAAAGGCCAGGGAGAAGTCCCTGGAAGCCCAAGCTGGCAAATCGCCAGGAACCCTTACAGCAGTGACAAGGTCAGAGGAGGTCAAGAAGAAGCCAGAAACCCTAGGGAGTGGACATTTAGCTGAGGGAGTAAAGAAAAAAATTCTATCCCGGGTGGCAGCCCTGAGGCTGAAACTGGAAGAAAAGGAAAATGCCAGAAAGAATGTAGGCTTTCTCAAAAAGATGCCCAAACTCGAAACAGCGTTATCATGCACAGAAGAGAAACAAGACCTGAAAAAGCCATCTTGCAAAAGAGAAGGAAGAGGTGAGGCTCTGTTGCTGTCCCTCATTGTTAAAGTTTGGGCTTGTAGACCAGACATCCAGTTCCTATGTCCTCTAAGGTCCTTGGCAATTAAGGCCAGTGTCCTCCAGGTGGGCATTGATGCTATGGTTGCAACCAAGTGGCTTCAGCATGCGTCATCAGGATCACCTGGAGGGCTTGTTAAACCCAGGTTGCTCCCCTCCCCCAGTGTGTGAAATCTGCATTTCTAACAAGCTTCCAGGTGACCGAGCGGAGAAGGACAGTTGAGAACCACTGATAAAAGCCGCCTTAGATATGTTCATTGGAGGAAATGTGATGAAGGTGCTTTTCTGTTTAATTATCCTCTTTTACAAAATCTATTTAAAAATATAAACAGAAGCATTAATCAGTGTAGCTAATTAGTATCATGAAATAGATGGCGCACTAAACAGGATTTGTGGAAATGAATATTTTTGGTATGAATTGGGATTCTCCTCTATAATCGCTGATTTTCATTAAAAATGGCTTCCTTGAACCTTGGTTTTTCTTCCAAATTCGAGTATAACATTTCTCTCCAACTCACCTTTCCCATTTATCGAAATCTAAAGTCCTCTGCGGTCTCCGTTCAGGGCTTTAGACCACTTGAGCCTCAAAAGTCCTTGATCAGCCTCCACCTACGATGCTGTAAAAAAAAAAAAAGGCCTGAAATTGCAGTTAATCCTACTTGTTAATTCTACTTTGTCTAGGGAATCACTTTAGTCCCACATTCCACTTATAGACCAAATTTTAGCCTCTTTTATTTCAGAGCTTTTCTTTCCCTCTCCACACAACCTGGCAGAAGTCAGAAGAGAAAATATTGCAGCAAGCTGCAGTGGCCTATGTGCTCTGGAGCGAAACGCTATGGATGGCTCTGTTTGATCAGAAGGGAAGGATCTTTTCCTCACTTAACCTGAGTTCTTAGACGCTGTGGCGGGTGTTTGTTATTCCCGTCCCATCAAATGGGTCCTAACCCCTGTTGCAGAAAGGTTTAAAGACAAAACTGCCTTCTGAAGAGTTTGGAGGTATCTAGTCAGGTTATTAGTATTTACATTTTAAAACATATTTAAAGAGAATGACTGGGCATGGTGGCTCACACCTGTAATCCCAGAAATTTGGGAGGCCAAGGCAAAAGGATTGCTTAAGCCCAGGAATGTGAGACCAGCCTGAGCAACATAGCAAAACCCCATCTCTACAAAAAATACAAAAAATTAGCTGGGTGTGGTGGCACACGTCTGTAGTCCCAGCTACTCTGGGGCTGAGGAGCAAGAATCACCTAAGTCCAGGAAGTCACGGCTGCAGTGAGCTGTGATCACACCACCGCTCTCCAGCTGCACTCCAGCCTGGGCGACAGAGCGAGACCCTGTCTCAAAAAAATAAAATTAAATAGAGAGGATGAAGCAATGTTTTAGAAGATCTCGAAAGTGGTTTCAGCCCAGAGACTGAATAGATTGCCTCTCGGGACCGGCCTTAACCCCCTTGTTTGGGGGTAGAGTTTCCTTTGCACGTAAAGGTAGACAAGCAAAACAACCTTTCTGGAATTCTTGCCCGTGACCCGTCAAGTTACCTGTGGGTAAGAGGCCTGTCCAGATAGGTGGTGTTGAAATCAATCTCTGTCAAAGACTTCGATTTCAGCTGCAGCACAACCTCCCTGTTGCACTGAAGGCTGCAAAGGCCGAGCATGCAGCCTTCTGGGAGGGACTGGTCTAAGCAAAGCAGGTACACGTGAGGGCAGCCAGTCTTATTCTGAGAGGGCCCTGCAGGAGACCACAGCGTAGAGACAACCACAGACTTTTCCAGGCCAGAACACTGAAGGATTGTTACCCATGCCGCCCACAACACAGAGCCCTTAAGAGCAAAGATTCAGAGTTGAGTTATTAGCGGGTGTTTGGGCCCGTGGGGACAAACTGTACCACGATGGTTTAGGGTATAGATTCGGAGCCGTGTTGCTTGGATTCAGGTCTGACCCCTGGCAGTGCCTGAGTAGCGCTGGACAAATGCTTTAGCCTCTGGGTGCCTCGCTTTCCCCACCTGTAAAATCAGGGTGCTAATGATAAGACTCCTCTCAGGCAACTTGAATAGCGCTGGGCCTTGTACAACTTCTCATGGTTGTTACCGATTATTTTTTTAATTAGTGTTTTTAAATAAAAAATGACGCAAAGCTTATGCCCAGTATGCTCATGAAATAAATAAGGAGCTTGGTTCAGATGCAAGATCACTGTGTCTGAGTTTAACCAACCTAGTATTAGAAGAAAGAGTGGAGCTGGCGTCCACGGCTCCTCTGCTCTGAAGCACTCAGGGCCTCCGCCGGAAGGTGGGAGCCATCTGGTGACAGAGCAGGCAGGGGAGGCTCACCAGGTACCCTTGAGTCAGCGGCTAAGTGTGAGTCCTCGGCAGGCTTTGCACACGCCGGGGTAGGTCCTGATCTTGCAGTCCTTTCCCAGCTTCAGAAGACTTGCCACTGACAGCCATCCTCTCCCCTCTTGTGGGGGAATTTTCTTAGCAGAGAAAGTTAGAAGAGTAGGTTTCTGGAACACTGGCACTCACTTATTTTAGGATCACAGTCCCCTGTCCTAACTACAAACCAGCACTAGGTTATTGCATTGAAAGGGCCATCGACTGTCAGGAAATAATGGCTTGACCGACATATTCATGCATTTATTAAGGACGCGTTATTTTCCATGGTGACTTTGATCATGAATGCACTGAATATTTATCTAATATGAATCCACGGTGGGCACTAATCCATATGAATCAATACAGATGATGACAAGAGACGGGAAAAATGACTCTCTTTTAAGCATTTAGCTTTTGGGACGGCGGCATTCAGGGGGCCAGCCCTTGACAACACCCTGCTTCTTTTTTCTTTCTTTCTTTTTCTTTTTTTTTGAGACAGAGTCTCGCTCTGTCACCAGGCTGGAGTGCAGTGGCACGATCTCGCCTCAGCCTCCCAAGTAGCTGGGACTACAGGAGCACACCACCATGCCCAGCTTTTATAGTTTTGGTAGAGATGGGGTTTCACCATGTTGGTCAGGATGGTCTCGATCTCCTGACCTCATGATCCACTTGCCTCAGCCTCCTAAAGTGCTGGGATTACAGGCATGACCCACCTCACCGGCCTTTTTTTTTAAAACATCATCTTCTAATTGTTCATTATGGGTTACTAGCTATGAACCAATTCCTTTAAGAATCTACTCCACCATCAAGCACGAAAGGTTTTAAATGTTGTTTTCTCAGTGAAAGCCACAGCAATTTTAATGTTTAAAAATAACAAAACTTGCTACCAGAAAGACACCAGATTAGAAAGTTCTCCTTCCTTCTTGTGGTGATGGCTTTTGTAAGACCCTGAGTCCTTGTCACTGCTTTCCAGCTGCTACAGTTCAGACCCCTTGGGTGACACCTTGATTGTGTCCTACCCAACAGTCTGGTACCCACCCTGCTATTCCCAACGGAGCACAGGTAACTGGTGGGGTGGGAGTTAAGTTGAGGGGAGCAGTGACTTGGATCATTCTAAAAGAAATTTTAAAAACCCTAAGTAATCTTTTAAAATAAATAATTATTACTTTAGAGGCAGGATCTCGCTCTGTTGCCCAGGTTGGATTGCAGTGGGGAGATCATGGCTCACTGCAGCCTCTGGGCTCAACTAATCCTCCCACCTGAGCCTCCTAAGTAGCTAGGTCCACAGCCACGTGCTACCACACCTGGCTAATTTTTTTTCCTAAAGATGAGGTCTTGCTTTGTTGCCCAGGCTGGTCTCAAACTCCTGTCCTTAAGTGACCCTCCTGCCTTGGCCTCCCAAAGTGCTGGGATTACAGGTGTGAACCACCATGCCAGGCCTCAGTAACCTCTTTTGATGTCCAAAGCTTAGTACAACAGAAACTTTTATCTACTGGGGACTTTCCTACCATTTTCTCTTAACACTAGGCCAACCTGTGCACAAAAGACAAACCGAGCTGCCCTACAGGCCTCCTCTGAGCTCGTTCAGCTGCATTTCCACCTCTGTCTCCCACAGACAAGGGTCCTATCCAAAGCCCAAGGCCCCTTGGCAAAAAAGCCTCACATCTCCCTCAGACCCATCATTCAGTTCTGCTGCCCATTTCATGCCCTTCCCGCCATCCCCCAATTTTCCTTGTGTTCAGTGCAACAGGTTCTGGCAGGCTTAGGAATATTTAGGTGCCCCCAAATCACCCATGAAGACTACCACTGCATGATGTTGGAAGGAAGGACCCTCTTGGAAACGATGAGGAGGTGGGTTTGGTTGAGACCTGGGCCAAGAATTTGAGACTGGGAACCTGAACACAGTCTCAGCTTGGGCAGGGGTCAGCAGGTCCAAATGCACGGATATGGGTTTACCATCAATATGCACTTGTTCTAATTTCTCTCTCTCAATTATGTACTTAGCTCCCAGGATACTTTTAGTAGTCTTAGTTACTCTCTGGTTGAAAGATTTGCTACCCAACAGGCCCATGATCACTTCCTGGGCAGAGAATGAGCTTTCAAATATACATTCTGTCATCCAAGCACCTGCCGGCACCAAGGAGAGATGGGAGCACCTTGAATTCGTGGATATTTTCACTGTAGTATAATTTGAGGCAGTGGAGCCAGCAAAGCCTCAGTATTGGTGACTCTTGGTTTGGCTACGGATTACATATGTTTTGTAATGATGTACTCTTTTGTGTTACCAGAGCTGTGGAGCTATGCCACTTAATTTGTGATAGACTCACACCACATCTGCAGTAATCTCACTGCCTACCCAATTGTTGAGGCCCTCATCCCTGTCTTGTTTTCTTGTTCTAATGTCTATGCTGCCGCCCAGTGACTGCCCTGGCTAATTACACATTATCTTGCTCGTTGTTCATTGCTGATCCTGATACTGAGGTGATACTCAAAGGTCTCAGCCCAACCGGTGGGAATCGTTTCCCTATTGCTTCTGTTCTCTTTTGCTAATGAGGTTGATCTCAGACACCACTCTAATCTACTAGGTTATCTTCAGCAAAGACAAGTGTGTTCAAGGGGGAAAGATAAGCTGGATGAATATTATTTAGCCAATAACCTATTGTTGAGGTGTTTTTTTTACATTTTGGGGGCTTAACCATAGTTTTTTGGAGAATCTAGATTTTATTTTACTCCCTAATCCCTAGCTCTGATTTTAACCTGGATGATCTGGTAATCATTTAAAAACATCTTTATTTGTCCGAGGTCCTATAGAATAGATATCTACAATCCTCTCACCTTTCATCACCTTTAGAAAAAATCTCTCAATTTCTGTTCCACTTTAAGCATTACAGGCTGCACCTAAGGAATTTTAAGTAATGGAAGCGAGTGTTTTCATTAGATTGATTTGTTAATTTTCTGACTATTTAGGTAAGCCACCTCTCCCCTCAGAGGAGGGGATAATAATCGCTTCCATAATTGGGGATAATAATTAATATTCCTGTCTCTCAGAATTGTTATGAGAATTAAACTATAAGAAATAGGAAAGTCTTTTGCTACACTGACCTTCAAATCTCTTGTTTCTAGCTCCAGTGTTACTGAAAAAGATCCAAGCTGAGATGTTCCCTGAACACTCTGGAAATGTAAAATTAAGCTGTCAATTTGCGGAAATTCATGAAGATTCTACTATCTGCTGGACAAAAGATTCGAAGTCCATAGCCCAAGTGCAGAGAAGGTGCGATGCTTTCCCCTCGTCACTTTTCACAGTTGTTGCTTGTTTATTTCATAAAATGGTTGTCAAATAAAAGAATAAATTGTAGGCTGTGAAAAGGAAAATTGAAGCAGAGATTCCATACCCACAGTATTCAAAAAGATTAAATATTGGAAGACAAGTGTCTGGACAGGGAAAATGATGGGGAATTCTTGCCCCAGTTTTGCCACCATTGAGTTCTGGGGTCTTAGGAAGTCAGACAACTTTTCAATGCATTTTTTAAATCAGGGGAACATGTCAAATGATATTCCAGTCCGAGGTTCTGTGGTCCTAAGATTAAAGAGCACTGTTCTGTATGTCTGTGAATTTAACTTGGGTATGTTTTCTGTTTCACAAATTCCCTGTAATCTGATAACGATCAAACAAAGCTACGAAGATGAATAAAACAACAGCAGCAATCTGTGAGGTAACAGCTCAGCGGCCATCACTAAGATGGGAACACCTGTTTATTTCTGGGTCCCTATGATTTTTAATTTTAATTTTTTATTTTTGAGACAAGGTCTTACTCCCATCTCCCAGGCTGGAGTGTAGTGGTGCGATCACGGCTCACTGCAGCCTCCACCTGGGCTCAGGTGATCCTCCTACCTCAGCCTCTTGCCTAGCTAGGACTACTGGAGAGCACCACCATGCTTGGCTAATTTTCTTTTGTATTTTTAGTAGAGACAGGGTTTTGCCATGTTGCCCAGGCTGGTCTCGAACTCCCAGCCTCAAGTGATCCACCTACCTCAAACTCCCAAAGTGCTAGGATTACAGGAGTGAGCCACAGCGCCTGGCCATGTCCTCAAGATAATAAAGGAGAGAAGAATGAGGAGGAGAGAAATGAGAGTGAGAATCATTGCCAAGAATATCCCGCGTGGAATGAACATGATTAATGGCTTCCTTAAGCAGCTTTTCTTGGCAATAAATGCTTGTTCAAGTGAACTGATGAATTCAAGCTTCATCTGACACAATCTAGACACAAATCATCTGGTTTGAAAGTCAAATAGCCCTGTGCCAAAGGAGGTCCCAGTTTAGCTCCCCAAGATATGGGAGGGGTTCCAATCCCCTTAATTTTGTCACCGGTAGACTGACAAAGAGAAAATCTGAGATTTCTGTTTAATTAAATCAAATATTTCTGCTTGGAACTTCTGTCTGGAAACTATTTCTCAAATGCAATGATGGAACACTTGAGCTACGATTCCCTTTCTACTAACATCACTACAGAGCATCTATCTGGATTCTGATTGATAGAATAACCGCTTTGCCTAAAATGTCACCATCACCCTGCCTGTCTTAGGTATGGCTTAAGAATTATAATGGAAAAGAAATGGTTTGATTTTTAAGTCAAGGAAGTTCCCTAGAGCTTTGCGTAAAAAGGTACTAATTATTCATTTTAAATTATTTTCTGAATCTGTCAGCCAAGAACAATGAAGCAGCATTTTCACTGTTTTTCCATTCATCAGCCTTGCTCTGAGCTCAGAATTGGCACTTGAATCTTGCAGGTTCCTTTTTCATTTGATGTGTATTTACCAAAACCTAACCTTCTCCTGGGGAGCGTATGTCATTAGTAAGCGTTCTATTTACTGATGAGGCATGGCTAAGGCCTTTGATTCTGAGTGACGTTTGCTTCGTTTCTCCTTGGTGACAGTGTCTGGCTTAGTGGAACCCGTTTGCTTTCTCCATGTTAACACTTGAGCCGTCACTCATTTGTTTATTGAGAGAACATTTACATTATTTCAAGTGGGTTTTCAAATGTTCGCTAATTTCCCTCGTGCCTACTTCCAGCCCAGTGCCTCCCTTTACATGTGCCTCCATGAACTATGTCACTATCTTGTATCATTTTCAAGAATTGAAATTGCTCAAATATAATATGAACCTGAAGCAAAGGTCTTGAACTTAGTCATGAGGAAACCAGTAATATGGCAAGATTGTTCAAAGGAGCATTTGAGGAATGAAGATTTAGATAGTCGATCAGACAGAGGAATGCAGAAATAATTTTGAAATAGATATAACACTGGTTAATGTTTGACAGGTAATAAACTTTGGGAGTTATCTTTTCTACTGCACAGAAATCTACAAGTTAACATGTAACTTAAAGTACCTGAGTGGGTTCTATGTAAATGGGAAATAGCAAAGCGTTCTCCTTTCACCACATCATCCTCAAGTGATCCTGTTGAACCGTGACTGTGATCCTCCTCCTGTCTTTGTCCACAAGTTTGGGTACTTTCCTTAACAGGCTAAAGCGTGGACATTAGGTGTCAGAAGACTTTCTCGTGGCTAGGGCAAGACTAATATACTTCGAGGAAACCAGGAAGAAGGAAGCAGTAGCTTGGTCTGAGTCTCTGTGTAGCAGTGGCGTGTCTTGGTTCCATAGAGACCTCAAGGTGGCACCCTCCAGTGCTATTTGGCCATTAATACCATCTTGGTAACCAGGAACCCACTCTCCACTCTGGAGAGAGAGGTCCTTCTGAGCTCCCTGGGCTTTTGAAAGGGCAGCTTTCCATGTGGAGTGGCTCTGCTGATAGCTGGGCAGGGTTGTGGAGCACAGGTCACGTTGTTCCTGCTGGGAACCAGTGGATGAGGAGCTGGCTGCTGGGATGGCAGGATCTCCTTGGATGGCCCTGGGAGAAACAACCCGAGGACTTCTCGACCCACATTGAGTGGGGGGCGGGGGTGCTGCCAAGCCCTGGTTTCTTAGGGCTGGTGATGGATGATGGGGTCTCTCAGAGAATTCCCCATGCTAAGTACCCTTTCGGTGCAGCCAATTTCATTCTTCGTGTTCCTGTGATCACACTCTGGCCCTGGGCTTCTTTTTGCATTTGTCTGCATAGCTAATCATCACTGCTGTTCAGCCATCTGTGGCCATTTCCTAAGGTAAAAAGACTTGTCCCTTACAGGGTAAGGGGATATGAAACTGAGCTTACCCTCTTGGTTAAAAAAGGCACAAGATCACTTGTTTTTGCTTTCTATAGCTGTATTGGTCCATTTCCTCCCAGACTGGAAGACCCTCAAGGGCAAGGAATATGCCTTTTTTTCCATCATTGAATCCCCCTGAACTAAGCACAAGGCAGATACTGTTGGATGGAACTCTTTGGGACTTCTGAGGTAGTTTCATTTCATGGAGAAAGCACACCAGTAATACCACTGCTCACCCTGAAGTAATGACTCGTGACCACTCTCAAGACTGGGCTTTTCGCTGAAGCTTCACACGCCAGTGTCACTTATTCTTCATGACACATCTGGGTGGTGATTTTCCTTGTTCTGCTTTCACAGAGGAGGAAACTGAGGGTCAGGGGCTACATAGCACACCTGAGGTCAGCTTCAGAGTTGGGATCTAGACTTTGCTGACTCCTATATGTATTCTTTCCGGAAGAAAGCCTTGGGTGGGGACCATGGGCTAAGCCAGGAAAAACAGTCTTCATGGTTCTGGGCCAAGTATCGGAGAATTTCTAGGTTGGAAGGAAGATGTTTGTAGGACAGTCCTAGTTCAACCCCCAGCCCTTCAGGTAGCCCTTGCCTGCCCCTTTCAATGACAGAAAGGCTGTGCCGATTCTAGAGCCGTGGAGAAGGACTTTCCACCAGCCTCCTCTGTGGTCAGCTCAGTGTTTTACTGTCCTGCCTGAAATCTCCCCCTTATAAGAGGACTTGTTCACATCCAGTTTTTTTTTGAGATGGAGTTTTGCTCTTTGTTGCCCAGGCTGGAGTATGGTGGTGTGATCTCTGCTCACTGAAATCTCTGCCTCCCAGATTCAAGCAGTTCTCCTGTCTCAGCCTCCCAAGTAGCTGGGATTACAGGCATGTGCCACCACGTCTGGATGATTTTTGTATTTTTAGTAGAGACGGGGTTTTCACCATGTTGGCCAGGCTGGTCTCGAACTCCTGACCTCAGGTAGTCTGCCCGCCTTGGCCTTCCAAAGTGCTGGGATTATAAGCCTGAGCCGCCACACCTGGCCCACGTCCAATTTTAACCATACAATGGGATATGTTCAGAGACTATGAATGAAAGAAGTAAAATGATTGAGTGAACTTCGTTTTAAGCCACTGGTATATTCCAGGGAAGGAATGTATAAATTGGAGACTTGAAGTCTATCGAAAAAACCAACCAATAATGAACATTTGTTTTGAACATGCAACTGAGACGAACTCACACTAGGTGAATTTTTGTTGTTCAACTATGAGATGAACCCAAACTAAAATGTACACTACACACAGGCACACACATGCACACACAGAATCTTGGTGAATGTTTAAACAGTTTATTTTAAAGAACAAAACCAGAAAAACATTTGAATATCTTTTTCTTTCGGCTGCAAAGTAAGTTGTTTGTTTGAGACTTTGGAATAAATCTATGGTTCTACCTCTATTTCAAATTATCCCAGACTTGAGGCCAGGAATTATAATTTACTTTGAGAGGCAGCTTAATGAGATCAAAATCATTTGTTGAAATCTTTCTATGCCTCAGTTTCCTCTTCTGCAAATTGAGAATAGTAAATGTAGTTCTCTCATTAGGTTGCTCTGAGGACACATGAGATTGACCTTTACGTGATTTGGCACGGTGCGCTGGTCCTTACCAAGTGCTCAGTACACATTAGCTGTCACCATCACCATCACCACCGTCATCGTCACCACCAGCACGACCACCATCACCAGTTTTTGTTTTCATACCACAGTGGCTGGAACTTAATCCTATTGGGTGGGTGAACAGTTGGATGGTTGGTACGTCACTAGGGAAATACAGGACACTATTTTAAAGGGGCCGTCAGTCATGAATCCTTGTGTAATATAAAGCTAGGAACCCCCTTTTCTCTTGCCCCTTATTGTATCTGTTTAAGTTTGGGTTTGGAGTTATCAGACTTTCCTTCAAGCACAGGACACCTGGAGTAGCCACATAATGGAGCTGAATTCTGAGTAGAAATGTTAACAAGCGCTCCCAGAATTCACAATCTCAGTTCTTTGCTCTAGTCATGGCAGTTAAACCTACTGAACGTTTTTGTGTATTTATACCGCATATTGGAGTGAGGGTGTTAGCCAGAATGGATTGATCCTCCTCTGTGAATAAATCAATTATTTGAACAGCTGATCGTGATTTTGCCCTTTGGGCAGCTCATTGGCTGAAGACATGTGAGCAGGAAAGCCTTAGCTTCTTTCTCTCCTTAAGTATGCTAGGAAAAAAATGCCACCGTAGAATCATGAAGTGTGTCAATGTGAATATTCCTCATTGCAGTGCAGGGGACAACTCCACTGTTTCCTTTGCCATCGTCCAAGCCAGTCAGAAGGACCAGGGCCTCTATTATTGCTGCATCAAGAACAGCTACGGAAAAGTGACCGCTGAATTTAACCTTACAGCTGAAGGTAAACCACAGCTTTTCAGTTCTCAGTGAAAACCACTGGCCCCTGCTGGTTCACAATGGACATTTGTACTGAAGCCGTGCTCTGCTTTGTCTCCTTCTAGTTCTCAAACAGCTGTCAAGTCACCAGGATACTAAAGGTAAGTCAGTTGGGGTTGGCCTGCCAGAAGAAATGGGCTTACTCTAAAGCATGAAATAGCTCCCAGAGTGAAGAGGAGAAGCGTAATCCCATGGACTCCTCCAACCGAGAAGGAGAGCTATGGCATGACTTGAGAAATGAATGACAATTCATGAGCCAATTCAATGTGAATGTAGGGCCATGCTTCCTATTGTAAGTTCATCAGACTGCAGATATCCAGAACTGGATACTACACTGTAGCAGTGGAGTTTTGAGGAATATGTAGACGGGGATTTTGGATTTGATTTTTCCCTTTACACGTTGAATTTGCATTCAGCCCTTCTGCATGGGATTTTTCAGCTACTGGGACTTATACAACTTGTTTTGTTTGTTCAATTTTCTTTTTGGTTTGACTGAGCTGAGCAGATTCCCAAAGACAGCCAGATGTCTGGAGAATCACTCCATTCATTTGTGTCTTCTAGAAGATGAAAGATGGGGTTCTCTGCTTTCTTTTGGCACCTGGTGTAGCAACAGCCTAACACTGCTGTTCCGTAATGCTCATGCTGTCCCTGGGCCACCCACGGAGTTTTCCACAGTTTGGTGGAATCTATGTTTGCCGTGCCTTCCCTCTTAAGGAGATTTACTCACCCACCGACACCCACCCATGCCCACCCTTGCCTGGTGGTGTGCTGGGGTAAATATTTAACAACATGCTCAGGGCTGGGGAAGTTCTGACTTTTACAATTTCCATGATGTAAATACTCAATGTGGCCAATTTTAAACCACCAGTGTGACATCACACATCATGAAACTGGGAAGAGCCACCAATCATCAGTTCTCAGGAGCTGCAGCAAGCCAGCTCCACATACCACGGCGGCCCAACCTCACCCCATCTGACCATGACTTTCAGCATAGGGGAGGATCCATGGTCAGTTTTAGGAGAAATATGGATACATTCTGACATTCAATTAAATTTGCTTCTTAAAGATTTACTGCATGTATTGATTTTAAAAACAAACAGAGCACCTGAAATCTCTGCAGAAACAAGTAATAAAAGTAATGAAAATGCACTAACATCCCGTGTATCAAAAGCAAGAAACTGAGGTCTCGACTTAGAAATGGTCTAGCAAATATTGTGATATTTACCCAGAACAGTCAACTTAAATACAAGCTCTTCACAAACCCACTCAGATGCTCAATATCCGTCTTTCGCGCGTAGCGTATTTATGTTATAACTTAAAATCCTTCCTCCATTTCTGCTCTCATCTCTCCAGAAGGCAAAATATTTAGAAGAATCCCCTTCCTCCTAATACTTCCGAAAACAGGCTCTTAGAAGGGAGTCTCTGTTTCCTCAACTTCTTAGCATTGATTGGCATTCAGATCTCAGACGCTTGCTGCAGTTTTATTGATTTAGGTTTGTATAAGCTCATTTCTCAGGGATTACTAGTCAGGCAAGAGATCCTGGTGGGGATGAGCTACTGGCCACCTGGTGGAAATGGTGCTACTGCTGTAGCCCAGTGACTCCAGGCATAGAGCTTGGGTCTGAACCCTGATGACATCACCTTCTCTCATTGTGACTGGGGGTGCCAATTTCACTGACTCACCTCTCTGGGGAAGCAACTCCTGGCCCCTCCCTATTCTTATTCCTTCAGATAAAGAAGCTGAAAATTACTTTTATTTCTTTGAGCCAGGGTCTCACTCTGCCATCCGGGCTGGAGTGCAGTGGCACAATCATAGGTCACTGTAGCGTCGGCCTCCTGGGCTCTAATGATCCTCCCACCTGAGCCTCCTGAGTAGCCTGGACTACAGGTGCTTACCACTGTACCCCGCTAGTTTGGAAAATTACTTCTAATCGCTTTTTTTTAAATTCAGAGGATTATTTCACTAAACAGTTTATTTAATTCTCTATAGGAGGAATAAATAATCTTTCACAAGTTGGTCTCGAATTTAAAAATTAAGCTCACGAGAAAGTCAGAAATGAAAGATGGACCAAATGAAGCCCAATTTAGTGAGAGTTATGCTGTTTTATGAATATATTCACGGACTGCTTTTCTGCACCTCAGAGCAGTGTTTGTAACCAGTGGCTGCAGGTATCCACATGGTTTCTCTGAGTTGAGGATTTGGATTTCACAATGTATGGGTGTAGCAAGGAAACACAGTAAGTCCTCTGGATCTTCCAGCGCTCATCTGTGTGAGTGTGTCTGGCAGATTCCAGTGAGTCTCTCCTGATTTCTTTCTTTCTTTCTTTCTTTTTTTTTTTTGAGACAGAGTGTCTTTCTGTTGCCCAAGCTGAAGTGCAATGGTGCGATTTCAGCTCACTACAACCTCCACCTCCCCAGTTCAAGCAGTTCTCCTGCCTCAGCCTCCTGAGTAGCTGGGTTACAGGCACCTGCCACCATGCCCAGCTAATTTTTTGTATTTTTAGTAGAGATGGGGTTTCATCATGTTGGCCAGGCTGGTCTCGATCTCCTGACTTCAGGTGATCCACCTGCCTTGGCCTCCCAAAGTTCTGAGATTACAGGTATGAACCACTGCACCTAGACTCTCCTGATTCTTTCTCATGGAACTGCCCCCTCTCAGGGACTTGAGGTAGCGTGGAGTGTGAGTCCTGGCAACGGATGGCTTTGTAAAGCTGCAAAGAACATTGCAGCTTCTTCACAACCCGAGACTCGCACCGCCGCTCTCCTGCCTTTCCCGAGCCTCCCTCAGGTGCTCAGTTCTCCTGTTACCTTCGTTACTCTTACCAGGGAATAAATTGGTCTACAAGACTAATTCTTACCTCCATCTCTCACTTTAAAAGAGGTGCAAGCTCTAACCAAGAGAACACGCTCATTTTAGCCATCATCTCAGAAGACATTTTTTGGACAGGCTGTCCTGTCAGATTTCTGCAGAGCTACAGGGTCTATTCCTGCTGCTTCTGCAAAGGAAGACCCAATAGATGAGTTTCAGCTTGGAAAGTTCCACCTAAAACTCCAGCTCTTTCCCGGCGGGATTTTCAAGAGACAAAGAATAGTTTTAAGATTTGTGGGGTTTTTTTCCAATTAAATAGATTTGCTGAATTTTAAAGCATAAAGATTTGCACAAACTTTTTTTTTAATCTTTTTTTTTTTGTGGTATACACAGAACGTTTAGACACAGGTGCACGAACTTTTTACACTTAATAATTACATTTTAGAAATGTGGGGATTTTGAAGGAAGACAGGATGTGGCAGATACACACACAACATTTCTATACTCTGTTAAGTGGTATTAGAGGCCAAATTGTTAGAATGAATCATGTAACTAGAACAGAACTGAGAAGGTTTGGGATAGGAAAAGCATTCCCTCTCTATTTTCTCACCTAATTTTTAAACTTAACTATTAAAATACAACTGTGCTTTTCTCCATAAATTATTTTTTCCTGATTCTGTGAATATAATGTATAATATAATATAATATAATATAATATAGAATATAATCTGTGATCCAGCTATTGCCTAAAGCTTCATCTGAGAAAATGTCCCATTTGCCTGTTTTCCTGCCCCTCCAACCCAGGTCTCTCCAGAAACCTAGGACGGGTTACTCAGTAGGAGTTATAGGGGGAAGAAAAATAATTTCTTCTTCAATCCTCATAAGTTCTTAGCTGGAATAGATCCCTGTAACAAAAGAAGATTAATGAGAGAAAAACAAACAGAAGTTTATTAACAAGTATGTTTCATATATGCACGGGAGACACTCAAGAAGTGCTCATTCAAGAGGGGGCTTTGGATTTCAGCTGATAGAGCATCTTCAACAAAGAATAGCGCATTTTTAGAGTAGTGACAGGCAGAGGGAAGGACTTGGAGGAGGTAAGGGCACTAGTTTGTGGAAAGTCAATTCCACAGTCCTGGAAAATCTCCCAGCATCTGGATTCTCATTAACGCTTGTTAATGTCTAGTGCCGTCTCCAGGACCGTCAGGGTCTAAAGTTGTCTTCAGTCATTAACCTTTGTTCTTCCTGGCAGAAGGGGGAGGAGAATATTTTTTGTCTTTATAAATTTATGTCCTGATTTTAGGCAAATAGAGGGAAGACAGAGAGCTTTCTTGCCTCTGCTTCTTAATTGCCTTCAGCTCAACAATCCTTTTACCAAAGAGGCAGGTTTGAGGGTGGCATATTCAGGGGTCCCATAGTCTTCTGCTAGCCTTTGTGAAAATGCCTGGAGCACCTTTAGGTGCTCTCTCCCGGCAGCTTCTAGCTCTTCACCTAGTTTTTCTGTTTGAAAATCCATCCAACTCCACTCTCTTCCCTTCCTTCCTTCCTTCCTTCCTTTTCCTTCCTCCCTCCCTCCCTCCCTTCCTTCCTTCCTGGCAATAAGTAGGCCAAGACCTTAATCAATACCCTATCAGAATAGTTGCAGTCTCCTTACAGTTTTAATAGCTACCATCAGTCTCAAATCATAGGATTTGAAAATATTTCCTTAAGCATTCTGTTAGAAACGTGAAGTGGGATTTTTCACACGACCCATGGTTTCTTTCTTCTTATAAACATTCAGAAAGACATCCGTTTTCATCAGTTTTGAGAAGTGGAAAGCGTTTTAAAAATCCAAACAATCTTTTTTCACTGAAAGCTACCTAACTTTCTTCTCTCAGTGAATCAGAAGTCTGACTGGGTCATCTCTAGTTTAAAATGGACCGTCCTGATTAAACTCACCATCATCTCAAATGTGTAGATTTCACTCTGAAAAAAAACCAACAACAACAACAACAACAACAACAAAAAACAGCTGCTAGAAAACTCAAAATAATTCTACTTTTCTTGTTACAAATAAATCCAAAATAATTCTATCTTCTTTTTCCATTTCTCTTCAAAGGCAGTTTTTTTTTTTTTTTTTTTTTACTATTTTTTGTTTTGTTTATTGCCTACCTGTTTCTCATACTTATCACATGCTTTCTTAATGGAGGCAGTATTGCTACCAAGAGGGCCAACACTGATTCTTGGGAGGCAAAGAAAAGTTACTCATTTTCTGTCTAAAGCACAGATATACATGTGGTACATAAACAGATAGTCTATTTGTGGTATTCAGCTTTAATGGCAGGCAATTAAATTCCAGAAAAGATTCTGGGGTCAGGGAGGGGCAGTAATGAAAACAAGGTTGCTCTGGTACCACTATCAGATCTTACCATCAGTCTTTCCTCCCTCCTCCGTAATTTACCCATCTTTTCAACTTGTCCTTTGTTACTTTGCTTGGTTCCACTTATATTTTCCAGATCTGTCTAGAATTCTTTTCCTGATCTTTCCAGTTTTGCTCCAGCCCGTCTCTCACTGATGTTCCCACATTCTCATTCAGTGACCTGACTCCTCCTTACCAACCCATTCATCTCTTCTTTTAGCTATGTCTCTGTCGAGGGGTCAGTGTGGCTTCCCCCTCTCTGTTCTGCAGGTCAGCCTTTGTCACTGTCCCAATGTGGGGACCCTCCCCCTGTGGAGTTAGCCAAGGAACAGGACTGGGAGGTGTTCTTTCCAACCGCAGCTGTGCTGTGTTTCAGGATGTGAAGAGATTGAATTCAGCCAGCTCATCTTCAGAGAAGACTTCCTCCATGACAGCTACTTTGGGGGTCGCCTGCGTGGCCAGATCGCCACAGAGGAGCTGCACTTTGGGGAAGGGGTTCACCGCAAAGCCTTCCGCAGCACGGTGATGCACGGCCTCACACCAGTCTTCAAACCTGGCCATGCCTGTGTGCTTAAGGTGCACAATGCCATTGCCTATGGGACCAGAAATAATGATGAGCTCATCCAAAGGAACTACAAGCTCGCTGCCCAGGTGGGTCCATCTGCCCAAAGGCTGTCACTTTTGCGGTGAGAGCCACCCATGAAGAGAGGAGATGAAAATCAGACTCAGGACTGGCAGGAGGGTCTTCAAAAGGGTGTTTTTTCTCTTTGGGTGTGTTGATTCAGCCACAGTGCTGGGAGTCACTTCTCAGTTCTCAGAAGTAATTTCTTGGCCTCATGCCAGCTAGTGGGGACTCAGCCAGTGCCTAGAGACACCTCACCAGTTCTAACCCGAGATGTAACTGATTTTGTTTCTAAGAAGCCCTGTGAGATCTCTGAGGGGGTCAACCCACTTGGGCCTAGGATGATATGGAAAGTGGGGGTTCTAAGCTACACTCGATGCCAGGGTCCCCAGGAACAGACAGAATCGGCACTAGTTGCTGGAGTGTTTTGTTTGGGTTGGTTTTGTGGAGAGGGAGGGTGGGGTATATCCAGAAGAGTCGTCATTGGTCTTGTTTTCTGCCTTCCTGAGTTTGGTATAACGTCAGCCTATAAAATAGGAAGAGAGGAGAACCCAAGTCCCTAGCTGAGTTTCCACTTCTCTTTGTTATTGAGTCATAGAACTCAAGGGGGTGGGGGGCAGGACAGCCTTAGCTTCTCCTGCCCCTTCCTCCTCCTATCCACATATTTGCTTCATATATTTCACTCCATTTTTTTTTTTTTTTTTTTTGAGACAGGGTCTCACTCTGTCCCCCAGGCTGGAGTGCAGTGGCACGATCATGGCTTCACAGTAGCCTGGACCTCTCGACCTCCTGGCTTTAAGCAACCGTCCTGCCTCAGCCTCCCAAGAAGTTGGGATTACAGGTGCATGCCACCATGCTCAACTAATTTTTTATTTATTTTTTTCTAGAGACGGAGTCTCCCTATGTTGCCCAAGCTGGTCTTGACCTCTTGGAAGGCTCCAAGTGATCCTCCGGCCTCTGCCTCCCAAAGTGCTGGGATTACAGGCATGAGCCACCACGCCCGGTGGAAAGATATTTCTCTCTTTACACCGGCACTGGTGTAGCTGTCAAGAAAGTTGGGTCTTTCAGAAGCTATATGCCCCTTTGAAATGTTCACCATAAACATTTAAAACATTAAAACCAATAGGTTAAACTTGGATGAATCTCTCAGGTACAGTCAAGCACTAAGCATCTTGATTCTGCAGCAACGTCACGTGGGACTTTGTGCTTCTGAAGGCGGCCCTGCTCTCTAAATATAGGATTCTTCCCGTTGTATTCCTTTCTCCTCCCAATCCACCCCTCCTTTTGCTCTTCTCTCTGAGTATTCCCTCTATCTCAAATATGACACAGTCCTGGAAAATCTCCCAGCATCTGGATTCTGACTCAGAAAAGCCCCACAGAGTAGGAGGCAGAATTCACTTAGCTTTTCCCAAGGCAGACATCTTGTTGTGGCATTCATTAATTACACCTTTGAAAAGGGGTTGCAATGGCAGGTCTCACAGGAAACCCAGTAGTGCCCCAAGTGCCACCTGATGATGTGATGAGGGGCCAGTCCCCTTAGTCCTGGGGTGAATTTCAGCCATGCTGGCTCAAGAAATTTTATAGTTTGGGAACATCTGGTCCCAGAGACCACTTGACCTCTGCCCGGACAGTTCCTTCATGTCTCAGAGCTCCTCCATAAGTGGCCAACTCTAGGTTCTCATAATTGTTGCCTCTGCGGCCCCAATGAGGGGATGGGCTTGTCAATTTATCGGATTTACCTTATTGGGAAATCTCCTGAATAGTCTTACTGAGCAACATTGTCTGAATTTCCTGTAGTCACTGGGGCTCTCTATGTATTTTGATGATATAGGAATGCTATGTTCAAAATACCGCCAGGTATTACGCCAAGATCTACGCTGCTGAAGCACAGCCTCTGGAAGGCTTTGGAGAAGTACCTGAGTAAGTGTGTCTACCCTGCCTTGTATCACACTCCTGACTCGTTGGGGACTGGGAGGGATGAGAGCGTGAGAAGGAACAGTAGGGCAAGTGTTTCAGCTCAGTCTGTAAGGTCCATGAGGGTTCACATGGCTGCTATCACACCCCTTGCTGGGTCTCCAGAGATGTACAGAGAGACACTTGATAAATATTCTTTAAATGGATGGATGGATAGATAGATGGGTGTATGTATGGATTAATCCATCCAACAAATGAATCTACCATGTTAAATAGAAAAGAAAGGATATCTACTCTCATAGCGATTACATTGTCTAAACAGTAAGCAAATACAACAGAACAAGAGCTCCGTGATGAAAATAAGATATGGCAGTGTGTTAGGGAAGAGTGGATTGGGTGATCAGGACCATAGTAACGTAGTATGCACTTCCTGGAATCTGCCAGAGATAAATCACACCCACTTTTATCTGCTTTTTACCTAAATATTTACTTGCCCAAGCAAATTTTGTCTGGAGTTTGGAGCTTGTGTTTGCGACTCTGTTTGGCTGAGAACATATTTGCATGCTTAAGTGGACAGAAAAAGGGCTTAGCTAGTGCATGTTGGAAATTTCAGACAGAGCAGCTATTTACCTATCAGTAAAAACTGGGAGAAGGAAGAAGGAAGAAGTTCTGTCTGAATTGCCCCTGTTAACTCACAAAATGGGAAAAATCTCTTCCCTCAGGTGGTACATTTGGAAAACCATGTGTGAAGTATAACACTGTCTTCTCTTTCTCAAGAAATGCTTAACATGCTTCAGACACATTTACAATTGCCTTTCTGTTAATCTCAGCCAGCCATCTGGACTGAGTTAAGCTTTCACGATATGGAAACTGGCTCCTTTTTTCCCCAGGCCTCCCTCTTTCCAGTCTCTGTCCTTCTAAGTTTTCTTCAAAATAGAAAAGATTTAACCCACAAGTCAATCCCACCACACACAGAACCACAGTGCCCTCCCGCAGGGACAGACATAAGTTTTGTGTGGCTTAACTCTTATGCAATTTGGGCTTTCTTTCTTTCTTTTTCTCTTTCCTTTTTCCCTTCATTTTTAATTTTATTTTTCAAGACACAGGGTCTCCCTCTATTGCCCAGGCTGGAGGGCAGTGGTGCAGTCACGGCTCACTGCGACCTTGACCTTCCAGGCTCAAGTGATCCAGCCTCCCAAGTAGCTGGGACTATGGGTGCCCACCACCACACCTGGCTAATTAAAAAAACCCTTTTTTTTGGAGAGACAAGGTCTCTGTATGTTGCCCAGGCTGGCCTACAACTCCTGGCCTCAAGTGATCTTCCTGCCCTGGCCTCCCAAATTGATGGTGTTATAGGCATGAGCCACCATGCCTGGCAAATCTGGGCCCTTTTTAAAGAAAAGAACACAAAATTATAAGATTGGTCTAGGGACTTGGAAAGGGCTCATTGCAAGTGAAGGATGGGGAGGCTGATTGATTAGCTGCATTAGCATCACAGTAGATAGGCCACTGCCTTAAAGATAGGTTAGGACATTTTTCTATCTAAACCACTTTTCCATTCCTTACAAGGGGGCAGTTTGTGACCACATGAATGCTGACGGTATATGGGAGGAGTAAGGACCCTTAGAAGGGTCTCTGAGCCAGACTCCATGTTCATGGAACCTAAACCAGAGGACTCTACAGCCAGAAAAGACACATACACATACCACACATAAACACACCCCACCCCCACACACCCCCACATACCCCCACACACACTCCCACAGCACACACACACACCACAGGCCACATATACGCCATGGGTACAACACACATAGCACACACACGCAACACTCACCATATGCACACATACATCACACACGCCACACACATACCCCACACAAACACACAACACACACAAACACACCACACATACAACACAACACACACACACCACAAGCATATGCACACCACACATATAACACACATCACACACCCCACACACACCCCACACAAACCACACATACAACACAGACATTACACACCCCACACACACAAGCACACCATATACACACACACATCACACACACCAACCACACACATGCACATATACATACACACTAGACACACATACACACCACATACCCAACACAAACACCCCACACACATACACACACCACACATAACACACACATACACACATAACACAGGCCACACACATGCCACACACACAAACACCACACACCACACAGACAACACACACAACACCCGCACACAGAGCTGACCCCGTATATTCCCAGCCTTCTCTGAAAGCCTGCACGTCTAGAGAGAGGACCCAGGAGTCCCGTCCCCTTTCCCCATTGCCACAGCCCCCTAGACCAACCCCTGGGACCACCCCTTGTGTATTTCCAAGCCATGAAGCAGGCCAGGAGAAGCCTTTTTAGTGGAGCATGTGAGGTCTTGGAGAGAAAATGCTCCTCATTTGGGCAGCTTCTGTTTTTGAATTCATGAATATCAATGGAGTCACACTGTCTATGCAAATGAGTCCTGATGGGCAGAGGCCAGGCCTAATTAAGACCCTGAATAATGCCCAGCTCTTGTTTCTGTTTTTTCCCCCCACCAGGGATGCAGAACTAATAAAAGCCCAAGCAAACCGTGAACCCTTTTGTTGGCAGAGGGGTCAGGGGCCACAGGGGGTTCTCAGGAGGGAACCAGGGTGCCCTGGATCCTGCAGAAGTGACAAAGCATGACAGAGGGTGGCTTGGTGGCTGCCCCGATTTCAGGGCTGCAGGGAAAGATCCACTGCCCTATGTGCCCACTCCCGTCTGGCTGATATCTGAAATTTCTTTAACAAGACACAAAGAGTTTCTGTCTTAAAATTAGAAAGAATGGCTCAAATGACTCTGGCATGTCTAGTAATCAGGGTTCGCTGGTATGAAAGGGGCTCACTGCCTTGTGTCCAGGGGTGGGGTTCTAAAAGAACACTGTTCTGGCTTAGATTCTGCTCGTGAGCAAGCTTCTGTGTACTCATTGTGAAGTGAGGTGGATTCTCACAGTTTCCAGAAAATGCCCCTAAATGGCAGAGGAGGATGCATGTGTGCCCTTCAAAGGGTCTGGGGGCTTAAGCCAAAGTAGCTGGCCTGCAGATGTAATTTCTTTGAAGTATTATATTTTATAGCTTTTAAATTCTATTGAATTTTGTATCCTCCTTCCCTCTACGACTGTAATTGTTTTAATAAAAAATGTTTTTCCAACCAGCTTTGGCTCAAGTTAACCACGTGGAGCCTTCAGTTTACTTCCCGGGAGCAGGCACAGCCTGGGTGGAGAAGCGCAGAGCATTGTTCCGAGAGGACGCTCCCAGCTCTCGAGGAGGCAAGAGCACGTAGGCAGGGCAGGACTGTGCCCAGCTGGTGTGTGCGTGTAACTGCTACATGGGTTCACCTTGCCCGCTACCCAGGCAGAGCTGATTTATCAAGACAGGGAAATTGCAATAAAGAGTTCATTATACATAGAGCTTTTTTGTTTTTTTGAGATGGAGTTTCGCTCTGTCGCCCAGGCTGGAGTGCAATGGCATGATCTCGGCTCACTGCAACCTCTGCTCACAGGTTCAAGTGATTCTCCTGCCTCAGCCTCCCAACTAGCTGGGACTACAGGCATGTGCCAACACACCCAGCTAATTTTTGCATTTTTAGTAGAGACGGTGGTTTCACCATATTGGACAGGATGGTCTTGATCTCTTTGATCTCATGATCCACCCACCACCCAAAGTCCTGGGATTATAGGCGTGAGCTGTTTCCAGAAAGGGGTCCCAATCCAGACCCCAAGAGAGGGTTCTTGGATCTCACTCAAGAAATAACACAGGGCAAGTCCATAGATTAAAGTGAAAGCCTGTTTTTTAAGAAAGTAGAATAAAAGAATGGCTACTCCACAGGCAGAGCAGCTCTGAGGGCTGCTGGTTGGCCATTTTTATGTTATTTCTTGATGAGATGCTAAACAAGGGGTGGATTATTCATGCCTCCCCTTTTTAGACCACATAGAGTAACTTCCTGACATTGCCATGGCATTTGTAAACTGTCATGGCGCTGGTGGGAGCATGGCAGTGAGGAAGGCCAGAAGTCACTCTCGACGCCATCTTGGTATTGGAGTTTTAGCCAACTTCTTTACTGCAGCCTATTTTATCAGAAGGGTCTTTATGACCTGTGTCCTGTGCCAACCTCCTATGTCATCCTGCGACTTGGAATGCCTTAACCATCTGGGAATGCAGCCCAGTAGGTTTCAGCCTTATTTTACCCAGCTCCTATTCAAAATGGAGTTGCTCTTGTTCACACGCCTCTGACAGAACTGGCTAAATGGGAGACTGGAGTTTTATTATTACTCATATTAGCCTCCCTGAAAATTTGGAGGCTAGGGATTTTTTTTTTTTAGATAGAGTGGAGTGCAGGGGGCTAGGAAATAGGGAATGTTTATTAGTTGGGTCAGGAATGGAATCAGGGAGACGAAGTTGTCCTCTTGCACTGAGTCAGTTCCTGGGTGAAGGCCACAAGACCAGATGGGCCAGTTTTACCAGTCTGGGTGGGGCCACCTGATTCATCAGAATACAGGGTCTGAAAAATGCCTCAAACACAAGTCTGAGGGTTTACACTAGTAATGTTATCTATGGGAGCAACTGGGAGGTTAGAAATATTGTGGCCTCTGGTTGCATGACACCTGAGCCATCGCTTCTAATCTTGTGGCTAAGCTCTTGGTTTTACAAAGGTGATCTGGTCCCCAAGCAAGGAGGCAGTTTGTTTTTGGAGAGGGGCTTTTCCCATCAGCATCTGAATGGAATTTAAAGCAAGGAGGTTGCCAGGGAGTGTGGGCAGAGAGAGAAGAGCTGTTCCAGGGCACTCCAGAGTCTAAAGGTTGGGGAGAGGATGAGAAACTCACAAAGGAGACACAGAAGAGGTAGCCAGGGAAGCAGAGAAAAGCCATGAGGGCGTGGGCTTCTGGAAGCCAGGGGGAGGTGTTTCAGAAAGCAGTGAGAGATCCACTGTGCCCAGAGGTGCTGAGAGCAAATGGGGTGGGGACTGAGAAGAGAACATTGGACTTAGCAGCTTGATGGTTGTGCTACCCTTGACAGAGGTGTCTTTAGAGGGAAAGCCTCTTTCAGATGCTCAAGAGAGAACGGGAGGGGAGGGACTGGAGACAGTCTACAACGGGTTTGAGTTTTGATATGAAATGTGAGTGAGTCAGTAGTTGGGGTGGGCTGTGGGGTTGCCGTGCTGTGTAGTTAACATAGCATGTTGCTAGGCTCTTGGGAATGATTCTGTAGAGGGGAATATTGATGGAAGAGAGAGAGGAAAAACTGCTGGAGCAATACCTGGAGGATCTGAGAGGGGCGGGGACGAGGGCACCTGTAGCGGAGGTGATTCGGTTATCGTAGTAAGAAGAGGGTGTAGTGTGTAGGCACAGACCAGGGGGTGAGAATACGGATGTGTTCATGGCAGCATTTATAGATTCTCCTAAATCTTCAGTTTTCACACGGAAACAGGAAGCTGAAAGTATGGTAGGGGAGGAGGTGTAGGGGCTTTGAAGAGAGGGACAGGTAGGAAGTCATCATGTAGGATGATGTGACAGCAGATGGATAATGCTGGAAACTCCTTCCCATATCGGATCAAATCTCTAGCCCCCTGGATGTCATTGCCTGGCCCTGGTCTTCCTGCACCGCCCCTGGCCTATTCTTCACAGAGAGGCAGTGATCTTTGTCATGCAGAAATCTCCTCGTGTCCCTCACTTGCTCCAGATCCTCCAATGGCTTATCCTCCAACTCAGTACAAGGGGGAAAGTTTTCTTAATGGCCTCCCAAGTCCCCCAAGGCCTGGCTTCCTGTCTCCTCTGCCTCCCCCAACCCCCGCCAATCTCACTGGCTCCGTGCACACCCCCTGCACACCAGGAGTGTTCCTGCCCCAAGCATTTCCCCTTGTGGTGCCTTCAACCTGGAATGCTGCATCATCAATGTCCTCACGGCTCCCCCCACTTCCTGTAGGACTCTGCTCAAATGTTCTTCAGCTATGAACAAGGGCTGCTCTGCCTTCCCTATATAAGAGAGCTGCCCCTGCTCCACTGCATGCTCCCTGTCTCTTCTTCACTTCAGATGGAGGGAGGGAGGAAAGAGGGTGGGTAGAAGAACGGCTGAATGGACAAATGGATGAATGGATAGATTACACTATCGATTGATGTGTCATTAAGATATGACTACAATAAAGACATTCATTTCTACATGAGCAATTAAACTCCATCCCAAGGAGGAATTTATAAGAACAAATAAAACATGGAAACATGTCTTACCCATTAAAAAGTCACTGAATGGATTTGTAGTCTAAACCTAGCAGAGTTGGGGACAAATTCTACACTTGCTGCTGCTCCAGGTGAGGGTAGAATGCTGCAGGAGCCTCTTCCCAGTGGGGACCTCCATGTGTGCCTGTGTTCTCTTCCCTCCCAGGATCATTCCTATTTTTCTTATCCATCGGCCTGAGAACAATATCCCATATGCCACAGTGGAGGAGGAGCTGATTGGAGAATTTGTGAAGTATTCCATCAGAGATGGGAAAGAAATAAACTTCTTGAGAAGAGAATCAGAAGCTGGTCAGAAGTGTTGCACCTTCCAGCACTGGGTGTACCAGAAAACAAGTGGCTGCCTCCTGGTGACGGACATGCAGGGTGAGGAGAGCAGCTTAGCCCAGGCTCCAGGGATACTGCGGGCCAGAGATGTTCCTGTGGGTGGAGAGGGAGGGGAGGGAGAGGAAGGATAGGCTTGCTGGGTACCTTTAAGCACCTTTACCTGCAGAAGGTGTTACTGATGCCTCATCAGAAACAAGATTTGATAAATGAACCTGAAATGACCAGCCAGATGACCATTTCTACTGAGAATCAGCTTGGCTGTAGAGACCCCCACCCAGGTGGCACTGAAGGCATTAAGAAGCAGATACCCAGATAAACAGCAAAGTGGTTATCTGGGGGCCCAACAGCCTTCCGAGCTGAGTCTTGGGCTGACAGCATTCTGGGCTGAGGGCCTCAAGCAGACACTGACCCATGCATTTATTCTCTCTGATCAGGTGATTCTTATTAACAAACAGGTGTTCTCTATTTTCTCATAACACAAAATATGCCAAGTAGGCAGCTGGTGCCCGCTTACCACTGATCACAGACAAACTAAAAAGTATTCTCCACGAGGGAGCCACGGGGGCAGGGTCAGATGTCCCACACTTAAAGAATTGTTTTAACTGGTGTATGCTATTTATATATTGTGCTGCCACTTTAGAATGCCCCAAGTAGTTTTCTACTTGGGAGGCAGGGGTTGGGGGGGGTGGGCGTTGGCTAGGTTTTCCTTGTCATCGTTCTTCCTAGCAAACAATATATTAATTCTATCATACACTCAGCATTTCTCAGCAATTATACACTTAGCATTTCTCAACACATTTTATTTTTATTAAAAAAAATTTTGTGGGGGGGGATAGGGTCTTACTCTGTTACCCAGGCTGGAGTACAGTGGCATGATCATACCTTACTGCAGCCTCGAATTCCTGCACTCAAGTATTCCTCCCACCTCAGTCTCCAGAGTAGCTGAGACTGCAGATGCATTCCACCATACCTGGCTAATTTTCAAAACATTTTTTTATAGAGACAGAGTTCTGGAGAATTTCCCAGGCTGGTCTCGAACTACTGGGCTCTAGCAATCCTCCCACGCTGGCCTCCAAAAGTGCTGGGATTACAGGCATGAGCCACTGTGCCTGGAGGTCATTTCATTTTAATAATTCATACCAATAATGCCTTCCCATTACAACAGGTAACCAGAGAGTAGCTTTACTGTTAGGTCCTCAGTAGGCCTAACCTCAGCAATATATACCAAAATCCAGATCTACCATAAGATAAATTAAGATGTAGTGTTTCATTCTCAATAGACAAAAAAGTCTTTAGAATACTCATGTTTTCAATGTATACACAATTGTTTAAGAATACCATTTCTTATATGGAATGGAGATGTCATAATTAGGGCTCCCCTAGGGCAGAACTGAGACAAATACTCAAGTACAAATGGCTTATTTGAGAGTGGATCCCAGGAAACGCCAGCAGAGGAGTAGGGACGTGCAGCTGGGGAAGGAAAGGCAGCTGGTAGAGTATGTTATTATTAGCTAGTGACTGCCATGGGCACGGGAGCTCACGTCTGCCGGGAGCCCTGCAGAGCACACTTCTCAGTGAGGGAGCCGGGGTATGTATACACCAACCACCAGGGTCACCAGCTGGCGGCAGCTCTGAGTGGGGGCATTACCTCCCCTGCACTTGTCACCTGCCCACATGGGCAAGTTAAGCTGGATAAAAAACATGATCAAAGAAAGTTATTAGGCAGAGAATTGCTGGTGGTGGCACTGAGAGGTGGAGCCAGGTGCAGAAAAATGGTTAAGGTGTGGGCAATAGGTAAAGCACCAGCAGCTTCTGCTGCAAGGGGTTCCCTATTTTCATTTGCTGTTAAGAAAATCTGAAGTATATTATTGTATGCCTACTGCATGTCAGACATTGTCCCAGATGAGGGTCTCAAGCTCTAGCTATTACATGGTGTTGAAGAACAAGACCACCTTGCGGTTCTGTTCCCTGCACTGCCATTTCCAACCTGGTAGCCTGTGGACGAATTACCTTCCTCTCTGCTTTAGTGACTTCCACACAGGGTTGTTTTGAGAATTAAATTAGAGAGGAAAGCACTTATTGCAGCATTGCCACATAATAAATGGTTCCTATTTTTTTAACTCATTTTTAAAATTTGTTTGAGACAGGGTGTCACTCTGTCACCCAGGCTGGAATGCAGTGGTGCAAACACAGCTCACTGCAGCCTCAACCTCCTGGACTCAAGTGATCCTCCCGCCTCATCCTGTCATGTAGCTGGGAACACAGAAGTATGCCATCATACCTGGCTTGCTCTTTCTTTTTCTTTTCTTTTCTTTTTGGAGATGGGGTTTCACTTTATTGCTCAGGCTGGTCTTGAACTCCTGGGCTCAGGTGATCCTCCTGCCTCTGCCTCCCAAAGTGCTGGGATTCCCAAAGTGTTGGGATTACAGGTATGTGCCACTGTGCCTAGCCTTTATTTTGAAATAATTATCGATTCACAAGCATTTGCAAAAATAAATGGAGTGGTTCCTGTGTACACTTCGCCCAGATTCACCTAATGGCGACATCTCACATAACTAGAGTGTTATAGAAACCAAGAGGCTAACATTGGCAGCATATAATCAACTACACGAGAAACTTTACTTGGGTTTCATCAGTTTTTGTATTTGTTTGTGCATTCATTTTTTCCCATTATTTTTACTTAATCTTTGTAATAACCCTGCAGAGAAGATATGATCCCCATTTTACAGATGGAAAACTGAGGCCTGGGGACCATGATTTAATTGTCTGCTGTCACTCAGCTAGTAAGTAGAGGGGTCCAAGACTCCAACCCGCATTTTCTGACCCTGAATTCCAAGTTCTTTCCACTAAATAACAATTTAGCAAATTTGCAAGGTGTTTACTTCCAGACCTTTCCAAGTCTCTCCTGATGTTAGAAGGCTCTGGTGTGTGTCTCGTTCTTCTTCCTCCTAAGCCCTCAGAAGGACTCCTTGCAGGCCAGTTGGGAAATGTAACATTACCTTCTGGTAGACGAAGCCAATCTGCAAATTTAAGTCAGACTTCACTCTTTGAAGAGACTTTACTGCCACAAACACACGTGCACAATATGGTCTTAACAAACAGCTGTTTGTTGTATTCAGACTCTGGCTGTGCAATTGCTGCTATCCCCCCATCTTTTCTCCTTGGGAATTAATTTTGTATTAAATATAGCTCTTCTGCTGAAAAGCAGCACCCTAGGGCTTCGTGCAGTTAGTTTCACTTCCAGGTACTAGGAAACAGCGGTAATGGAATATCACATCTCTCTCTAAATGATGTGTGTGGTTTAACGTGGTGGTGCGGTGTTAAGGAATGGTGTTTAGGAATGGTGTTTATTTACTGTCTGTTGATGGAAAAAAAGGATTTTTACTGTCATTGTCATTGCGGCATGAGATAGCACATCTGTTTTTTAAGCAAACTCCACTTTTTTTTTCTTTTTCCTTTTGAGACAGAGTTTGGCTCTTGTTGCTCAGGCTGGAGTGCAGTGGCGTGATCTCAGCTCACCACAACCTCTGCCTCCCAGGTTCAAGCAATTCTCCTGCCTCAGCCTCTCGAGTAGCTGGGATTATAGCCATGTGCCACCATGCGCAGCTATTTTTGTATTTTTAGTAGAGATGGGGTTTCTCCATGTGGGTCAGGCTGGTCTCGAACTCCCAACTTCAGGTGATCCACCCACCTTGACCTCCTAAAGTGCTGTGATTACAGGCGAGAGCCACCGTGCCCGGCCTCAAACTCCACTTTTTATAATTTTACAGAGACACTAGAATTAGAATTAAACTCAAATTCTACCACCACCTTTTTGGACTTTTAAAAGTTAACTCTCCCTGGCTGCATTTGCTTGTTTAGAAGATTGTACCAGGTCCTGCAGGTCTGTGAGGTAAAAGATGAACCTGTGATTTGGACCTGAGAGCTGCACACTGCTGAGACTACCAGGATTTCTAGCAAGCTGTCACCCCAAAAACCCAAGACCTCTAATTCTGGAGATTGAATTTCTAATGCTGTTAATTTCTTTCTGTTCATCAGAAACAACCTGTATGTAGATGACATTTATCCCCAACTCAGATTGATAGCTGCACACTAGGATTTAACTTTAGGCTCTAGAGATTCTTAATAACCTTGGCAGAATTGCTGGCAAATTATTAAACTGAGAGAGGTAAGTTTTCTTTTAAAAATTATGTCCTGTCTTTCTAAACTGTAAGTGACAGCTGGTAATTGTGGGAAACAAGGGAAAGCAGTTCTCCAAGTTCAAGGACCTTTTGCCAAATGGCTTTTTCAAATTGGACTTCCATGCGGCTTAGAGCTGTAATTTTAAAATACAAATTTCCATGAAACAAGATGTCCAGAGAGAGCTTTTGCAATTTGATGGATTTTCTTTTTCCAAAGCATAGTCCCTGCAATAAAAGCTACATGAAGCATTTCTACATATGTTTGAGTTATTAGCAGCTTTGAAAGAATGAGATGAATTAGTTACCAACTACGAAGGAGACTTTTAAAATGCTCACCGGTTCTCCCAGAGTGCCATGTCTGATTTAGCTCACAGGTGCACTGCAGAAAAGCAGGCTCATGGCTTCTGTCGGAATAACCAGCCTGAATCCCAACATGTCCTGTGTGTTTGCCATGCTCCCAGAGATACCTCTGAATCAGAACATTTACCATTCAGCTGTCTTTTCCTGGACTTCAGAATCAGCACTCCACATGCATGGAGAGCCATGGAACTAGGTGGCCAGCAGATCTGATCCTCGTGATTGGTTTTAGGGAGATGCTGAGTTTTTTTCTTTCCACAGCCCAAAATGGGTTTTAGGCTGCTAGGGCCCTCTGTGGGCAGGTCACTTGCTGGAAGTGGGGAATGCCAGTGCCCACAGCCAAGAGGCAGGGGCAAGCGCACAGGAGGCAGGACCCCAGTCTGGCATCTACAGCTGCAGACGCATGGGTGGGGTGGCACTGTGGGCCCTGGAATAAAGTGTTACCACGTGATTGCATGGATGAGGCCCTGGTGGAGGTCCGCTGTGTTGGAGCAAGTGCCCATAGCCCTCACCCTAGGGAGACAGGAGTGGAATTGGTATGTGATCAGGTCATGGAGATTCTGGAAAGACCAAGAGGGAATCCGCGCTCTGGGCATCAGGGAAGTGCTTTACTTTCTGCTAGACCCGGGAGAGGTTCAGGATGTGGGCTGAGACCGGGGTAGAGTGAGAGAGCGTGGCTCTTTTCTACTGCAGAAGGGGATGGCGGCTCTTGTCCTCCCTCACGGTGGAAAATTATAGGGAAGGCAGCAGTTAGAGGGAATCAGTCTCATGTGAGCAGACAACCCAGACCTCTTGGCTCCAGAGGAATAGTCTATTCCCTTTGGCTCCCTGGCTCCCTAGCTACCTTCCCTACCCCTCCTGCTGGAAAGGCAGATGCAAAAAGGCTTCCATGTGCTTGGGATGGGTGCCTGTTGCTCTTTGCTGAGCCAGAGTGAGAAGCTCAGGTAGCTGTTTCATTGTTTTGGTTTTGGTACCCCCCACCTCTCCCCACCATGGCTTAACAGGTGGCAGTTAGGGTAAGAGTCCAAAGGTCAGACCACGTGTTCCTAATGCCTGCTTCTCCAGGCCATTGGTTTACAGTCTACATTAGAGCTCAAGATGTTTCCCAGGGTCTAACGCTGACAACCCAGAAAGCCTTCAGTCCTGGGTTGAAAAACTGTCTTTATGGAAATGAGAAATCACACGTCTGAAGTTTGACTTTGAAATAAACAAATGTCACTTGAACTCTGTATTAGTCCGTTTTCACACTGCTGATAAAGACATACCCAAGACTGGGTAATTTATAAAGAAAAAGAGGTTAAAGGACTCACAGTTCCACATGACTGGAGAGGCCTCACAATCATGGCTGAAGGCGGAAGGCATGTCTTACATGGTGGCAAGCAAGAGAGAGAATGAGAGCCAAGCAAAAGGGGAAGTCCCTTATGAAATCATCAGATCTCCTGAGGGTTATTCACTACCGTGACAACAGTATGGAAGAAACTACCCCATGATTCAATTATCTTCCACCAGGTCCTTCTCACCACACATGGGCATTGTGGGAGCTACCGTTCAAGATGAGATTTGGATAAGGACACAGCCAAACCATAGCAAACCCTGTTGCTTATTGGCACTGATAATCCCAGGCCATGCCTACGCCTCTTCCCAACATGTAAGGGTTTCCACTTTCATTGAAGAATGGCGAGCCAGACCTAAGCCAAAGTCAGAGTATTTCTGAGGGGTGAGCTTATGGGACATGCATCAGGCCTTAGATATTTTCATGGAGTGGCCAGCTCCCTCCTTGTCGGGGGTGGGTGTGCAGGGCAGGCAGAGGACTTCATCTGGGGAGCTGAGAGGGCTGGGTTATCTGCTCACATCACATGAGACTTGACTCCCACTAACTGCTGCCTTCCCCGTGGTCTCTGCCTAAAGCTGGATGGTATTTGAAAGAGGCCTCAGGTGTACTCGCAGGAAGGGGAAGGAGGATGAACTGTCATTATCCCTTCCCTGGGGCTAAATGGCCCAGCTTTCTGAGGAGCCCTGAGTAACACAAACTCCCATCTTTGCTTTCTCTTTCTGTAGGTGTAGGAATGAAGCTAACTGACGTTGGCATAGCAACGCTGGCTAAAGGGTGAGTAGGAAAAATGGAGTGTGCACCGTTTAACACTGGGCTTACGGACACCTTCCAGGCAGACACCGTCAGGCTGAGGTGGGCAGAACGAATTGCTTGTCCTAACCGCGGATGACAAATGTTCTTGGGATGAATTCATTCTCTCACTTACATAAAATATTTACAGACTTTGTTCTCACAGGGAAGCACATTAGTTTCTTAACTTTGAAACAAACAAGAACTCTTGCAAACACATTTCAACATTAATTACTAACAGAAGTACCGTGGGGAGAAAATGCTGGCATTATCTGAATGCCTTTTAACTGGGAATATTCCATTCTCCTGCATTTAATATCTTCACTATTAAAAGCTTCTTTGAAAATACATATTTTTTTGTAATTGAATGCAGTGAATCCAATTTGTATATTTTCAATTAATTTTTCTCCAAAAAGTACTTTAGGCAGCTAAGAGGAAATGTCTCTGGCAGAGCTGTGATTAGTTACATGTTGTTGATGATGGTTTTATTTTTCTAATATGGAGTGGTGCTTTGCTTAGTGGGAGGCACACACAGATGATGCTATGATAATGTTTTACCAGGGCGTCTTTTTTTTTTTTTTTTTTTTTTTTTGAGACAGAGTTTTGCTCTTGCTGCCCAAGCTGGAGTGCAATGGTGCGATCTCCACTCACTGTGACCTCCACCTCTTGGGTTCAAGTGATTCTCCTGCCTCATCCTCCTGAGTAGCTAGGATTATAGGTGCCCGCCACCATGCTCGGCTAATTTTTAAAAATATTTTTAGTAGAGATGGGGTTTTGCCATGTTGGCCAGGCTGGTCTCGAACTCCTGGCCTCAAGTGATCTACTTGTCTCAGCCTCCCAAAGTGCTGAGATTACCAGTGTGAGCCACCATACCTGGGCAGGGCATCTTTTTAAGAAGCTGCCCCTTCCTACTTCCCTACTTGACTGCCACTGAGGAGAAATCCAGCTGTTTGTGGTTCTTGGTGAAGATGCAATTCCGTGTTGGAACCACCATCGCCTTTGCCCGCTCCTGCTCTTCCTGCTTACTAAGACCATCTATGAGGGGGAGGAAGAGCGCTCATGACTTTTGGAGTGGATGGCTTCTATTTTAAAATGTAGGTTTTATTAGCATGAGGTATCATAAGGCCACAGATGAGGAGACAGTTGCCACTGAAAAGCTAGTGTGTTACTCACAGTTCCCAAGAGGGAGGCACCATGCCACCAGGGGCCATGCTGGGGAGCACCAGTGTTGGTTGGGAGGCGGAGGAAGTGAGGCAAAAACGCAGGCAAGAATATTATGGTTTATGCAGGAAGGAATAGGTGAGGGAGGATAAACGGGCCTAGGATTGGCTAATTTGACATTTTTCAGCAGCCTCTAGGATGCAGGGCTGCCCCTCGGTGTCTGGTATCCGTACTGGGGTGATGAGGGCAGGTGGGGAGTGGTCCCAGTGTAAGAGTCCATAGGGGAGGTATTGGTATTGGGGGTGTGGGCTCCAGATTGGTTGGTTTGCATATGAAAGGCTCTCTGGAAGGTGATCATTTACTATCTTGAGGAATATGGTAGCCCCAAGATGTCAAAGCATCACAAACACAGAAAATAAAGCAGTGGGATGAATCTGGCTTACTTTCCCAAGGCTGGGAACAACTTATCTATGCCAGCTTTCTGGTTACTTCAGACCATCAGTACCAACCACGATCCAACAAATATGCTGATTTTCAGCTTTGGTAAAGGACAGAGAGAAGTAGAGGGAGATGAAACAGTAGGAAAGGGATCACTCTTTCTTTTAACCTCCAGGTCGGTGTGTCTGATTCATGAAGTGCTCGCTGATTGCACAAAGCTTCCAGTTGGGTTTTAGAACCAGGATGAGGTTTGCACCTTTTCCCCGGGGTGGCTCAGTGATAATGAAGTTTTAGGTTGGGACTGTCTCCAAGCCTCTCCCCAGTGCTGGCCAGAGCCCTGGCTGGCATATGCTTCAGGGAATTGGGAGTGTCCTTGGGGTTGTGAAGAGAGTGTGTTAGGAGGGGTTATGATGTCATGAGGAGGAAGGAACAGGGGATTTAGAGTAAGACCCAGTTCAAACCCTGATGGGGCCGCTTCCATTTCTCCCAATGGTAGCCTTTCTTCTTGGCATTGTAGGAATCTGCCTAGCCTACCTGATGAGGGGGATGAACATCAGTTTCTGTGACAGTACCATTTAATGCCTGATGTCCTCCCATCTCATACACTTTAGCATTTATCCTGTACAAGTGTCCCCATTTAGAAGATAAATTATATGGTGCCCTATTTATGGAGGCTTCTGGACCCCAGCAGGACTTTCCAAATGGAGCCTTTCTTTCCAGTCTCCACGTGTGCTGCAGAACCCTGCAGATGCCACTATCAGCCAGCCTTAGCTTGAATCCTGGCCTCTCGTCACACCAGCTGTGTGACTCTGGGCATGTGACAAAGTACTTAAAGCCAGTGATGTACAGCGTGGGGACACTCCAGCTTGCCCTGAGTATTCCCCCAGTTAATCTACACCTAGCCCCTGAAATGAAGTAAGCTGGATAAATATTAGCTTTCTTTCCCTCCCCATGTCTTAGCCTGACACCAGAGTAGGCAAATTTCATGCTGTTACTTAGAACAACTCTCTAACAAAACAAAGAAGAAAGCTTCCCAAGAAGTTTCAAAAATGAAGATAGTTGTAATTATTTAAGACATCTTTTAAAAGCAAGTCAACAGCTTCCAGGAACCCAGACCAACTGAGAGCTTCAAATGACACATTTTTTTTCCTCCTGACTTAAAGAGAAATCCAATCCTTTGGTTTTGTTCTCAGCTTTAATGTGACTTATCTGGCCTGGGACAGCTGCCCAAGACCCATTAGAAGTGCTGATGACTGGAGCCAGTGCAAAATGCTGTCTATAAATTATTACTACTGCCTTCCCACCCAAGGAGAGGTCAGGGAGCAGGAGCTGGGAGAGGAGGAAATTCTGAAGTGTTTGAGAGCTTTGGCAGATATATTAGATCTTCTTGTTCTTTGTTGTTTTGTTTTTTTTTTAACTTTTCTTTAAACTTTACCTTTTAAGCCACATTTTTTTTTCCCAAAAGAAATATATCTTAGAAACACAGTTTGAAAAGCTGATGAAAAGGGAAACTTCTCCAAGCAGAGCGTAAGGGGTAGTTGAGAGGCCTCTGTAGAGGCTCCTGGGAACTCCTCTGGAGTGAAAACCAGTGATCAAGTCCCACCTCCTCACTTCACAGGTGGGAAGGAGGCATGGAGCGTGGGGCAACCTGCTTGCAGACAGGAGTCAAGATGTCTTTCCTGCTGGAGGTCAGCACCCAAAAGTGAAGGGCAGATCCTCAATGCTGGGAGGAGAGGCACAATTGAAAAAGATCTCCAGTGAATGTCAAAGCTGCAAAAGGGAGCTAAACCATGAGAACAGACTTGGAAAGGGCTCAAGCTCAAGGGCACTTTGCAGACAGGGAAGTCCAGGTGGGAGGCACATGAGCAGGAGGAGGAAAGGGAGGTGAGCATTGTAGACTGCAGAGAGCAGGAGAGAGGATGGAGGAATAAGGGTAGATCAAGTTCTCTTGATTCTTTGTGAGCACCTGTGCATGAACTTAGTTCATTCGCGATGCAAAGGGAGAGTTGTGAGTTCTACGGGGGGCTGATACCTGGCAGGGCTTGGCTGGGGAAATGGCACCATCATAAGAAGCAGTGCTGCGTGTGTCATTGAAAAACAATATTCACATATGTCTCAATCAGGACCATCGATTTGGCTACTGACACCCCAGTCATGCAACCTATTTTGCTCTCTTGTTTAATGAAGTCAGAGGTTATGATCCTAGTTTGGGAATAGTTACTCTCATTTCATGAAATAAAATAGAGAATTGTCATGACTTACTTATTTTAATTCAACTTTACTTCATTGTGTGTGCCTTACAACAGGAGTATGTCATATTTCTCTTGAGAGCCAGAGATACAAATATGTCTGGAAAGACATCCCCTGTACCTCAACCCCCTCAATCTTTTGGCAAATGTTGAGTACAAAAATTTCAGGTGACAAAGTATGGCAAGTAAGATTGTTTTGACATCCAGTAATCCACCTTGTAGACAGACCAAGATACTAACTGGACCATTGAACAAATTTCTGATTGGAAATTACACAAGGAAAAAAATGCCTAATCTTATAACTGGAGATTTGGAGACGTAAGCTGACCAACTCCAGATGGATCTGAAGCCACTCAGGCAGTGGAGCCAACCCACAAAGTCATGGTTCTCTCCAGCCAGTGGGGTGGTTCCTGGGGAAGGTGAGGAGATTGCAATTCAGCCACCAGAGGGCACCAGGACCAACACTTTGCCCTTTGTAGTCTCCCCTGAAAAGCCAATTTCCTGTTGCCAGATTGCAATAAAACAGAGAAGTACCATTAGCAGATGTCTTCCCTGGCAGTAAGCATTGGACCAAAATAAGATTAATACGGACAGCCATAAAGGACACCCTCAGAGTGGCTGCCAGCCAGCCTTGCGTATTTCTACCCTCAGAAGAAGGAAAGAAGAGGCTTCAGGATGTGTGGCATGTGTCAGGCGTCCCTGCCGTGGACCCGGAGACCCTGGACAGAAGCCTGGATGATTTGTCCGTGTAGCAGGAGGGTAGCTGCCTTGAGAGAGCAGGCTCCCCTGGCGTCTGCCTGCCTAGCTCTGGTCCTGGCCGTGAAAAGGAGAAAAGATCCAAATAGACTCCCATATTCGGCCAAGCTGAGTTCCAGAAGAAAGACTCTGCCCTCAATGCCCACAAGCAGGCGGAAGGGACGGCAGCCACCTGGGATGCTCTGCCCGGTCACAAGGCTGTGCTGCTGCCATACCTGGAGAGGAAGGGCCAAAAGCAACTTGGAGGTGGAAAGGAGCAATCTAACCCGAAGAAACACGCAAGAATAGGCTTATGTGTGTGAGTGGTGACTCCAGGCAGACCGTTAAAAGCAATGCGTGAGTCTACCAGGAGAGGAGACAAAGGGACGTTGGAACAGAATTCCTGATGCTTTTTACATGTCTTGCATCAGGGCTGTGTCTCTGTAGAACACCAAACATTTCAGCTGAGTCCCCAATGCCAGGTGTCAGCAAATCAGTCTCACAGGCCTGCTGGCTGGAGAAAGGCAATTTTATGCCCCAGAGAGCCCCTGTCCCTGCCTGCCACATGGTCACCTGTCCTGGAAGGCAGCCTGCATCCTGCCTGCCTCGAGTCAGACCATTCTGTAGCAGGGTTGGCTGGCTCACTGGCTGATTTATTCGGCCAGTCTTTGCCATTAAGGAAGTCTGGAGGCTGAAGGGAAGTCTGAGGGGAACAGTGGTCATTTTCACAGTTTTTGGCAAGGCAGACACAACTATAGCAGTGCTCTCAGTGTGTAGGGGAGTCTCCCAGGCCCAACAGAGCCACTCAGGACACGCCCCCTCCGTGGGGGCGCTAGCCCAGCCGTCTCCTGGCCTTTGCCCAGAAGTCTTACAAAGGACTGTTCTGTTGAAGTGTCTGGAATTGGGAGCCATGGGTTCCTCCCACTCCTGACCCTATTCCCTAGTTGTCCCCCTGCCCAGTCCATTTCCAGGACCTGAGGACTCAGGGACAGGCGTCACATTGCTGTCATTCAGCTTCAGAGTCTGAACAGAGGGAACGTCTAGAGAAGCCCGGTGGGTTGGAGATCGCCCCTGCGGGACAGGCTGGTGGCCGGTAGGAGGGAGGCAGAGGCACAAGGAAAGTACAGGGATGGCCCAGAGGGTCAGGAGTGACAGAGCCTGAGCAGACAGGACACGGTGAAGACCAGAAAACAGTTATCAGTGCCTTCAGGAAGGTCTAAGCCAATGCGGTGTCATGACGTGGGAGCCTGGCGACAGATCAGAGGGGGAATGTGCTGCCAAGATGCTAGCAACTCAGCAAGTTTGTCAACAAAAGCAAGGAAAAGTCTAGAAGGTTGCTAGAAAAGGAGGTGTAGGGGATATGTGTGTGTGTGTGTGTGTGTGTCTGTGCATGTCTTTGTGCATATGTGTCTGCATTTTTCTGTGTCTGTGTCTCTTTGTGTGTCTGCCTGTGTCCGTATGTCTGTGTCTGTGTGTGTCTGTATCTGTGTCTTGTGTCTTTGTGTGTCTGCCTGTGTGTGTCTGCATGTGTATGTCTGTGTGTATTTACGTGTGTCCGTATGCCTGTGTCTGTGTGTCTGTGTGTGCGTGCGTGTGTGTACGCATGTCTAAAGACACCCTGCCTCTTTGAAGGCAGAGGGGAAGGAGCGTGTGGGAAGAGTGTGGGACTAACTGCGGAGTGATGCTCCAGAGTGGTGAGCACCCCTGTGAGGATTCAGAGCTTGTCAGTACGGAAGGCCCTGCGGCCCTCTGCGTGACTCGGAGCACACTGGAAATGTGGCTTTGCCTCCACCCACCCTCACCTCCACCCGGGGCATCAGCACGGCTGCTCCTCCGAATGGTGAATTCTCAAACAGCCTGTACCTAGTGGGAATGCTGACGCGCTTCTCCCCTGCCTCAACTGCCCGCCTGTGGCCCTGCAGCGGCTCCTGTACCTGCCCCCGGGTTCTCCTTGCCCCTGTGCCTAGACAGGACATTGCTGATTTATCAAGATGGGAACTGCAACAGAGATAGAGTTTAATTCACATAGAGCTGGCTGTATGGGAGACTAGAGTTTCATTACTACTCAAATCAGTCTCCCGGGAAATTTGGGGATTGGGGTCGGGAAGTGGGGGTAGTGCTGATTGGTCAGGTTGGAGGTGAAATCGTCGGGAGTGGAAGCTGTCCTCCTGCGCTGAGTCAGATCCTGGGTGGGGGCACAAGACGACATGTGCCAGTTTATTGATCTGGGTGGCGCCAATTGAGCCATTGAGTGCAGGATCTGAAAAACTTCTCAAGCACCAATCTTAGGTTTTACAATAGTGACGTCACCCCTAGGAGCAACTCGGGAGGTTTAGAACCTTGTGGGCTCCAGCTGCATGACTCCTAAACCATAATTTCTTCTTCTCTCTCTCTCTTTTTTTTTTTTTTTTTTTTGAGACCATGTGTCTCTCTCTCTATTGCCCAGGCTGGTGCAGTGGTGCGGTCTTGGCTCACTGCAACCTCCGCCTCCTGGGTTCAAGCGATTCTCCTGCCTCAGCTTCCCAAGTAGCTGGGACTACAGGCACACACCACCATGCCTGGGTAGTTTTTTTTGTTTTTAATTTTTAGTAGAGACGGGGTTTCAGATTCCTGAAAGAGGTCTACCCAGGGACTGCCTAGAAGTCCTGCTCCTTTGACCCAGCTCAGCTTTTTCCATTCCAGAGGTAGAGCCCATTAGACAGGGGCCCTCTTTTCACCTGGCATCAACACCCGCAGGCAAGGCAGAGCTTCAGGATGAAGTGGTGCCCTTTCTGGGAGGTCACGGTGTGAATTAGTTATTTTTCTCTGCAGAGACCAGATGTTGCCTGAATGTTAAAATGCCCTGACAGTCCTGGTGCAAATGACCGGGACTTGTTTCCAACATGCTCAGTCAGGGAAGCTGCCCCTGCCCACACGTGACATTCCCAATTTGAGGAGCTCAGGAGTTGGTGTGAGGTGACCGAACCCCACCCCCAGTGGCAAGGGGGATTAAGCCGTCCATCCTGTTGACCGAGCAGGCCCGGCTGTCCCCGTGTTCCCACCAGGGAGTGAATGCTCAGGCATGGAGGAAACGCTGACAAGCTGACATTTCAGCCTTTTGGGGAGCTCCTGCAGAGGAAGATAGAGATGTAAAGATGATACCATTCACAGTAGAACATTCCCCACTCTGCCAGATTCAACTCCTTGCTTTGGTTGACCTTTTCTTCAATGAGAAAGCCTGGCTTTTAGAAACCAAGTCATTTTTCACAAGGCTCCCAGGGCAGAGCAGTTCCCCTGACAGGAGGAGGGGCAGCTGGATTTCTAACAATCATGGCAGGGTGGAGCCAGGCTGCCACGTTAGCTTCAGAAAGGAAGGAAACCTTTCATGCCCTTAAGAGCTTAAAACCCAGCTTGGATTGCATAGGGAAAAAATTCTCTCCATTCAGTCCACGTGTGTTGACCTTTATCGTTTCTATCAGCCAATGAAGGAGGCCTGATTTCTTGAATCATATCAGCTACAGAATCCGCATCACGCCAGCATTACAGACTTCTTTTTGCCAATTTGCCTTTGGCCCTATGAAGCACCAGTGGCCAGCACTCTCTCACACCCAGCAGGGCATGCAATCTGTGCACAGGACCCCACATTCAGAAGGGCCCTGTGTTTGGTTTAATGCTCTGTGCTTGTTGTCTTGAAATTCTTAATACTTCTTGAACAAGGAGCCCCTGTTTTCATTTTGTACTGGGCCCTGCAAATTATGTCACTGCTTCTGAATGTCAGGCACCCTCTGCCCCTACCCTTGACCTGGAAAATCCCTCAGTTTTGACTCTCAGCTTCCAAATCCCTTCCACAGGAAGCCCCCATCAGTTGCACCAGTTATCATGTTGCTAATTATAACAACAACATGATCAACCTCAGTTGAATATTTACTGTGTTATGCTCTGAGCTAGGTGGTTTCTGTGGATTTTCTCATTTCATCTTCTCAACAACCCTTTGGGCATTACTGTTATTGACACTTGGGAGATGAGGAAACTGACAGAAACAGCCCACCAATTACCGTCCAGGCTCACCAGCCAGCGGTGCTTCCCCTGCAACGTATTCATCATATTTCTTTGTAATGATTTGGTATCTGTCTCCTTCGCTGGACAACATGGGTCAAGGTCTTGAGTGTTCTCTGTTGAATCTGTAGCCTCAAGCACAGTACTTGGCTAGGTGCACTCTAGAGAAGGGAGGGAGGAAAGTTGCTGTCCCTTCCTCCCATGTGACTATATTTTAAAGGACTGATACAGATCAGCACAAGAATAGACAAATGAAACCACATTCTGAACAACCACAAAAACAAAAGCATCCCACTCTTTTTTCAGTCATTCTCTATTTGTTGAGTTTCTGCCATTTACTAAGCACTGGATTAGGTGTTGCGGTACGGTGGTGAGTGGAGAGTGCTGACCTCTGCCATCACGGAATTTACAGTGAGTGAAGAGACAGAAATTAATCATCTCATCAACTCACAGATGTCAGACTGTGTGTGTGACCACATCACAAAGAGAAGGTGCACAGTCCAGGAGAGGCTATGACAGGGGGATGTGACTTGGTAGGAAAGGTCAAATGAGCTGAGAATTTAAAGTGAGCAGGGGCTGGGCATGGTGTCTCATGTTTGTAATCCCAGCACTTTGTAAGGCCGCGGTGGGCAGATCACCTAAGGTCAGGAGTTCGAGACCAGCCTGGCCAACATGGTGAAACCTCATTGCTACTAAAAAAAAAAAAGAAAATTAGCTGGGCTTGGTGACGGGAGCCTGTAATCCCAGCTACTTGGGTGGCTGAGACAGAATTGCTTGAACCTGGGAGGCGGAGGTTGCAATAAGCCAAGATTCCTCCATTTCACTCCAGCCTGGGAGACAAGAATGAGACTCTGTCTCAAGACAGAAAGAAAGAAAAGACAAGGCAAGACCTCTTCTGATAACTGAAGAGGTCTGTAGGTTGGGAGACACAGCCAGACAGTGCAGGATCACAAGCAGGTTCAGGAATTTTGTCTTTAATTGCAATGGGATGTTAAGCAGGAGATGACATGGCTTATGTTTTTGCAGAGGTTACTCTGGTGGCAGTGTGGCAAATGCATGGATGGGGAGGGGCCGAGTGGCTGTAATGTGGACCTCATAGGTTTATGTATGTACTGCTTCGAAGTGTTTATTCCCATGGGATTCACATTAAAAGCAAACTCCTTTGATAAAGGAGTTTATCTGCAGTGACAAGGAGGACCCTTGGGACATCTCAAGGAGATGCCACTTATGGGGGGGAATGTGGCTGGCACTGTGTTCACCTGGCTTCCTCCACACTCTGTGAGGAGCTCTGACTGGATTCAGTGTGTGTACGGGATTCGGGGATTTTCTGGTGGCCGGCAGGAAGACCCGAAGGGTCACTTTTCCAGCTACTAAACAAGCTGCAGCAGCCTACTACCCTTTCACATTCTGCCCAGAACCCAGGAAGCCTGCACCTTCAACCAGGTTTTTATTTTACCTTTTTATTTATTATTATTTTACTTTGAGATGGAACTTCAGTCTTGTTGACCAGGCTGGAGTGCAATGGTGTGATCTCGGCTCACTGCAACCTCTGCCGCCCGGGTTCAAGCAATTCTCCTGCCTCAGCCCCCCAAGTAGCTGGGATTACAGGCATGTGCCACCACGCACAGCTAATTTTGTATTTTTAGTAGAGATGGGGTTTCACCATGTTAGTCAGGCTTGTCTCAAACTCCTGACCTTGTGCTCTGCCCGCCTTGGCCTGCCAAAATGTTGGGATTACAGGCATGAGCCATCGTGCCTGGCAGCAGAGGGCTTCATTCTAATCTTGTCTCTTGCATCAACTTGCTTTGTTTTCTTGGGGTAGTCTCGTGACCTCTTAGCCTGAATTTCTTCAACTGTAAATTGAAGGGCCTAAGCAAAATAATTTCCTTCAGTTCCAAAGTTCTGCAATTCTTTATTTAGGGGATGGAGTGGCTTTCAGATCACTAAGAGATCTATTTTTTATCAAAATGGCCTAGCACTAGTCATTGTGGCTATGAGGAACATGGTAACAAAATGCTGGTACATTCCAACCATGAGCACCTGGGACCCTTGGATACTCCAAGGCCTCTGATCTTCACTGTACGTGCCAATGGATCTTTGCCTTTACTTAATTCCACGGTCTTTGTTTTTTTCCCTCACTAACAGTTGTGTCTACCCTGCAGCCATTTTAACCTAAAACAGAAACTCATATATGTGCCATACATTAGTTTCTCCCTTTCAAGTATTTCTTTTTAAACTGATGAATGTATCCTGTTTTTAAACGTTATGTTTCCTTCCACCCAAACTCACAGGTACAAAGGATTTAAAGGCAACTGTCCCATGACCTTCATTGATCAGTTTAAAGCACTACATCAGTGTAACAAGTATTGCAAAATGCTGGGGCTGAAATCCCTTCAAAACAACAACCAGAAACAGAAGAAGCTGAGCACTGGGAAAAGCAAAGCCCAAGCAAACTCCATAACAGGGAAGAAGACAGGGCCTGAGACCCCAGGTGAAAAGAAAACCTAACATCCCCAGTAAGCTAATGGCCACTGGCTAGCAGCACACAGCGCTGGCAGTGCAAGTGTGGGGACACACAGGAGAGAACACACAGCCTGCAGAGTGTGTGTGGCCATCCTTATTCCCAGCCCACTGTGCACCAAGATGCTTCTACACCCATCACCTGCTGTCTCCACTCAAATCATTTCAGAACAGGGTTTGCGACCAGGTTTACGGGGAGACTGAACCAACGATCAGTCTCAAAAACAGTCCGTTCTTTGTATACACGTTTAGCATTTTTATCAACCTCACGTCATGTGTCTGTTTGTGTATTTGCACGTGGTTGTGTTGTCAAGGACTTGGTGCTGAGAAGAGTGTTCACGGCCGAAACTCTTTACACCCCCATTCCCCACCTGGGATTTCTAGACACATCCTGCTGTGATGTAAACAGAAACCACAAATTCCCTCATTGGGTCAAGTTGTTGCACTGGTGTCCAATACGCTATCGTTGCTGGAGGTGGGCTCTGTAACGTGAAGCCATTTCCCATCATTCACACAGCCAGTTACAATTTCCTGTTTAATTAAATTCATATTTAAACTAAAAGGGTAAGATGTATATATCATGATAGACACTTGCTCTTTAGAATGTATACCATATTTTACATAGTTCCAGGATTTAATAATTTAGTAATTTCCTAGCAGGTTTCCTAGAGCACAAAATATTTGCATCTACCTTTTCCCCTCATTCTTAACAACTTAGGTTCCATCGTTTTCTACTGTGTTCCTTAGATTCGAGCTGCCTAAACCCAGGGCTGACCCATGGTGGATCGTGCCAGAAGATGCACAGTAATTCTGGCTGGGTGTACCGGTTCACAGGGATCCTGGCATCTCTAACCACTCCCATCCCTCATTCCACTTGAGTCTCCTGAAGCTCGGAGCCTCTTTCCCTACCAGTTTGGGTCACGCCCAGCCGCAAAGCAGGATGGCTGCATCAGTAAAATGTGAAATTGGGCAAGAGAAAATAATACAAAATAGCAACTAAGGGACTGCTTTATGTACCCAAAAGTGCATAAGCGTACCCACTACCCCAACCATTTGTTGTTATTGTTGTTTCATTAATAGACTATTTTTCAGAGTGATTTGAAGTTTACAAAAAAATGAGCAGAAAGTGTGGAGATTTCCCACGTGTCTCCTGACCCCACCCCATGATTTTCCCCTACTGTGAACATCTTGCATTAATGTAGTATGTTACAATTGATGAGACAATACGGATACATTGTTATTAATTAAAGTCCACAGTCTACATTAGGGCTCACTCCGAGTGTTTATACATGCTGTAGGTTTGGGCAAATGTATCATGACAGGTATCTACCATTATAGTAACATACAGAATAAATTCACTGCTCTAAAAATCCCCAGGGCTTCACCTGTTCCTCCCTCCCTTCCCCAGCCCCCAGCCCCTGGCAATCACTAATCTTTTCATTATCTTCATAGTTTTCCTTTTTCCAGAATGTCATATAGCTGGAATCATACAGTATATGACCTTTTTGATAGTTTGTTGTTTCTTAAGACAGATTTCACCTGCTGGCGAATAGCTGGGAGGATTGTAGGGCCACCTCTGAGCAGGAGGATGGATGCTTCGCAAACCTGAATGTGCACAGGAATCCCTGGATCTTGGGAAAATGCAGGTTCTGACTGGATAGGTGTGTGTTGGGGCCTGAATTCTGCATTTCTATCACACTCTCTGGGCTGCCAGGGACCACACTCAAAGAGGCAGTCTAGACCACGGGCAGGAGGGCCCTGAAATGCTGAGGGGAGTACCTTGGCCTTCTGGAGTTCAAATAGTCTGGCCAAGGAAAGGCCCAGCTACTCTGGCTTCTGATTTGTGAGGCAGCAGCTTGGCAGCAGAACAGAGGTGCCGTGTGAGGTGCCCACCACAGGCGATGCTGCCAACACAGAGATTTCTGTGCCCAGCCCCCTCACGGACAGGTGGCTGGCTCTTAGCAGAAGACTCTTGGCTTCTTCTACTTTAAAATATACTATTCTCAGCTAGCTGCAGTGGCTCACGTCTGTAATCCCAGCACTCTGGGAAGCTGAAGCAGGTGGATCACTTGAGGTCAGCAGTTTGAGACCAGCCTGGCCAACATGGTGAAACCCTGTCTCTACTAAAAATACAAAAATGAGCTGGGTGTGGTAGCAGGTGCCCATAATCCCAACTACTGAGGCCGAGGTGGGAGAATCACCTTAACCTAGGAGGCAGAGTTTGCAGCGAGCTGAGATGGCACCACTGTGCTTCAGCCTAGGCTACAGAGTGAGACCCTGTCTCAAAAAATAAATTAATTAAAAAATATGTCTATATATATCCATATATATTTGTACTTTTTTGTATTTTTATGCTTAAAGAATAGTATATTATACACACACACACACACATATATATATATATACATCCACACACACTATTCTCAGGCACCCAATTTTGAAAGGAAAGGAAACACAAGTGGGATTTTTCTTTTGTAAAGGGATTTGAAGGAGAAAATACTTCATTTAGTCACATGTCATCTTTTTCAGAAAACCTGCCCTTTCTAGCCTTTCTGCTGAAGTGGTTCCTCTGGTTTACAGATGAGAAAGTGCTAATTTTTCTACAAGGCAGCCTGTAGCCTGCTTTGCCCATAGAGATCTTACAGATATGTTTAGCAGTGAAGTTCTAGAAAGTTCCACAATAGCAAAAGGCGCAGGGCACATTTTGATTGGAATTATTATCTATATGTCTATCATTTAGCTATATCTCAGTGTGGGTGCAACCAAGGCCTTCTTGACAGGCTACGGTACTTTCTTTTCTTCTTTTTTCTTTTTTTTTTTTGAGACAGAGTCTCACTGTCACCCAGGCTGGAGTGCAGTGGTGCAATCTCAGCTCACTGCAACCTCCACCCCCCGGGTTCAAGTGATTCTTCTGCCTTAGCCTCCTGAGTAGCTGGGACTACAGGTATGCACCATGACGTTCAGCTGATTTTTGTATTTTTAGTAGAGACAGAGTTTCGCCATATTGGTCAGGCTGGCCTTGAACTCCTGACCTCGTGATCCACCCACCTCAGCCTCCCAAAGTGCTGGGATTACAGGCATGAGCCACTGCACCCGGCCAGGTACTTTCTTGGATAATGATTTGTAATCATCAAAATAATGTCAACACAAGTCTTAAAATTAAAACAATTTACAGAAAGGTATAAAATGAAAAGCCAAAGCCATCCTGTGAAAAAGATGAAAAAGCCACCCCACTTCCCTTCCCGCTGGCCTTGAATCTTCATTTGGAGAGACAGTTGGAGGAAAAGGGTTTTCTGCTCCCAGATTTTGTTTTGCAGCCAGCCCAGAGAGTGCCTCTCTTGGATGGAGCCATCCCAGCCTCCTTTCACTGATGCTTAGACATTTTAGAAGTCCCTTTATTGTTTACTGTAACCTGATTTCATCTGTTTAAAAACATTTGGGCTGGGCATGGTGGCTCACTCTTCTAATCCCAGCACTTTGGGAGGCTAAGGTGGGTGAATCACCTGAGGTCAGGAGTTCAAGACCTGTCTGGCCAACATGGTGAAACCCTGTCTCTACTAAAAACACCAAAATTAGCCTGCATGGTGGCAGGTGCCTGTAATCCCAGCTACTTAGGAGGCTGAGGCAGGAGAATGGCTAGAACATGGGAGGTGGAAGTTGCAGGGAGCCAAGATTGCACCACTGCACTCCCACCTGGGCAACAGAGTGAGACTGTCTCAAAAACAAAACAAAACAAAAAAAACCCCACACCTTTAGAGGACAGGGACAGAAGGAGCTCTCACAGTCAGATCTGTCCCAGCCAGGGAACCTAGGGATAGCCTTGTGTATGGTCGCAGCGATCTGTCCAGCCATCCCTCCCCTTCTGTTCTGAGATAAAGTGCTATTTTCCTTGCCCAGACAAATAACAGAGTGAGCGTGGAGTGGGTTCTCTTACACCAAAGGTGTCGTTCTTGGGGCTCAGAAACGCCCACATTCATTGACGTTGTTTTGGTTCAATTTGAAACACATCCAGTTCTCTTGATTTTCCCATTTGTCTTCATAAATGGGCAGTGTTAGGAAGACTAAATACAATGAATGTGCAACCCAGGGACTGAGCCAGGAGGCCCCGCGGGTCCAGCTGGGGATTGTGTCCCTTCTGGGTGCCTGCAGGGTGATCATTTACATATATGACATCGTCTCCGGAAGGGCTCAACCATGGAGCTCCGTGATGGGTGGATCAGAAAAACCAGTGAAAGCTTCACTACAACGAGCTTGTGTTTTCAACAGCACATTTCTCGCGAATGAGAATGGCAGGGAAACAATGACTTCTTGCCAGTGGGCGTCCTGTCTGGAACGTCCTGGTTTTGGATGCGTGGCTGGCTAGCTATATTCATATCTCGTGTTCCCTTCTTGTACCAATGCCTTCCAGCCATGCCTCTGACAAGCCTCATAGTAGCAGGGGGTTTCAATAGAGTCTTGTGAAAAAGAATGCCCAAAGAAGCAACAATTATTTTCTAATTATAAAGTGCTCTCTCTTCCATTATAAATAGACAGATGGTTTGGTGCGTGTATCAGGCATCTGCTCAACTGGGTGCAGCTGGGGGTGGCCTGCCAACAACCCGGTCCTGGCTTGTTTCCTGGTGTATGTTCTGCTCCTTTTGACACGGATGCCAAAGTGAACAGGACGGCATTTCTCCCCCATTTAGATCCACAGATGCGCTTCAGCTTAACTAGTTAAAAAAAAAAAAAATCAAAGAGACACAAAAACCTCTCCTGCCTCCCAGCACAGGATATATCTTCCAACTCCTTGCTGCAGCAGATCTGAAGCCCTCGGAGAGCCTGCTTCCACTATTTTGTAAAAGCTGCGAGGCAAGATGGAAGCCAGTTTCATCTGTGAGATAGCTGGGCACAGCCTTCAATTTCATGAACAAATATTTACAAGCACTAATTGTGCCAATGCACCAATCATTTTTAAAATTCTATTTTTCACAAGACCTGCACAGTCCCAGATAGAAATCATCTCAGAGACTTTTTTCAAAAGTCACGTGGTTTTGATTACATATAGTCAAGAATAGCCATTCCATCAGGAATGCATTGCCTGCCAGTTCTGGAGGCCAGAAGTCCCTATAGCTGAAGGTGCCAGCAGGGCCATGCTGCCACCGCAGGGCCCCACTGCAGCTCCCATTGCAGGGCCAGAAGCATCAGAGGCAATTCTACTAAGAGATCTCACCTCCCCTGCCCGCCTTGCCCCGGCTTTTCCTCTTTCTCCCTCTGCATCTGTGTGGAATGGCAAGCTCATTGCTTGCTACTTTCCAGTGATCAGTTTCCCTCAGGACTTTCTTTGGTGTCTGAATTGAATAATCCCAGGGCTGCTGAAATGTACCACAGCTGGAAGGTGGCTTAAACATCAGGAACACATGGCCTCCCAGTTCCGAGGGCGGAAGTCCCGATAGATGAAGGTGCCGGCAGGGGCGTGCTGCCACTGAAGGCGCCGGAGAAGCCTCTGTTCGGGGCCTCTGTCC
>NW_022436970.1:4315404-4439129 GCF_009761245.1 Sapajus apella | reverse complement strand
GTCTCTCCTGTTCGGGGCCTCTGTCCCGTCTCTCCTGTTCGGGGCCTCTGTCCCGTCTCTCCTGTTCGGGGTCTCTGTCCCGTCTCTCCTGTTCGGGGTCTCTGCCCCGTCTCTCCTGTTCGGGGCCTCTGTCCTGTCTCTCCTGTTCGGGGCCTCTGTCCCGTCTCTCCTGTTCGGGGCCTCTGTCCCATCTCTCCTGTTCGGGGTCTCTGTCCCGTGTCTCCTAGCTTCTGGGGGTTTCTCAGCCTGTGGCAGCGTAACCCCCGTCTTCACATGGTGCTCTCCCTGAGCCCATGTCTGTGTTCAGATTTCCCTTCCTTATTTATTTTTTTTTTGACACAGGGTCTTGCTCTGTTGCCCAGGTTAGAGTGCAGTGCTGCAATCATGACTCACCGCAGCCCTGACCTCCCAGGCTCAAGCCGTCCTCCCACTTCAGCTTCCCAAGTTGCTGGGACTGTAGGCACACACCACCATGCTTAGATTCTCTCCCTCCTTCCCTCTCTCTTTTCAGATGGGGGTCTCCCTGTGTTGCCCAGGCTGGTCTCAAACTCCTGGCCTCAAGAGATTCTCCTGCTTCAGCCTCCCAAAGTGCTGGTATTACAGGAATGAGCCACCAGGCAGACCAAATTTTCCCCCTTTATAAGGACACCAGTCATACTGGATCAGGACCCATCCTGCAGACCTCATTTTCACTTGGTAAATTACCTCTCTTCAAATGATGCCATATTCCACAGTATAGCTTTTCAGTAGAGGAGCTTTAGGGAGAGACAATTCAGCCCATAACAGGGTCCTCATCTTTCACTGCCACACCCACTGCCAGGTGTTTGTTCAGTCTCAAAGTCCAGGTCAGAGGAATAGAGATAGTGTCTTCACTGCCCCTCCGGTACCACCTTTTTCCTGGCACCGTGATGGGCACCTGGCACACAGAAATGTTTTCCCTGGCTTTCTCAGAGCCTACCCTCACCCCGGCCCTCACCATTCCCAAAGAAAGATAATCATGTGCATGCTTGAGTTTCCTTTCCTACAGTTTTAGAGAAATCTCTCACTTTCTCAAAAGCTGGAAAGATACACATCATCATCTGTAGCACAGCTGTCCCGGAATCCCAGAGCCCAGGAGGTGGCCATGCTGCTTTTTCCCCATCCTGGCCCTCCCACCGTGTGACCTCAGTATCCTAAGGGGAAAAGCTGTCCTCAGTGCTGACTCAGGGCCAATTTCAAATTGTACCACTCGAACCAGCTTATTGAAATGGAGAAGAAATGGCCCCACTGCCTTGCGGTCTTATCTTCCCTCCCTGCTAAACTCTCCACTTAGTTCATACCATCTTCTGATATATGATGTGGTTTACTTATTTTCTTTAGCGTTTGTCTCTCACATTCAAATGTAAGCTCTATGAGGATAGCCATGTTTCTCTTTTTGTTTACTGATGCATCCCTAACACCTAGAAGTGCCTGGCACATAGTATATGCTTTAAAAATATTTGACTCAATTGTTGTGCCCTCTCTCTCCCTCCCCACCCAACTCACATATGTGGTCCATGTTTAACAGCAGATATTCATCTCAGACTTGCGATTGGGATTGTAGCTGTTTTTTATTTCTCTGTGCATTGCATATACTTCTACAGAGTTCATTCATTTTGTTCATATTGATGAATTTGAGGATGAGGATTAGTGAAAACCCACTGCTTTTCCCATCTAACATAGAAGCTCTGTGCCAACTCACCCGGCCTCCCCTCCTCTGACTGTGGCACCCTGAAGTCCCCCTCCCGTCTCTCAGCCTCAAGCTATTCCCCTAGCTCAGAGCTGATTCCCTTTCCCTGGGAAGGACTTGAGGCATAATGTTTATCTCTGCTTCTCCTCATCTCTTTCAAGAATCTTTTCTAGTCTCCACTCTCCCCGACCCTTTTTGGTGGCTCTATAAATAACTGACTGTGATCGTCAGTTTTAAGTGTTAACTTGACTGGGTCACAGGGTGCCCAGATACTTTATTAAACATTATTCTGGGTGTGTCTATGGGGGTGTTCCTGGAGGAGACTGACATTTGAGTTGGTGGACTCAGTAAAGCAGATGACCATCCCCACTGTGAGAAGGAGTCATCCTATCCACTGAGGGCCTGAATAGAACAAAAAGGAGGAGGAAGGGAGAATTCACTTTCTTGGTCTGACTGCTTGAGATGGACACTGATCTCTTGTCCGTGAACAAGAACTTAACAACACTGGCTCTCTGGTTCTCAGGTCTTTGGGCTCGGAGTGGAACCACACCACTGTCTTCCCCAGGTCTCCAGCTGGCAGAGAGCAGACTCTGAGACTTCCCAGATTCCATAAGCACATTAGCCAATTTCTTATGATAAAGCTCTTTAGTGTAATCCCAGGAGCTGATCTTCATGTAGGAAAATGGGAATGCTGCCCCCTGGAGTTGTGCAGCACGCCAGCTATGAATGTTAGAATTGCCACACCTGCACACGTCTACATATTATATATAAAGAGATTTATAACAAGATCTGTTACATGTATATCCTCTTGACTCTGTTTCTCTGGAGAACTCTAATACACTGGCAAAGACAGCCTTGCTTTCTTCTCCCTGTTTGCCCAGCTGATTCCAAAATTACTAAGAAGCCTAGGGCAGAAAGGGGTAAGATTAACCTGGGTATGGCCACCTGCTTGCATAATCCTGGGGGCTGCTCTTCACATAGAGAATGAAAATGCCACCCCCTGGAGTTGTGCGGCATGCCAGCTGTGAACTTTAGAACTGTCACACCCACGCATGTCGACATAATGGCGACTCTTAAACTAGTTTCTCCCTGAACTCCAGCCCCATCTATCCAGAAGCCTATTCAGCATCAGCATCTGAATTTCCAATTGAGTTTCAAGCCTAGCTGGTCCAGCCCTGAGCTCCTGACATTCCTCCAGCTCTGCTGCTTCCAGGCTCCTTATCACAGAGAATGGTAGCTCCTTCCCTCCAGCCATCCAATCCCAAGCCCTGGCAGCAGTTTTTCTCATGCACCACATCCACTACATCATCAAGTCCCGTTCCCCTCACTTCAGCTTACATCCAGCATCACCTGTGTCCCTGCTTCCCTGCGTACCTGACCCAGGGAAGAAGCCTACACTCAAGCTTATTTTCCTGCAACGTCCAGTTCTACTAAAATGCAAATGATACACAGAAATCGAAACATCCCTTTTTAAATGTGAAGTACATTCCTTGCAGATCCATGCCTGCTCATGGTTCAATAAACTGCTGCCTATGTGGTTTGAGGTCAGGGCATCAAAATGCTTTCCTGTTGCAAAACACTCTATCCTGGTCACAAACCCAGAAGTCAAACTTCTGGGTAGAAATGTTGCATGTCAAGAAACATGCCTCTTGCGATGCAGACAGATTGCCTGGGAGGATCAGTCCTGCATCTCTTCCCATAGGTTACCAGAAAGCATGGCCCTAAGAGGGGTGGAGGTGGAGATGTTGATGCTGGTTACGTAACACTGGCCTCCTCCATTTGTAAGGAGCTGTTAATTCTTCTGAATATGGAGTAAGGCCGCACGAGGTGGCTCACAGCCTGTAATCCCAGAAGTTTGGGAGGCTGAGGCAGGTGGATCACCAGAGGTCACGAGTTCCAGACTAGCCTGGACAACATGGTGAAACCCCATCTCTACTAAAAACACAAAAATTAGCCAGGTGTGGTGACACATGCCTGTAGTCCCAGCTACTTGGGAGGTTGAGAAATGAGAATCGTTTGAATCCAGGAGGCAGAGGTTGCAGTGAGCCAAGATCACGCCACTGTACTTCAGCCTGGGCAACAGAGCAAGACTGCCTCAAAAAAAAAAAAAAAGATGTGGATTAAGCAGTTAAAGCTTGACCACAATTCAGGAGGAGAGTAACTAGGACATCTGAATCCTGCTTTTCCAAGTGAGGAAGCTCCAGGCAGAGATGTTCGGTGAGTTGACCAGGCGTTGTCCATGACTCAGTGGTTCAGCCAGCACCCCAAATCACACCTCCTGGCTCGGGTATTTGATCTAATACTCCAGCTTCTAGGAAGGATATTTTCGGTGATGTACCCCAAAGGTAAACCTTGGCAACCTCTGGGAGAAGTATCAAAGCACAGGAGGGGTTGCCCAAAAGAGACTTCCCCATCCACCTTTGCTGACCTCTCCTTCCTCCTGGGGTCACCACACTCAAGCTGCCACGGACCTCTCAGGCCTCAGGGCTCCAGCACATTTATTCTCTCTGCACGGGGGATGAGACAGTGAGGCTTCCCGTGTCAGGTCACCCCATGACTTAACACTGAATTTTTCTACGGTGCTTCTGAGATGTTTCATCAAGTAACTTGAATTGGTTCTAATTTTATCCTTTCATCCTGACTGCAGAGCAGCTCAACTGACTTGTCACATTCATGCTCAGACAACTAAAAAGTGAAGCTCGGAGCTTTTATGTAACATATATGCATATATTTATATCATCTATAGATTCATACAGTGAGCAGGCCTCCGTGCACAGCACAAGAGGGTGATTCAAAGGTTGTTACTTTATCCCCACGTTGTGAGTTGCCATTTCCCTCACCTTGTGCAGAGCTGGCCTCTTGCCCAGACAGGTAGGCACTTAGTCCATTTTCATCCACTGATAAATACATACCTGAGACTGGGTCAGTTATAAAGAAAAGGAGGTTTAATGGACTCACAGTTCCACATGGCTGGGAAGGCCTCACAATCACGGCAGAAGGTGAGGGAAAAACAAAGGCACATCTTCCGTGGCGGCAGGCAAAGAGAGAGTGAAAAAAACCGAGCGAAAGGGGCTTCCCCTTATAAGACCATCAGATCATGTGAGACTTATTTACAACCACAGGAACAGTATGGGGGATACCACCCCCATGATTCAATTAATTCCCACTGGTCCCACCCACAATGTGTGGGAACTACGGGAGCTACAATTCAAGATGACACTTGGCTGGGGACACAGTCAAACCATATCAGCACTCTTCAGATTTAGCCTGTGTTGGGGTCTGGTGTGGGTGGGCTTCCACCACTGTCCAGGGCCTCTCATACCCTGAATGCAGCTCTGAGGAAGAGGGTTATCGCCTCGGCTATTGGAAGGAGAGAGCCACATGTGGCACTGGAAGGGGCTAAGCCAGTCTCAGCATGGGTGGGGGTGGGAGGTGTCTCAACATCCTCTCCTGGACACTCTATGGGCCTAAGCAGTCAGCTGCCATGGAAGTATCACCCCACGGTGCCCAAGTAAACAGCTAATGTAGCTTCTATTAGGCTGGTGTAAAGTAATTGTGTTTTTTTGCCATTACTTTTCATTGCAAAAACTGTAATTACAGTAAAATTCTAACAAACGCTCTACAGCAACCACCCAGGCCTCAGGGTGTGGAGCATCCCCATACCTCCAGCATCCCCACACCAAGGGTTCCAATGTCCTACCCTTCCCTCGTGCTCTGTGTTGCGCCTGGTCCTGTGACACTCCTGCGTGTCCTCTCTGGGCAGGAAGAGAAGCTTCTGTGCTCTGCTTCATCCTTGATTCCAAGAAGCCTGTTTTGGAGAAAATAATTTAAAACCTTCTGCACTTTGTTTTGTGCTGTCTTTTCCGCCCCTACTATCCATTCCTCCTCAAGGCTACATTACATCTCTGCTCCCCAGTTACAGAGCAGTTCATATGAAGAGGAGGGAAAAAAGAAAATCACAAATAACACAATTCGAAGACATCATCTTGCCTCAGGCACCATTTCAGCCCTTCACAGCCCTGTTCTTGTGATTGCATCTGCCAGGAAATGCCCGGCCTTCACTTGTTCCAGGTGACATCTCTCACTTCCTCCAGCCGCCCTCTCAGGGCCCCTTGCTCCGTGCTCCCAGGCCCATGCCCTGGGTGTGCTTTGATTATGGTACCTCCACGCTGCTCATGGGATCTGCAGAAGACATTGGGGGTTGACCTGGATTGGGTTCCCTCAGAAGCAGAGCAGGTGACAAGGATTTGCATGCCAGTTATTTATTTGGGAGGTGATCCTAGGAAGCATAGTAGGTGGGGGGGAGAGAGAGAGAGCAGGAGGGCAGCAGCCCCTAGAGGACATGTGGTCAGCAAGTTGCCACGGTGAACCCCTAGGACCTGTGCATGCCAGTGAAAAGCATGCATCTCAGGATTTTTCCCCGGGAGTAAGGCTCCATGTGCTGACTCCCATCCATCACTGGAGGAGGATCTGGCAATTTTGCCAGCTGTGCATAGGCAAAGAGGCTTCTGGAAGCCAGAGCAAGCCTCTGGCAAAGAGATGCCAGGCCTGTTGGGGCAGTCAGGCTACCTTGGCTCTGCAGGGGGAAGGCCCACGCAGATATGGGCGGACGTATGAGCTATGAGTTGCCTTTCAGGGCCAGGATTATTGCTCGTTTGTTCATATGTTCATTTCTGCTACCCCACTGATGCCCTGATATGCTGTGGGTACCTATAAGACGAAAATAACAAAGACAGGACAAACAATAACAAAATAGCTGCTGAAATCATTAGCCAGAACGAGCACTGTGTGGAAAGCCTGCCAGATGATGTGCTGTTTTCTCTCTCCAGAAGCCTGTCTTTAGAGTTTCATCAGTGGACACATGGTGGGATATTAAAAATGTTTAATTCAATATTAAAATATTTAATTCTTTTTTTTTTTAGCATATAAAAGTCAATAACAGGCCAGGCATGGTGACTCATGCCAGAACCTTGGGAGGCGGAGGCAGGCAGATCACTTGAGGCCAGGAGTTCAAGACCAGCCTGGCCAACGTGGTGAAACCTCATCTCTACTAAATACATTCACACACACACACACACACACACACACACTTAGCCAAGTGTGGTGGCAGGTGCCTGTAATCCCAGCTTCTGGGAAAGCGAAGGCAGGAAAATCTCTTCAACCCAGGAGGCAGAGGTTTTAGTGAGCTGAGATCACACCACTGCGCTCCAGCTTGGGCAACAGAGGGAGATTCGACTCAAAAAACAAACAAACAAACAAACAAACAAAACAATAACAGCTAACAAATCACATTAGCTGGTTCAATCAGAGCAGAGACCATAGAGAGTCAGGGAAGGGCAAATAGCTCTATGCCATAGAATCTGGCTGGACTTGCCTGATATGTAGGAAATGAACATCCTCACGACTGCTTCCCTTAAATTAGGGCATTTTGCTCACGTAGAAATATTGATAGTATGTGTCTCTCTAGTCCCTGTTATCTGAGAATTCCAGTGGACTTGCTCACCATGACCGGCCACAAAAGCACAGTCAGGGAACAGAGTAGATTGCCTAGGGGCTCTTCTGAACTGAGGATTGCCTGAGAGGTGATAACTGAAGCCACAGCTTGGAGGTTCTTTCACCTAGATCCAGCCAGGCCTGAAATCTACATACTCCTCATACTATTCAGTTAGGTTAGCCGATAAATTCCTTTTTTGCTAAACCTAGCTGAAGTTGGATTTCTATTCCTTATGACCCAAAGAGTCCTGATTAACCCTCCACTTGCTCTGTGCAGAAACAAAATTCCTCCTTGTTACAGTGGATCTCTGTTCTCTCCAGGTTCTACCCCCCAGTTCAATGATTCATTGTGAAACCTTGAAAAAAGTGCCCACCACTTTACAACTTCAAAATCCCTCCCCAGAATCCTGGTGACTTCTCTGATTAGGTTCTTCCTGTCTCTCTGCCCCCCCCTACTCATCTTGACCACCCTCCCTACCCAACCACACTACCCAGTCAAAGAAGCCAAGTGTAGACACAGCAGGGTTTTTTTGTTTTTTTGTTTGTTTGTTTGTTTGTTTAATCATTAAATGCCTTACAGCTTTCTGGGAAAGTTCTCTCCTAGTTTTGAGTCTAATATGGTTCTGGAGCACAACCCCCCCTAAATCATCCATCCATGAACATACAAGGAAGATTTCTGTGACACTGTGATGGTTAATTTTATGTGTCAACTTGACGGGGCCACAGGATGCCCATGTAGCTGGTTAAGCATTATTTCTGATGTGTCTGTGAAACTGCTCATGGGAGAGATGAGCACTTGAGTTGGTGAACTGAGGAAAGCAGATGGCCCTCTGCAGTGTGGGTAGGCCTTGTCCAATCCATTGAGGGCCTGAATAGAACACAAAGGCAGAAGAAGGTTAGATTCCCTCTCTGTCTGAGTGGGTGAGCTTGGACATCAAGCTTCAGCACCCCTGATTCTGAAGGCTTCAGATCAAATTAGAATTGCCACCACTGGCTCTTCACCTCTCAGGCCTTCCAACTGTGCATTCTGCTCTCCTGGGTCTCCACTTGCAGAGAGAACACTGTGGGACTTCTCAGCCTCCATAATCATGGAAGCAATGCCTTGTAGCATTTCTATTTATAGAAATCTCTTATTGGTTCTGTTTCTCTGGAGAATGCTGACTAGTACAGAAATGGACTGGTGGCTGCTTATCCAATCTTCATTTTCTCTACCTGGTATCCATTTCCCACTTCTTCCTTAAAAACAGAACCCAATATTGCTCTCAATGGCAAGATGCTCAGTTATAATACTGCATTTCCCAGACTCCCTTGCAGCTGAGGGTAGTCATGAGTCACAGTCCTGACTAGTGAGAGGTCAGTGTAAGTCTCTGGATGGGGCTTCCGGGAGCATTCCTTAGAGAAGATTAAACAAGAGGGCAGGTACGCTTTTTTGTTCCTCATTCTTTAAGTTTTCCTTCCTGGAACATGAGTAGTAGCTCTAGTAGTTACACTGTGACTCTGAGGGCCACCCTTCTAGAGTGGCCATCTAGAAGGAGCCCAGATTACTGAAGACATTGTGGAGCTACTGTTTCAGTTCTAGGCTCTCGGCCTTCAGATTTTTTTACTGTAGGATAAAAAAATAAAAGCTCTATTTTGTCTAAATCACTTGTTACTTGATACACACATCTATGTATGCCATTTTTGTTTAAAATAAAGTTCTCTAAAAGTACATCTACCATTTGATCCAGCAATCCCACTACGGGGTATCTACCCAAAGGAAAAGAAGTCATTATATCAAAAAGACACCTGTACACCTATGTTGATTGCAGTACAATTCGCAATTGCAAAGATATGGAACCAACCCAAGTGCCCATCAAGCAATGCATAAGGAAAATGTGGTCTATATACACCAAGGAATACTACTCAGCCATAAAAAAGAATGAAATATAATGACTTTTGCAGCAAGCGGGATGGAGCTGGAGGCCATTATTCTAAATGAAGTAACTCAGGAATGGAAAACCAAATACCATATGCTTTTTCACTGATAAGTGGGAGCTAAGCTATGGGTAAGCAAAGGCATGCAGAATAATATAATAGACTTTGGAGACTCAGTAGGGGGAGGGTGGGAGGGTGAGGTAGAAAAAGTGCATATTGGGTACAATGTATACTAAGGTGATGGTTGTGCTAAAATCTCAGACTTCACCACTGTATAATTTATTCATATAACCAAAAACCAATTGCACCCCAAAGGCTATTGAAATAAACACAGTTTAAAAAATAAAAAAGTTCTCTAAGTCATTCAAAACAGAATATTGCTGATGCTTTTTCTTGTTTTTTTTTTTTAAGACAAGGTCTCCTCTGTCACCCAGGCTGGAGTGCACTAGTGCGATCGTGGCTCACTGCAGGCTAAACCAGTCCTCCCATCTCAGCCTCTTAAGTAGCTGGGACTACAAGTGCATAGTAGCCACCACACCAGGCTAATTCTTTGTTTATTGAGACAGAGTTTTGCTTTGTTGCCCAGGCTGGGGTGCAGTGGCACAATCTCGGCTCACCGCAACCTCCACCTCCTGAATTCAAATGATTCTCCTGCCTCAGCTCCCAAGTAGCTGGGATTACAGGCATGCACCACTATTTCTGGCTAATTTTTGTATTTTTAGCAGAGATGGGGTTTCACCATGTTGGGCCAGGCTGGTCTCAAACTTCTAACCTCAAGTGATCTGCCTTCCTCGGCCTCCCAAAGTGCTGGGATTACAGGTGTGAGCCACTGTGCCCAACCCGATGCCTTCTTGCACTGCAGTGGTGCTCAGTGTTCGCTGCACAGTACAATCACCTGGTGTGCTTTAAAAATGTCAATGCCTGGGTCCCCCTCGGAGATTCTTATGTAATCGGTCTGGGGCATGGCCCAGGTCTTTTTTTTTTTCTTATTTTTATTTATTTATTTTTATTTACGCATTTATTTTTATTGCATTTTAGGTTTTGGGGTACATGTGAAGAACAAAAGCTCTCAGGGTGCTCCCGACGTGTAGCCAAGGCCGAGAACATGCTGCTTTTCTCTTTTCCAAGGTAGAGTAATTGGCCGATTCCCTCATCACTGTCATTAAACACTAATGAGAACTGCCATGCCCCAGGCTTACAGCCCAGTGGCTCTAAACTTGAGCAGGCATCGGAATCACCCGGAGGGTTTGTTAACACACAGGTTGTGGGCCTCATCCCCACAGCTTGATTTAATGGGTCTGGGGTGGGCCGGGTAATCTGTATTTTTCACAGTCCCCACCCTCCCAGGTGCTGCCGGTCACTGTCCTGGGGTTGTGGGATTTTTTTCTTTTTTGCCTCCCACTTCTTCCTTCCGTATTCTTGTCCCCCTCTCCCAGCCTCCTCTAGGTCTCAAGTGCTGTTTGCTTTGCTTTGCTGCTTACCTGCTATTAAAAACAGCACCAAACTTATTCCCTTTTAAAATCATTTTAGTCAGTGACACTTGAGAAACTTATGCCAGGATTCTCCCTCCTTTACATCTGAATATAAGAACTTCCACTTGTCTTCCAAGTCTCCACTTAGATGTCACCTCCTCCGGAAGTCTTCCTTTGGGCCCTCAGGTCTCTGTCCTCAGGGCCCCTGACACTCCCATCTCCTCACGTTTGGGTGTAATTACCTCGCTGAATCTCTAGTCTACCAAGACCAGCTTAGCCGTAGAGCCCCCCACCCAGGCAGCGCTGAAGGCGTTAAGAAGCAGACACCCAGATAGAATAGCAAAGTGGGGCTAGCCGAGGGCCAACAGCCTTCTGAGCTGGGAGCCTCGGTGGCTGATGGCATTCTGAGCCGAGGGCCTCGAGCAGACGCTGACCCAGGCAGTTCTTCTCTCTGAACAGGTGATTCTTAACAAACAGGTGTTTGGTATTTTTCTCATAGAACAAAAATAAACTAGGTAGGCAGCTGGTGCCTGTTTACCACTGATCACAGACAAACTAAAAAGTATTCTCCACGAGGGAGCCACGGGGGCAGAGTCACATATCCCGCGCTTAAAGAATTGTTTTAACCAGCAGCAGGCATATATTGTCTTGCCACTTTGGAATGCCCCAAATAGTTTTCCACTGTGGGTGGGGGTGGGGGGGGCAGTTAGGTTTATCCTTGCCATCACTCTTCCTAGCAAACAATATATTCTATCGTACACTCAGCATTTCTCAACACTAGTATCCTAAAGACAGGAACACGTTTCATCTCCTTAGGCCCAGGACCCTGCACACGGTGGGTATGCAGTTAGAATTCTTCTGCATGAAAGAAAGAGGGTGCATTTGGGCAGGCTGGGCCTCTGCTGTAGCAGAGGATGACGCAGGATGGACAACTCACCGAATAGTAATCCAGGCCTTGGGTTCATTAAGAATGACGCACTTGATGCCGTTCTGTCGGGAACTGGCAGGCAGCTCTTCCCAGAAAAGTGTCTTTGTGATACAGGAGCTAAAAAGAAATTATTTAGGCAGTTAGCCAGGGTCAGGGAGGCCTTGATAAGGTTTTCCTTTTAATAAAAAGCAGCCTGAAAAATCAAGCTGCAAGCCTAGAGAAGCCAGCTGGAAGCTTGCATAGGTGATGCCGGCAACCATGCCAATAGAAAAGGAATACCTGCAAGCCAGGCAGATTCAGAGGGGACGTTTCCTCTTCCCTTTTCGTCACCACGTGTGCAGGCCACGGGGGTGCTGGCCAGGTAAAGGCTCCACTTACATAATAAAATATTAGGGTGGGACGGCCAGCCTCCTCGTGCCCTGTGTAAATGGCACACCTGGTCCAACCAATCCACTACGCCCTATGCAAATCAGACACCACCTCTTCAAGCTCATCTGTAAAACCAACCACATCTTGCTCCAAATCCAGGAAACCTGTTCAGAAACCCCCTCCCTCTGCACGGTGGGGCTTTATTCTTTTGCCTGTTAAACTTTTAACTTAAACCCCCTCTTTGTGTGTCTGCCTCTTCCATTTCCTTGGTGTGAGACAACCAACCTCGGGTATTACCCTAGACAAACGATGCCGCTTCACCTGCAGGGGGCTGGACCAGCCCATTTCACTGCCTGGAATGAAACAGCCATGTGGGGCAGCCACTAGGGACCCTGCTCGCTGTAGGCGAGTGTGGTATTTTGCTTAAGATTTCAGAATGTGGTAGAAAGGATAAAGCTTCCAGAGGTACACAGAGCATCCTGGTAAAACCAGCTCAGGAAGAACAGAGGCATCATAAGGTGTCAGCCAGCAGAAGGCTTCCCAGGAGGGCTGGCCACATAGACAGAAAGCTTAGCATGGTTTAGGCCAATAGTCTGCTGTTGCTTAAAATCAGAACTCCTCAGCGTTCAGAGGGTGGAGGACCCTCACCCTAGAAAAGTGGATCTATGCACAAAGTGTCATTGTCTGTTTTGGGGATTTGAAGAGTCATCCTGAGGATTTTTCAGGCAGAGAAATGGCAGTATTTCAGGCTGGCATCTGGCATGAGAAATGCACAGAGCAGCTGCTGAGACAATTAAGGACAAGGTGTTTGGCAGGAAACAAGGCCAGCTGGTGACAGAGACAGACAGCCACATAATCGTAACAGGATGGCTATTGACTAAAATGAAATATTGATTAGCAATAATATGGTCCAACGAGTGGGGACATAGCCTGCAGACATGTACAAAATTCTTGCCTTTTCCAACCATTCATTTATCCAACAAATATTGTGATTGGCACTGTTCTGTGAGCTGGGCATACAGCTTGTGTCTGACCTACTAGTGCAGACACAGAAAATAGACAAATAAGTGACATCAGAAGGCAAACGGTGCTACAATGATGGGGAAGGCTTCTTTGAAAGGAAAACTTTCAATAGAAACGTGAATGAAGTGAAGGAATGTGGCATGTGTATATCTGGAGAAACGGTCCAGATAAAGGGGACAGCAAGTATGAAGGTCCTGGGACAGGAATGCTCTCTGCATATCTGAGAAACATTGGGGATGAGAGTGGCGTGGAGTGAGCAAGAGAAACAGGAGGAGGTGAGGTCTGTCTCAGAGGATGAAGGGGATTCTTGAATTTTACTCCCACTGAGCTGGGAACCATTAAGAGATTTTGTGCAGGAGAGTGACATAATCTAATTTAGGTTTTAAAAATGGGTTTCAGTGGCTTATGCCTGTAGTCCCAGGGCTTTAGAGGGCTGAGGCAGGAGGATTGCTTGAGGCCAGGAGTTCAAGACCAGCCTGGGCAACATAGTGAGATTCCCCCCCATCTATACAAAAAGTAAAAACATTGACCAGGCATGGTGTTGTGCCTGTAATCCTAGCTACTCAGGAGGCTGAGGCAGGAGGATTTCTTGAGCCTAGAAGGTCGAGGCTACACTGAGCCAAGATTGTGCCACTGTACTCCAGCCTGAGCAACAGAGCAAGACCCTGTCTAAAAAAAAAAATCCGTTTCCAATTCATAGTAAACACTCTTGTGACAGTTATAACCAGTTATACCCCCTCACCTTAACAGATAACTTAGCTACTCTTCCTTGGTCCAGCTCAGTGGTCAGCAAACTTTTTGTATAAAGGGGCAGATAGTAAATGTTAGGCTTTGAGGACCACGTGGTCTCTAGCATAACTGCTCAACTCTGCCACTGGAGCGTGCGTGCAGCCATGGATGACGGGTGAGCGAATGAACACTGCCGAGTTCCAGATGATCCGCATCCCAGTGTGCCTGGAACTAAGAGGTTTTCCAGAACCTAAGACTTTCAGGACTCAAGTGGGAGAGTCCAGGCAAACGAGGACAGCTGGTAACATCCAGGTAAAGTTTATTTATTTGTATTCCGGTTGCAGCTGGATGCAAAGAAGTCAGAGATGATCTCCCACTTACTTGGGTGTGCCAGCTACTGTATTTCCAGCCTGTCTCACTGACAACCTGAATGTCACACATCACGAAATATTTGTAAGTTTTCATATGAATTCACACACAAATTTCATATCAAGGTCACATATGAAATATGTCTCTTTTGACTTTTTTGAGCTTGCAGAAAATGCAATTACCATACTTAGTTCATACAGAAACAGGCATGGGTCTGGATGTGGCCCACAGACGATAGGTCTTCATGATCCCATCAGTAAAACAGCAGCGGTCACCGTGCCTGTCATCATGTGCTTCCCCTCCCACCTGATGCCAGGGGTGTGCACAGCCCCCGCCTCCTCTCCTTCTCCTCCTTGCTTGTCACATTCCTGCCACACCAGCCCGCTCAGTGTTCTTTGGCTGATCCCAACCCCATCCCATTGGAAAACTTCATATATGTGTTTCCTTTGCCTGAGAATTTGAGAATTCTTCCCTACTTTGTTTTTTAGACAGAGTCTCACCTCTCACCAACAAGGAGTGTAGTGGTACGATCTTGGCTCGCTCACTGCAACCTCCACCTCCCGGGCTCAAGCAATTCTCCAGCCTGAGCCTTCCGAGTTGGCCATACAGGCGTGTGCCACCATGCCCGGCTAATTTTTTTGTATTTTAGTAGAGACAGGGTTTCAGCATGTTGCCCAGGATGGTTTCAAACTCCTGAACTCAGGCAATCCTCCCGCCTTGGCCCAAAGTGCTGGGATTACAGAGGTGAGCCACTGTAAAAGAGGCTGTGTCCAGCCTCTCTCCTTACCTTTTTACCTGGAGAATGGATAGCTCCTGCTCCATGTAAAGACGTCATATTACTTCCTGCATGCAACTCTCTCGTACATAACCCCTTTGGATTTTCCTGCCCTAAAGGTTGAGCAGCAGCACGTGTTGTGGCCCACCATGGAAGCTCTGTCCACTGGGAACACGTTGCTTAATTGAGACCATCAACGATCAGGCTCAGGAATCCAAATAGAGACGCAGGGAGGGAGGAAGGCACTCGTAGCATAAGAAGAAACAAAGGATACCAAAAGGAGGCAGGCAGAGGTCATGAGGCTGCAGGGGCCATGGACCCCAGGGTCAGCAGAGGACATGAGTAGGCAGCAGTACAGTCAGCAAAAATGGTCGGCAAGGATGGAGGCAGCCAGGGTAGCGGGAGGAGCAGAGAAGTAGAGCAAATAAATCCCATCAGTAGAGGCCAGCTTGATTGCTACAGCCTTCAGGTGACCAGATGCCCCTATCTCTAAGGTGCCCTTGAATCTTGACTACATTTTCCACAAGGTCCTGCCTTAGGAGTTTTCATGTGGTTTCTCTCCCCCGGCCATGTGGCCCCTTCCAAAAAGCTTACCCTGGCTCAGTGCCTCGTACATAGCAGGTATTTAAGAAATACTGTCATGAGAATGAATTGTTTGAGATAATCTAAGAAAAAAAATTGCTTCTTGCAAACAAAATTTCCTAATATACTATTTGAACTTTGGGATGGCTATTTGGAGCTACTTCCTTGGGGACACGTATAGCTCCTGTGTCCATGTTTCGCCCAACCCAGCAATATTATCCACTCTAATTGCTGAGCAAAGGCCCCAATCTGAGGTATTTATAACTTAATGCAGAGACCAGAAAAATCTCAGGCACAGATTGTCAGTGCTCATGAGAGGGACTAGACATTTAGAAATATAGTAGCTGGCACATCCAAACGAGTGGGAGATCACCTCTGACTCCCTTGTATCCAGCTGCAATTGGAAGCCAAGCAGAAAAACAGGACAAAATGTGCCACAGAAAGACAGGCAGCCCTGAGAAACAGGAGGACTTTAATTAGCTCCTGACTGCACTAAATGTGCCAAAAAAGTGAAAAGGAAGAGGCTTGTTCTCTGGGTAGAACAAGATTCGTTCTTGTCTGGTGTATTTAAGGGGTCAATAGCCACTCAACGGGACAATCCCTCCCACTCCTTTCCCTCTTACCTCAAGCCTTTACAAATATACTTTGACCAGGTGTGGTGGCTCACAACTGTAATCTCAGCATTTTGGAAGGCTGAGATGGGTGGATCACTTGAGCCCAGGAGTTCAAGACCAGCCTAGGCAACATGGTGAGACACTGTCTCTACAAAAAAATTAAAAATTAATCAGGTGGGTGGTACATGTCTGTAGTCCCAGCTACTTGGGAGGTTAAGGTGAGAGGATCGCTTGAGCCCAGGATGTCAGGGCCACAGTGAGCCAAGATCGTACCACTGCACTCCAGCATGGGCAACAGAGTGAAACTCTGTCTCAAAAAAAAAAAAAAAAAAGCGTTTTATCCGAATTAAAGCTGGATTTTGCTGTCAGGAGAAGCCCTTTATTCAATCTGTTTGGAATACTTGGGGAGCAAGCCTAAAACCCTTTGAACCATTGATGTCATGGTGTGCAGGGGTCTATTCTAGTACAGAGGGCAATCTCCCAAGGGAAGTGTAGCCCCAGGCTCAAAGGTGAATAGAGAATTTTCCCTTCAGCTCAAGCTGCAGATCAGCACTGCTTTTCCCTGGTTCAAAAAAAAAAATAAGTGACAGTCCCAGTTGAATGAGATATTAAAGGCATCTTACCCAGCTCCTTTGAGAAATTAAAATTCCTCTCATACATGTTTGTTAACACACAGACACACACACTTGCCCCCAGTGACTTCCCAAATAGTACAATGTGCTGCTTTTATTTAAAAGGTGATCTTTTTCTTTGGTGTTTGGCTGCATTTTTGAGAGAGAAAAGTACCTACCAAATAAATTCCAGATTCAGAGCTCAGTTGCTGTCTGGGGGAAATTGCTAGGGAATGCTTTGGAATGTAACTCAACCTCCATCAAGATGAAAACTCTACACTTTGGATGCCAAGGTCACAAAGTTCTCCTTCATTGGAGGGCTGCCAGGGTCACCATGAGTGCCAGCGTGTTCACCTCCTAGTATTATTCATGCCTTTCTCACAAGCCATAGACAGTGTTTTCTTCCTTTGGGCCTCATGGTACGCCCCATATCTACTTCAAAGAACCTGCAGCTCAACCCACCCATTACTCATTTGCCTGTGTGTGTCCTCACTGAGCTGGAAGCAACTAGGTTCTGGGGAGCGCATCACACCTGTGAATCCTCAGTGACTAGCATGATGCCTGGCACACAGTAGGAATGCACAACTAACGTTGATTGAGTGAATGAATGCGTGCATGCCAGAGTCTGTCTGACTCACTTTTGCATCCTATGCATGATGTTTAGATATCCTAAGTGCACACAAATTTATGTCACATAAATCTCTTTTCCAGAGCACATATAGTGACTTGGCTTCTTAAAATAAGGGAAGAACTGTGATCAGGCCCTGTAGAATCCTCAGTAGCCATCTCCATTTTCGTGAACTTGTGTGTGCTTTGGAATTCTCCCTTTTTTCCCTTTTAGAAACTTGGATATTGAAGAGAAGAAAGCAGGTGCCCCCATTCTGCCACCTCTCATCGGCCCTGGGGGCTTCTGCCACGGGTTTGCACCCAGCAGCTTTCTTGAGCCTGTCCCAAGGGAGGGGAAACTGAGAAGCAGTGAGGTGACCTTGAAGGAGGCTTTTTGTGAGACAGGGATGGAGGAAACAGTGTTAATCTAGCCCTGCGTTGTGAAGAACAACCAGCTCACGTTTCTTCCAGATCCTTGGAGCAATTAAAATTCTCCACATCACTGGGAAGTGTACCATCCGCTCCCAGTCCCTCAACAGATGCTGAGCTGCTCATTATGCTGCCAAGTGGCAAAGTAAAAGCAGGAAGATCTTCATATGACAGCGTTGTCCCCCAAAACAAAGAAACGCCCTTTATCCATGTAACCTGTTGGAAGTTGAATCACCAAAATAAACAAGGAGGACTGTTTTCCCAACAATAACAAAAAGGACCATAACATCAAAGACTTGGTGTTTCTTCACCTGGAGAGAAAAGAAGGGCATAACTAAAGCCTCTTGGCACACTGTCCCTGCCTCTGTGCTGGCATCTAGTCACGGAGGCATGCATGTCTTTGTTTCAGCTTCTGTTCAACTCCCGCATTGAGGGTAGCGCAGGGAAGGGACCTGACCTCTTTCTTCTTTGGATCCCCAGATTTTAGTAGAACACTTGGCACATAGAAACACACAACCCTTGTCTGCTCAGGGAATGGCTGATGACACAGGGTAGGGGAATGTGAAGGTGGATCTGTCCAGTAAATTCCAGAAGACTTGGGCTTCAATCTCCTCATCAGAACAAAGAGTAGACTGGTTTCCAGTTCTAGCATTCCTTTGTCTTCTGATTCAATGAAGTATATAGGTGGAAAATATACGTTTAAGAAGAGTTCAGAAAAATATGTAGTAAGCCATTGATACATGGTAACTGCTATGCTATTTCACAAATCCTCCTCTGGGGCTGGATGGAACGCCGGACAGGCTGTCAGTGGCGACTTTCACGTTCAAAGTACACATTGTACTAAGATGAAAGGCTGCGTCAGGACTCTACGGGGTGATCCACAAAGCAAAGCTAGACTCAAGTGGCCTGTCTCCCGGGGAGGAAAACATGTCAAGGTGACTGTGTTCTCTGCTGCCTCCCCAGCACGAGTGTGATTTTTAACTGCTCATCCAAGTGAACCCTTTCATCTTGCAAACCATATTCAGAGTCAGTAGCTGTCCCCAGAAACGCTTTATTGGAAATGACTGGCAGCAATCATCCCGGGGAGGGAGGGGAGTTAAATGCTGGTCTGGGGAAGGTGCCATCATCAGAGATTTGGAGCAGCAGGATTGCAATTAGAGGTAGAAAGGGGAGAGGGAAGCTTTGCCTTCTCTGTGTGTTCCTTAGAGAGCTACAGAAATGACAGGTCTCCAATCCCAAATGCAAAACGAATCCAGGCAGCAATCATAATAAACCATTAAATGAGCTAACCTAGCAGCAAAGATGCAGAATGCTGTTCACTTGGCTCCCTGTTTAATTCTACCTGAGAAAAATCTCAGGGTGAGTGGGAGTGAAGAGAAGAAATATGGAAGGTCCAGTCCTCACATTGTCCCTGAGTCTAGGAACAGTTCCAAACCTCAAGGCTCTGGGTCATTTGGTGCCACATCAGGTGGCTGGGTCACGTAGATGGCCGCTCAGTGTTGGGACAGTTTGGCCAATCTCTTCCTGATCCCAAAGCTACCACTTAGATGTTCCTTCTCTTTCGTTTCATGATTACAGGGTTTTGCAATATTCAGCTTTCTCTGTATGATGAACACTCGCAAAGAGAGATTCTCATATGGCTCATCCCACTCTAATTTACAGGGTTTCCCTCAGAATCCACTGACAAAGCAGATGGGGAGATGAGGATATTGATCACATACTGGCATGATTAACCCGCCTTCTATACAGATTCGACTGTGAAGTGTGAGATTTCACAGAAAAACCAGGTCAAAGAAGGCTCCGGGTTACGGACAGAACTTTAGACTTAAGAGATCCATGCTGAGTTGTGGTCGGAGGACCAGACGATTCCAGAACCCTTTAGACTCTGTCTTCTGTGGAAGGGGCCCCAAACCCATCATCTTTGCCCTGTATTGCATGGATCAAATGAAACAGTGTGTCATATGGTTTGGCTGTGTCCCCATCCAGATCTCAACTTGAATTGTATGGCCCAGAATTCCCACGTGTTGTAGAAGGGACCGAGGAAAAAGTAATGAATCATGGGGGTCAGTCTTTCCCGTGCTACTCTCGTGATACTGAATAAGTCTCACGAAATCTCGTGGGTTTATCGGGGGTTGCCGCTTTTGCTTTTTCCTCATTTTCTCTTGCTGCTGCCATGTAAGAAGTGCCTTTTGCCTCCCGTTATTATTCTGAGGCCTCCCCAGCCATATGGAACTATAAGTCCAATTAAACTTCTTTTTCTTCCCAGTCTCAGGTATGTCTTTGTTAGCGGCATGAAAATGGACTAATTCAGTGTACATGAGAGTGATTTGTATAACAGTAGAGCCCTCTGTTAATACCTGTTCAGTTAGAGACTTCGCCAGAAACACACACACAAAAAGAAATGTCAATGTCTCAATTATTTCAGGGAGTCTGATTCTCCTCTTGAGAGTGGATGTTGCTGGGATGGAAGAAGTGAGAGGCAGTAAGAGATGCAAGGCAGGCAGGGGTGCACTTCCTCTTCTTCGTTGGAAAGTGACATTCCATGACCCTGAAGCCTTTGTCCATCTCATGACCTTGAAGCTTTTGTGCATCTCATGACCTTGAAGACTTCATAGTGTATCATAAATGTGTGGGCTGCACTCGGGTGATGCTTTCTAGCAAGGGACTCAGAATTATTTTGCAAAGTTTTGCTCATTTGGCTCCCATCTGGAATGATTTAACAATAGTCCTAAAATTTAATGTGAGCCAGTGGATGCCCATCTCTGGAAATAACATCAGACACATTTAATTTAAAAGTGTCCTCAATGCCTAGGACAGTGTCAGGCAGACGGTAGCCTGTATACATATTTATTTCATGAGTGAATGGTTGAATGATTGAATTTGTTTCTGATGGTTGATCTAACCCCGTCAATTTGATTAAACATATACTACTTCATTTAGCCAAGTCAGGGGAGGGAAGCCTTAGCCCAGCACAAACAAAACCTATTGCTGACTTCGGAAACCTCTCAGAGACAAAATGTTTTCCAAACCAGGGCATCTGGCTAGGCCAACTGTCCCCAAAACTCCTTGGGTCCAGATTTGCCATGGCAGCTCACACATGGTTCATAAACAATTTTCTGATGGTAATTCACTGAAGCAAGAGGAAAAAAGACCTGGTGTACGAATTCAGTAATCAGCCTAGTAATTGATTAAAATCAGTAGAAATCAAACATGTTCCAGAATTTCTGAAAGGCCAGTGAAGCCATGTGTAAGTTTCTTAGAAAGTTGGGTTTTTTAACGATGAAAAGACAATGACCCACACACCTTAAATTTATACCTATAAACTTGCGGTCTGCATAACCTAGATTTAACCCAGTCTCAGCCTTCTGCATCTAACACTTTCCTAACTATTCATTTCAACTCTATAAGCGTGGGTTGAATGATTGCCTGGTGCCTAGCCTTGTGTTGGGTGCTCTGAGGGACTCTGCAATCTTTTATTTTTATTTTTTGAGACAGGTTCTTGCTTTGTCACTTAGGCTGGAGTGCAGTGGTGCCATCACAGCTCACTGCAGCCTCAACTTCATGGGCTCAACTGATCTTCCCACCTCAGCCTCCCAAGTAGCTGGGGTTACAGGTGCATGCCACCTCGCCTGGCTAAATTTTGTAGTTTTTGTAGAGACACAGTTTCATCATGTTGCCCAGGCTGGTCTTGAACTCCTGAGCTCAAGCGATCTATCTACCTGCCTTGGCCTCCCAAAGTGCTGGGATTACAGGCGTGAGCCACCGTACACAGTCTGCAATCTTTTTATTGACTTGGGAAAACAAAGAAATTCATCACCAGCTAAGGTATGTAACAATAGCATGTGAGAGGCAGGGTTCAGCTAATCATATTGGTTATGAGCTCAAGAGAACCAGACTTTATTCAGTAAGTACAAAAGATTGGGAACACTGATATCAGATGAACCTTCTTGCTCAAAGCGAATGATGCCAAGACATTTATCGAGGGAAGGATTGCCTAGCAGTAGCTATTTAGTGTGATAATGGCGTTTGATAGTTTAGACACAAACACCATTGTCACACTCCACAGCTCTGCTAAGGAAAATCTGTAGCCACAAAGGTGTTAACTTCACCTCCACATTCCACCATTGTCACGGACCGCCACAAGGGAACCTTATCAGCTCCACATGTTATGACATGAGCAGAGAAAAGAAGCATCACAGGTGCAAGCGTCTTGAGCAATGGGAAGAGATGAAGACTCACAGATGAAAGGCTTCTGTGTTCTGGAAGGGTAGAGTAGTGAAGGGGCCCAGTGCCTGTGTTCCACAACCACCCAAAAACCCCTTCTGCAAAAACTTCCTGTGAAAACAGACAGGAACTCCGTTTGCAACAATTTTCTAAAATGGCTCAGAGAAAAAGAATCTCTAGAGGGAATAGATTTCAGGACATCAATACTTAGTTTATAATGTGGAAGACCACGCTGTCAATGAGAATAATCTGACTGAATGAATGAATGAATGCTCTCCAGCTCTCATCTCCTCACCATACTTCCCAATCCATCATCGGTAAAATGTGATCAATTCTGCAGTCTAGGAAAATTACAATTATTTGATATGGGGATCCAGCAGTTAGATGTGTTGTGATCTACTCTCTGTGGCATCTGATCTTGCTCAAATTTTCATGATCTTCACCGTAGTCATTTTCCACCATAGTGATGGGTGGGAGATGAGGGGAGAGAAGAAAGGGAGGAAGATGGAGAGACAGGAAATGAGTCATTTTTAGTTTGTGATACTCATTTTCTCACAAAAAGGGAGCTCTAAATAAATCCCTACAGGATTTACTTGGTTTTCCTGTTAAAAATGGTTTCTGACTGATACGTGAACTCCTGCCCACCATGGAGAATGAGAGGAAATAAAGCATTTTACCCACTCCTGCTTTTCCTGCAAATGCTGAAAAGGGAAAGGGCTGGGAGCCAGTTATTTTTTCCCCAGGTTAACTGGGTTGTTAACATTTGACCAGAGCCTTGCTCTAGCCCTAAAACCGGCCCATCTTTAACAGCTGAAAATGAACCGTTCTGTACTTTTCAGAAAAAAATGCGCCTTATTCACATGTAGATCATGAAATCACCCTCTTCAAGCTAGACTTGCAGTGACTACCCCCTAAGAAAGCTGAGAGTCGTTCTGCTTCCGTGGAGTTGGAGTGTTGAAGCTGCCTCTTTTTTCTTCTTTACCTTTTTCACTTTATGGATTCCTTATCTTCCATTAAGTAACTGATTTCCTTTGGTTCCTGTCTGTGGCCTGGTTTTGTTTCATGAAATGTGGTCATTTGCAAGCAGGAAATGCCAATGGCCTGTTTAGACATACTCTCCTCAGGTGGACCTCATCTCCTGGGCAGCTTTACATGACTCAGAGAGAATGACTGTGAACCCTAGGGTTCTAGGTGGCCCCAGTTGCTGCCACAAACTCTGAGGGCAGCCCAGCAGGGGACACAGGTGTGTGGTGGCCCATCTTGTCCTTCCCTTTCCCTACGGCTCCTCCTAACACAGTAGCCAGGCTTGTCCTGCTTAGTCTTTGCTAAGGGACCTAGAACAGAAACCCACACCTCCTGGTCATGCCAGGGCTATTGCTGACCATCACAAGAGGCTCTAGAAGTCTCTTAGCTCAGTTGGGAAGAAACAGTGAGAGGTGAACATTTCACTGGTTAGAAGGGTCCCTGAAGGATGTGCTTAGAGAGCGCTATCCTGGGCAAGGGCTTGGATTCATTTCACTCCTCAGGGCTTTATAGCAGCATCTGGGCATCCTCCACTTCTTCATGGGGGCTCTGTTGGCTTTTGGCTTTGAATAATCTGCAAAAGACAGAAAAGGGAAGGAACGCAGGGAAGAATAAAAGAGACGAGGAAGTTAATGTGTTACTGGTGAATTTTACCAACTCCCCACCCCCAAACAAACCTCATTTCTATGGCTCAGAAATCTATCACTAGGAAAGTATTAAAATGTATAGAGAGATTTACCTATGAGGTTGCTCATAGTGGCATTGCTTATGAGGGTAAACATTGGAAACAACCTAAACGCCCAGCTATAGGAGAAGAGGAATATATTCATGACACACCATAACCCTTTACATTGATTCTGTAGAAAAATGATTGTAGACTTGGAAAGAAATTCAAGATATGCTATTGAATTAAAAAACAGTTTGTAAAACAATACACACAGTATGAGTCCCTTTCTGTGAAAAAATGCATTCATGCCTGAGGCCAAAACATCAAATGTCAATCATCATTATCTTTCAGTAGAGAAATTATGGTTTCTTTTTTCTCCTTTTGTGTAAATTTGTTAATTATGATTCATGTGATACTTTTTAATGAGAAAAATGAGGATTTAAAAAATGTTAAGCAATTGTCTTTCTGGACTCTCAATACAAAGTCCTTCTTGCAAGATACTCTTCTGAAATGGGGAAGGTTGGAAGCCACCCTATTCATATATTATTTGTCATAAGCATGAAAAGTTAGTGCTGTGCTGAGTGGCAGGCCTCAGGCTAATTTTTTTAGCAAATTATTAGTGAAATATTTTCTTTTGCAGTACAACAATTTTATGGTATTTTTGCGTCAATCACTAAACACATATTGAGTGGCAATTATTTTGCCTTGTGAGCAGTTTTTAAACATTGCTAAAATGGCCATCATATTTTATTACTTTTTTGTTTCTGCAGAAGCAGTTAAACTGTCAGTTTACAAAGCAGTTTAAACAAGTAATCAGAAGGTTTTCTTTTAAAAAAAGAAATGTCATACAATAATATATCGCTAGTAAAATAAAGTGGTTAATGCCAGGGTCCACTTCTGAATATTTTAAAAATTCACATAATCATTTCTTATTCTACAAATTTTTAATGTTATAGTATTTTCAAATTTAACAACTGAACTTAAATAGTATGAGCTAATAACAAACAGAAACTTTACACACTGGTTGGGAAGTATTAAATGTCATTTCCTTTGAAAAAATAATGCTTAAGGCAAAGATGTTGGCTATTCTCAGGGTGACTCGTCCAAAGGCCAGCACAATTTTCTACAGTGTAGAAAAGGCCTTGAGGAATTCTGTGTAGCTTACTTCCTGAGATCTCCTTGAGAAAGACTGCGTGCTAACCATTCCTGAATGGCTATTAATAATAAATTTCTCCTGTAGTCTCAGCTACTCAGGAGTCTTAGGCAGGAAGATCTCTTGAGCTCAGTTGTTTGAGATCAAATTTCTTTTCCTTTTTTATCTTTTGTTTTTTTGAGACGGAGTTTCACTCTTGTTGCCCAGGCTAGAGTGCAATGGCGCGATCTCGGTTCACCGCAACCTCCGCCTCTTGGGTTCAAGCGATTCTCCTGTCTCAGCCTCCGAAGTAGCTGGGATTACAGGCATGTGCCACCACGTCTGGCTAATCTTTTGTATTTTTAGTAGAGACGGGGTTTCACCATGTTGACCAGGATGGTCTCAATCTCTTGACTTCATGATCCACCCGCCTCGGCCTCCCAAAGTGCCAGGATTACAGGCGCGAGCCACCGCGCCCGGCCTGAGATCCCATTTCTAAAGAAAACACACAGGCCAGTTGCAGTGGTTCATGCTTATGATCCCAGCACTTTGGGAGGCCGAGGCGGGCGGATCACTAGGTCAAGAGATCAAGGCAGGCAGATCACAAGGTCAACATGGTGAAACCCCGTCTCTTAAAAAAAAAAAGAAAAGAAAAAGAAAACACACACACTAAATTTCTGTGCGCATCATCTTCCTGCTCTCATCTTCCCAACTGTGATGAAATCTCTAGGCATCTCTAGCTGCTGTGGTCAGTACAGAATGTAGCTCTCGCATTGGATCCTTGAGTATGAAAAACAGCCTAGATTTGGTTTGCTCCTCTTTTAACGCCCTGCATTTCTTTTCATAAGTGAGAAAATAGCTCATTAAGGAGGAAGCCTTTACAAAGCAAGACCCTCCAGCAAATTCATCACTCTGTACGTATTCTGTATACTCCACAGCTCCCAGCGTGACATCTTAGAGTCACAGGCACCAGGAATATCGCAACACTCCCTGTTCTTTCTTGGGTCAGATCTGGGCACAAGCAGCTTGTCTTTGCTTTAATATTCTGTTCCCAGGCGCTAAGAGCCCTTTGTTCTAGGGCCAACCCCATGTGGACTGTGAATGTCACCTTGCTGCAAACATAACCAATTAGTACAAAAAAAAAATTCATAAGTGAAAGATAAATGGAGATGCGTTTTGCTCTGAATCCATATTTACTACAATTTAAAATAGATGCATTAAATCCATCCATTTGATTCTTTTAGGCTGTTAGTCTAGATGATAAAGGAAGTCACTATTATACTTCTGAGTCCTGTCATTTTGAAAGTGCATAGACATTTAAAAATAGAATGTTTTTGTCAACAGGGAGCAAAGCAGCATTTCTTTCCTCATTGGCATCCTTCTAGAGGGGAAATCTGGAAAGTTCCTTATTCAGGCACCTGCAATTGCCTGTGTTTCTCACCAACCAGTGGTGAAGAAGGAATCTCTGGATACATTTTAGCCAAGCTGGGGCCTACTTGGACTCTTTTTAAAGATAATTGCTGAGGCCTGGGGATTCCTAAGGTGCTGTTTCATTTCTGTGCAGGTGCTCGGTTATTTTTTAGTGCTATTGAGGAAACAATATGGCTTGGACAGAGGAGTGCGAAAGGAATGACTCTAAAGCTGGCATTCCATGTGAACGCTTTGGTATTATCGTTAAATCAGGCCATGGTGAAAACAGAACTGGCTTCATGTCCAGCCACTCCAAGCACAGAAATAAAACGCCCCTGAGCCCTCCGCTCCTCCCCAGCCTCATCCTCTCTCCCTCTGCAAGGTGATCATTTCTTTTCCTCCTTAAGCTGTTTTGTTATTTTGCTTTAAAAGGAAACCATGTGTTACCCTCGCTCAAGAAAGTCTCCAGTGTTCCTCAAGTTTTCTGAAGACACAGAATCATCATGGAAGACAAAGTTATGGTGTGTTCAACACCTGTTGTTGCTCAGGTGCTGGGTGGTGTCTTTTACAACATTGGAGTCAGCAGCCCCCATCATTTCCCAATCAGCGGCCACCCCAAAGCACAGCCTGATCACTCGAGGGTTCCGCAGGCACCCAGGGAGAGCCGCACTTACCCTGGGTGGGCTCCGATCCTCTCAGCCAGGGCCCCTCCTGTGGCAGGCAGGACGGCGCCGTCCACAGCTTCTGTGGCTTTTAGGCCTCTCCCCTCTCCCTTTATGGGATCCAGGGTTTAAAAGTAAACAATTCTTTCTCTTTCTGATAAGTCGCATTATTTATTGATTTGGTGGGGGGGAGGGACGGCACGACCTCAGGCCACTAAGTCAGCATTACCTTTGGTCGAACACACTCAGCAAGTTTGGAAAGTCCAACCCTGGCTGAGTGGGGGTGCACGGGCAGCAGGCAGCCATGGGGGCCACCGGGGCAGAGCAGGGAGATCACCTGGTGAACACATCTTCCCCTCGGAACCCCAGGTTTCAACCAGCTTCACTGTCTTCACAGGAGGACTGCCACGTATGACCTGGTCACCTCCCCAGATTTCTAGAGCCAGAAGAGGCACCGGGCCACAGGAGCCTGCTAAGTTCAGTAGATCCTTGGCTCGTCCGATGTAGAGTTCTTGACCAATATTTGGAAGCCAATTTCATTCTCCTGATGAACTGGCCATTTCTGACGTCGTTACCATGCATTCCTTTGTTCACGCCAGCAATCATGTATGAAGCTCCTCCTTATCTGCTAAGCTCTGGAAATGCCACGGGCAGCAAGACAAACAGCCCACAGCTAGGCGGTGAGGCAGGCGGCTCGGGAGCAGCCGCATCAACAGCAGGGAGGCTGCCGCTCAGCCTATCTGTATTCTGTTGTTAGCTATTTATATTATTTTTTATTTATTTTTTTGAGATGGAGTCTCACTCTGTCACCCAGGCTGGAGTCGGTGGCTCAATCTCAGCTCACTGCAACCTCCACCTTCTGGGTTCAAGCAATTCTCCTTCCTTAGCCTCCTGAGTAGCTGGGAGTACAGGTGCCTGCCACCACGCCTGGCTAATTTTAAAATTTTTAGTAAAGATGGGATTTCGCCATGTTGGCCAGGCTAGTCTTAAACTTCTGAACTCAGGTGATCTGTCTACCTTGGTCTCCCAAAGTGCTGGGATTACAGGCATGAGCCACTGCACCCAGCTGTTGGCTATTATTTTTAATGTCTCTGATTATTTCTTTTCCTTCTCAGGTCATTTGGTTTCCTTCCTTCCTTCCTTCCTTCCTTCCTTCCTTCCTTCCTTCCTTCCTTCCTTTCTTTCTTTTTTTCTTTTTTTCTCTTTTTTTTTGTGACTTGTTCTCACCCTTCTTTCTGTGTTGCTTCTTTCTTACATCATTTCTTTCCTTCTTTCTTTCTTTCTCTCTCTTTCTCTCTCTTTCTTTTTCTTTCTCTCTCTTCTTCCCTCCCTCCCTCCCTCCCGCCCGCCCGCCTGCCTGCCTGCCTTCCTTCCTTCCTTCCTTCCTTCCTTCCTTCCTTCCTTCCTTTCTTTCCTTTCTTCTTCTTCTTCCTTTTTTTTTGAGACAGGGTCTCACTCTGTGACCCAGGCTGGAGTGCAGTGACATGATCACAGCTCACTGCAGCCTCGACCCTCTGGACTCAAGCGATCCCCCAGTCTCAGCCTCCCCAGTGGTTGGGACTACAGGTGCCCACAGCTGGCTAATTTTTGTACTTTTCTTTTTTGTAGAGATGGGGTTTTGCCACATTGCTATTTTGCTTTCTTATTTTTTAAAAGGAAACTCTTGGTTGCACTCTCCAATAAACACAAATGCAATCTGAAGTGAGGTCTGGTCATTCCAGTTGATGATGATCCGAGGAGTTGGGTGGCCTTAATTTAACTAGCAGGTATTGTCATCCTGCTCGTGTCATACTTCCTTTTAGTTGTCATATTTCTTTTCAGGTAAAAATAAAAAACAAAATATACTAATGACCTTTTTTTTTTCTTGCCGAAGAACTGAACTCAAGAAATGAGGCAGTGAGTGGGCACCGCCATTTGTTCCGGGCATGCTCCCGAGCCTCCTGAGGGGACTCAGTTCCGTCAGGTTGCCTACAACCTCCTGAGGGGTCCTATACACTCGGCTCCACAGAAGACAGGGCCCTCCCCCAGGGCTGAGGGATTGGCCTCCTATTCCTTTGCGACAACCCACACAGTGCACGCTGATGTGAGAAAAACATCCTGAGGGCCCTCTGGAAATTGCCAAAGCCCTGTGCTCCCCAGTGTCGGTCTATACAATATGGTGTCAATGGGATATTTTTTACAGTCACATTTCTGGCACTGCAGTGTTGGCACTGCCTTTGCAAACTTGCTGTGCACTTTTTAAGCCGCTTCTCCTGATTTCAGCCATCCTATTTCTTTTCAGAATTGCTGTTGGTTTTCCTCCTTTAAAGTGAAACAGATTCCTCAGGGTTCCCTGTTGTCCTGCCCTTTGAAAGAAAGACATTATTTCAAAGACATTCTTTCAAAGGGCAGGACAAACACTTCCCACCCCCAAGCCTCCTCGGTCCCACATTATTCGGGTCACTCTCATCAGCATTTTTACTGAGATGGTTTTCTCTTCATTTAGAAAAACAGGATGAAGACAAATGTTCAACTTTCAGATGATTTTCTTTACATCCCCAGTCAGGGGACTTGCAAGGATTCTAAACTTCAGAGACAGGATGAACATTTTTCAAACTTCTGTCAAATCACATAACTTTACCTCAGCTGCTTTTAAAAGTGATTTTTTGGCCAGGCGCAGTGGCTCACACCTATAATTCTAGCATTTTGGGAGGCCAAGGTGGGTGGATTGATTGAGCTCGGAAGTTTGAGACAAGACTGAGCAACATAGCGAGATCCTGTCTCTACAAAAATTAGCTGGACGTGGTGGCATGCACCTATAGACCCAGCTACTTGGAAGGCTGAGGCAGGAGGATTGCCTGAGCCTGGGAGGTGGAGGTTGCAGTGAGCCAAGATCGCGCCACTGTGTTGCAGCTTAGAATGAGACGCTGTCTGGGAAAGAAAAAAAGTGACTTTTTATTTTATTTTTATTTTTATATTTTTTAGACAGTGTTGTGCTCTGTCACCCAGGCTGGAGTGCAGGGGTGTGATCTCAGCTCACTGCAACTTCCACCTCCCGGGTTCAAGCGATTCTCCTGCCTCAGCCTCCTGAGTAGCGGGGACACAGGCACATACCACCATGCCCAGATAATTTTTTATATGTTTAGTAGAGATAGGGTTTCATTGTGTTAGCCAGGATAGTCTTGATCTCCTGACCTCATGATCTGCCTGCCTCGGCCTCCCAAAGTGCTGGGATTACTGGTGTGAGCCACTGTGTCCGGCCCGACTTTTTATTTTTTAAGAAATAAAGGTGCGTGCCGTTTAAAAAAAGTAGATGTGAACCTTGGAAGGTTGAAGTTTAACTTAGAATGTCTAAATCCCTAATGTGTATATTCAGATATAGCCTGCAAAATTGGGCTTCACCAACAGTGAAAAACAAAATCAGGTAACTTTCCACTAGCTGCAGCTGGAAACAGGCTCCGGTCATTGTGGGTGATTTGCTCCATGGTTTTCTCATCTTCCGGCCATGAGCTGCAGGCTTTGTTAAATGGAAAAAAAAAAAAAAAAGGTCATCGCTTCCAATGAAGAATGCCAATCTTTTGCCATGAGGGGTGCTGAAGTTTGGGGACTGGAATCCTGGGTCTCATTCAAGACTCTTTGTCGTTTGGGTTTTTGCCTTTGGACAAAAATAACTTCTTATTTCTGAGGCTTTAGTTTGCTGTCTGTCTAGCAAAGCTGAGAATACTTGCTTGTCATTTGCTCTGAAACCTTAAGTGAAACAGGAGATGAATTCATCTTTAATAATGAATAGATCAGGAGACTGAGGCAGGATGATCCCTTGAGCCCAGGAGTTTGAGTCCAGCCTGGACAACCTAGGGAGACCATTGTCTCTAAAAATGAGAAATAAGTGGCCAGGCGCGGTGGCTCACACCTGTAATCCCAGCACTTTGGGAGGCCGAGATGGGTGGATCACGAGGTCAGGAGCTGGAGACCAGCCTGGCCAACATGGTGAAACCCCATCTCTACTAAAATACAAAAAACTAGTCGGACATGGTGGCATAGTCCCAGCTACTCGGGAGGCTGAGGCAGGAGAATCGCTTGAACCTGGCAGGTGGAGGTTGCAGTGAGCCGAGATCATGCCACTGCACTCCAGCCTGGCGATAGAGCAAGACTCTGTTTAAAAAAAAAAGAGAGAGAGAGAAATAAGTGACTAGAGAATAACAGAGGTGGATACAGAGAATGACGAAGGGCATGAGCTGTCTGGATTAACTGGGTATTTACTCTTCCAGTAAAGAGACCAAAGGAGGCTAACTTGCCATGTGCAGGGACCAGGCCAAGCCCAGTGGGGATGGAAGGAAGTGGGGTTTCTGTAGCCTCGGATTTGTTATTCAGAAAATCAAAATCACTTTCAATTCAATGTCACAAGCCAGGACCCAAGTGAAAACGCAATGTTGACAGGGAGTCCTGGTTTCATGTCTGCATTCACACACGTGTCACCTTCTCCTACAAAAGTTCCTTCTCTTATGGCTGGGAACAGGCCCAGAACACTGTTGGTGCATAAGGGCAGGGGCTTGGTTGCAGTGATCATGGGAGAGGGTCATCACATGAATGAGTGGTAGCCACTCTCAGGAGGCAGTTGAAAATAAATTGTGTACATGGTGATATTTCTCCCCGCTTCAGCACAAAAGAATTTAGGAGTATGCCACTTAACCTGAGTACCATTATCAGAGCTAAATTAACAGTAATTATTCTCTAATAGCACCCACTATTTAGCTTATTATTTTTCTTGAGACAGTCTCACTCTGTTCACCCAGGCTGGAGTGCAGTGGTGTGATCTTGGCTCACTGCAACCTCTGCCTCCGGGTTCAAGCGATTCTCCTGCCTCAAATTCCCGAATAGCTGGGATTACAGGTGCATGCCATTACGCCTGGCTAATTTTTGTATTTTTTAGTAGAGACAGGGTTTCAACATGTTGGCCAGGCTGGTTTTGAACTCCTGGCCTCAGGTAATCCACCCACCTTGGCCTCCCGAAGTGCTAGGATTGCAGACATGAGTCACCGTGCCCAGCCCATTTAGCTTATTTTCAAATTTTCCAATTATCCCCCAATTCTTTTATAGCAGTTTTTTGTTTGTTTGTTTTTAGCCTAGGATTTAGTCAAGATTCATGCTTGCATTTATTTATTTATTCAACGGACAGAATTTATCTGGATGTTCTCTGGCATTCTGTCAAATGTTATTTTTCTGTCATAGTTTTTCCAGAATTGGCCACTGCCCTTGGATTTCTAGTGAGTGAAGGCCTAGAATGCAGGCCTGGGGACCTTCCACCTGGCTTCCCTCTCTCCACGGCCTCTTGCTTCTAATTTGAGCAAATAATCTGAGTGAACCTTCTTAAAATACCAAAGAATCTCCAGCGAGTCCTCATTCATTCATTCATTTAAGAACTATTTGTTGGGGGCCACCATGTCCGAAGTATCTGGTATTTATTCTAGATAGCGGGTGTACAGCAGCAAAACTACAAATAAGCAAACATAACCAGCCTAAAATGCCTTCCCTCCTGGAGCTCACAACCAGAAGAAGCAGACAGTCAATCAACAAAATAAAGAAAAGCAGAGAAGCAGATAGCGAGGTTTAGGGAGAGACTCCAGATAGTGTGAGTAAGCAAGGCCCCACGGAGGGAGGGTTTCAGAAGAGAGCGGAGGAGGCTAAAAAGTAAACTGGCTGGGCACATGGCTTATGCTTGTAATCCCAGCACATTGGGAGGCTGAGGTGGGCAGATCACTTGTGGTCAGGAGTTTCAGACCAATCTGGTTAACATGGCGAAAACCCGTACACAGATTATAGAGATGTTAAAATGTGGGAAAATTATTTGTTTGAAAATGAATGAAATATAACAATTTGAATTCCTCTTATTCTCTGCCCCCCTTTATATGTGACAAACAACTGGCTAGTTGTTAACAGCACTGACCTTGCAGCTAGACTGTCTAGGTTCAGACCTCAGCTCTCCCACTCACTAGCTGTAGGAACTTGAACAAGGTACTTAACCTATCTGTGCCTCTGTTTATAAATTTGTGTTAATAGTAGTACCTGCTTCCTAAGGTCAAGCACAGAAGCACAGAAGGGGTCCTATGAAGATTAAATGAGCTAATTTATGTAAATGTAGAATAGTGCCCATCCTGGGGTAAACACTACTAAGTGTTATTATTATTAAATCCTGAGAATGTCTTTGATTATTCTTATTTCAATTTTAAAATAAAGAAACAGGTCAAAGGCACAGCTGGTACAATGTCTCAAGCCAGGACTTGAAGGACATTTTTCTAAAAGGCGATTCACTGCCCTCTGCAGCTCTCCCTGCGACACGCATGCTAGGGAAGCCAGGCTCCAGTGCCCAGGACTTCACTCTTCCAAGAGGAATTTAAAACTCGGGTCTCCATTGCCAAGCTTTACAGCTGCTCCTCTTCCAACTTGTCCATTTTCTTCCCCCAGATGTTCTATCGTTGTGCTCCAAAAACCACCATCTTATCACCTTGAGCATTTTTGCTCAATGTGGGCATAAGAATATAGGAGAGAATACAGAAGCAGGTCTCTGCCAGAGCGTGTACAGGACCGCTGCGAACAGACCTCTGCAGTAGCAAGACTCTGGGCCTCCTTTCCTGAGAAGGAGAAAGGAGAGTTGCCTTGTGAACACGGAGTCTTTCATGCATCAAGACCCAATGCCCAGGCCAAAGGTTGAGTCACAGTTCACAAATCCTCAGAAGAGAGGGGCCAATCTTACTTCTAACCCTTCCTGACTTTAAAGGAATTCTGGCCTGGGTAAGGTGGTTCACACCTGTAATCCCAGCACTTTGGAGGGCTGAGGCGTGGGTCACTTGAGCCCAAGAGTTTAAGACCAGCCTCGGCAACATAGTGAGACCTCATGTCTACAAAGTTAAAAGTAAAAGGAATTCTGGACTGGGCATGTTGCTGAGTGCCCGTAGTCTCAGCTACTCTGGAGACTGAGGCAGGAAGATTGCTTGAGGCCACGAGTCTGAGGCTGTAGTGAGTTAAGATCATGCCATTGCACTCCAGCTTGGGTGACAGAGCGAGAGACCCTATTTCTAAAATACAAAGTTTTTAAAATAAAGAAATTCTGACTGTGCCCTTCTCCTTTCATCATGAGAGACCTCATTTGGAAAAAGGAAAGTCATTTTGAGAAAAGCCACTTGAAGAAAGGACTTAGTGGATGCATTCATTCATTTGTTCATGCTCTGTCCTAGGTAGCTCTCTACTTGGGCTAGCATCACATAATTCTCCCTCCCGCCCCTCCAGCCTCCCCAGGAGCTTCATGAGGCTTCTCCCGGTAATCTCAAAGTCATCTAGGACGTTCACAGGTTAAAGGAGCCACATGCTCTGGACAATCTCAAACACACCCCAAGTTGGTGGTCTCTGCTATAATTTTCTTGCAGGCTAACGTCAGCTATGTGAAATAGTTCACAAAGCAACACAGTGTTTTCACAAAGCAACATAGCGTTTTGGCAGGAAATTCTAAGCCATCTGGTCACTGTAATAATGTTCCCTCTGTCTTCCTGTAAATCCAGTGTTAGGCTGGGAAGTTCAGGTGAAAGTCTTGGGTACTGATTCTCTGATGCATGGGGGCTCCTGTGCCTGTCCCTCTGAGCGTGATTCTCATAGTCCCCACTTCGATGGAGAGTTTTCTAAAGAAGCACTCCCCCATCTTTGGTGCAGGTCACTTCCATCCCCTTTTCTCCTTGTCCCCCACCCCATTACCTTGCCCCCATTGTCTTGCACAGGGAGGCATTTGCTGCACTCCTCTCCAACCTGGGTTTCCCTGAGATCTGCCCACTAGCTCCTTCCAACAAAACCTTCTGTACACTTGTCATTTCCTCTTCAGTGTCCCCTACCTGCACACTTAGCCACTGATAGACTCAAACAAGATTTATCCTGAATTAAAAGTGTTTAGTACAGGCTGAGCGCAGTGGCTCATGCCTGTAATCCCACCACTTTGGGAGGCTGAGGCAGGCAGATCTCCTGAGGTCGAGAGTTCGAGACCAGCCTGACCAACATGGAGAAACCTCATCTCTACTAAAAATACAAAATTAACTGGGCATGGTGGCACCTCTGAGGTGAAAGGATTGCTTGAGCCTGGGAGGTCCCTGCAGTGATCATGCAACTGCATTCCAGCCTGGGTGACAGAGTGAGACCCTGTCTCAAAAATGCATATAAAATAAATTTTTAAAGTATAAGTATGTCCCATGCAATATTTGAGGCAAACTTATGCCAAAAATTATTGTTTATTTGAAACGCAAATTTGATTAGATAGCCTGCATTTTATTTGGAACCCTGTCCCCAGTGTATCCCTGGAGTGTGCGAGATACAATACACTGACCTAGCTCAGCTCGTTTTGGAGGTTAAAGGTCAGCTTCCTTAGAATTATATCATTCTTTGGACACATGATTATTTTAATAAAAGTACTGTATTTGGCTGCACATAGTGGCTCATGCCTGTAATCCTAGCACTTTGGGAGGCTGAGGCGGGCAGACCACTTGAGCTCAGGAGTTCTAGACTAGCATGGGTGAAATAATGAGATCCTGTCTCTACAAAAAATACAAAAATTAGCCGGGCATGGCGCCATGCACCTGTAGTCCCAGTTTCTTGGGAGGCTGAGACAGGAAAATTGCTTAAGCCTAGGAGGCAGAAGTTGCAGTGAGCTAAGATTACGCCATTACACTCCAGCCTGGGCAACAAAGCCAGACCCTGTCTCAAAAAAAGAAAAATATATATAGTTTCCTCATGTTTCTAAGTGAAAATAGCAGCTAGTGCAAAATCATGACTGCTGTATACATGATGAAAGCTCATAGTCTGGGAAGGAAAGGAGGAAGGGAAGGATGGAGGGAGGGAGGAGGGCAAAGGAGAGCATGTGTGTGTTACAGGCTGATCCTATAAATAACTGTGCCATCTTTCTAGGGCAACTTGAAAACCCCAAGAAATATTTTCCCCTTCGTTCCTTCTCCCTCCCTTGCCCTCAACATATGCCCTAACTTGGTGCCTGAAATTTCACCATTAGAAATTCATTGCTTGGAAAGGAGGTCGACAGAAATATGTGATTGTCTTTTCTGTACTCGTTCCTGGAATATCTGTTCTAAAAAAGTGCCGCAAACAACAACCACCACCACAACAACTAAGAAGGACTCCAGTATGTCAAACGTCAGTTATCCTCATTATCACTGAAGAAGTTGCCCCCTCCCCAAAAATACCGTTCTTGAGTATTAAAGGCCAAAAAATAGTAATAATCCGGCCCAGCAGGCTGGTGAGCTATGCTGTATTGAGATGAACCATCGTCTGCATGCTGATGGAGTAACACGTGGTGTGGGCAAAGCAGGGCAGTCAGGTGTCTTGAGGAACAAGGAATTATTGGCCAAAGTGGCTGGAAATGAGGGGAGATGGGGCGAAATAAAGAAAGACCAATAGGGTCTACATCAAAGTATCATTTCTCTACCTTCTTAGATTACTAATAGCCTTAAAAAAAAGGTGAAAAGCATTCCCCCCGACTCATCTGACTGAAGTATAGTTCGTTGTTAATGATTCTCACATTGGGGACCCATCTTCCAAGGCAGGGAGCAGCTTCAGCTTCTCTCAGTGTGGTCAAGTTTGATTTGAATGGAAAGTGAGAGAAGGCTGCCAGCCCTCCCAGGAAGCTGCTGTGCCCATATTCATCAGCTGGGTTGGTGTCACAGCAAACTTAAAGGTGAAGGAGAATGGTCAACCATTCTGCCATGAAGTGGCAGATAAATCAATGTCTATGAGATCCACATCAGCTCCCAGTGAAACATCCCCACCTGTCAGTGGAGCCTGGCTCTGCAAAGTGGTGACTTCGTTCTGTGATGAGTTCTCCCCAACTGCTTAGCCTTGGTTTTCTGATTGGTAAAATTAAGAGACTCTGACATAACCTCCTTTGGAACTCTTACATTAGGATTTTGTGAGTCAGTCAGTCACTCAGTGGCAAGTATATTAGTTGCTGGGCCTCTGCATCATAGCTTCCTTTTCTCCCCTTCCCCTCCCATGATATGCCACATTGTGAATGCGCTTGGGGGCTGTGCATTTCCAGCCAGGCAAGGCAGGGAGGACTTATAAGAGATTAAGATGTACCAGAAATCCCACAGTTGCTGACGCTATTTGTTATTTCTTCCTGGAGAGATACGGCAGCCATATCTGCCTATTCCTTAGAAACCAACAGTGTGTACAGATTGTAGCCTACCCTTTCCTACAAACTGGGGCCATTACATACGGTGTTCCAAACCTGGCTTTTAAAATTTCACAATCTATTGTTGAAGTCATTTTGTGTCAGTACACATAGAGTTTCTTTTTTCTTTGTTCGTGGATGAGTAAGAGGATGTGATGTGGGACTTTTCCACTTGTTCTGGAATTACAGCCAAGGGTCGATGCTGTAAACAGAAGATGCTAGGTCTTCCTGCATTCTACAGAGAGCCCTGACCTGAGGCCACTATTGCCTCCGCAAATAACTTCCGAGGCCTTGAAACCTCCCTATGCATCAACCACCTGGGCAGGTTTCTGTGGGGAGCACACTAGGCCTTGGAGAAGGTGGAAAGTCAGCTGTGGGGACGGCTGTGTGCCTGGGGAGAAGTGATTTCTTTTCCTCCCAAAAAGCTTCTCATCATGTAGGTGGATGGGAAAGGGATCCTGGAGAGTCACTCATGAGCCTTGCCAGAAGGGGAGACAGTGGGCTTTCCAGCCTGATGCCACTGAGCCATGGAATTGAGGGTCCACGTGGGGGCATGCCACGGAAGAAGGGCGGTGAGAGAGCCAAGAGGCAGCTTGTGTGCCCATAGAGGCTGTTACCCACTGGCTGTCTGTGCTACAGGGCAGAAGGGACCTGTGGGGTGTAGGGCGCTATGGCTGGGAAGACAGACACAGTCCTGCCATCCCAGTTCTGGATGCCTCAGCAGTACCAGGAGACCTACCAGAGCTTTTCGAGAGAGCTCCAGAAGTGCCTAAAGTGGGCCTCAGGGGCTGGCATTCCCCAGTCTGGACCAAAAGAAGACGAAGCCCCTTCCTGTGGCAGGTCCCCAGTGACAGAAGGCCTGGGGTGGAGCCAAACGCTGCTCTCATGAAAGCCACACCCACCATCTGCTCAGAGACCACCAGGATCCCATAGAACCTTCCTCGATAAAGTAGATACCAGGGAGCTCTTGTCCCTGACAGGCCACGAGCAAGTGGAAGAACTCAGCCATCTGGTTTCTCTTTTTGCCCTCAACCTCAGGTGAGACCTCAGAGCTCAGCCCAGGTCACTCCTCTGCAGCTGCTGGGGAGGTTAGGCTTTTGAACATTAACAAGGTTGAAATTTACACGGAAGTGGACATACTCCAACTACAGAAAGTTGCATGATCTGCCCAAGTTGTCATTAAAGGACAGTCAAGAGAGATTAGACACAAGGCAGTGGAAAGCAGCAATTTAGGGGGCAGAAAAGAAACTTTATGTTTACACTCCACGGACTGAGACTTCTCAATCACTGCCTTCCAGGTGCCATGGCAACCGGCTCTAAAAAGGGGCCATCATTGGTTTCAACTTTCCTCAGATTGGTTCAGTCTTTTGCTAGTTCAAAAACGTGCTGCCAGGCAACGCCCCACGTTGATCTTGAGTCCTGTCTCCTGTTTGAATCAATTTGGGGAGAAATTATTCAGAGTTGAGCTTCAGATTTGCATAGTTTGAGCACGTCCTCTGCCTCTTGAAGACTGTTGTCCTGCCCTCAAATTCAAACTCTTTTGGCAGCTGAAGCTGCATGCCTGATAGCCAGGCTGCCCTCTCTTGTTGGGGGTCTGGGCTCAGCTGTCTCAGCCTGGCATGTGGGGGTCAGGCGCACCCCACCCTGGGGGACAGACGTTCCCTGCGCTCTGTTCTCCAGACGGGGCCTCTCTTCCAGCTGCCTCACACTTGTCATTTTGGTGGCTTCCTCCTCCCTCTCCATCCTTTGGGGGCAGAATCCCCCTGTGCGTTCCCTTTGAGGTCTAGTTCTGGCTCTTTGGACCCATGTTGTTTAGATGCTTGTGTCGTACAGCGGGAGGGTCAGCTCTTGCTTGTGAAATGAACCTGGGTCGGAAACACCATGGGGTTTGACTCACAGAATGAGGGTCTCTGAATTCACAGATGGGTCCTGGGTGACACCATCTGTGAAGCCACTGTAAAACCTGATGTACCCGAAGCACCTAGAAATAAACTCAGTGACTCAGTTACTTTCCAGAGCTTGCAATAGAGTGCCTTCACTCATGGCTGGACAGGAGGGCGCCCTCCCTGGAGCAGGCTGAGGGCAGGCACCACCACCAGGCTCTTTGCACCTTTGTCAAAGTAGTTGAATCTGATTTCTGCCGCCAATATTAGCTTGGTGCAAAAGTAATTGCAGTTTTTGACATTAATGTCACCACTTGGGATGGGTGACCGGAGCAGTGCAAAGGCAGCATTCAGGTTAAAAGCATGAACCCTGCAACCAGACCACCTGGTCTATCTCTCACAAGCTTGGCAATCTTGGGTGAGTTTTTTAATCCTTTTGGTATCTTAATTTCTCCATCTGAAATTTGACGTTAAAAGTCATGTCAAAAACCGCAATTACTTTTGCATCAACCTAATGCATGACTTGGTGGCTTGGACTTAGTTCTGAGATCCATTCGGCACATGTGCGCATCCTCCATGCTCATTATGAAGCCACAAATCCCCAGCAGCAGAGGCAGGCAGCTCCCAATAATCTTTCAGAAAACTCAATTTCCAGCCATTCGTGACAAAATGTCTATTGAATGGAGGCAAATGTCATGCTTAAATATTTTTAGTCTTTCTTGTCGGTGAGTGAATCGTTTGGAATGACAGATTGCATTTCAAGGGGGTGTAAGAATCTCAACAGAACTTCCTTCCTTTTCTAACTTTTTTGTTCCATTGACTCTCGCAAACCCTCTCAGTGATTCAGGAAGCTGCCTGGGCTTTCTGAGAGCACATGACACGTTCAGCAGATCAATGAAACCCCTATCAATAGAACTGTGAGGAACCCGTTGTGAGCTCTGGTCCTCTTAAGAGAAAAGCTCTTCCCACTGAACTGGCTCCCATCTGCACCTGCTTTAGATTCCGTAACTTCCTCAACCAATTTGCTGTTTCTCCTTTAGAGGTGCTCATGGCCGAGGTCATTCTATTTCCTCCGGTGGCTTCAGGCAGCAAAGGCTTTTGCCGGGAGCTGCCTGCACGGGTGACAGGTGAGCGGATGTGAGGGTTGTGACAGAACTCAGACGCCTCTGCTCCCTTCCCTCCGAAGCCAAGAGAGAGCTCTGAAGGGAGGAGGAAGAGAGGCGGGGCACCCCCTCTGGGGCCTCTCCAAGAAATGAATGGCTGCTGCTATCAGTTCCTTCCAGGTTCCGGTCCATCGCTTGGCTCTAGAAGATACTTCAGAATGAATGAAGAAGAGTTTCAATGGATGATTAAGAATATGAACTGGAAATCTCTGAAGACACGTGATGAGAGATCAAATAGTGTGGTGGGAAAAACTCAACCCACCATGGTACTGGAGGTTGAGTGAGTGGGCTTAGATTTATCCCCACTATTTGCTAGCTGGGTAATTTGGGCAAGGAATCTCTCCTTTCAGAGTGTTAGTTCCCTTATCTGTGAAGCAAGGGGTTTGGAGCAAATAATCTCTAATGTTTCCTCTCTGTTTTTAAAATTCTCAGAGTAGATGGTTGCTATGCCTACCCCTCACCCTGGGCCTAATTCCAGCCCTCTCAGAATTGGCTTATGCTAGAAAGCTGTTGTCCTTGAGCAAGAAAGAACTCTGGGGCCATCAAAAAGAGGTTGCTTGGTGAGAGTTTGAGCATACCAATGGTAGACACCCAGTGTGAGGGGGGAAGACAGGATGTTCCAGAACATTCTCCCATGCCAGTACTAATTCCATGGTAGGTGAGTGGGCTACACAAAAGCATGGAGCATTTTCACTTTTCTTTTTTTGTTTTTGAGACGGAGTCTCACTAGTGGGGATAAATCTAAGCCAGGCTGGAGCGCAGGGGTGCAATCTTGGCTCACTGCAACCTCCGCCTCCCAGGTTCAAGCAATTCTCCTGCCTCAGCCTCTCGAGTAGCTGGGACTACAGGTGCTCGCCACCATGCCCAGCTAAGAGAGATGGGTTTTCACCATGTTGGCCACGATGGTCTGAGCTTGTGATCCACCCGCCTTGGCCTCCCAAAGTGCTGGGATTATAGGCGTGAGCTACCATGCCCGGCCTGGAGCATTTTCTTTTTGACTTGAGCTGGAGGCAAGCTGATAGAAACACGGAAACCCAGGCCAGCTTAGAGACCTGTTTAAGTCAAAGTTGACTTCTCTGCTGACTCAACTCCATCCAGCATTGCCCAACTCTCCAAACACTGCTGAGCTGCTGTTTATGTGGAGATGAAGAGAAGCCTTCTGTTGACTTTGTTACCAAACCCTGCCTTTTGGAATTGACACAAGAAAAGGGCACACTGCCCTCCAGGCGTGACCATCCGGTCAGCAGACTCCAACCCCCTGCCCCCGCTTTCTGGCTTTTTCTCCTCAAACAGAAGCTATTGAATCAGATATCAACAACATAGATAAAAAGGAGAGCAACATGGGCTTTGAAGCCAACGCTAACAGGCTTATCACAAACTCCTGTCAACTTGTCTCTTCGCTTCCAACCCCAGGGGTGAAAGATCAAAGTTTCACTCCTTCTCCTGAGGACAGCTCTGTACAGGGGTCCTGGTCCCTGTGGGTTGGGGCACATGGGGCTGGATGTGCATCTTCGGGGAACACAGCTGGGATCGCAGAGGAAGCAAGGCCCCAGGTTCAATGTGGCTGCAGGCGGAGGGAGGCTGTCACTTGGGATGGGTGCCCGAAGCAGTGCAAAGGCAGCATTCAGATTAAAAGCATAAGCCCGGCAACCAGACCACCTGGCCTATCTCTCACAAGCTTTGTGATCTTGGATGAGTTTTTTAATCCTCTTGGTATCTTAATTTCTCCATCTGAAAAATGGGAATAATGCATCTATCTGCCTAGTAACTGTTAGGAGGATTAAATGCGTTCATATTTCTAAAACAATGTAGAACTATTCCTAACACTTATGTTGTGTCAAATAAATTTGTGGTCCTCAAACTTTAGCATGAATAAATCTCCTGGAGATCTTGTTTAAATGCAGTTTGCAGGACTTGGCTTCCTAGATGCTTGCGGTGAGGGCCCAGGGTTGTGTGACACTGACACAGGTAGTCAGTACCGCCTGGCCACTGTTGCTCCTGAGTGCCCCCAACCCTCTGGGAGCAGCAGGACCCTGTGTCCCTCAGGATCGGCCCTAGTTGCCCTACTGGGCTGCTGGAATCCTTGTAGATTGTTGTCTTGTGTGTTGTGGCTCATCAGCCTGGAAAGTTCTTCCGCATCTTGTCCAGTTGATCTTTCAAGTTTCAGCTCAAGCAACGTCTCCACCATGAAGCCTTCTTTACCTGGATCTGAACCTCTGGGAAGGGACACAACCCCTTGCCTGCAATTCCAAGACTAATTTTTCATAAATGTGAAGCAACCTGATTTGTGGCAAGAACCACATGTGATGTCAAAAACCTGGCCTGAACTGAATTGAGGCTACTGATAGTCCTTATTTATTCCACTTAGTGTGACTATTCAGCAGACTCCTTTGCTGTAGAAGTATTAATGGCTTTGCTGAAAAGGTGCTGTCCGGGAGTCTGCTGTGGATGTTACATAATGGATGACATATACAATGTATCACTTTCCTAAAGCAAAAATAAACAAACCTGCATTACATAATACATCTAGACCTAAGATTTTTGAATCCTGCATCTGTGGCGCGTTTTACTCTGATTAGTTTCTTTCTCTACATTAAATGAAAATCGTAACAGCAAAGACCATGGATTTAGCTCAATCCATGGTGCAAACAATGATCAGTGATTGTTTCCTGAATGAATGAATTCTTTCTTGCAGAAGAAACTGCATCTGTCTTTCCCATTCTCTGTCACATTCCCTACCCCCACCCCCATGATCTACATATAGGATGTGTGAAATGAATTTCACACGGCTGGCTGTTTGGTTTCTCCTCCTTAGAACCAGGCCTGCAATTTGGGTAGGCTGTTCCCAAACTGGGGTAAGTAGGACCTCCTGGCAAGATGATGTTTAAAATAGCTATTTGGGCAAGGTTTTAAAAAAGAGGAGGCATTTCTAGGGCAGTAGAGTGTCTTTGATAAAAGAATTTTATGAGATTGGGAAAATGAATTGAAGACTTTACCTCTGAGATGAAGTCTTTTTCTTCTTCCTCTTTTTCTGCTCCTTATGTATGATAAAGTTTGACTCATACAATATCAAAACGGGGAATGCTCCACTAGACCCAGCCCTCCTAGGCTGGAGGAAGGCAAGAACTCCAGGACAAAAAACTGGGAAAGGCACCATGGTAGCTCCCAACTCGACTGAGCTATTAGAAGGGGCATGGGGAGACTCAGAAAGTTATGAGGAGTTGAGTGCCTGATATATGAGTTAACAGGCCCCAGGCCCTCGGATGTATTGCAACAAGGAGAGGGAACAGCCACATTCTAAGAGACATGGGATAATTATTTGGATAACTCACATTCAATTCTCACATTGATCCTAATTTCCTATACCAGGTAGATAAGTTGCAAACTCAAACACTTGCATGGTCCAGGCACATAATGAGTGACATGAGCCCGAAGTGACAATAGTGAGTGTAGAGGAGTGTGGCCAACTGGAAGGTCCATGCCCCATCTAAAGAGGGAAGCCCTTGCTGACAGACGCCTCGTCTTCTAGGTTTTGTTGTTGTTTTTACATCCATCTTCTGATGTTTAAAAAGAAGTCAGGGCCGGGCACAATGGCTCATGCCTATAATCCCAGCACTTTGGGAGGCTGAGGCGGGCAGATCACAAGGTCAGATCTTGTCCAACATGGTAAAACCTCGTCTCTACTAAAAATACAAAAATTAGCTGGGTGTGGTGGCAGCACCTGTGGTCCCGGCTACTTGGGAAGCTGAGGGAGGAGAATTACTTGAACCTAGGAGGTGGAGATTGCTGTGAGATCACGCCACTGCACTCCAGCCTAGGAACTCCGCCTTAAAAAAAAAAAAAAGTCAGAAAACTTGATTTTTAGGTGAAAAATTTCTATTTAAAAAAATCTCAGGAAGGACAAATAAAGATGAGTTGGGATCCATCAACCATTTTTCAACTGTCCCCTCTGTATATTTTTCGTGCTCTGCCCTTATGATCTTGAGAAATCCACCTGTGAGTTCCCAAAATGTTCCCGCCATTCTGAGCTGTGAGGTTCCCAAGTGGAGGTTGTTATTCTAATTTGCAGCTTCTCAGTCCCACACCAACAAGCAGGGGAGGCTCACTCTTCTGGGGCGGCCTCCTTTCCCAAACACAAGGTCCCTTAATCATGCCCTCAGTGAAAACCTAAAGAAGATCGCTAAGCAGCTACCAGGAGTCATTTGCCAGGCTCCTCTGCATAGACAGTCAAGTGTGGCTCAGATGCCAAGAGGCCCCCAGGGAAACTGTCATCTCTGAAGAACTAAATTGTTGCTGAGATAAGGAGCTTGGAAATTGTGTCTACAAGTATGAGAGGCAGAGCAAAAAGGGCAGCTTGTTCATTTGCTACTTTTCAGGAAACAGGGAGTGTTGAGGGGCATCAAAACGCTCAGGCCAAGGCAGCGGGACTGTCCCAGCAGAGCATTGTCCGCAGTTTCAGTGTCTTCGTGACTATCGCATTGCCTCCTCTCTTGCTCTCTTGCCAGAGACTCCACCTGACATTTTGTTTTTGATTTTAGAAACAAGGTTGTGCTCTGTCGCTCAGGCTGGACTGCAGTGGTGTAATCAGGGCCCACTGCAGCCTCCATCTCGTGGGCTTGAGCAATCCTCCTGCCTCAGCCTCTGGAATAGCTGGGACTACAAGCAAGTACCACCATGCCTGGCTAATTTTTTAATTTTTAAAATTTTTTATAGAGATGGAGAGGGGTGTCTCACTATGTTGCCCAGGCTGGTCTTGAACTCCTGGGTTCAGGTGATTCTTCTACCTTGACCTCCCGAAGTGCTGGGATTACAGGTGTGAGCCTCTGTGCTCTGCGCCCAGCCCCAAATGACTGTCTTGCAGCTAACCCGGCTCCTCCATCAGGGTTGTGAGGTGGGCAATCCTCCTTTATTCAGGAATACACACAGCCAGGAAATAGCAAAGATGCTCAAACAGAAATCCGCAGACAACTCCAAACCTCCCTATAGCCAGCAGCATCTAGTTTACTGTAATCCAGTTTTACCGAGCATCCAGGGTACAGAGATCATTGATTTAGCCCCACGCTTTCAGGTACTTCTGGTGATATAAAGGATGGAGACGGTCATACAAATAACCGCAATAAGAGACAGAAAGGGACAAAGTGCTATAAGCTCAGAGGAGGGCTGGAACTTCATTTGGTGGGGTGAATCAGGAAGGGCTTCATGGAGGAGGTGACATTTGAGATGGGCACTGAAGGTTGGCTAGATTTGGATGGGAAGGTCACTCCCAGTAGAGAGAGTGGAGGGAGCAAAGGCAAGAAGGTTGCAATGCAAGGGCTGCATGGGAGTGGAACAGTTCCCTTTATGTGACTACAGGAGCATAGAGAAAAAGTGAGTTAGGAGCCTGACCTTGAATGACCTTGGTCATAAGGAGTCTAGATTTTAGTTTCATTTTCATTGATCAATACAGGCAAGCCTTTAAAGAGTTTCTGCAGGAGAATATAATTATTGGAGTTAGGTTGAGCCAGAGCAAACTGGACTGGGCGTTGGGAAGGGGGTACGCAGGAGGTACAGTCAGGACGTTATTGGCATCGCTTGGGCAGCAGCAGTTACAGAGGCAAGCAAGGTGGAGACAGGGTGGAAACGAAGGTGAGAATCCAGGTGCCTGAGCTGTGACGGGTGTTTGTCTCCAGTTCCTCCTCCCCTTCTTCCTCTAGTGAGGCATTTGCCCTCAAATTCCAGCAAAACCTCTCCTGTTCTCCAGGCCACCAATGACATCCACATTGCTAATTCCAGTGATCGCGTCTCAATCCTCATCTTGCTGACCTACTAGCAGGACAGGCCATACTTGGTCTGCCCTTCATCAGTAAACTCTCCCCTCCCAGCCCAGTCTCTCCTGGGTCACCACTATATCCTGGTTTTCCTCCTGCCTCTCTGGCCTCTCCCCCTTTCCTGGATCTATCTCACGTTCCTGGCCTTGAAGCCCTCCTCTTCAGTGTTACAGCTTCAAATACCACGTGCATGCTGGTGGTGCTTCAGCGCCAGCCCGAACCTCCTTGACATCCACGCTCCTTCTATTTTCTACTTGACCCTTCACTTGGCTAACCGATGGCTCACCTTGGTGTAGTCCCAAAGGGGCTCTATCTTGTTTCCCCACTCCTCCTTAAGACCTCTGCATTTGCTGTTTCTCTGCCCAAATGCTATTCTCCCAGCAGGCTCATGGCTGGCTCACGCCCCTCCTGATGCTCTTTGCCCTGAATCGCCCCATCCAAAATTGCACCCTCCCATACGGCCTGGATCCTTTGTCTTTTTTTTTTTTTCCCTGGCTTTATCAACACTTAGCACACCATACATTGTACGTATTTATATGTTTCTCATTTGGTTGCCTCCAAGATGGAAATGATCTTTCTTTTGTTTTAGTTACCATATTTGTAGCTCCTACGCGCGCTTGGTACATGGCAGGCGCTCAACACATATTTGTTGAATAAATGAGAGTGAATGCATGAATAGAAAACTGAACTTTGTCACTCTTTCAACTTGGGGAGCAAAACCATGTGAAAGGTCACTGATGAAGTTCCAGTGTGGATGCCTGGAAGATCCAAGAGAACAACTCCCACAGATTTGGAAACACGGAGGAGAAGAGGTTTAAAAGGAGTGCCAGTTCAGACTGGGGCATTTGCAGTTTGGGTGACTTGAGGAATGTCTTCTGATGAGTCCATCAGGCTTTGGGAGATGAGGGTCTGGAGAGAAGCGGCAGGGAGATAGACCTGGGAATTGTCCATGTGGAGGTAGTAACTTAAGCCACAAGAAGAGGAAGAAGAGACAGAGAGAGAAAGAGAGAGAGGGAGAGAGACAGTGCTCACCTAGAACAAATTATTGGGGAACACCTACTTTTAGGGGAGGAGAAAAAAATAGGAATATTTCAAGAGTGTGAGAGTAACTAGAAGACTGAAATGTCATGAAAACCAATGACAGAGTATGAAGACAGAAGAAACCACTGTTAATACTGAAGGCAGCACCCTAAGGGGGAGAAAGAAGACTGGGAATTGGTGATTAGATGTGACCATGCTGTGATCTGCCATCCTACTGCCCACACATCCCGATGAGCAGGTAGATGCCCTTGGGCACCAGTCAGGAGTGCAGGGGGAAGTCATGGAAAATTTTCCAGCGGCAGATTGACAGGATCAGAGCTTTGCTGGAAGCAAGCTAACGCGGTGTAAGATGGCTAGGAAGGGGAAAATCAGGTGGACACCCGTTAGCGGCATATTACAGAAGTCCAGACCAAGGGAGGTCTGGAAGCTAATTAGGGGCTGGTGACTTCAATGTTCAACATGTAGAGCAGGACAATGACCCAAGGTCATGGGGCTCCCAGGGGTTCCTGGACCTCAGGTGGGTATGGCCATTGCTCTTTGCATGTCACCAGCAGCAAGTGTTTCCCAATGCTCTCTCTCTCAGCCTCTGTAGCTAATATTTGCCTCCTATTGATTCAGTATCTAGCCTGTTACTTTTTAACTGGAGCCTGGGGTTCAAAGGCCTGACTGTTGTTTAAACACTCATTACATTGGGGAGGGCATGTCCCCCTGGCAGCCTCAACTGATGAACAAGCAAGGATCTTCTTCTAAGTAAATATAGGATGCAGAGAAGGCAAGAGAGGGCCAGGGTAGGGGGTTGAGGTCATGGCGAGAGGGACTGTGAGGGAGGGTGACGACCCCAGCGGCAGAGTCTTAGAATCGCTAAGAGAGCTACATAACTAGAATTCAAAAGACAAATCCCAAACTCAATCTTTCTGCTATAAACAATACTAAATACAGTCATGGGTTGCTTAACAACTGGGACACACTGAGAAATGCGTTGTTAGGTGGTTTCATCATTGTGCAAACATCAGTGTACTCACACCACCCCGGACGGCATAGCCTGCTCCACACCTAGGCCATATGGCCCAGCCCATGGCTCCGAGGCTACGAACCTGCACAGCCTGTGACTGTTCTGAATACAACAGGCAACTGTAACCCTATGCTAAGTGTTTGTGCATCTAAACGTAGCTAAACACAGAAAGGGTGAAGCATGGCAAAGGCTATGATGTCGCTAGGCAATATGACTAGGAGACAGAAATTTTTCAGCTCCATTATCATCTTATGGGACCATCATTGTGTATGGGCTCCATTGCTGACTAAAATGTCTTTATGTGGTGCATGACTGCATGTTACAAGTTAATACCTAAAATCCTTTAATAACAGAAGCTCTTTTAAAAACTCAACATCTCAGAGCTCCATCAAAGAGTTCCTGGGAGTAGAAAATCCAGTCTTCAGTCTCTGGTCCCTTCAGCCCTTCATCTCTGTTGGCCAGAAGGAAGTTTATGTTGTTCCTGGAAGGTACCTGGAAAATATGAGGTGCTTGTTTTGTGGTGTGGGGAAGGCTAGAGGGAGGTGGGTGGGGGGGTTCTGTCCTGTGGCAGCCAGAAAGGCAGTGCAGCGCCTTTTACAATTTTTATTTTTTATTATACTTTATGTTCTGGGGTACATGTGCAGAACGTGCAGGTTTGTTGCATAGGTACACACGTGCCATTATCAACCCTCATCTACATGAGGTATTTCTAAACTGGGCCTGTCCCAGAGATCAGGATGTCTTTTCACACTGTGCTGGCACCTCATGTTCACAGTGGATTTTGTAAACTTTTGTAGGCCCCTACCCTGAAAAACCTCCCCAATTTGCTGAGACATAAATGCCATAATTTTGACCCTTATTCCTTTTGATTTAAACCAAGCATCACCTTTGGTATTTGTTAAAAATTCTTCTGGGTCGTGTGTTTAGCCTATCAGTCATTCACATCTTAGTACAAATGAATTTATCGCTCATCGGGATGTGTGGGCAGTAGGCTGGCAGATCTCCAAATGGTCACATCCTACCACCTACAACCTCCGCCTCCTGGGTTCAAGCGATTCTCATGCCTCAGCCTCCCGAGTAGCTGGGATTACACACACACGCCACCACGCCCGGCTAATTTTTGTATTTTAATAGGCACAGGATTTCACTATGTTGGCCAGGCTGGTCTTAAACCCCAGACCTCTCAGGTGATCTGCCCGCCTTGGCCTCCCAAAGTGCTGGTGTTACCGGCGTGAATCACCGAGCCTGGTTTACTTACACTCTTTAAATTGTCCTGCTGACAACTCCTCTTGGGCTCCTTGGCCCTTTCCCCACCTACAGTGCTAGCGTGCTACTGCCTGGCCCTGGGCACAGGGCCCGTCCTGCTCAGGACAGGTAGGACTGTCTCTGTCCTTGCTCTTTTTTAAAGGAGAGACCAGCTTAATGCGCTTGCAGATTTCCTGGGGAAACCTGGGTTTTCTGCCTGAACTGGGAAGGAGGAGGATGGAACCCCTGCTGGCTGTGTCTCTGCCGGGGCAGCCTCCAGGCCAAGGTGGTCTGTCCACTACCCCCAGCTCCCAACTGCCCAAGCTGGGCCGTTCATCTAGCTTCTTCCTGGTTGCTCTTCCTGAGCTCAGTGTTAAGCAGCCCCTCTGCAGCAGACCAGCCACAGGGTGGAGGTGGTGGGGTGAATGAGGTCCTGCCCGACTCCACGGCCCACAGGGGCAGTCAGAAGCTGACCACCCTCGCCCTCAGGTTTCTACCCGGGAGAAGCGCCCACAGGGGCAGCTGTTCGGGGTCTGTACAGGAGAGGCAGGGGTGCCCTAGCAGAGTCCAAGGCCACAAATGCAAACAAAACTGGTCCTCCAGGCCCACAGTACTGGTCCTAACTGGATTGATCGAGGACAAGAACCCCAGGACTCATGTGGAAAAAGTGAGCATTAGACAAAGCAAGGCCAGCCCTGCAGGGCCACATACTCCATGAGCATGCGGTTCCAACTGCTGAGCCCCAGGCTTCTGAGCGTGGAACCTTCTGCCTTTAGCTGGTACTCAGTCTGGGTAAGGCCAAATAGGATTGACAGCTCGACTCCCTGATTCTAGCAACAGTGTTTAACACTCCCTTGGAAGGGCACTGCTGAGACACTACCCGAATCTGCCTTTAGTCAGAGGAATGTGGCTCTCACCACCCTCTCGGCCCTATTCAGTTTCAGTCTGCTCAGTTTGGGGGTGTGCTTGCTCTAGTACCGTACACTCCTTCCAAACAAATTTGTCTGCAAGTAAGCCCTTTCCTCGGAGAGGAAGAAAGGCTTTCTCCAAGAACTGGTGTTGGCAGTGGGCAAAAAGGCACGGCGGAAACACGGTCTCCCCTCCCGATTCCAACGGGGAACTGGGCAGCAAGGCTGCAGAGTGTGAGGGAGGGGGCCTGGAGCCCTGGTAAAAGGGCACGTCTGAAAAGGTGGGTTCTGGGGGCACCTGGCCAGAAAGAGGATGAGGTTATCGCAGCCAGCTCAAACACCAAGGCAGAGGACCTGGAAGAGTTGAACCCCTGTGGGACTCTGTGCTTTGAGTGGGCCTGGGAGAAGGTGACCTTCTCCCAGGGAGTCTCTGACCTTCCCCTGGAAGCACTGAGGGCTCAGGAGGCCTTGTCCCCAGGAGGCCCCCGTGAAGTGACGGCCACTCTTCTAAGAGGTGACGGGAGGGCTCTGCGCTGTCAACAGTCCAGGTACCCAAGACATGCAGCCCAGCCGGGAACTTTGTAGGGGAAAGGGGAGGAGGAACACGAGGCACGGGGCACTGTGGAGGGGGCTGGGCAGGGAGGGACACAGGAACAGGCTAATGGCAGTGGCTGACCTTTTTCCCATTCTGGCCTAAGGTCAGCCCTACAAGGGACCCAACAGGGACTCTCCTGCCCTCTTCAGCCCCCACTGGGTCACAGCTGGGTGCTGTGGTCTACTTACCAGGGACTGTGTCTTGGGTCTTAAGTAAGCTCATGCTCATTTTTTCCTGCCCAATTCAAGTCCTATAAATGATTTCTTAGAGATTCTACAGCCTGAGCTCTCCAGAAGCTCACTGTTTTGACAAGTGTTCTCTCCCAGAAAATGGTCAGAAAGCGGCCTTTGCGTTCTTACCCCACGGACCCGTTTGAACATGGCTCTGAGGGCCAACCCTGGGAAAGCTAGCGTCAGAATTCCGGATACTCATGCTCACCACAAATACTTTTACGGGGGGCTTCAACATTTCACAAGTGCCTGATGAATGCGTGGACTTCAGAGCAGGTTAAAAGAGTATTAATCTAGCAACTATGTCATTGATGTCATCTGTTCCACTGTGTGGTGGCTTTAAGAAAGGACATATAAATATTCACAGTGGCTCTGTCCAGCTGTGCCTCTCACGTGTACTCGTAACCCTGGAGGAGGGGGCAGGAATTCCAGGTGCTGCCGACAGCTTCTCGGCAAGATACCATCTACTGTTAATGGAAAAAGACAAGCCGACGAAATGACAACCTCCTTCCCAGGTGTCTCGTCTGCCCCAGGGGAATGGGCTGAGCACATCAAGAGGAAGCCGAGTATTAAAGAAAAAGGGAAAATTCTCCAGGAGCCTGACATGATCTGAGCGGAATGAAATGGCATGGGGAAAAATGCCACCGGGTTTGCAAAGGGCAGTGACACACGGTCTGGATTTTGACAGCACCTTTCTGAGAAGCACTCTGGGAATTCATTATTGAGTCTCCTCAACTCTCACACAAGTTGAGGGCCAGGGATACAAAGATGCCTTTTCAGGAATAGACTCACAGGGATTATACACATTTTATATAAAATCAGTAATTCTCAAGTTTAATAAAAAAATAAAACAGCAGATGGGTAAGAATAAATGTGCATCCTCTTAGTAAGCCTAAGCTGTGTGTTTTGTGCAGACTTTAATTTTTTTTTGTTTTTGAAATGGAGTCTCGCTCTGTCACCCAGGCTGGAGTGCAATGGCATGATCTTGGTTCACTGCAACCTCTGCCTCCCGGGTTCAAGCAATTCTCCTGCCTCAGCCTCCCAAGTAGCTGGGTTTACAGGCATGTGCCACCATGCCCGGCTAATTTTTGTTGTTGTTGTATTTTTAGTAGAGATGGGGTTTTGTCATGTTGGTCAGGCTGGTCTTGATCTCCTCATCTCAAGTGATCCGCCCGCCTTGGCCTCCCAGAGTCTGGGATTACAGGCTTGAACCACTGTGCCCAGCCAGGCTTTCATGTTTTTAAAAGTGCAGAGCTTTTAGGGAGATGAAGGAAATGAACATACTATAAATCTGCAGGCATTTAAACCCCTCTGAAACAATTAAGACGGTGCATTCACAAAGCAGCTTTAAATCAAACAACCCATAATACTTGATGTAGAAAATGTTCCAGCTTCCATAATTCTTTATTAAATATTTGACAAGTTGCATCACTTCTTTACAATGACTTCATTTTGTCACATTAGTCTTTTGCTGTCAGGAAAACAATCTACAGTTTCTCTTCAGATCTCTCAAGAAAAAGAAAAGCGAAAAGGATTTGTTCTCAAAGAAAACTTTTCCTGTGTGTATCAAATTCAACCATATTTTAAAGCTATTCTGATTGTGAAAATGAGCATTATCCATAAGTTGTCTTAAAAAAAACTTCAAGGTAGTTTGGTTTTTACCATTGTATCAAATAGGACTTGGCTTCCTATTAGGAGGTGGGTTTATAATAAAAAGTTATGAAACATTGAGAATTTATTTGGAATGCTTGACATTCTTTTCACCTTAAAAGTCACTGTTTTTTCATGTTTCATTTGATGATAGATCCTGAATTAAGAAATGACAGCAAATTGACATAACCTTCCTAGGGTTTTCTCAGGCTCCAAGGATAGCAATTTGCAGGTCACAGCTTCGAGAAAACTGTAGAAGGGATTAAGCTCTCACTCCCTTTCGAAACCAGATTGCTCAATAAAGGTGTAAAAATGCTATACAAATATATACAAATATATTTGGACAGCATATGTACGTATATATGCATATATATTACATACATAGTAGTAAAGGAAGAACAAAGTCACATAACATCAACATGAAGGAAAACGGTGACAATCTAGGTGAAATCAGTCTGAGTAAAAGGGGAAAGCTGGCTTACACATGAACAGAGACACCTGCAGACACAGTCATCGTCATGAGGATGGCTTCCGACGCACTGGTACGAGGTTGAGAATGCAGTGCACGCACGGTTAGGGACCAACAGCAACGCTACTCCTTACACACGGAAAACCAGCGAACAGAAAGACATGCGCCTGAAACATGCATTGCTTTGAGTGGAACATCTTTAACAAACGATAGATACTGACTGAGAGGTCTGCTTGGAAAATTTCATGCCAACAGGAAGCTAACCTTTTTCTAGAAAACTCTCTCCAAGCTCCCGTCCTAATGCTACGGCATTTTCTCTGACATACGGAGAACAATCTGGGGTGAGGGTGTGCGTATGCGAGTGTATAGACACTGTTTATTAAGGCTTCTATAAAATAAAAAAGTGGTCCAAAGAATATCCCGTTCTTCCCAGTTTTAAAATCTAAAGTACAAAGTGGAGTTTATAAGAATTTGTGTTTTAAAAACACATCTCAGTCCTGAAATTGGCAGTTCTGACATGACTTATCAGGATGTACCCCAATGCCTGAATGACAGAGGTAGCGTGTGATCTTCGGGGTGGGGAAGGTCAGAAAGGGAGCAGGCCAGGCAGTTACCATGCACAGTGGCACCCCCTACTGGCAAGGCAGAAAATGATGCCAGACAGCACCTCCCACCCCACCTTCTTAGTACAGGGGTACAGGGGCAGGGTGAGGAGGAGAGAGGAGAGGAGAGCTAGCACAGCGGGGAGGGGCTGCAGAACTGATTAACCAAGGCTCTCTGTATACATTTTGAAATTTCAGAGGTGAGTACAAAACTCTCAGGAAATACAGGAGTCGATTGCTAATGAGTAACTGTTAGAACAATTAAAAAGTTGCTGTGTATGGACCTGGCTTTTGAGAGGGCCACTGTGGATCTGGCAAGATAACAGCAGCGGTGCACACTGTCTATGAAACAATGGGAGACGTAGAAAATGGGTCAAATGTTTTGCACTGTTTCTCAGAATCTGTCACTGTGAGGCCGCGCATGGTGGCTCATGCCTGTGATCCCAGCACTTTGGGAGGCCAAGGCAGGAGGGTCACCTGAGGCCAGGAGTTCAAGACCAGCCTAGCCAGCATGGTGAAACCCTGTATTTTGTGTCTGTAAAAATACAAAAATTAGCCGGCCATGATGGTGGATGCCTGTAATCCCAGCTACCTGGGGAGGCTGAGGCAGCAGAATCGCTTGAACCTGGGAGGCAGAGGTTGTAGTGAGCTGAGATTGAGCCACTGTACTCCAGCCTGGGCTACAGAGAGAGACTCCATCTCAAAATAATAAAAATAGTAATAATCATCATCATTATCTGTCCCTTTGTCCTTATATAGGAGAAATAATATACATCAAGTCCCTCTGTATCCTTCATTGTCTGAATTTAGGGAGTATCTGACATCACCTGCTGAACGGTCCTGGAAACAAAAGCCAAATGCCTTACATTTGTTCTTGTGATTTGTTAGAGGATTGGCTACAGAGAAGCATTTAAACTACATTAAACATTTCTGACAAAAAGGAAAAGAGCACCGAAGCTGGGAATACGCCATAACTCAGACAATGAACGAATGCCTCACTGCTGCCAGCTCCGGGGCCAGCAGTGGAGATGCACAGGCTGTTGGGATGTTTGTCCCATCAGCCCTTTCCAAATCCTTCCCCGGGCCAACAAGGGGCAGGAATGGAATACCTGGGGCCCACAGGCAGCCGTGATAACTGATATTAAGAGACCCACAACAGGCAGTGCATGACTTCCGGCATGTACTTCCCAGCTTCGTATAAGTGGCCCATAATAACTACAGCGTCCGCAGGCAACTAAAGACACTGCATTAAGGTGATTTCTCCAGCTTGGGAGAGCACAGAGGCTAAAGAGCGCCCAAGCTGAAGAGCAGTGTGGCTGCTGGGACCTCTGGGAGAGGCAACACTGCCCTCTTCCCGCCAGGGCTGCTTGCCGGGCAGGTTGGGGCCCAAGGAATGACCCAGCACACTGTCTTCACCGCTACCTGCAACTATGTTGTGAAGATGGCTGGGCGTGGTCATTGCAATTTAGAGAAATCAAGATCTATGACCATTTTAGGCAAAGAGAGAAACTGAGAATTGCTGAGGACTAGGGAACCTTGCTTTACTTTTTAAAAAATACTAAACCCCCATTCAGCAATATTTGGTTGTCATTAAAATCAAGCTAATTTTATCAAAGGGTTGATGAACTGAGGTGCCACTCACAATTACTGTCAAGCATTCATGGGGTAGATTTCAATAATTCTTGTTTGCTCCTGGCTTAGAAACTGTCAGAATGATTTTTCTCTTATACTTTCCAATACTTAATATGCATTTAGTGACAATTCTGTGGTTTTCAATATGCAGTTTACAAGATGACGGTAGAATCCCAGTTCTTAGGCTAGAAGTGGATTTCTCCCTCTACAGTTACACGATCACTCTCAAAAGCCAAGAAAACATACTGCTCAACTCGGGCTCCGGCATGGTCCTTAAAAGAGCTGACTCTGGACTATGGGGGCTTACAAAAAGGGGATTTTTGCCACTGAGACATTTGTTATGTTAACTGTAAAGGAAGTATCTCACCAACAGTCAAAACTAATGAGAATATATTTTTTTTTTAAGTTATATAACATCTACATTTTCTGATCACTACTAGGTCTTTTTTCAATCAATAATTAAAAGGAACCAACACTCAGCTCTGTAGAAATCTACCTTCTTTTAGAAACCTCAGGCCTCTGCACCCCTTTAAACAACTCAATTACAACCACAGCTTCCTATGGCTTCTCACATGCCATCCAGGGCTGGGTAAAAACAGGCAATTTCTTACACCAAAAGGTCCTTTTTATGTAACAAGCAGACCTCCCCAAACCACAACTTTTTTGTCCTATTGATGACTGGCATGAGATCAAATCTCTAGTGCCCTCTAACTGCCCCGACAGGGTCTAGGACAACACAGGTTAAAAAGGACAGCAGGGTCGTTCAACGCCCACACTGTCTCAGGTGTTCTCCCAAAGCACGACAATTCTGCAACAGAGACTTACACGTAGAAAAGAATCAAACTGTGCGGGTACCCTCAGACCTCCGCCACCACCAGCTCAACAGCCTGAACTGGGCGGTCAAGTCTTCTGTCTCACTTTTAATCTAGCACACAACGGACACAATGCAGGCAGTACGTACTATCGAAGCATGCAGTAGGTCATCGGTAACAAAACTCGGTTAGATTAAGTGTACATTAAATAAATCTTTGTAGTTGAGTAGAAATCACAGAACAGTTGGTGAGGACAGGTCTGTAGGCTCAGCTTTACATCCAGGTTTTTATACACCAGCAGCCAGATTCACAATTGATAGATATTGCACCGGAAAGATGTGTGCAGGGAAAAGAAATCATCATCACATTTAATGTTCATGATAAAAAAATAAAAAACAAAACCAGATATGACCTCCAGGTAGTACATAAAGTGCCTCCGGAATTGGTACATTTACAACAAAATCTGGTTATTTAGCTACCATTAGCAAACGCATACAAACGGGAGACGTAACGGATCTGGTTTCTACAGTTTTGAATCAAGCAGTGCCAAGTTTCATTCAAAATGTCTCTACTACAAACAGCAAAGAGGAAGTAGAATAAAAGATGACTGTACAGCATCAGGAAGGGTTAAGTAATTTCTCTGAGGAGAAATGGTAGTCCAACCCTGTCTCAAATGTGTTAGAGCATATGTAATTACTTCTAAGGAATAATGGTGTGATTCCTTTCAAGTCAACACAAAATTTGTCATGCTATGTTACAATTCTCTCCGCCTGTAGCTATTACCTAAATTTGTACAAAAAACCAAAAAAAAAAACCAAAAAAAAAAACCCAAAACAGAAATGTAATACCCAGTTTTTCATTCTGAGTATGGAAAAAATTATCATTATGTCTAATATTATATTGGAAATTCTCTCAAAGTACTTGTCTGTAGAAGGTTTTTGGACAAAAACTTGCCTTCCAATTCTAATAAAGTAGAGGGGTGGAGGTGTCAGAGTACTTCAAGAATAAAAATGTCATTGACATTAAGCCTGGTATGAAAGTGAAATACAAAAAAAAACAAAAAAAAAAACAAAAAAAAATCTCACTTTTCCAAGTACATGAGACATTTTTAATCATAATGAAATCTGAAAATCGGTCTAAATCATTTTAAAAAGTAAACATGAGTTGTAATACTATACCTGTAGAGTGATTAATTCCATTCATTGTCATTAGAAAGGATGAAAAATATTTATTAAGGGCTTTGCCTGCAGAGGCACAACATAAATAGCGTAAGTCCTCCTGAAATGTAATGAGTGTACATATCAACCAGTTGGTAATTTGTGGTGGGAAATGCAGGAACTCAAGCTGGGACCTGGTTCCCGCATCCAAACTTGGACGAGCGCATGGCGAAGGCTCGGCTCCAGGGGCCATGCCTGTAGCTGCTCTTTGCCACCGCCTCTGCAAAAGTCTGTTAGGCAAATGCAAAAGTGCAAGCAGAACTTGCTTGAAGAACAACCATCCCCAAGGCAGAGGGTGCTTAATCCACCCCTTCAAATCCTTGAGCATTTTCCACGGCCATGAGAAGTTTCTCTCGTAAATCTTCAAAGGTTTCATACGGAGGTAAGTCAAGGCGATTAAAGCTGCAAAAGGAACAAAAAATGTAGGTGAAAAGCCACAACAGCACCTCCTAGATCTGGTTAACAAGGCATGGTGTTCCATTAAGAGAATCAAAATGCCTTTACCAACAATTTTGATTATCTGGGGAAAAACAAAACAAAACTCTAGCTATGAAACATCGACGCTAAATAAGCTCTTGTAATTTACAGAGAAAGAACATTTTTGAACGGTCCATGAAACCTTTCCTAGAGTCAGATGCAGATCTTGGAAGAATCCTGGTGGGAAGGGAAATATAAAATGCAAAGTAACTGGCAAGATTTCCAAACCCTGGAACACAGAGTTGATGCTTTTGGAGTTACACACGAATTCAGACTGTGTCTACCTCTAATACTGTTACTCCACACTAGGCCTCAAGCCAAGTGCTGTTCTCTGTATTAAATCACTTGATTTTCATCACAACCCTATGAAGCAGGTCATGTTTATCTCCATTCTGCACAGGAGCTCCTGAAGCAGAGACACAGGGCAAGGTGCCTGAGGTCACACTCTTTGTCATACGGCAGATCCATCACAGAACCCAGGCTGTCCGGGGCTCCAGAACACCAGTGCTAAGCTACCTCCTCTGATCAAAGTCAGGCACAATTCACATTTGCTATGGAATGTTGCATTTAGAAGAAATCTCTACCTATCTGGAGGCTTCAGCTGGGGGTGGGGGCTGCAAATCACCATGGTGATAGTGAAGGTTTTTAGACAAATGGATGGCCTCTGCCAGCCATCAAGCCCACTCGTCCATGCGATCAAGTTCAAATCCCAGCTCTGCCACTTGCCAGCTGTGTGACCTTGGGCAAGTCACCTCGCCTCTCTGAATCTGTCTATGCTTCTGTGACATGGGGAAACTGCACACAGGGTGCCAAATGGATCAGATCAGTGGGTGTCGCATACAGCAAGTGCTCAATTGCTCAAGAGACAGTTATCAGTGTCATCACCCTTCAATGTTTACTGACTATCTACATGGGGCTCAAGGCCAGCACCTCCAGCCACAGAACCTCCACCTCTCTGTGAGTGACTGTGTGTGTGTGTGCGCACATGCGCGCGCCGGTGGGGTGGGAGTTGCTGATGTGTATCTGTCATGAAAACGGCACACACACTTGCCACAGCTCACTATGACATAAGAAGAGCCCATGCTCACGAAGTACTCACGTGGCCCATCAGCCTGTCTCAGTGTTATGAACCCTGGCCATCACTTTGTAAGGTAGGTAACGCTGCATCCATATTTCATAGAGGACGAGCGTGAGACGCAGCAAGGTTAGGTAACTTACCCTAGGTCACACGGGAAGCAGGAGAGCCAGGTACAGCCCAGGGTGCTCCAGAGCCCAGCTCTTGAGGTGCACTTGTGCCGCCTCTGCCACGAGTGCTCACACTGTTTAAAACCGGCCCCTCCAGGTACTGGGTTGTGGTTCCAAGAATGAGCACAGTAACTTCTCATGTTGTAAAAGCTAACCACCACGTGCTTGCTTCCGCAGCACATACACGAAAAGCTCACCACTGTTACAGCAACAGAAAAAACCAAATACTGTAGAGGGCCCTTTAACAACCCCTAAATGTTGAATAAGTCCCATCTGGGTGGAGTGAACTCCGCTCAGATTCTCTAACCGCCACTAAACACTGAAAGACATAGAGAATAACACTGTGCTTCTCAAACTGGGGTTCTCAGAAACCCAGGAATCCTACAAAAATAAGTACTAACAGAGGCTTTTCACTTTCTGTTATCATATCAGTAAAGACAGGACTCCACAACTACAGATGGCATTTAAAAGAGCCTTTCATGGCAAGCAGCTTCAGGCTTTTCAGTTGGGGTTTCACAGTCCTGAGACCCCATAGGGGTCTCAGGCCCATTCTTGAGGATCTGTGACCACCGTTTCCCTTTAAAAAAGGTCCACAGATTATTCAGGTTTGAGAAACACTGGCAAGATGAAGAGGCAGAGACGGGCTGTCAAGATCAGAGGTTCCGAAGCATGCTACTTAACGCTTCCCTGCTTAGCATCTTAGTGTTTTTCATCTAAGTGGGTCATAACATCACCCACCTCTTAGGACCACTGTGATGATGCTATGAGTCAATCACATCAAATGCTTAGCAACATCCCCAGAAGGTACTGAGTACTTGGTGAGCATCAGTTCCTATCACTTTGGAGGTCAGGACACATGCACCTAGCTTCCATGTGCACTAACAAGCTGGGTGTCCTTGAGGAGCGCATTGTCCTCAGAGGGCTTTAGCATCCTCATGCGGAAGAAGCATGGGCTGAACGAGATGATTTTTGTTTGCTTTAGAGTCTATCTCAAAGGGCAGGTGGGCCTGTGTTTCTTAATGAAGAGTAATTTTAAATGTCCGAGTAGTGACCTTTTACAGAACAATGAAATGAAGCCCTTTCAATGTCAGATGTTCAATAGTCACTACTGGAAAGCTTAATGAAACGAACCCTCATCACAAAGACCCCGATCCATCAGCTTCTGTTCTTCTAGGAAATCAGATTTTTATTTTGAACCTTAACTGTGTATCTAAAACATGGAAGAAATGAGACCTACGTATGGCGAAATTTTATGGCGGAACTCTTGCCATGAAACAGACAGTGAAGTTCCTGTTTCCTACGTCAATATAGTCAGGGTCTGGTGGAGAGGAAAGCCATTTAGAAGTAGCTGCAGAACGGCCTCACCATGCTAGCCGGTGCTACCTGCAACTGCCAGTCCCCTCTATCAGGGTCAAGTTAGTCTGGGGGGAATATCATTTGGAAAACTATATAGTTGCTTTCTTTCCACGACACAGAAAGAGGAAAATAAGCTGTGCTAAGAGTCAGGTGGGCTGTTCTCTTCCTGTAGGTAGATCTTTGTCCTTCCTGTGAATTTTCAACATGATTCTGCCCCAGAATCATCTGGGGAGCTTTGGAAATCCCACTGCCCAGGTCACACACCAGACCAATGAAGTCCAAATCAGTGATTTCTTTAAAGCTCTCCAGATGGTTTCAACATGCAGCCGAGGCTGAGAACCACTGAGTTCAGAGGTCTTATCTGGGAAGGTCTACCTGTGGCAGAATCATGTGGGCTCCAGAAAAACAAACAAACAAAAAAACAAAACAGTTCAATACTAAGACATGTGTCCATGAAATCACAGAGGAACACGGGCTGAATGAACATGAAATTGGTTCACTAATTTGGTTTCCTTGGAAAAGTCTAAAAAGAAAGTGGGTATATTAACAGAGGCAGTGTATCTGGTGTAGTGGTTAAGGGCGCAGACTCCAATTCTGATAGAACTGAGTTCACATCCCATGATCTGGGAAGCTATGAGTTAGGTGACCCTTGGGCCAGCTTCCTGACAGCCCAGGGGAATAACATATCTCAACAGGCTGCCATAAAGATTAAGCAGTGCCTGACCACAGATGATGACTGTGCCCAATAATTTCACTTTTCCTAATATTCATCGGTTAGCACCACAAGCTTACGTTCTGCATCGCCACCCACAGTCCTGGGGCTTGGCTCAACGCCAGTGCCTTGCACATGGAGGCCGGAACTCAGAAAACCACATTTGACTCAGATACTGTTTGGATAAAAGCTCTGAACTACTCAAGCATTCTTCCCCTCGAATATATGCAGAGAATCACACACAAAGACTGCTCTGGATTTAGGCTGGAGTCCGCTCGCTTTCAAGGCTCTGACCGGCGATGACCGTATTCATTACTTCGGAGAATCACATGAATGGTACGAATGGAAAAAACACCAAACGCCTTTCTGGTGAGGCAGGGGCATCCGACGGAAGCAAAAAACCTTTCGCAGTCAAGTTTTCACAAATACATTTTTATGAGAATTCTCTCCTAGCCAGCACTTCTAGTTTAAGGGAGGGTGTTTCCTGCAGGGACTGTTTGGTTGCTTATGTTAGCTCGGTATGGCCGGAACAGGCTTTGCAGCTCCCGCTGCATGAGAAACACAGGGCTACACTGCTCACCGTTTTCCAGAAGGCCCACTCCTGCTGCTTCCTCATGAGCAAGAAATAAAGGCCTTTGCAGAAAACCAACATGAGGGGCATGGGAGCTGGAGTTCGCAAGAGCTCCCTGAACCCGGCTTCAGGAAACGGATCCCATCCAGTCTGCATTTGTGCTGGGTTTCACGCAACTCTTCAGAAAACAACTGCCACCCTTCTGCCTCACTGTGCCTCCTGAGAGGGCCTTCCGACGACAGCCATGCTCCAGCCATGCTCCATGTCAGCCCTCTTACCCTCCTCCGACCACAGTCACGTTACTGCTCAATTCCAGGGAATTACGGGTTATTCATGAGCATAGAAGGCCTTTTACAACGGCTGTTTCTACAGGGAATTTTATCCTAACTTCTCAGCCAGTTTAAGGTTGGAGTAAAAACCCAATGTGTTTATAGACGCCTAGAATGGCCTTATCTAAGTGTGATGAACACTGAAAGCTCCATTACCTAGAAAAATGAGGGAAGACGGACTGGGCTCAGAGAAGAAATTCCCCACGGCAGGGAGGCCTGAGCCCTTTGCTGCCAAACACAAGTGCATTCTGTCTTATTAGCACTACTGTACCATTTATATTTTCATCCACATCACTGTCCTTTAATTCTCTAAGCTACTTACAGAGAGGAAACAGAGCATTCTCTAGCCTCGAGCCCAGCACCATACCCAGCTAAGCAGTTCAAATACTGCTGTTGACATGCAGGTGTTTTTGTCACTCACCATGTGTGAGCTCTGGGCAGTTTCTCAGGACTGCCCCATTGCTCTATTGTAAACAGCTGAGGACCATTGGAACCTAGGCAAGAAAAGAAAGAGAAATGTAAGTGCCTAGGGCAGAAGAACGAAGCTATGGTGTGGTCTGCAGTCCAGCTACTGCCGGGGCAGGGATGCCCCCCGGGGCGAGGCCTGAGACTCTCTTCTGCAACATTGATATTTAATGTTGGGGGAAGCCAGAGGTCTGCACCTCGCAGAGACTCCACATGGTCTCTAGAATGGAACTGCACCAAGTTTAACAAACACGACAGTTCCGTGGAAGGGCAGGCAGCGACAGCCTCTCCGCTGGACCCTGGAAATTTAAATTTCAAACTATTATTGGGGGTGGGTGGGTGAATAAAATGTGACCTTCAGTATGCAAAGTAGAGAGTGATTTTTAAATCTACGGTAAACACTGAAAAATTCTGCCTACTGGAGGTGACTTTATACATTAGTTTGCAACCACATGAATGACCCTGCAAAACCTAGTTTTTAATGGTTTACTAAAAAAACTAAACTAGGAAAAAAAAAAAAAAAGAGTAGCCTTATGGATCTCTTTACAAACTGCCCCCCAATCCCTTGAGGTAGAAGCACCATTGTATCTATATAAAGTAGAGATATCTATATAAAGTGTATCTATATGCTATCTACATAAAGTATAGATAAGAGCCCTTTCATTGAACATCTATCCACCCTATGCATAGCACATTGTCCTGAAACTTAGCCTTATGCAGAGGCCTGAGAGGTGGGGTTCTTGGGCCACAGTTCATGCCTGGCTGGAAATTCACAGGAGAACAACTGAATCTAATGGCATCCTGCTCACCATAAAGTTCGGCAAATCCATTCATAGGTACTCGTGATGTCCCCGTGACAAACTGCAGTAACCGGATCCGCTTTTCGGCGTCCATGAGCAGCACAGCCTATGAACAGAGGCAGAGGGTCATTATATCCTCCACGTGACCCACGGCACATGCTGCTGTCACGCAGGCAGGCAGAACTTAATCTTATTTATATTGCAATGTAAGACCTAGAGAGTTGACTCTGAAAACTGAGTAGTTTTTTTATGGCCACAATGCTAGCTGGCCTCTCTAATCTCAGAGACTAAGTGATCACAACATCTGTCTCTTTCTTCTTCTGCCAATAGGCCAAAATAAATGATATAAAAAGCAAACTCTCTGATGGCACTGAGCTCATGTTTCTGTGTTCGAGGCTTACCAGTTCCCCCAAGCCAATTATAAATACACAGTATTTAAAATGTGTCATCACAAGGGGAAGCCAGGTTATGAGATGGGATTTCAGATTGTAGACACATTCCCCAGAAGGTATCATTTTATAAAATGGAAAAAAACAAAAGCAAAACCAAAACCAACCAGAGGCAGAGATGGGGTTCTAAAGCAATCTGTGTAGCTTACATATCTGCAGTATTACAGGAATCTAGGTGGCTTTACTGGTAATGTCACTTGGACTGCTGTAGTAAACATCTACAACCAAGCTAAGGGAGACCTGGACGGGGATTTGAAGACTCTGCTTTTTAAAAAATCTCTCTACACTCCTGCTGGCTTTTGAAACAGTAATAAAAGGCATTCAGAAATGTGCAAAAAGGCTGGGCATGGTGAATTATGCCTAAAATCCCAGCAACTTGAGGGGCCGAGGCAGGAGGATTGCTTAAGTCCAAGAGTTTGAAACCAGCCTGGGCAACATAGTGAGACCACATCTTTACAAAAAAAATAAATAAAAATAAAAGAAATTTGAAAAAGTCAAATGATTCCTTTTTTGGGGTGAAGTAAATAATCAGTCTTTTTGGGGGGTAACTTTTTTTTTTTTTTTTTTTTAAAGTTTACTATCTTTCCCTTGAACTAACCCATTCCTATTTTACTTCCATCCGAAGCTGAACGGGATACAAACACTGGCCCTAAGGCAATAAATCAAATGTATGTTATCTTTGGTTGAAAGATATACAGATCAAAATGTTTGTTGGAATGTACTTTAAAAATGGAGAAAATGACTTCTTCACAGAAAGTGACATCTTGCAAAGCCACCCCTGAAGCCTGTTTATGCCCTGAGAAGCCCCCCTCCCCCATTTCTATTTACACTTTGGAGGAGCAGTCCCTCAAATAAAAGTCACTTTCAGAAGGTGATCAAGGAAGGCCAGTGTGCTTTTGTAGGGACCAACTTCATTCAAGTCTAGCTGTCCGCTACAGTTACAGAAGAGTCGCCACGGGGGCTGGTGGCTCAGTTTGCCTGTTCCCTACCCCAGGAGTCCAAGCACTAACAGACCCCAGTGGCAGCATCAGTCCTAAAGTCGGAGCACAGGCAGGGCGCCACAGAGGTCACGGGACAGGCTGGGCCCCGGAGTTACCTTCCAGAACCACTGAATGACGGGGTGGTTCGGGCAGTAGCCGTTCTTGTAAATAGAATGCTGCCTCCAGTCATTCACGTCCACATCACCGAGGCCACACATCAGCAACTAGGAAGAAAATTGACCCAATGTAAAAGCAGGATGTGCAAGCTGCGAGATCACACACTGAGAAAGGACCGTCCTCAGTGCCAGCATTTGGTCACTGTGCCGTGAAGGTAACACTGAGAAATGACCGTCCTCAGTGCCAGCATTTGGTCACCGTGCCATGAAGGTAACACTGAGAAACGACCGTCCTCAGTGCCAGCATTTGGTCACCATGCCGTGAAGGTAAGCTACCAAATCGTAACCACAGAGGAAGGCAGACACCTGTCCCAGACTCCACCTGCCACGGCAGATCACAGAGGCAGCACAGTCACGAGGGCAGCTCAGTTCTAACCCTGCACAAGGCCACAGCATGTCATATCGGAAATAGAAACGCCACAGTTGTCCTCCCTACCCTCGAGTCTCACGCTTGGGACCTGTGGATTTTCTCAAGTTCCAGTAGCATCTGTGCACTACCCTGGCTGCGTTTCTTCCTGGGAGGTTATTCCTCCGAATATCTGAAAGTTATCTCCCTACCCACAGAAGAATTAGTGCTTATGACAACAAGAACGTCTCTCCGCCAGGTCGGTCAATTCTGATGATGACAAATCACCTCATCTGTCCAGAGGCCTAAGATCTGCAGACATATACTAAGGCATAACTGGGTCGATTTAGCATTTAGTCTAAGGTTTGCTGTTCTTACTATGCAACTCTCCATCGGGGGGGCTTCTTGTGAATGAATGGAAGATATTCCTGCAGAGGTACCAGAATGAAATGGAAAGAGAACTAAGCCAGAGTCTGCAAACAAAGTTGCTAGGCTTGACTGTACCAAAACCTTGCTGGGAAAACCCAGCTGCTCTCTGCCTCAGTTTCCCACCTATAAGAGGACAGGCTTGTGGTATATAATTTCTACAGACATATTGATCTTGAACTTTCCATTTTGAGATGAAAGTATAGGAAGCCAATCTATGGGAAACGCTCACTGATGCGGATGCGACACACGCCGTGTCCCACCAACCGTGTCTCAACAGACACAGCCTCCCTTCTCCTGCTTCTCCTGACACAAAAAAGGGTGAGATAGTCCTTTGTCTTTAAAATGGCCATTGCTCATCTATGTCGACATCATGAAGTTGAATTAGACTACCTTTTGCTGCTAGCTTGTTGCCTTCTGATGTTTTTCCTCGTTCAACATAAACCATTTCAAGTTCAATGAGATGTCTGTTCTATGGCCCTGAGCGAATGCTTACAGCCACCTTCTGGCCAAGACCCCCATCTGGCTGCCATGGTGCGGGGGGATGGGGCTGAAGCAGAGGATACTTGGCCAGTCTGGTAGTGCCAGCAGGTTGCTGCTGTCCCAAAGGGCTGCTGCAAACCTTGTTTCTACGTGTCGTGGTGATCTGCCTCGCCTGGTGCACAGGGCCACGAACCCAGCTCTGCTCAGCGGCCTCTACTTACTAGGCATGTTCCAGATCTGCCCTCTCATGGGCAAGGCAACTACAGTTGATTATTTTTGCTGTTCCTTACGCACACGTTGGCAAACAAACCCCATAACAATTCTATGTAACAGGATTCATCTAAACTTACTCTTTAGGACATTATGCATCCAAGAATATTAAAATATTACTTGTAAAGTAATGAGAGATACTTTAAAAAAAATCCACTTTACATAATATAATGTTTATAATACAAACCTCCAGCTCATTTTCATCAAAAATTTTAATCAAATCAATAGGAAGCAGTTCTGTAAATCCCTGAAAAAAAAAACAAAAAACAAAATAAATCTTAAATACCTATTGCCTTGCGGAGGGGGGGGACAAATTTCACAGGAAAAACAAGCTTTTCTGGTTAGCCAGTAAAAAACACAATGACACCTTATGATTCCTACGTCAGTGACAGTACGGAGTAACTACAGTTCCAGTAAAAACAGCGCAGCCACAATATGAAAGTTCCGAAAAAAATAATACAATCTAGAAGATTCAAGTAGTGGAGTCATTTTTGAAACCTGATGAAAATACCGGATGCTGCAGGCAGGTGGATTCCAATAGCCACTTATAACATTGCTGTGAGTCAGTGCGTCCTAAAATGCACAGGCCACAGATGTGTAAGAGACACGCTTAAAAATAATGTGCTGGAGGCATGGAGAAGAAACGCAGAGGGAGGCAGGTGATAGGTGCAGAAGAGACTGTGTGTACAAAAACCATGCTCCGGTTCCCAGCATACCACTAACTAGGGTGTGATCCAGGACAAGCCTGGCTCTGCTGGGCCCTGTGCATGGCGAAAGCCGTGTTTCTGAAGGTGTGGACCTCCTGCAGTAGGGTCCAAGAATCTGCTTCCTGGGCTTTCTTATCTAAATGAAGGATGAAACCTGCCATTCTGTCCTCCCATTTTAAGTCCCTAAGGCCCCGAGGTGTTTCTGAGTGTCCTGCCTGGGGCTCACTCATCCTGCGTAGGTGCCTGAGTGAAGGGGAGGCATCACCCCGCGAGAGCTCTGCCTCAGTGCAGAGAAAATCAGTCAGGTGGACACAACGCTGTTTCCTGTGTGATCTTTTAGGCAACTGATACTGTCAGATTCAAGAAAGAATTTCATTTTTGGTCAAAGTGGAATACTGTTTAAAACGATGCATCCCTCACCCTCTGCTAGGGATCTGGGAGCATCCCTGATATTAAAAGTTGGATCTGGGCAGTGCCTGCTTTGCTCTCTAACAGGGTAAAAGCTGTCATGAGGTGGCTGGGTATAAAATAAACACTCAGCTTAAGAGAATATGTTTTCCATGTACCTGTACAGAAGAGAATCTGCAAGGAATTATTAACATAGCCAGAAAGAAAATGGGCAGGGTATTAAAAAAAAAAATGCCCAGGGCCAGGCATGGTGGCTCATGCCTGTAATCCCAGCACTCTGGGAGGTCAAGGTGGGTGGATCATGAGGTCAGGAGATCAAGACCATCCTGGCCAACATAATAAAACCCTGTCTCTACTAAAAATACAAAAATTGGCCTGGTGTGGCGGTACACACCTGTAATCCCAGCTACTTGGAAGAACTGCTTGAACCCAGGAGGCGGAGGCTGCAGTGAGCCAGGATTGCACCACTGCACTCCAGCCTGGGCAACAAAAGTGAGACTTTGTCTCAAAAAAAAAAAAAAAAGGCCCAGGTAGCAGTGATCCAGGGAGGGGTGGCAGGGCACTGCAGGGACTGTGCTTTATCCATTCAGCTCTGAGCCCTCGGGCTTCTTGGAATCTGTCACTGCTGCAAAAGACAGCCTTCTCTTGGGTCTGTCTGAAACTTCAAGACAATGGTTATAGATCAGATCTGTAAAACATCCTCTTTAAAAACAGGACAAATATAAAAATAAGAGAAGCCAAGCAGGAGAATGCATGAAAAGAAAAAAAGATGGGGTGTGGGGGCTGAACACACTCATGCTGGAGACTGGCCGGCAGCGTGAGCTGTGTGATCCTGGCCTTCCCGTGGCGTCCCCAGTCTTGCCCTGTCTCTCAGTGCATGATCAGTTCCACCACACCAGCAAAAGGAGGAGCACAATCCTCCCACAACCCGGGACCAGAGGCACATGGCAAAGAACCCTGGCCAGCATGGCTTACCTCCAAGAAGGCGTTCATCTGCTTCTGGACCCTGTTCACAAATCTCCACTGGATGACTAAACTGCAGGAGAAAAGAGGACAATACTGAACCACCTTCCTCATCACTAGCGCTCTGCTTTCTCTGCAACTGGGAGTGCTTCTCCTCCATCTATGAAGCAGAGCAGAAGTGGGGATCTACACTGTGCCTCCACTGTTTAGTTTATTTACGGCTTCTTTTAAGACTCCCTGCAACAGCCATGAAAAACAAAATCTCACTGGAGATTTCAAAAGGGTAATTAACTTACCCCCCATCAAGGTTTGGCTGGCCTAAACTGCTTTAAAATGTGATTCCATGGAGAAAAGGGAAAAAAGTTCATGAGGTATGAACACACAGGGATGTGTGTATAATATGCACACACACGTATACACACTCACAGATAAGTATGTATATGTATTTGTAAAGAACACTCAGGACAATGCATTTAGTTTTCTAATATTTCATTCTAATATCCAATGTACTAATATTCAACAGTGACATACAAGCTTCATCAGCAAAATGATTTGCACTCATAATTTAATGCCCAAATTCAGAGGATGAATGGTAAGACCTCATGTAACTCATGTTCACCAAAACCAAGTTCCCTGTGACAGTGTTTAACACACAGCATAATTTATCACAAGGCGAATCTCCTATGGATGTCATCTGAGGAGTTCTATCATTACGAAGGGCTCTCACCTTTGGGGTGGTACCACTGTAACCATGGTGACGGCCCTGAAGACCAGGTGCCTGCGGCACAACCACTGCGCAGCCATCTCAGGCTGTATCGCCTGGGCTATAATGATCAGCCCAACAGCATTCTTCTGGTACCAGGGGAGCAGAGTATCAGGGAGCAGCTGGTGATTTTGATCATACTTTTAAAAGTAAAGCTAGCTGGAACCCTGCCTGGCCCTGACTCCCTCCACATTTGAATCCTCAAAGAACTAACTGCAAAGAATGGTGCATAACACACATCACACACGCCAGAGTCCTCAGACTGGAGACCTGGGTTACCTTGGGCTAGAATATTTTTTAAACCCCACTCACAGTCTCTACTTCCTGAAGGAAGACAATGGTGTCTGCGGGGGTGTCATCAGCTAAGATTGTTCAGATTCAGAACAAGCGTGCCAATTACAGTAATGTAGCCAGGTAAGAACTGATGGATCTTATTTCTAGACTATGTATTCAGCCTAAAAAGCTTGTGACTTGAGAGAGGAAAAAAGTCTGCCACGTAACAGTTCCACTCTTTGCCGGGACCTCCGATTAAACACTCCAACATGCTCCATTTCTTCCTGATTAGGAAGGACAGCAGGTGTTTTCTTCACAGGTCACACTGAAAGATGCTAAGACCCACAGTCAATTCAAGAGCTGCCTGAATTCAAGATCTCTGACCGATTTCAAATGAGAAGAAAGGAGGGAGCCCAGCCTGTAGAAACGGAGCACTGAATGCAAATGAGGAACTCAGGCCACTGCAGAAACCCATGAGAGATGAAACCAGGTGCCAGGAATGGCACACTGCAGTGCTCGCCTCACCCCTGCACCAGGGGATTTCCCTGGAAGATCCCCGAATGATGCGTGTGAAGCACACGTATACATTAGAGAAGAAAACGTAATGTGCCCAACAGAGAAAAAACTTCTGCCTGTCACAGATGTCTTAGAATCACTCAACAGCCAGGCTTCCAAAAGGACTCAACGCTTTGCTCCACCAACAGAGGCTGAGATTAAGAATACTACAAATATCAGATACAATTCATTAGGGTTGCACATGCTGAATTCTTCCTATCCATTTTAACTGTTTTTATACATTTCTATGATGCAAATGAAGTTGGGAGGGAGACAAAATATTTTATCTTTGTTGATTCCTAATTTTGCCCCACTGGACACCGTGGTCCACTGTTGCAATTCTAAATCTTAGTTGATATCCACATATTCCAAAAGAGTATTTGCCGTATTACTCACTAATGCAGAGCTTTTCTCCCTCCGCTGCTCCTTTATAGTGCAGCTCACTGGAGTCAGGATGTAAGTCAGACTTCCCATCCCACGTTCAACTTCCCATTAACCCAAGCCAAAAAACAATTCATATTGTTGAAAGCTGACCAATAAACTCATGCCCATAATAAATGCATGAGCTGTTTCAGCAAGGGACAGTAACCAAACATGCTGTTCAATTTATTCAAAGAAAAGACTGTAAATATGTGTATACGTACTCAATATATTCTCTTTTGTTTTCATTTGTGACCATTATTTCTGACCCATTGGGTTTCAAATCCACTTGATATGTCTGTAATTACAAAGATAAAACAACAATTACCATTGCGAAGTTATCTTGCAGATTATTATTGAGTAACAATGTCTCACTATAAAGGGAAGACAACATGTATTCAGAAATATTTCCCAGCAAATGGGCTCTGTGCACAAGAGAATGTCCAATGAGGCTTTTAAATTGCTAAAATGTTACACAGTTAAAGATGTTATCATTAAAGGCAAACTATTTTATGGTTATTTACGACTTTTAATTATTCTTCATATATTAGCAATAATGAAGAGCAACATTTTTTCATCTGCTATTCATTTTTCAGGAAACTAATTATGCTTAACAGAAAACAGGGTACACCCATCAAGACTCCAGAGATCCAAATTCTAATGCGTTCTGTGTCTGAAAATTACATTTTATAGTCATAAAAAAGGATGCATGGTATTTCTTTCAGAAACTGCACACAGAAACTTAAAGACAAGAAAGAAGCTTAAGGATCCAGGCTGAAGAGGCAGCTTTATCTGGTTTTTGAAGACTTTATTTGCATCGGACGCCTTCTCCTTGCTTATCTGCCCTGAAGCTTCCTTCCTTAGCGCCACCCATGATCATGAATAAAGCAGCTGCAATCAGGGCAGCACTTTCTCCTGTGCCCTGACCCAGACCTAGCTGACCATGATGCCATATATAGCAGGAACCAGCGTGAGGGAAGGGAGGGAGACCTATTTTAAAATAAAATGTATTTTTCTCATTTTAGAAATTGTGGGGAAAAAAAGGTAGAAAAAGTTATCACCTACAACTCTCCTACTGAAAGCAAACTACATCACTATTTTCATAGGGCTCCCTCTGCCCGCTGGTTGCATTATAGGGTAAACCACGCCAGGGAAGAGAGTTTTCCAGAGTAAGTGTTAGCGTGTCTCCAGGAGGGATGGAGGTTCCACGTTGTGATAAACTCTGTGCTCCGGCAGGGCCACCTCCAGGGGTTCCCTGGTCCTGCCACCTGCACTCAGGAGATCCTGAGCCCTCCGACCCGAGCAGTTGCATCTGTGTCTCTCATGAAGTTTCTCTACACACTAGCTCTTGTTCCCATTCACACTGAGATGGCTTTTCAACATAAAACATATTGACCATCCATCCAGTCCCACTACATTCTCTTTTTCTCTTTATTCAGGAAGGGATCTTATTTTTCCACCATGCTTTCCATTTCTGCAAAGTCAATTCAACTCTTCACTGTGCCCAGTGTGACTTTTAATCCTGTGTTTCTGGTTTTGCTGACATCCTTCACCTCTCCATTTCCCTTTCCAGCTGCCGTCCCAGCGCATCCCATTTTCTCCCAGGGGTCATCCGCCTCTGCCCCGTACAGGCTGTGTCGGGGATGGAGGATGCGCAAGTTTCCACTTGAGGGTGAGGTGGGGATATTTCTACAGTGAAACACTGCCAGTTCGTGGCTGGTTTTCAGAGGTGCATGGACAGTGCTCATTCGTATCTTTTGCTCTATGTGTTAATAAACCCTGGTTGCTTTTTCTTTTTTTCCCCATTTATGCCTACCCAGACTGCCTTGTTCCTTTAGTAAGAGTTTTCTTATCAGATTCACATCAATGACAAGTTACCCAGTTCAGGCGTTGGTATTGAGAAGGCTTTTGGTACAGCTCGGCTACGCTAAGGCCAAATCTTTCCTCCAGCCCTTTCCCCCGCAACAGGGAAAGGGAAGGAGGTGAAGTGGATAAGTATCCATAATCCCTGTAATACACTCCTTCCAGCACTCATCCGTCCCTCTTTCTTTGATCAGAGCGCCTTCCTTGGTGTTGCCTGAAAGTTGTAATTTCCAGAGTGCTACTGAATGAGCGGGTCTGCCACAGACAAGGTGGGGAGGGGAGGGCTAAGGAGGAAAACACTCTGCTTCCTCCAAAAGCAGCACCCAGGGATGAAAGAGAAATAAATCAGTGTCGCCAAGTGCAGAGAACTGGTTCTCTCTTTCACTGTGACAGGAAGTCTAATTGGTTCAATCTTTTCCCAAAGGTATTAGAATTTGGCAATAGGCATCATAATTTTAAAAGTACATACCCCTTCCCACAACAATTTCTGTTTTGGAGTTTATACCAAGGGAAAATAGTCAAGTACAGAAAATGTATATTCCAGATTATACATTTATTTTTTCCTATATATAGAATACTCACATTATAATACATATATATATATGTGAGTATTCCAGGGTTATACAGAATTATATGTTTATATAGCAAATACTGAAATAGCCTAAACGTCTACCAACAGGGGGTGTGGTTAAAAATATATGGCATATCTACAAAATAAAATTCAGCACAGCCATCAGAATGTTATAGACTGATTTTACTGACATGAAAAGGTATGCGTGATATATTAATTTGAAAATGGTATGCAGAGTACAATTCCACTTCTGTAAAAAAAAAAAAAAATCTGTGTTTGTGCTTACGAAGAATAATTCTGGAAGACATATCTAAAAATTTTAATCTTGGGATACTGGGAATAAGTGACATTTATTTATTTTACATATTTTTATTAAACTGGCTTTATTTTTATTATGAAGGTTAATATTTTATAGATAAACTAATAATTTTTGAAAGAAAAGAAAAATGGGCCCATTGTACCCAGGCTAAATAATGAGGTCACAGCAGTAAATCGTCCTGTGGGCAGCCGTCCAGTCTCATGGTTGATTTTGACCCTGCGTTCCTCTGTGGGGGAGTGAGGGGAGGGCCCCAGGACGGACACAGGAGGAGGGGGGTTTGCAGTTCTGCTCCCGAAGCCACTGGGTTAGGGGTCAAGCCCCCAGATCCCGATGCTTCCAGGCTCAAGCCCTCAGTGGTACAGAAATGCATCCCTCTTGGGTTTGTTACAGGCGACATTTTCATGAAAAGCAATGATCACTCTTCGAATTCCACGTCCAAGGTTGCTGTTGGGGGCTGAGGGTGAGACCGTCTCCTGTGGTGCAGGTGTGGTGTCCAGCCCGCCACACTGCCTTACTGCCACCAGCTGGTGCCCCTGAGTCCTTGCTGGTTGGGCATGAGGCTCCACGGGGGTTGGAGAAGCAGCTATCTGACTCTTACCCCTGCAGGCCTCCATTCCTGCCTGTCCATTGCTCTAACACAGCCTGTGTTCTCCTTTCCCCCAAATTTGTGCCTTCTTAACGTCAGCCGTTGCCACCAAAGGAGGGGAGGGACTGCATGTCTTCAGCACGGAGCGCCGGGTGGCACCGCGACATGGAGCTGTCAGCCCTAAGTGGGAGAAGTTGAGGCAGCATCGTACCGGGGCCGCTCTCCACCGCACACATCTCCCACAGGTGCTGTGGCAGTGCCCTGGCCCCACATGAGGGTGGCCAGCATCCCAGAGGAGGCAGAGACCCTGCAAGGTGACCAAGGAGAAACAGCGAACCGCAGATGGAGCTGGTGCTGGAACCCAGGGGCCCTGCTCCCTGGCGAGCAGTCTGCAGCAGCTCCTCTGTGGCGTGGATTCTTGCCACCTTCAGCCACGAAATGCACAGTCCTCCCTCTGGGCTTTCTGGGGCATCGCCCGCCTGTGCCTGGACTCCTGGAGGACCTCACACAAGGAACGCAGGGCCCAGCCATAGCAGGTGCTCAGCAAGCGCTTGTGGGGAAAAACTGCAGCAGAAAATTCCTCTCTTTACATCTCCTGGCCCCGCAGAAACTTGGCTCTCTTCCTTGCAGAGATCAGAGGAACCTCTGGAGGACTCCCCGCCTTGGCCAGTTAACAACCCGATTCCCACACATCTCTCTGACTCTCCACAGATGCTCTGCACTGCCTGGGAGGCTACTGAGAAACAGGTTGGATATATACTGGACTCGGGTGGAGCAAGGCTTGTCCACTTGGCAGACTCCATTCTTGGACACCAAGCACTGCTGGGCAAATACCCACTGATGGTGCTCACAGATCCTGCAGGCATGGCCTCGGGGGCAGTCGGCGCCCTACACCCCCATCACTCCACCTAGCCAGCCTCTTCAGCAGACATCAGTGCAACTACCGGTAGCCCGGAGGCAGCGAGTCCATGCCAGCCTTCTGACTTGTCGTCTCCCTAGGCGCCAACCCTGTATGTCCCTGACTGGCTTGGAGGGGCCGGGGCCTCCAACCTCCTGGGAGCCACCTCCAGTTCTGGGCTCTTGGCCTGGCTCCTTCCTGCTCCGGCCAGGATGCAGTCTGCTGTCACCTTTCTCCCTCACACTGACTGTTTCTGCCTTTTCACCCACTGCCTTCCCCCAAGTGTTTTCCAACCTTTTAATTCATTATCACCCCCTAAGGAGCCTTTTTAGATTCTTTCTGCCAATGGCCCACCTTCCTCTGTGAAGTCTTAACAGAGAGATTCCTAGTACACCGGTGGTATGTGCTGTGGCTTTTGGGAGGGCCACAAACGACTTTAACGTCTGAGATGATCTCCTCCTCCAAGAATCCATTTTTGCCTCATTCGGGCGATTGTTCCCATGGACACTGGCTCAAGCTGACCCAGACCTGATCCTGAAGAACCTTCCTATATGGCTGCTGCCCATGCTCTCCTCCCCCTACTACTGCACAGCCCCTCAAAAACTCTGCCACCTCTTCAAAACAACCAAATCAGGCCAGGCACAGTGGCTCACACCTGTAAGCCCAGCACTTCGGGTGGCTGAGGCGGGCAGATCACCTGAGGTTAGGAGTTTGAGACCAGCCTGACCAACACGGTGAAACTCTGTCTCTATTAAAGATACAAAAATTAACCGGGCATGGTGGCATGTGCCTGTAATCCGAGCTACTCAGGAGGCTGAGGCACGAGAATCGCTTGAACCCGGGAGGCAGAGGTTGTAGTGAGCTGAGATCGTGCCATTGCACTCCAGCCTGGATGACAGAGCAAGACTGTTTCAGAAAACGAACAAACCAAAAAAACCTACAACCAAATCAGACGTTGCTCTGCTGAACTTGCAATAAAGAATTTTTATATGTTATACCTCTAAAAGGGCCCCTCGTCCTGGTGGGAGCGGGTAAGTGTACACAGCAGTGAATGGGGGTATGGTTTATTCTTCCTGCTTGGCACAGGATCATAGTTCAAATGCTGACATTTTTTCAGTGGAAACCTTCATATTAGGCCCTAGAAACCAGCAGCTCCAGATTCTTACCAATCAGAAAGAAAACAAATTGCAAAATAATGGCAACAGCTGCAGTTTCATTACACGAAGCAACAGCTACGAAACTTCATGGTCTGATATTTCTAACTGTGAAATTTGAAAGAAGCTTGAAACACCGTGGAAGGTTGACTGCATGTCTTTCACCCCATGGCAACTGCACTCACTTTGCCCCACTGAGAAAGTGACTTGACTGTTGGCAATGGGGAGGAATGGGCTTCCTTCTGGGTCAGAGTCAACCATTTTGCAGAGGGCCAGCGAGCCGAGGGGCCTGCATGGGCATCACGCTAATGCTTGGATTTCCACATCAACAACTATACTTCAAGTACCCACCAAGCACCAGGCAATGTGCTGGTGGGAAGTACACAACAGCGAGTGAGCAAGAGACAGGCATGTGGCCGCCATCACCAGGAGGACGCTGCGTGGGAGAGACAGACGCTGCTGACAAACGTCCTGACAAATGTACTCAGACAAACAAATGCAAAGTCTCTGTGGTTCATGCCATGGAAGATACACAGGGTCTGGGTCAAGGGCTGGCTTCCCTGACGAAGGGACAAAGGGACATCTGAACTGAGAGTGGGAGGGCGTGTGCTCTCAACAGAGGGAAGAGAAAGCAGAGGGCCAGGGCCTGTGAGTCACGAGTCTGGGGGAGGAGCAGGCAGAGCCAGGCCACACAGGACCTCGTGGCACAAAGTAAGATTGGGGTCTTTCTCTCGAGGGCAGGGGGAAATCCCTGAAGGTTTCTGGCAGAGAAATGACATATGCATTTTTATATTCCAAAAAGACCACTGTGCCATTACAGGAAGCCAAATTGGATGTACAGAGACCAGCCAGGAGTCTAGGGGGAGGACAGGAGCTCAGACTTGGGTGTGAGCTAGAGATCGGGAAAACGCACAGAATTGAGAAAGGTTTGGGAGATGTGTGAACAAGGCTTGCAGATGCGCCTGATGTGGGAGGTCAGATCCATACATGGCTGACTAACTCGCTCTCAATTCCTTCCCAGAGTGCAAAATAAATACATTAGTTCCCCATTAATCAGGCTAGCTCTCTTAAAAAGGAAAGGCAGTTGATTTAACAAACTGGGCATCTAATTTTTATCTTACTCATCTAATGGGTCTGTTTTGATTACTGTATTACTCTACCTGATTCTACAAAGGTCAAAATTCACAACATTAAACAAGGCAGTCTGAGAATTTCTTTGTTTTTTGAGATGGAGTCTCGCTCTTTCACCAGGCTGGAGTGCAGTGGCGTGATCTTTGCTCACTGCAACCTTTGCCTCCAGGGTTCAAACGATTCTCCTGCCTCAGCTGGGACTACAGGCGTGTATCACCACGCCCAGCTAATTTTTGTATTTTTACTAGGGACGGGGTTTCACCATGTTGGCCAGGATGGTCTCGATCTCTTGACCTCGTGATCTATCTGCCTGCCTTGGCATCCCAAAGTGCTGGGATTACAGGTGTGAGCCACCATGCCCAGCCTGAGAACTGTTTTTAAGGAAGATCTGGCCTAAACGACCATTAGAATCTTTATTAGAAGCCTGCTTAAAAACCCCAACATCCTGTGTTTAATTTTCATTTATGAGGTGGAAACAGTTACAATTTAGGAAGGTTTCCCAGATCATTTGCTTCTGACTGTGGCATTGCTAATGGTTTTCTGTTGGGTTAATTTGGCCATACAGTTTTCTACGAGTGGATCCACAAAAAGACTTTTTAAATGCATTTGACACACAAGACTGATTTTAAGTCTTCCTTGGTTCTTGACTTCCACTCCTTCCTTCATATGTTAAAAAAGAAAGGAAGATACTTCCAGGGTGACTGTGTCTAATTGTTTGAAAATTGGCAGTTTAAGACCCTTCCATAGGTCCAGCTTTTTAAAAAGAAAAGCCACTACGATTCAACTGATCTTGTTTCCTCATACTTAGGATTTCTATTACCTACAACCTTAGTAACATTTTTAATAAGCCAGGTTATCACTCCTCATTCATTTGCTCAATAAGCACTTAGCAGGCATCAACTGCATGCTGAGCACTGGAAAGACCCAGAAGACCTCAGGGGACTTACTGCCCACAAGTCAGCCAGTACCTCGAGAACGGCAGGGAAAGAGGTGATGGGAGAGAAAAGGAGAATGCGTCGGGAGAGAGAATGAGAATGCGTCGGTGCAGATTGGGCACTGTAAAGCCAGCAATGTGGCACCGAGGCATCTCTGGGGACACTGTTAAAGCCACATGGTTTGTTGAGAGGGTGACAGGAAGGAGGTGTCAGAGGGCAATGCCAGGGGTGAGCAGGTCTGGATCATGAGGGGTCATATGCCATGCTAACAAGTTTTCATTTATGCTGAAGGTCATGAGATGGCCAAGCAGAATGACATTTTCAGGGCTGCATTTCAGAAATATTCTATAAGGGGCACACAGCTAGGGGGCACTGGAGAACAGGGTAGACAGTGGCAAAATAGGAAAGAGGGTGGCCAACAGGAGGCTGTGAGGGCAGTACAGTCAAGAAGTGATCGGGGCATGGGCCAGGGCAGTGCAGAGACAGGGACGTGCCAAGGAGGGGGAGTCACAGCACACAGCCACCCTGGGGCACGGGGAGATTGCATGAGGAGACAGGGAGATTCTGAAGTGATGTCCAAGTGTCAGGTGGGAAGGGAGGGTGGTGACACTGATGAGACCATAACCGATGTGGAGGCTGGGGAGGAAGAAGTGGCTTTGGCACTGGGACCTGTGAGCCTTTCAGGAGAAGCAGTTCAGGAGGCGGTCAAACCTGGGAAGGCTGGAGGCCGGAAGGCAGACGTGGACTTGAAATAAGAGGCTGGTGGTGAGCAGAGACAGATGCGGCTGGAGCCATGGGAAGGATGAGGACATCTAGATAGCATGGGCGAGACAGAAAAGCAGCGGGTGGAGGAGAGCTGGCAGAGTGACACCTGCATCCACAGGGCCAGCAGAGGAGCTAGTGCTTCCAGGGACTGGTGACCAGCAGGGAGGGGTGAGAGCCGGTGGGAAAGGCACTGTGCCCTGCAGGCGCCTCTGGTGGCAGTGAGCCATTGGTGTCAAAGGCAACAGAGAAAGGAGGCAGACAGGACTGGTGACACACAGTGCTCTGGGTCCTGGGGAGGCCACTGGAGACCTGGAGGGGCAGCAGCTGAAAAGATTTCTCCCTGTCCCATCACAAGAACAGTGTCTGTCTGTCTGTGAGGATTCTTAGGCATAACGCACAATACAGAGGGGGAATAAAAGGGAGGGGCAGGGTGGAGGGGGCACAAAAGGTCTGTAATGGACTTGATCATTACATTAAGCCACCAGGTCTCTCGCCTCTGGTGTGTGAAGTCCTTCTCTGAGCCTCCCCCAGCCAACTGAAGGGCACCATGGACTCTCCAAGTGCCACCCACCTTCAGGACTTGCACTAGTGACTGAAGGTTCCTGGCTCAACCACAGGACATGGGAATAACAAGTGATTCTGATATTTAAGTGATTATTTTCTAAAAAATTTGTACTCTCAGTTGTCATCAAATCCTTTATATCTAGTGGCATCAGCTTCTCTTCGCAAAGATTCTCCAGCAATCTTTGAGATCTAGCAATAAAAAAACAAGTCTATTTCATTTTTTCCAATGGCAACCCTTACAAGGAGTTCTATGGTCTAATTTATTTCACAGCCATGGAGATTTAGTCTGAGAGGTGGGAAATATTTCTAGGCTTTTGTGGAAGGACAAGTACCAGGGTCAGGGAATATCTTGAGAATACCTCCCAAGGCTGGGTGGCAGATGAAGCAAAGCCTTCAGATTTGAGACAAATACATCTGGATAGATTCCCAGGATGATGAGAAGGCAGGCAACTTTATCTTTGAAATCCACTTTCAGTGGTCCAACCAAATCCCTGCTGACCAGCCTGAAATTGACTTTGAGGATTAATCCAGCCTGAATAACAGCGTGGGGGCAAAGCAGAAGGAATGACAGAAAAACCTGAGCTTGCCATGCTGAGCCCCAAAGACAAATGTCGCCATGACAACAGAACCATAAAACAGAGAGAAAAACCAAGGCCCCTCCAACATCACCCGCTCCTGGTCGTGTATTTACAATGCTAAGTCAACAATCACACTATTTTTTAAAGTACCTAAATTCTAAAACCAAGGCACAAATGAAACATTCACATTTGCTTTGGATTAGAAGAGGTGTTAGTTCATGCCTTCAAGGCCTCTTGGAATTTCTGTCACTTTGCTGGAAGAGAGAAACGGTTGTAATTGGAGTGTGGTTTCCCGGCCTGCCAAGAAGGTACTGCTCCAATGGGATGATAATTAACACCTACAGCTCCTGCTGGCTCTTTCTAATTGTCCAGCAAAGTCGTGTTACAGCCTGTCAAGAAGAAAATGCCCCCTGAAAGCTAAAGAAGCATTCCCAGGGTTACCCACACGTACCTGTCCAAAGTTTTCTTCATCGATACAGAACATGAGGTCCAGCTCAGTAGGGTCATTCTCCAGGATCCATTTCAAAGAGTTGTAATATTCACTATCCTACAGAAATGACACAGGAAGGAAATTCAGCATTTTTTCCCCCAAAATACAAGCTCATTTGACTCCTTTAAATAATTAGGTTCTAATGTAATTCTGTGCGGAATGCTCAAGAATTACATTACTAATGCAATGTTTCCTGCTCCATCCAAACCAAATCTTTAATTTAAAATATAAACAAACTGCTTTGGTTGCACTGGGGTTGCAGTTAAATCCTGTCCTTAGTAATACCCAGTGGAAGGGACCTACTCTGGATGTGGATGAAGCTGCCTGCCGTGCTGGTCCACAAAATTTAACATACCAGAGATCAGTGTACTTTCTTTCTTTCTTTCTTTTTTTTTTTGAGATGGAGTTTCCCTTTTGTGACTCAGGCTGGAGTGTAATGGTGCGATCTTGGCTCACTGCAACCTCCTCCTCCAAGCGATTTTCCTGCCTCAGCCTCCTGAGTAGCCAAGAATAAGGGCACATGCCACCATGCCTGGCTAATTTTTGCATTTTTAGTAAAGACTGGGTTTCGCCACGTTGGCCAGGCTGGTCAATATACTTTCTATCCTTTTGGAGTGAAAACGTCATGGCTGTGATTCCAGCACTTTGGGAGGTCAATGTGGGAGGATCATTTGAGCCCAGGAATTAGAGACCAGCCTGGGCAACATTGTAAGACCCTGCCTCTATAAAAAATAAAGTTTTAAAATAGAGTGAAAATATCTGAGGAAATTAGGAAGGACAAAGAATGTTCTAGGCTGGGCATGGTGGCTCATGGCTATAATCCTGTAACCCTTGGCTCTGGGTGGCTAAGCAGGAGGAGAGCTTGAGGTTTGGAGTTTAAGACCAGCCTAGGCAGCACAGCAAGACCCCATCTCTACAAAAAAAATTAAAAATCAGCTAGGCATGGTGGTGTGTGCCTTTAGTCCTAGCTACATGAGAGGCTGAGACAGGAGGATAGCTTCAGCTAGGAGATGGAGGCTGCAGTGAACTATGGTTGTGCCACTGCACTCCAGCCTGGCAAACAGAATAAGACTCTGTTTCCAAAAAAAATAAATAAGTAAAATAATGTTTCATTTAAGTAAATACCAATAGTTTTAAGTTATGCCCTTGCCTGTGCTTTGATCACTCTGCAAGTTAATGTCAGCAAAAAGGATGGCCGCTCTGGTTTCAGAATCCAGAGCGGCTGTCACAGTCACAGTCCTGGTCCTACCGTGGTGTCTCCTGCTGGAAACACGACGGGCTTGGAAGAGGGGAAAATAGTACATGCGCTGTATTTTAAGCACTAACTGTCGGCACGTGATAGAAAATTAAGAGAAATTCCTATGCTCCTAGCATCTTCACCATACGGCGATGAAAGCAGAAAGCACAAATATAAGGTGACAGTGGAGACTGGAATCATGGATGTGCATCCCAACCCACCATGACTAACAAACCAGCGGGGGGTTCAAGGGCACTGATGGCCTCTTCCTCTTTTCATACAATGAGGGGCAGAAACACTGAGTCAGCGCTGGTCAGGGCCGAGGGTGCAGCTCATCTATCCAATTGTGCCCAAGATATAGTTGGTACCACAGCCGGGTGAAGTCATGCAGGGGCTTTTTAATTCGTGAGCAAACACAAATGAGCCGCAAAAACCCCAAATGGACAAACACGCTTCTCAGTGGCCCTGTGTGTGTGTGCTGGCATGTGGGCAAACGCCCATCCCCTCTGGATGTAGATGTGGAGTATGGATATATTAAAAGAAAAACGGAAGCAAAAGTAAAAAAAGGAAAGTGAAAAAGAATATCAATTTTTGTTTTATAAAAAATCCTTCCAACTCTAAAATGGTCTGTCTAGGTAAAATTAATGTTACATGCAGCATGAAAACCCAAATCACTGCTTGGAGAACGTCTCAAGTGTTCACGTGCCTAAGTGGCAGCATCGCTCATCTATGCCTAGGATGTCTGTGTGATATTCTTCTACTGCTTTACCTTTGCCTCTGCCATTTTTATGAGGTGAGGAAGAGGGACAGCTGATGAAACTCTCAACATTCAGTGGTAGCAGGTTTTTGTTTTTTGTTTTTTGAGACAAAGTCTCGCTCTGTCACAACGCTGGGGTGCAATGGCGCATTCTCGGCTCACTGCAACATCTGCATCGGCCTCCTGGGTTCAAGCAATTCTCTTGTTTCAGCCTCCTGAGTAGCTGGGACTACAGGTGCACAGCACCAAGGCTGGATAATTTTTGTATTTTTAGTAGAGATGGTGTTTCACCATGTTGGCCAGGATGGTCTTGAACTCCTGACCTCGTGATCCACCTGCCTCGGCCTTCCAAAGTGCTGCAATTATAGGCGTGAGCCACTGCACCTGGTCTTAGTAGTGGCAGTTTTTATAGAAAACTCAGGCTACAATAGATCTTCAGCTGTCTCGGATTTAGTACGCACAGGCAACTGGGATTTGGATGTATCCACGCTAGGTACCATGATCCCAGGAAATGTGAACAATGATTTGCTTATTACAAGAATTAGGTAGATTAATGAACTTTTCAAGCAATTAAATGTCTCCTGTTGTTCACATGGAATGAAGCACCCACAAACGTGGCTGAGACTACAAATGTGGCTCTCCAGTACCTTCCCATAAAGCATAAGTGCCCGGTGATGGCCAGCGTGTGACCTGCATGTACTCACCACAGATTCCATGTCATTCAGGGTTATCTGCTTTCCCAACATCATCTTGTAAAATGGTCTAATGAAGAAACCTAAAATACAGTACATGCTGGGTTTAGTTTCAGGTCTTTGATACTGCTACGTATCAGAGCATGGAAGAAAAGATGAACCTGCTTTCAATGTAAATTAGAAACCAGGACGGAGAAATCAAGGGCCTTCTGCGGTACAGCACATGCGAGTTGGCGAGGTCGGGGGAGAGAGGCATGATGGCAGCTGTGCTATGAGAGGGCGCAGCAGAGCGGGGCCAGAAAGGCTTCTGGGAGGCGACAGATGAGCTTCAAGGTCAAGCAGAGTCTGCAGTGCAAATCGGGCATAGGGATTGGGGAAGAAAAGGGCATACTAAACAGAGGAACAAGTCTGGGGACTTGCAAGCAGTTTGCCAGGGTAGGTGGACAGGCCAGAGAAGGGGCCAGTGGTGCACAGCCCACATGGGGTGCTGGAGAGTTGGGGTGCTCTCTGAGGGTAGTGGGGAGTCAATGCAAGGCCAGGTGAAATTTCATCTGCCTTTTGTTATCATTGGTTGGGCAGCAATGAGGAGAAAGCACAGGAAGGGGACAGGCTGGAAATGCGGGAGGCCACGGAGAGGGCCTGTGCAACCTCCCAGGGAGGGACGGCAGAAGCTTCAGGGAGGCAGCGGCAGCGAGGCCGACCTGCAGGCCTCCCGCAGGGCCTCCATTTCACCTGATCCAAAGACATCACACACCTCCTCACATGGGGCCCTGACCCCACCAGACCTGGGACCTCGGGCTCCTGCTTCCACTCCTTCACCCCCACACCAGGCACCAACCCTCTGCAGCACTGGCCAGCTCTCCCTGGCTCAGTGTGGCCCTAGAGCTACAGGCCCCAACAGATGGCAGCGTCTGGCGAAGTAAAAGCATGAAGCTGACTCCGGGGAGCAGTGGAGAGATGTGCAGAACGAGCCCTGCCGACAGAGACATTCCCATCTGCGGGAAACTTGAAGACACTGCTGACGAGGCCCATCTGTGTGCACTCTGACTCTTAAATGTGCAATTCCAGGTTTATATCGTGATCACTCTTGTGGGGGTCACTCTAGCTGGCTCCTAGAGACCCTGAGTGATTCCTGCTTCCATCAGTCTCCTTCCACAGAGCCTTGACTCTGAGCTGGTCCTCACTCATCTGAAATGACCCCAGCCTCTGAATGCTCAAATGCTACCCCACCTCCAAGGTGTAGCTCATCCTGGGAAAGATTCCCTGAGCCTCCAGCCAAGTCGTTTTCTCTTCTGAGGACTCAATGTGTTCCCTTCTGCTCGGACACTATCACTGTGATTCTTCTGGTTTTGTTCTCATCTCTTTTTCCCCCGCTAAAATATAAGCTGACTGAGGTCAGGATCTCTATTACCCCCTGTAATAGAGGCCATTAAAGACGCTGTAGCAACTAACGGCATCTTCTCACTTGCATACTGTAACTAAACCAGCCTTCTGAGAAAGTTGGAGTGAATCTGGGCAGGTTGAAATAATCTATGGCATGACTCCAAAGCTGGAAATTAAAATATATTCACACTGCACATAAAGGGTGTGGTTTAGTTTTCTTCTAGAGGAAAAAATGTATTTACTGCCTCCCTCCCACCAAATAAAGTATTAAAATCAGAGCATCAATATCAGCTACCAATTAACAGTAAAAACATACTCATGGGAAAAGTACAGAGTGTATACCGAGTATTTATTAGAACAGCTAAGGCTCCATAAATGCAATGAACATAGTTCCCTTGGAAATGCCTTTCCTGTAAATTATTGCAATGTCAATCTCAAATCCTCCTCTCCCTATTCCCACCCTCAACCACTCTACCTCCAAGCTCTTAAAAAATATTTCTAACACATTTTCCTCACTCATGATTTCTGTAGTGTTTTCTTAAGGACACTACTTTTGAAATAACCAAATCTTTTATAAGTCTCTACTATAAACATATAGATACTGCCAGGTGGAGGGTTTGACTTCTTAAAGATACCTTGAAATTCTTCCATGATTTATATGTGCTAAATAAGAATGAAATTAGGCCGGGCGTGGTGGCTCAAGCCTGTAATCCCAGCACTTTGGGAGGCCGAGGCGGGTGGATCACGAGGTCAAGAGATCGAGACCATCCTGGTCAACATGGTGAAACCCCGTCTCTACTAAAAATACAAAAAATTAGCTGGGCATGGTGGTGCATGCCTGTAATCCCAGCTACTCAGGAGGCTGAGGCAGGAGAATTGCCTGAACCCAGGAGGCAGAGGTTGCGGTGAGCCGAGATCGCGCCATTGCACTCCAGCCTGGGTAACATGAGTGAAACTCCGTCTCAAAAAAAAAAAAAAAAGAATGAAATTATTTTGTGTTGTTTCAGGGTTAACGCCTTAGCTGAGCTGTAACATTATTTTGAAATTATTTAATCCCTTCAAATTAAAAAAATAATTTGGGGACAAATGCAATAATCACAGAATACTGGATGGATGAGATCATTTTAATTAACTTTTCAATTAGTTTTTTCCCATCTGTTATCAAATCTTGCTTTCACTAAAGTTATTCCAGAAAACATCCGAAGGTATAAATACATAATGTTCTGTGCTTTACACTGAAGTTAAAAAAACTTTTGAGTTTAACTGTGTGTAGACACTATGTCTTCAGTGCCCAAAATAAGATACCAGAGAAAAGCACATCCATTACGGGCAAAAGACAAAAATACTTTATGAGTAAACCAGTGAAACTTTTGCTTAAAAACTCATGTTGCGAAAGATAAGACACCTCCCGGGGAACCACCGGCAGCACTGAGCTATTTTTATTACTTCAAGACTTACCATCTAAGAGTTTCCCATGAAATACTGCCAGGCCAGCAACTCTTCCAATGAACGTGAAGTAGGACAAATGATCTTCGTTACAAAGGCCGGAATTAGGATTGATCTGAAGGGTGTAATTGTCCCTTTTGACGAGAAAGAGAGGAAAAGGCCAATCACTCTTTCAAATGCAAGATTTTATGTATTTCTTTGCCACATGTCACTCAACTTTTACAGTGTCCTTGAGAGCATTCTGTGCCTAGCGTGAAAAGGTGCAGGCTAGAGGACATGACTTACCACACGCTCGACCATGACCCACCTTGGAGGCTGATGCATGTGCACTATAAAGTCAATGAAATCATATGACACGGCTGATGTCTGACTGTTTTTGACCTACAAAAGTGTCTATTTCATATGGTTCAGCCAAATATCTTGGGGAGATAAGAAACTCCACACAATAAAGAGGCTGTGCAGGGATTCCCAATGATGTGAGTACTTTAGCTCGTCTCTGTGATAAAAGAAGGTTAATTCCTTCCAGAGACTTTTGGCTTGGGCATAAGATTTTTGCTATGGACCCAACCCTTGGTCTGTCTTCTGATCACTACTCTGCTCTGAAAAGGCCTCAAGGGGACTGGAAACAGGATATGGCTCTCTCCACAATGCAAACCTGCAAATGTTTAAATTTGTCCAAATGATCTTACTTGGTTCACAACCATGAGGATCAGTGGATTTCAAACTGGGATCACAGATAGATTCCTTCGGGGGGTAACCCTGAAAATGCGGAGGAGAGGTAGAGATCTTGTCTCTCCCTACCCTGCCCTCCGTCTTCAATAGTTGGATAAGTTATACATAGTGAGCCTTCTCACAGGACTCAGTAACAATTAACAACAAACCAATAGGGCAATTCTTGGCTAGAGCAACCGAAAAGGATGTACTAAGGCTGCCTTCCAAATGAGGCCCCAGGAGACCGGTACCAGGTGGGAGATGAAGGGAAACCCAAGTCCCCTTAGAGCCCAGGGCTGGAGTGATGATAAATGCCCTTCAGCAAGGTCAATGACTATTGTACTGGGGACCTGGGTTCAGCCTAAGCCTTGGAGGATTCAGAGTCTGGAGGAGGAATGGCTGACCTAGAAGTAGCCGACATTTGATTGCTCAGAAAGCAATTTAATCTGCTTCACTTTCCAAGCCTGGCAATGCTGAAATCCTAACTCAAGGGGAAACCTGGTTCTTTCCTTACAGGAGCAGGACATGGTTCTAGATCCTCAAAGTCCTTACAATTTGCCTTTATGCAGAGACCTCGGAAACCACTCTTGTTAAAGAAATACCTCCCTTTTTCTTTGATTCTAATGCTGACAAGTTCTCTTGAACACTGCAAATGAGAATTGCCTCCTGTTTCTTACCATAATTATCCATGTTTTCAACTCCATGAACCCAACAGACAAGACAAAAATCAATATTAGATGTTCACAGAGTACATTATTTCACCAGGTAGAGTCAGAACCTGTTCTAGACTTGCAAGGGGCCATAGGGTGAGGAGAAAATAAACTCAGCAGTTAAAGCATGTGAACTGCTTATTCTTTCATTCCATTTAAATTCATACAACTGTCTCAGTGGGGGACACACACTGGGTGTACATGGCCATATACTTACGTTGCAGAGTACTCAAAGAGGCCGTAGTAGGGGTTGAACATCTCTTTGGACAGTAAGAAGAACCATTCTCTAGCCACACCCCCATAGTCAAGACCTTTCTCTGATTCAAACTCAATCCATAGTCTAGCTTTGAGGACATCTGGTCTTTTCACAGACATAATTCTGCGATAGGACTCTTCAAATATGTTGTTTCTATGAAGTTTCATTTCAAACCTATTGGGAATATCAGCCTACACAAAAGACAAAAGAAAGCACATAATCATACAGCAAATACACACTTTGCTTTCTAATAAAAATGACAAAGCGTAGAAAAGATGGCAGTCCTTAAGGAAATGGGCAGTGACAAATAGGTTCAACTGAGATTCTCTCCTTTAGAGGTTTTTCCTCGCAGACAGAAAGCCTGGCTGTGTCACAATGGGACACGCAGCATCCACTAGTAGTGCGCAGGCTGAGTCAGAAACTCTGCTGCCCAGAAGAAAATCCTCCTCGCCCCCTTTAATAAACAACTCTGGGTACTCTCCAGTCAATGGCAACTGAAAGACAATGAACTCCATCTGTTGTTTCACCCAAGAGTCTTTAGCCCAGGTAATCAAACCTATAATAATCCCACCTGGCCAGGTTGGGGCCATGCTCAACTCTGGCAGGGCCTCCAGTTGGTAAATATAATCCATTGGTGCCTCAATTCCATTTTGTTGCCATGGAAAGTGGCACCCTGATCATGCCAAGTGTGGGGAAAGCAGCCCAAAGCATGGTTCATTGACATGAAAATAACAAAACAGGTCAGGTGTGGTGGCTCCCAGCACTTTAGGAGGCTGAGGCGGGCAGATCAAGAGGTCAAGAGATCGAGACCATCCTGGTCAACATGGCGAAACCCCGTCTCTACTAAAAATACAAAAATTAGCGGGATGTGGTGGTGTATGCCTATAGTCCCAGCTAGTTGGGAAGCTGAGGCAGGAGAACCGCTTGAACCCAGGAGTTAGAGGTTGCAGTGAGCCAAGATTGCGTCACTGAATTCTAGCCTGGTGACAAAGCGAGACTCTGTCTCCCCGCCCAAAAAAAAGAAAGTAAGAAAATAACAAAACACTTGACCAAGGTTGTGGCAACTGCCTGCTGCGGAGAGGTGGTCCAGGGTTGGTCTGATTGTAAGCCTAAATCTGCAGAGATGGTTTCCAAGTAGAAGACACTGCTATGTGAGAGCCACAGAGTGAGACTGGGTGATGACCAACAACTCATCGTCATTACCAGGGGACGTGACTCACAAAGAAACACTATGGAATTTTCAGTATTCATTTGAGTTTTGAAGGCAAAGAATCATTTCAATAGTAGTTATCCACAAATGCTTGAATCAGGACTTTGGAACAGAGACCAAAACCCCTAAGTGAGAGCAGAGACTGTGCCCTATCCAGAGAAGGTGTCCCGGGCAGGAGGCACCGGCTGAGGGGAGGAGACAGGGAGAAATGGGGACAGAGCCCAGGCCACCGGAGATGGTATGGGCTGCGGCAGGTTCCCTCCGCTCCCCAGAGGTATAACCACAGTGGTGGAGAAAACCGAAGAGAAAACTGCTAAAGTGGAATTGGAAAGTAAAACAGAGGACACAACACTGAACAATTTGGGGGTGGTGTGTCACTAGAAAATGTAACGTAATTTAAAACACTGCCTATAAAAATTTTTAGAGTTTCTCTGTTTTAAACTGCCAGGGATAATTATAAGCAGAAAATTACATTTTGACCTAATACTGTAAATTATTATAATTAAATATAACCTTATATTATAAATATTGTAGGTGAAACTAAGCTTCTGCATTTACAAGGAAAGATTTGAACATTTTTTCTAAGTGGGATCCAGGTTTATTAAATATGATAACTGTGCATAATTGAACAGGCTTCCCCAGAGTTTGTGACTAGGGTTCTGAATTATTTTATATCCCATAAAAATCATTCATGTTTTTTTATGCATTACATATCAAATTACCCTTCAGAAGATTTGATATGTAATACTGAGTTCATCTTCACTTACCATTTCTGTTAAAAAGAAAATTCAGATTGAAGAACCAGGAGGATCAAAGTGAGTGAGGAAAGGAAGGTAATATTTTTAGTATTCATATAAAAGTAACAAATTGTTCTCACTGAAGTAACTGTGGTAACTTACACATGACTAACAGAAAGCATTTTTGGAAGGCATGATTACTCACAGGTTTCTTTAATTTCTTCCTGAAGTAGTCATATTTCTGCTTAAATTCTCTGGAGTAAGGAACAGCCTGGAAGATAAATTTATAAATATAGATAAAGCAAACAATATACTTAAAATTTTATGTATACTGAGCCAACATTTAAGAGAGTTTCATGAATCATAAACCGAAAATTCTCACTTTTCAGATTATCCATGGAAAACTTAGATAATGTCTACACAGCACCGGGGAAAGTCCTAAACGGATTGGGGCTATCAGCTTTGAATGGCGTTTTCACCCCTGAAAACAGCTACACTGCTACTCAGGGGTATGCTACACAAATGACATGCTTTCCAAGTAACTTCTGTCAGAATATGAGTCAGGCTGTTTCTCTTTCTTTTTTGCTGTGGCTTAGCTAAGAGTTATTGGCTAGATACTTTTAACATACAACCCAGAATGACCTATGCTGGCATTTTGAAGTCTAATCATGATTTAAAAAATCTTTGTAGGGAAATACAATGAGCAGAAAGGGAAGTGAACTAACATTCTTATCAAGAAATATAAAATCAGGTAGATGGCATTCTCAAAAAATCCTCCATTTAGGAGTGAGAAGGTTTGTCCCTTCATATTTTGTGGTCTTGGGCAAGGATTTCTTGAAATCTCAAATGCTTTATCTATGAAACAGAGTGATGGTACCACAGTTGAGGGCTCGGGAATTCAGTTAACTATACTTATTTAAAAGTTGCAATATCTCTTCAGGCAAAGGAGTAACATCTTAATGTAGTCATTTAAATAATCTTTATTTGTTATGTTGTAAAGTGTCTCATAATATCTTAGAGTCAGAGCCCTGACTTTCGGCTATTGAAAAAGCTTACGGTATTTTTACAAAGCAAAAAGGATTGGTTTTTGCATATACACAGATATAACTGTGAGAGCCTTGAAAACAACTCACTGCGTTCTAGCCACTAGCATGAATTTCGGCAGAGAATACTTCTGCTGGTATCATTTTGGCTTAAGTTAATAAAATATACTGATCCTTACTCTACTGTCTCCAGACTCCAATCCTTACGCTTTCACCATACTTATCCTGACCAGAAAGAGAAGAAAGGAAGAAGAACTTCCCTCCTTTATAGTTTTAAGACAAGTTTATATAAAAAACTAACCCGAAACAAAACAACCACTCTTTCAGAAAATGAGCATGTCAGTGTTTTGCTCTGTCATTCAAGAGCAATAAATACATCATATTTATATAGCTTAGGAACATTTATACTGACAATTTATACTGCCTATGGTCTTTTCTTAGTTTTTAAGCCAGTCTTCTTTGATTTTCCACTGAACGACAGGTTTGACCTCATATCCTATTTATTTTAGGCAGTATTGAGTCTGATGAAACCACAGAGCAATTCTGAGTCTAGGCAAGGCATAAATTTGTTAATACCTGGACAAACACCAAAATAAGAAAAAGAATACAATGTTCTGACATAAGCCAATAAAGATATCATCCTTTCTGCTCTACCAACGCTACCTCCCATCACCAACTAAGATTTCCTCTCTAGTTTCTTTCTCACTTTCTGGTGTTCATTTGCTGATCATTCAACCGATACTTCTTGAGCACCTTACTCTGTGCAAGGCATTTTGGGTGCTAGAAAAATAACAGTACATAAAGCAAGGGAGTTTTCCCAGTTCCTTTCTGGAGCTCACAAGCTGTTGAGAGCAACAGGTAATAAGAAATCAATGAATAAACCGTGTTAGTGCCATGAGGAAAAAAATGACCGGAACTAAAAAAGTGACCTCCTTCCGTTCTCTCCTGCCAGTGTTGGAAGGCCTGAGCTCTGAGGTAGTGTCTCATCAGCTGGCTTTGCAATACAACCTCTCTACTAAGGAGTTTCTTCACTGTGAAGTGGAACGATGTGACTGGAAGAACAAACCTGACTCGGCTCTTCTATTTCTCAAAGTCTGTGATTCCCAGCAATTATTTTTTGTTTGTTCCTGTATTTGTGAGGGTTCTCCAAACATCATGGTTACATCACAGTTCCCCCGCTCCCGAAAACGATGGAAAAAAAGCTTAAACAGTCATCACTGTGTATGCAAGTTCGACTGTCTTAAATGACAAATTCCCCAAGGAACAGATTTCAACATGTGGCCCCCAGTCTGTGATACCCATTCCCTTGCCTGCTCTGTCTCCTGGCAGGGGCTGAGGAGGCGTGGGTGGAAATGTTGAGATATTTCAGGCCTTTCTCCTTCTGGGGAATGATGCATGGAAGCCGGAAAATCACTGTCTTCCTCCTGTACTCATTATCTTTTCTCTCTAGAGGTAGTTCTCATGATAGAACAAGAAGAACAAGTTTTTATATTCTCTTCCTGAAAAGTGTCGCACAACGTACCAGGACAAACATCCTAACAGCGCAGCTTCTGAACAGATTACACGTGTATTTCTTTTTTTTAATTGGATCAAATCATTTGTTCTCACTTGAAAACCTGGAATGTCATTTTCTGGCTTCCAGTTTAGCTTGTAAAATGAGTCCATGTGAACAACGAACATGTCCTGTTGATTAAAGCCCTTTTGCTCTGCATTAAATCTGTGTTCCTGTTTTGGATACAGAATGAAAGCCTGCCTTACTGTGCAAGTTGGTTCTAAATGTTTCCACATCATCACTCTCCAGGTGACACTGGAGCTCCTCGGATAGAAGGGCTCATGCCCGACGTGGTGACATCAGTGTCACCAGTGTATCTGGGGCTCCAGTCCTGACTGTGACCCTTGCAGGGACTGTCAGCAATAGAATCAGCTTTCTGAGCTTCTGACAAATTGGAGATAACATTTGCCCTGCCTTCCTGAGGGGATGGCTGTGAGTTTCACATCAGCTGATTATAAGGTTCTTGGAAAAATATATGTGTTATACAACATGAGACAGTGTTCATTACAGCAGCATGCATGAAGAGCACTTACTAAATGCTATTACTAGTGATAAAATGCTATTACAGAGAGCATACTAACTTACAGGAATGCTAAACACTGAGCTGCACAGAAAGGGTCCCCCTTCCCTAAAAAATATGTAGAAATGCTAGGCCTACTTAGGACTGATATTTTTAAAACCTGGGAAGAGAAACTCTAGGTGCTAGATAAGCAGAAAGACTCGCAATTAGAGAAGTCAGTGGGCACTGGACCTAGACATAGGGGCTTGGGTTTTAATCCTCCCAAGGGGACACAGAACTTGCCTTCGGTCTACGTGACGTAGAAAGAACAGTTGTTGTTTAAAACCTAACATCTGGAAATGGGACAAGGAAACTCTACCCACCGGACCAGGGAAGTTGCAAGGAAGCTTACCTTCTGTCCAGGACCATAAATGGGAGAAAAACAAAAAGAAACAGACCTGTAATAAATCCATACTCCAAGCCTGTGCCAAAGTGGGTATGAGGTCCACAGTTATACTGACTGGGGTGCATGAACCTAAGCTAAGAAGTTAACAGTAAATACAGGTCAGGACTTACAAAAGCCTCATAGGAAAAAAAAAAAGAGCTTGCTCACACTCTCTCTCCCCCTCTTGCATGCATGCACGCTCGTGCGCACACACACATACTCACACACAAATTATAAACTCAACTAGGCAATAATCTACGCTCCTAAGGAGAGTCTATAGACGTACTGGGAAATTTAATGTTCCTAGGACCAGAGATAAGAGAATAATCTGAAAGAGGCTAAGAAATAAATATCTTAAAAATAATAAAGAGATGAAAGCATCAAAAAATAAAGAGAGAAAGAGAACAGGACAGAATAACCATGAAGACAAAAGCAAATTTTGAACGATCAAATAAAACTTTGAGCAATTAAACCTAGTCACTGAAATAATAAACAAGATGAACTGATAAAGAGATTACAAAAAAAGCTTAAAGAATTAACTGGAAGAGCTAAGTAATCATTCACAATACATCAGTGAGAGAGAGAGAGACAGAAAACACAAAAGTTAAGAGAAAAAGCAGACAATGTGAAAGAGAACTAATGCCCAATAGGAGTTACAGAAACAGATACTTAGAGAATGGGAAACATGCAATATGTGAAGAAATAATAGCTGAGAATTTTCCAGAACAGAGGAAAGACACAATCCCCATATTGAAGAAGCCTGAGTCCAAAGCAGAATAGATGAAGAGAACTCCACACATAGATACATGATGATAGTGAAACTGTAAAACATCTAAGACACAAATAAAAATTCAAAGTCACCAGTGAAAAAGAGCAATTTACCTACACAGAAATGACAATGAGATTGACAGCAAACCTGTTCTCATCATTTATGGAGGCCAGAAGACATGCAGGAGTATCTCCAAAGCACTGAAGGCAAACAACTTAACCAAGATTTCTATCATCAGCTGAACTTCATATTCAACAGAGAGGTCACATGAGACCTTTTGAGTCAAAAAGTAAGAGACATTACTACTCGCAGACTCTCACCACCGGTGCTGCTGGGCAGAGGTGCTCAAACCTGAGTGGGCGTTGGCATCCCTGGGAGAGCTTTTAAAACAAAGACTGGTGTCCCAACCCCAGAGTTGCTGATTCAGTAGGTCTGGGGTAGGATCTGAAAACTTGCATTTCTAATTAGCTGTCAGGCGATACTGATACTCTGCTCAGCAGACCACACACTAAGAACCATAAACTGTACTATACTTCACTAAGATCAAAACTTAACTCAGGAAAAAAAAAAATGGATAGAAGAACCAACGGTGGGCGAACCAACGGGGTGGGCAAAGACATTTCTTTACATTTGGTAAAATTAAATCAGTATGGACGGTAGGGAGAAAAAAAGATAACCTATTAATGGCTATTTGACTGTTAGAAAAGTTTAAAGACAAGGTAGTTTTAAAATTCCACCCAACAATGACGTGGCAAGTGGGAGTGGGAAGAATGGCATTCCAGTTCCCTGAGGTCCTGATGCTACCCAGGAGAGCAGACAGTGGTTCATTTCAATCCTAAGTCAAGTAGTTGGTTAAAAAGTTTAATGTGAGAGCTAAAAGGATAGAAAGTGCAACCTGCAAGCACATAGAGAAAATAAAAGAGAGCACTCTGTCAATCAAATAAAAGGCAAGAAAGAAGGCGAAATACCACGAGAGAGAAAAGCTATGCTAAGCAAATACGAATGAAGAGAGAGAGAATGCAGTCATATACATCTTAGACTACACTGACCGAGCAACAATCACCATGGAGACTGACACAACTATCTTGATTAGATCCAATAGAAAAACAGCAACGAGAATGCAGATAATTTGAACACCACAGGCTTGACCTAATGGACACATAAAGAACTCTATTTCCAACCAAAGACACAATACACATTCTCTTTAAACAAAAAAAGAACATTTACAAGAAATGATCAAGCTTCCAATGAAGTTTTAAATAAATACCCAATAATAAATATTCTACAGACAATATTCTCTGACCATAATGCAATAAAATTAAAAATAAAAATGAATAGGCAAAACCCTCCCATACTCTAGAAACTAAAAAGCATATTTTACATAATTTATAAGTCAAGGAGAAAAATCAAATGAAAACTGCCAAATATTTAGAACTGAATAACAACAAAGGCCAAATGTCTACACTAAGTTGATAATTACCTAAATACAGATTCTTCTGAAAGCAATACCATGAATAATAATGATAACAAAAGAGTAAAAAAAGGCTCTTTTATTAACAGAAAACAGAGAGCTCTTTCTTGGGGGCAAATCTACTTGGCTTTACGATGCTAAGCAATTTTCAATAAGATTTAATAAGGACTAGCAGTGTTGGAGTGACAGCTGGTGACTGGTAAGTGATAGAAATATTTGAAAAGGTTTCAAAGTTATGTCAAAAGTCTTCTGTCCCTTGAAAAGAGTAGTTTCTTGAATTTACCTTGTTCTAATAATGTAGAAGAGAAAATAATATTCTAACAACCGTGACTGCGAATATATACATAAATCAAAAGGAAGCATCAGAGTAAGGCAGTGGTTAAGCCACATAGAGAAAAATGTTGACTGTTTTTACCCAGGTATTACTGGGCCCTTTGCCTAGGAAATAGCACCCAGGTGGCTGAACAAATCCAACAGATAACTAAAGGTAGTCAGTTACCAGGGCACATTTGCAAGGCAGTATCAAAATTTTAAGTTTTCAGATGGACCTATCTTAATAATTCAAAACATAATTTGAATGGAATCAGATGAAAGCCATGAAATTGGAGTTTTAAATCTACCTACTGGCTTCTTAGCTCTTAGCTCAGCATGTGATATAACAAACGTCTGTTCCTTTTGCTCCTCTAGTGTAAGAATCCCAAATTTGCAACCTTCTGCTGATCATGGTACATCTCCCGTAATTTCAAATTATCTCCTTGCCCTTGTATAACCACTGACAAAAGCTGGTGGTGTGCTCTCTGCTGATGAGCATGGTTGCATTCTACAGACTCATCCACAGGTGTGTGATACCAAGTAACTCCTGATGCCCTGGGAGTGCGGTTCTCACATCACCTTAGGAACAGTGTGCTACAGTCTTTTAAGAGGTCATCACACCTGCATCAGAACTGATTCTTTTTCTAACCAGCATGTAAGAGGGAACCATGGTAACGTTGTGGGTCAGCAGAGTTTAAAATTCTTAACTCTACCAGCACCTGAAGTTAGCTACAATCTCACTTCTACAGATTTTTAAAGTTGTAAAAGATTTAAACTTACTGCATGCGTTTACTTCTCCTCTCCTAAAGAAATGCTAAAACTCTATGAATACTGGGCTTGGTTTTGCTCCATATTAAAGGGAAGGGAGGAAATTTTGATTATGCTTGTAATCCACCCTTTGATAACAGAGAAGAAAAAATGTTTAATTTTGCCGTCATAATTAAGCTATTTTCTTTTCCTTTATAATTAAATCCATCTGAAAAGGCACATGCAGCCGTATCTCACCCGAAAACTTTGGTAAGGGGGAGATGGGGGCAAAGTACTCAATTTCTAGTGAACTACTCAATCACACCAGTCCCTTGACATCATTGTTATCAGTAATACACAGGAAATATGTAACAAAAAATCTTATGCTGAAGAGGCAGAATTTGAGAATACTGACCGGACCAGTGATAGCTGGGTTCTGCAGTCTCGGGTCTTCCCACTGAGTAATTTTGCTGTCTGAAAATGTTTAAAAAAAAAAAATCAGGACATTAGTTCAAATCTATTCTATGTAAAGAAAGTTTTGGAAAGAAGTGTTTCTGGATTCTTCAAAAGCTATCCAATCCCCCACCCTGTGTTCTAAATACAAATTAGTATTTCAGAGTTAGAAGGTAACTACGCGCTATATGGCAAACCCCCTCACATACTGTTTAGTTAAAAACAATCAAAAATGCACAACTAAAGTGAAACCATCTATTCATACTGTTTTGGGCAAACAACTTGCTAAAACGTGACTTATAAACCCCTGTTCTTTCAAGGATTTATAACTTGATCTTGATTTTCATTTCATTGAAAAAAGGCATTTAAAAAATCTTAGTTTCCCAAAAGGCTAACAAACACACACAGGATTTTTTTTTTTTTTTCATCTCAAATACTTTTCACTTATGGTGTTGAAAAACTGCTTTCAATTAAGAATCCTGCATTGAACAAATGAATAATCTATTACATGCGTCACTCATATGCACACAAAAATCAAAGCAGCTGAGGCAGTCCGAAAAAGAGAATTAGATACAGCAGAGGAAGATTAAAGAGCATGGTTTCTGTTTGGTCACACTGGCAAAAGGTGGTTTTCTTTCTTCCAAATGCATTAATGTGAACAAGATTGTTCAATGCTACCTATACCATTACTTGCGTAGGTGAAAATACACAATAGCTACCCTAGATCACTTGGGGTTTGTAACTGTGCATAATTAAAAGGAGTTTATATATTCCTGTGTGTACTGGGACGGGGTGGAGGGAGGGAGAGTGCAATGGACTCACATGAAGGCTACGGGGAGGGCAGACTGGGGGAGAGTAGGTTCACTGGAGTTTTTGGATACCTAGGTTACTTAAAAAAAAAAAAAAAAGAAGAAAATTATTCGAAAAGGATGGCCAGGAGCAGTGGCTCATGCCTGTAATCCCAACACTTTGAGGGGCTAAGGCAGGAGGATCACTTGAAGCCAGGAGTTTGGGACGAGCCTGGGAAACATAGTGAGGACCCAGCAACACAAAAAGTAAAAAAACAAAAAAAAAAAAACAAACAACAACAACAACAAAACAAACTAGCCAGGTGTGGTGTACACCTGTAGTCCTAGCTAACCAGGAGGCTGAGGCAGGAGGATCGCTTGAGCCTGGGGAAGGCTGCAGTGAGCTATAATTGTGCTATTATGCTCCAGCCTGATCTGCAGAGTAAGACCCTGTCTCTGGGGGGGGGGGGGGAAAGAATATTGATTCTGTTTATTTTCTGTATACACTACACTGTAATTAGGTTGATAAGAATAATTAGTGAATTCTGTTTTAATGATCATATTAGGAATTTTAAAAAGTCTTATTATTATTTTAATAAAAGCAGAGGAAAGCTAAAAAAAAAAAAAAAAAAAAGCTACCAAAGCAGGTGATGATTGTAGAATCTTTTGTTTTCATGCTGGCAGAAAATTTACATGAAAAATCTCAACTATTTGAGAAGATCTTGATGGACGCAAAAGGCATTTTTGGGTCCCTTACCTTTCACAGAAGACTTTGGAAAGTAAAAGTTGCTATTGTGATGGAAAACAAGAGAAAAGAAAACCAAATAAAGGAAATGGAATATAGCTGAGTAAAAACTGTGCCTTAAAACACCAATTTGGATTATAACCGTAACAGTGGAGGTTGTCATCAAAGCAGAAAATACATTAACAACTGCTGACTCATGAGGATTCACAAGTCCTCAGAGCAGACCTGAACTTCAAGCTCCATCTTGGACATCTGCACCTGGGTTTCCCATAAGAACTTCAGCTCAACTCTACCAAAACCAAACTTATGATCACCCAACACCAAAACTGGTAATGTGACCTTGCCTTCCAATGTGCAGTATCACAATCCACTTACTGTCCCAACCAGGAACCTGGCCACGTCACTCACTCTGATTGTCCTGGACCATCCCTCTCTCTCCCTGATAAGTTTCTTGCTAGAGAGCTTTTTATTTTTTTCCCTGAACTGTTGTTCTCTGGACTTCACTGGGAATTGTCTCAATCCCCCTGGTTCAAGATGTCCTCTACAGGTCTGCCAAAAGGATCTCTCTAAAGAACGATTTTGACCCCATCCCTCCAGTCTGGGAAATCCCCTGGGAGCTCCCCACTGCCTGTGGCTTAAGCCCGAGTCCCCACACCTGGCAGATTCCCTATGGCTTGGCCTCTGCGCCATGCCGGACCCTATGGCACACTAGCTGTTTGGAGCAATGCTGCGTTTCTCTGAATGTGGCAGCATCCACACATATTCACACCTCTCCATGATTCCTAGGATCACTCAACCCCCTCTTCCTGGGGGTTGCCTGCCTCAGTCCCACTCAGTGATTGTCATCCATCTGAAAAGTAACCCATTCCCTCAGGGCCTCTTGCAGGACCCCATCCCTGTGGCCAACCACCCCCTCAAGTAGATGCAGGTCTTGCCTCTTTCGTTTCTGTTAACAATTGATTCACTCTTCTAACACATGAACTATCTCCCGGTACTTCGCACTGGACCTAAGCTCCTCGAGGACACGGAATGTGTGTTATTTATCTCTGCAACCTCCTCTCTACCACTTAAGACCAGTTCCAGCAGGTATCAGGAACTTAACACATTATTTTAAAAAATGACTGAATGAAACTGATGGTGCAAACAAAGACCCTTTAAAACAGCCCAAGCTTTTGGAACAACACAAGTTTCCACATGGTGATGATAAAGAATTCTGCAGCGAAGTATGGTCAATGTATGAAAGTATGGTAGCCAGTTATCCAAGGACAAGAGGAAAGTGGAAGGATGAGAAACTCAATTTAGCCATGATGAACAGGTCTAGTAAGACTGTTGACAGGAAAGATTAATATAGGACTTTATGAAGTCACTGGAATTCAATTTTCTCTTCTAATATTGTAGATAGGATACCTGTGGCCAATTACTCAGCTGCTAGGCATACCTGGTCTTTAAGAAGAATGAAATCATTCCTACAAAATGTAGAGATTCAGTTCAGGACCTCCCCTTAACCTCTGAGAGCCAGGAGCTATTCCACAGACAGCAACCAAAGGAATCAAGGAGTCTAAAGACATTAGTTTTGATCAGTCATTGGTTTTGAAGTTAAATCCTTAAGATGGCTGAGTATTGTTAATCTTGAAAATCTATCACTTCTCAGGAAAAATATAGGAAGCAGAAATAATTATTCAAAGACAAGTAGATCTCATTGTCTCGTCTGTAATTCCATGTGGACCACACGTGCCAGCTATGCTGGAAGATAGGATGACTCTAGGCAATTTACAAGATTATGGCGTTCACAGCAATGTGGCATATGCAGGCATAAGCTGGTTGCTATCCTACAGGCATTATGACAGCAAAATCAGATGTTGAGTTTTGTTAGAAAATTGCTTAGAAAAAGAGGCTTTATTCTGATGGGAAGGACATTCTTAAATGTCATCTTCCAAGCAATTCAACCCATTTGGAATATATGCGTCAGCCTGATAAAGCCTCTTCAAAAGATATTCTGCCATTCTCACAGACTAAATTTTGTGGAAAGGCAAACAACTTGAACTGTTTTGTTGCTGTGTGCTGCTCTACAGCTTTCCATTAAGTACACCTTGATGAATTATGGAGAAATGGCAGAAATGTAGCATGAACAGCAAAGGGGGCTCTCGTAAACAAATCCTTTCCTTAAACGGTTTTTGGTCACCTAATTTATGCTATATCTTTTTAACAGAGTCTTTCAATATGGTTGTGCAAAGGCAAAAGAAATTTTAATCTTCAAGTTAATGGCCACAAATATCATATTGGCACAGCTTAGTTGCATCAGGCTCTGTATAGAGTACACAAGGAGCCTTGAGGGTGCTGTCCCAGGCAAGTGAAATGACGAAATGTTTAAGCAGAGTGCTGGAGTAACTGCACAACTGATCAGGAGTAAGGAAGAACCCAGGCATCTAGCAGGTAGTCACTCTCTTCCACCTTCCAGTAAGCTGGAATTGAGCCAGCCTCAGACTAGTGCATGTGGGGAGCTGGAGGGAGATGTCTGCTGCTCCTCAAGGGAGTTTACTCCACTTTTTGATCAAAGACAGCAATTTCCTAAGAGCTCCACCACTGACCCTCCATGACCCTGATTTCAAGTCACCATTTATCAAGCATCTGCTATATCTTATACTAGGTCTGTGACACCACTAGTGAAATAGTTGGTGATTTTTACTATTTTAATGTATGCCAGGATAGTGCTTTGTAGTCACGTTTTTCTGTTTTTGGCTCCTTGCCAAAACACATTCACGACATCCTTTGTAGGTTGACCTAAGCATCAGATCTCCAGCCAGAACACTGTCACGATATTGTGTGCAATGCACTCTATGTGTCACAGACCAAGAGTGTTACCAGTAAAGACCTTGTTTTAGTAAAATGATCAGTATTATTCATGCCTGTCTGAAAACCGGAATTGTGACGCACAGTATAAAGGAAACTTTTTTTTTTTTGAGACAGAGTCTCTTCTGCCACCCGGGCTGGAATGCAGTGGTGTGACCTTGTCTCACTGCAATGACCACCTCCCAGGTTGAAGTGATTCTCCTGCCTCAGCCGTCTGAGTAGCTGGGATTACAGGTACGCGCCACCACACCCAGCTAATATTTACTTGCATTTTTAGTAGAGACAGGGTTTCATCACGTTGGCCAGTCTGGTCTCTACTCCTGACCTCAAGTGGTCCTCCCACTTCAGCCTCCCAAAGTGCTAGGATTTACAGGTGTGAGCCAATGCACCAAGCTGGAAACTATTATTTTGTTTTTCATGGGAAAAAGAGGTGTGATCTCTCTCTCATTTTAGTAAATTGTCTTAAGAGTAAAATAAATAAATAAATAGTATATTAAGGAAAAAGTAAGCTATACACATATGTGAAGGCATTTATGGCAGGAAAAATACTTTATGCTTACTATGAAATTCTGGAAAGTAGGCAAATCAGCACTTTTTTGATAACAGACAAAAACGAAGTCTCTGCACCTTGAAATATCTGGTTTAAACAAACGGTAGCCCACCCCTCTAAATATACCTAGGACTTCTACTTTCAGGTGAATTGTAAACTGCTGGTACTCTTGCTTACTTCAATTTATAATAAGCCCTCAACCCCCTGGGCCTGAATGTGAAGTTCTGTTCACAATGTACTCAGCCGCAAAGTTGCATCTGAAAAATGTGCTGTGCCTATGAGATAGTGACCAGTCCTGTATGTGGGGGGATTACTTGTAGCCAGACTTCTCAGCAAGTGGCTCATCAATGTTTTTTTGTCTAGTTAGGAAATTGTGAAGCCAGGGAAACCTGGTGAGACTGTTCATGAACCAAATAAAAGCAAAGACCAAGATACTGCCAAATTGCACGCATGGTTTGAACTCTACATCTATTTGAAGGCTTCTTTTTAATATGCTTTTTCAGAAACTTTAAGGGACATGGAAATATGATTCCATGAAGAACATGTCACCTCCAAAAAGAATGAGAAAGAAAAAATCCCACTGGCTAAAAAGCGAACTTTTATTAGTTGTACTTTTAGTTGGAACAAGAAATCACACATTTATTCATAGGAGCTGGAGCAAATATCTATAGCAAATATACTACGATTTCCAGAAAATACATGTATATTAGTGTCATGGGTGCAAGGAAACATGCCATGAATAGAAAATAAGGTCAGAGCGGGCATCCTGCCAAAGGACCCTTGAAGGCAGGGTTTAAAAAACTTACATGCTGCTTCAAGCACTGTTCACACATTTGTGACTAAATAATCATTTCTAATCTTATTTTCTATTACCAGAGTGTATTTATTAAATGTGCAAAAGTCAAGGGATCAACCAAAATGTGGTTTAAAAATTAAAAATAAAAAAGAAAACGTTAATAGGTCACAAGGTCAGATTGGGTGAAAGCTTGATGGGCTACTTTAAGCAAACTTGGGGTGAATGCACAGTACCGTATGAAGGCACTGATTCTCTGGTATCATTTTCTCCACATAACACCTGGCTGCCTAGATAAAGAGTAAAATGACAAAGCTTTCACTATAACGTTTGAATGACTCCCTTCCCTCGAACCCGCAACTCCTGTGTGTCCATACCACTGCCTACTTACTATGATCAATATAAAACGTTCGGCCATCCAAGTGAATTCTTTCTTCCCAGCCAGGCTAGTATCCAGGGAAGGAAGGGAGAGAGAAAATGCAAACATTAGCTAGGAGTTCCAAAATCAAAGGCAAAATTTAAAAACTACAGGACACCTCTGTACTCTTTTCTGCTAGGGTCCATTTTTGCATTGAGAATGAACTAAATACGAACACTTCCAGTTAACTCTTGACAATGTCTAGCAACACGCTTTATCACATGCTCAAGTCTCAGATGCGCTAACTGTCTGAAGAACAGGAAACAGGCTGCTAGCTCAAAAGCTTCGAAGGCTAACTGCAGCATTCCATGAACAGTGGGGCTTGAAGTTGAGTAGCTCGCTGAATTAAATAAACACTGAGTACTAAAGGAAGGGAAGAGGGGGTTAATAGAAAAATGTCAGACACAGCTACTGTATGTGTGTTAGCTAGGTAGTTGATGATATAATACAGGTATTATCTGCCACAAACTTTTGCTTGTCAAACTCAGGAACTAAATAGAATTGGATAAGTTTTTTAAGATAAAGCTGGTATGATCTCCTTATCTGAACTATCCCTATTTACTAGGTAAACCTCAGGAATCCAAGAGATTCCGAAAAAATGCTCTTTCATTTTCTAAATTCAATCCCTGGTTCTATTTGAACCCAGGAACCAAACAGATTTGGTGTGGCATACCCGTATAACCTAATGAATAATGCTAAAATGTTGCCCTAATATACCAGGCAACAAAAAGCCTTGGAAAACAACAAAAACTCCCATTTAAAAATAGCCTTGGAGTCCAACCACTGCCCTGTCATCCCCCACGGCTTTTTAAAATTGAGAGTGAGGCGTCAAGGAGGATGTATGTGAAGGTTTCATTCAAAATCCAATTTTAAGTATGTAGCTCAACTCCTGCTGAACTGTCACCAACAAGGGAGAAAAAAACAAAAAATCTGCAGCTTAAATGACTTATAGAAACTTTCTATGATTAATTAGACCTTCTCCTCCCATACTATTTTCATTACTTTTGTTCTGATGACTTAATCAGCAATATGGCTGGAACTCAGTGGTTGCTAAGTTACAAAATAAATGAGTGCCACTTAAACTGTCACCTGCAGAGAATGTCTCTTGAACATCCTGTGTACAAGGTCTATCTTCAACTAGAGGCTAGTCATTCAGAAACCTCTTTTACAAGTACTGCGTATCATATGAACTATAATGTACAATCACAATTCAGCTAAACACCCAATTCTATTAAGAAACACAAACCAACGAGAGCCACGAAGCTTGGAGAAAGAGAAGGCCCACAGGCCCTCCCCATCAACATTGAGTGGATAATTGAACAAACATTTTCAGACCATTCCATGTGTCTCCAGCGTACTCACAGGAAGGGGGCCGAGGTCATTGGGATTTAAAGATGTCTTTGACCGCATATGCACCGGAAATTTCAAACGCGGATCTTCCTGCAAGAAAAACGTAAAAGGCAGTAGATGTTAAGTGGAAGTATCTATGTGCCGTTACTCGGTACTTTTCCTCTTGAGGTGTATGTTTCAAAGCAACCAGACTGTCCATGCCTGGAGCATGAGATGGGTCCCATCTCTGCTTCACACAGGAAGCCTGGCTGACCGTCTCTCAGCACAGACTGTGCTCTTCCTTCTTGTGATTGGTGGAAACAAGAGAGTAAGAATATTTACATGAAAGGTTAACCATTTCCCTGAGACCTTGAGAAGGAGAAGAGGAAGAGAGTCCCGGCAGTGATGTTACTAGGGAAACCAGAATGGAGGGTGCCAGAGAATGTAGCAGGAAGAGGGAGTGGGAACAACGGCTTCAAAATCTCTCTATGGGTCTCAAGCTCCTGGTGAGGGGAGTGCGTTGTGAACACAAGGGGCTCTTGTGTTCCCCTCTACTCCTTCCTGAACCTGGCAGATACTGTGAATCTGGTCTGTGAGGTCATGTGGCTACTCCAGGAGTCGCCTTCATCAGACAAAGTCACAAAGCTACGATATGACTTTAGTGAGATTCTTGACCAAGTTCTGCTAATTAATATTTAAAAGTTTACAAAAATTTTTCCTTAATGCATAGGCTTCATAAGATACCACAGAGAATCAACAAAAGCCTGACATCTTGGGTCAGGCTTCATGATATCCAAGGCATGGTCAGATGTATGATCTTGCAGCAGACCTTGTTAGGAGGTTGGGCACATGGTCTCTGTTTCTTTAGATGAGTAAATGCAGTTTCAGAGAGAACAAAAAGTTGCCCAAAGGTTATGACCCAGAGCCCAGGGGCTGACTCTCACTTATGCAGACCCAGTTAAAATGCAGTGTAGGCCAGGTGTGGTGGCTCGCTCCTGTGATCCCAGCACTTTGGGAGGCTGAAGTAGGCCAATCACTTGAGGTCAGGAGCTCGAGACCAGCCTGGCCAACATGGTAAAATTATGTTCCTACTAAAAACACAAAAATTAGCCAGGTGTGGTTGTGTGTGCCTGTAGTCTCAGCTGCCCGGGAGGCTGGGGTAGAATTGCTTGAACCCAGAAAATGGAGGTTGCAGTGAGCCAAGATCATGCCACTGAACTCGAGACTGGGGCAACAGAATGAGACTCCATCTCAAAAAAAAAAAAAGAAAAAAAAAAAAAATGCAGTGTAAGGCCAGATGCAGTGGCTCACACTTGTAATCTCAGCATTTCAGGAGGCCAAGGCAGGACTGCTTGAGCCCAGGAGTTTGAGACCACCCTGGGCAACACGGCAAAACCCTCTTGGCAAAAAACACAAAAAATTAGCTGAGTGTGGTGATACACGCCTGCCCCAGCTACCTGAAAAGCGGGGGTGGGAGGATCACCTGAGCCAGGAGGTCAAGGCTGCAGTGACCTGCAAGCTGTGACTGCATCATTGCACTCCAGCCTGGATGACGCAGTGAGTCCTGCCTCCAAAAAAAAGAAGAAAAAGGAGAATCTTTACACTCGAAAGATTAGAAAATAAATGATAAAACTCAGAAAAACACATTGTCAACCAAATAAGCTTAAGGTTAAAAAGAGTAAACTGTTAAGACATTTGGCACAAGCTTCATTCAATTTTATAATAGAGCTGTTGCTGCTGTCAAATTACTGATTTTTCTGCTTCCCAAGTCAACCACCTAAGTCACAGTATCACTGAATCATAATCGTAGATCTTGGGAATTGACAAGAATCAAAAAAGACCATGAACAACAAAAATCGACCTTTGCTTCTTGTTAGCTAGGCAAATTTTTAAATGAAGAAAGAAATCATGTTAGCAGTTGGTGATGAATACTGACCCTGAACCCAATATATATTTTAACAGGTTAAGCAGAGGCACAAAACAATGACAGCATTCTGTAGTACGCTGACATACACAGAATATAAACAAATATGCTAAGCAGATTTAGGACTGATAAGGTCCAAGAAGCTGATAAACTGGTAAGCAGTTGTGACTGGTTAACTACAGACAGAGGAAAAAGTGAAAGCACTGAACTACCACTCAATGCTAACTCTGATCTGGACCAGGCAATGTCACAACCAGCAGGGGATCCTTGCATTTCCACATAGCCCATGAGCACACCAGGTTTACAGAGAGCCTAGGACTGCTATTACATGAAAGAGGGCAGGGTTTCTGGAGGCCACACACAAGGCCAGCCATGCCTTGGAATCACATGTAGGCTATCGTGAAAGACAATCAGCCCCACTGGTAAAAGGCTGGTGATTTAAAGGGGTAGAAGAGGGGAGGAAGAAGCTGAAATTAGAGAAAAGTGTCGGGTGGGGGCAGTGAGGGGCAGAGCATGAAGTATAAAACCAACTCAATTTCAAAGGTCTACTAAGTGGTCTTGTGTGGAAACCCAGACTTCACAGACTGTGAGGGCCAGAGGCCTTGAGGTTTATAATGTTATTTTATTATATCGACAATAATAAAAATAATGGAAGCAGCTGCCATGAATAAGCTCTGAGGGCTAAGGCTAGTGGTCACCCCTGAATCCCCACTCCTACTGAGCCACTCGAGGAGGCAGGCATCTCTCCTTAATTGACAGAGCACGTGACATGGCAGTCACGGCTCCCTATTAGCTATGGACAACTTTAGGGCTGATGAGCAGCTGGAATACTAACGAGGTCTCTGAGGATACGAAAATAAAAGATTCAATGCATAAAGTATGTTGGCTGTTTCTTCCTTTCTTCGGTGTCATAAGGGAACTCTTTTATGTGTAATATAAAATTGCTTCCCTCAATCAAGTTGAAAGTGAAGTGTTTTGTTTTTGTTTTTTGAAGACAGTCTCGCTCTGTCACCCAGGCTGGAGTGCAGTGATGTGATCTTGGCTCACTGCAACCCCCGCCCTCCTGGGTTCAAGCAATTCTCCTGCCTCAGCCTCCTAAATAGCTGAGACTACAGGCATGTGCCACTATGCCTGGCTAATTTTTGTATTTTTAGTAGAGATGGGGTTTCACCATGTTAGCCAGATGGTCTCGATCTCCCGACCTTGTGATCTGCCCTCCTTGGCCTCCCAAAGTGTTGGGATTACAGGCGTGAGCCACTGCACCTGGCTGAAAGTGTTTTTAAACAACATGCAAAGAACGGTATCTTTTCAAAAAAGGCTTTCATAATTCAAAATATATAAAATACAGGGATAAAAAAAAACCAGATGTGTCTTTTTTCTTTATTTTTTCCATCTTAGAAGAGACCAGCAACCCAAGCCTAGGGTAAAATGAGTTTTATTAGTTTGAACTTGGATGGAAAACGAACCTGCAACTTAACTAGGGTGTGATCTTGCTACAAAAATGAGCCCATGCTTCATCTGTGAAAGGCATAAATACACTAATATGGGTTGAGCATCCCTCACTCAAAATGCTTGGGATCAGAGGGGCTTTGAATTTCAAAATACTTGCAGTTATACTTACTGGTTCCCCATCCCTAATCTGAGAATCTGAAATGCTCTGATGAGCATTTATTGCCTGAGTGTCATGCTTGTGCTCACAAAGTTTCAGACTTTGGATTTTTGGATTTTGAATCTTTAAACTAGGGATACTCAACCTGTATACACATGCTCCGAGCTGCTCCCTTAGCTGGATTGCCCTCCTCGGCACATCCGTCCCAAGCCCCTGGCCTCCTACATGCACTCCCTGAAAGGCCTGAACCAGGCGGGGAACAAAGCCAATCTTTGTTTGAATGAGGCTAAACCTGGCCTGTCACAGTAGCTCACGCCTATAATCCCAGCACTTTGGGAGGCCAAGGAAGGAAGGAGGACCACTTGAGGTCAGGAGTTTGAGACCAGCCTGGCCAACGTGGTGAAACCCCATCTCTACTAAAAAATGTACAAAAATTAGCTGGGTGTGGTGGCATGTACTTGTAATCCCAGCTGCTCAGGAAGTTGAGGCAAGAGAACCGCTTGAACCTAGGAGACAGAGGTTGCAGTGAGCTGAGATTGTGCTGTTGTACTCCAGCCTGGACAAGAGTGAGAATCCATCTCAAAAATAATAATAAAAGAAGAATGAAGTCAAACTTTAACCAAATAGACTGATGATAGACTGCCTTCAATATGTGTGTGTGTAAGGTCATGTTTTATGACATATTTCAATACAATTTTTAAATTTCCCAATGTACAGAGGGGAAATGTCCTTTTCAGGCTTCTGGTTGGTGTAAGAATCAACACTGCCCAGGCTGATGGAGGAAGGAGTGCTATTTTCATCATTCTCAACCTGTCCTATCAGGGTTTTTCCTTTTTCTATTCTAATATTCAAATCTAAGAATAGCTATGCTGTTCTCTCATTTGTTCACTTCCTCTTTCAAAAATAAAAAAACAAAGCAAACCCCTAAACCAGCTCACAGATTTTTAAGCTGCAAATTATCTTCACGCTTCCCTCCGTCCCTCCATCTTTTGTCAAAATGAACAGTCAATTTAGGGTGTGTCTTCCGCAGGGAGAATCCTGCCTAGGCCTTTGTTTAGACGTGATCACGCAGCTGTGTCAGCACATCTGAGTTCGCCTAAGAAGGAGTAACTTGTGGAATTTCCAGTTGTTACCTTGAGGACTTTCCATACTGGCAGCGGCAATAAAATGTTGTTCTAACAGATTATAATTTTAAATCAGTAAATTAGTCAATAACAACTATCTGGGTAAAAAGGCACAACTGGAAATTAAAAATGGGTTTCATTCAGCAACAATGCAGGCAATAAATAAAGTGAGTGCTGTTTAACTTAAAATACGATCTGCCCAACAGCAATTACACTGCTGTTGAAAGGCTGTGAAAGGTTAGGGGATTCGATTACTAAGCTAGTTGAAATTACTAAAATCATAGCTTATGTTGGCAAGCCACAGTGGCTCCTTACACTAATCCATCTACTTTTATATTCATTAGCCCGTATTTCTGGAGCCCATTTCTGGCTAAGGACTCGAAATTACAGCAGTGCTATAGTAAATGAGAACACTGGCAGGGCAGTCAGGGGTTCCATGGTAATAAGAGAAAATATTAAAAACCAATCTCCATGGCTATATTTTCCAAAGAGCTGTCAGTCTCTTCCTCTTGTCTTGCCTGCAAATCTGTAACATTATTTTCAGACCAGTAGGAAAGTCAAACGAACCTACATGTTACTATATGCCTTAGAAGCAGTTATCAGTTTACCAAATGAATGTTACCAGATCTAAATGAGAAATTATCTTGGCAGGCCACTCTATTACTTTAAAATGGAAAGAGCTCATTGAGTGATTCGCACTTAGGGCTGTTTTGAAATGGGTAGGGCATTTTTGGTCGTTGCTATGTTGGGGTGGGGGTAATGGTGACCATTAGCACCTGGCGGCAGGAGCCAAGGTTAAGTGGCCTGAAACTGAAGGCACAAATGTCCCTGCCCCAAATGCCAAGAACGCCCTTGAAGACACAATGTCCCATAATCCAAAGGATTCTAGGAGCACATCCTCTAGACCTGCTGGACTGAACTGATACCACACAATGGGCAAGGCATAAAATGACAGCCCAAATCCCCTTGGTCAGGGCTTGTTCCTGATCTAGCAAACGGACACACTTAATGTCCATCACTAGAAATGGGAATTTAGGGTATATGTTCACTGTTGATCCAAGACCAAAGAGCTAGGGACAGTGACAATCACCAAAACTCAACCAGCATTCCCATAACAGTGGTTCTGAGCAAACAGCACAGATAATAGGACCAAGTTAAACTCTGAGTTAACTCTAGCCAGACAATTAGATGGGAATATAACAAGACAGGAAGAAAAACCATCTGCAGTATCAAAAATAGCCAGAAATAAGGGAAGTAATTTCAGTTTCATTACATGTATAGAGATTATATAGCAGAAAATACCAACTGACTTTTAAAAGAACTATATACTACACTGAAAAAGCCACCTGCTGATTGAGCTAAAGAAATAAAGAACTGATGGAGAAATACAAAGATATGCTTATTCACCTTTGATTAATGTCATTTTGCTCAAGATAATACAATGTACAGACACTTTCTTGCATACAATTCAGGAGCACATGAAAGAGGTGCATGGTAAGAAAAATCAATTCTGACAAAATGATCATAAAAAGGAGCTATTAGATTTACAACCAAAGTCACTCAGTACGTCCCCTACCCCATGATTAAAGGCATGAAAATGTAGCACAGACGTGTGAATACTGTGAACAGTAAAAACTAAAGTGACAAATCAAAAGAAGGTGGGTAATGCCAACCCAAAGTGCAAAAAGAAAATGACAAAAGAAAAAATTATTTGAAAATGATTCTAACTCCTAATGAGATCACTTTGTGAGATGGGATGAAATGAAAACAAAATCTTAACAGCACAGAGCAGTACCTTTCCGCCCAGTATGGCCGACTGTCTAAACCAGAGCTTTCCAGGAGAAAAGGCGGTCCCAGCACCAATAGCAAAGACAGGTACCAGCCTGTGCCCCCCCACTCCCACCTGCCCATCCGTGCAGGGGCCAGGTGCAGGCTAAGGAGACCCTCTAGAGACACCCTTTACAGTCAATCCAATTCCTCTGCAAGAACTGCAAACATGGAGTAACAAAATAAAGTAATGCCAGGCTTGATGATGAAAACGGAGCCAAATAAAAGGAGCAGCCTTACCCAGGTTGTAGTCTTTGTGTTATGATCAATGAAGAAGGGCCGGCCGTTTGGCGCTATCCTCATTTCCCAGCCGGGTGGCAAGAAGCTCTGTGTGACTTTGTGTTGTGGTTTGGGGGAGTTGTAAGGTGATGGCTGTGGGGACTGTGGGTTGGAAAGGGTGTCTTTCACAGCCCGACGTACGGGTGAGTCCTTGGCACCCTAAAGAATAACAATGAGCATTAGAACTCTTTAGCACGTGCGATTTCAATGTGCCAAAATGTACCAGGGTACTGCAGAAGGCTCCTCTTTGGAGACGGACAAGAGGGAGGATCCCCCAAAACCTGTTTTCCATCATTCATTTACTTTTAAATCAACCTAACTTTACATTTTCTCTGTTGGATAAACACACGACCAATATTAAGTACATATAACCACCATCCTTTGGTAGCCACTCAGTATACCAAAAATACTATTCTGTACTAAGCGTTATGGATGGAGATTTTACAGAGTGGAGAGAAACGTGCCCTTGCTCTTAATGAGCTCACAGTCTAATGAAGAATAGATTGGCAAGTTTTAGAGGGGGAAAAAAAAAAGAAAAAAGAAAAACCTACATCAATAAAAACGATCTGGAATCTCACAGTTGTTACCCATGACATTTATATCAGAGTGTGGAAGAGAAAGCATCTATTCCCACTTATCAGCATCTTGACCCAGGGCATGGAGAAGCCCACAGCTGTCTCTAAGACACAGGAAAGCTTAGGACCTCAGACATTTGCTATTTGGCTTCTCTAACTCTGACATTTGTGATGTTAAAGGATGGCACCAAAACAACACAAACACGACAGAGAGCACAAGCAGATGCCCAGCCATGATGCAGAGATGCCAATGTGCATCAGAAACACATAAGCCCATATAATGAAAGGCCCTACAGTCGGAAAAAAAAAAAATGATCAAAGCAACAGCTATGTTAAACAACTCAATATCAGCACTTGGAATCTGAAAGAGGGAGTATGCAATTCTAATGCGGTAACAGGCAAAAAAGGAGCGAAACACAACAAGAACGGTGGAAGTCCTGAAAAGAGAGTTGCCCACATCCAGCACAAGTCACCATGGCCTCAGCCAAATGAGAATGAGAATCAGGTGAGAGAGTCCAGGAATGTTAACTGGGCGAGACAGAGAAGCAGGTAGAAAGGTCGCACGAGAACACCCTTCACCACCAACACAATGACTGATCAGAGAGAGGAGGTGGCTGCGAAACTGAAGGCAGAGTTAAGAGAGAAGAAAGAATGGGGAGTCACAGGACAGAGTGAGTCCATTTAGATGAGGTAGCCGTCTCACCTCCAGCGGGGCAGATAAAGTTACTGTTGGCGAGCTGAGGCTACGAGGCCGGCGGATCTGAGGCTCGATTAGATGGTTGTTACTGTTTGTGGTTGATCCGGATGCACCATCTTCTGCAAGCTATTTTGGAGGCAAAAACAAGTTAGCTTCATAGGAGTCTCTCCCTGTGTGTGTGATTAGGAGCGCGAACCCAAACAACAACGCAACCAGCAATAATAAGAGGTCTGGCCTATTTAAAGCGTGGAGGAAATAATTAAACATAATGATGGGGGAAAGGATGGGGAAACACATTTAAGGGAGATAAAAATGAATCACTAGCCCAGCATAAAAACTAGCCTCGGATTAAGGGGGTGGGATGGGGAAGAAGCTACGCACTGCAATAGGCTCTTGCTTTGAAAATATGTTTCACGTCACATTTTTAAAATGTATTCAGTGATAAACTGATTTGAAAACCAAATTTCTTCCCTAGGCTATTATTATATTGAAAGGAATGCATTTTCTTTGTGAGAAAGCTTTGACAAATATGGGTCTTTGAGAGCAACACATAAACATCAGGAAAGGAGGTGGGTCACGGACACCGTGGCATCTACGGCCTGCGGTTTTAAGTTGGAGGACGATCTTCGTACCTGCATGATAGGTCGAGTCCAAGTTGTGGTTCGATTGTTATGATTGACATAGTATGTGCGCCCCTTAGCATCTTTTCTTTCTTCCCAGCCTGAAGGCAGACCCGGCGTGGTATGTACATAGGCCACTGATGGCTGTTTGTGCAAGAAATCATTATTATTTCATACCTTGCATTTGTTTTCTGATCAGTTTAATAAAGTAATGTACACCCAGATAATTATTTTCTCTAGACAAAGTTAGTTAGTTCTATTTACACAGAAAACACTTCCAAGTGTCTGGAAAACAGCAATGGATTTCCAATAGCTTCAAATCTACAAATGAACCCCACACAGTTGTGGAGTCTAAATTCTTACAGAACTTGGTTCTAAGACCTCATAGTCTTAAATGTAAACGGTCGCTAAGGTGGTCACAGGGAAAGGGAAAAACATTATAATCTGTTCTAGCTGCTAAATTCCATTGCCAAACTAGGTAGAGCTTAACGTTATTTCCAACTGTCCAATGTCGCTGTGTATGAGAGGGACACTCTGGATGCTTCCGTGCTGTAGCTCCTGTGGGGTGCTCTTTCAGCTGAGTCTTACATTCCTCCATCGGTTTAGGACCCTTACACTGTAGCTTTTGGGGAAAAATTTTAAAATCCCAACAAAGCCCCTTCTCTAGGATGCTGACGGTCACATGGTGGCATATAACCTGGAGGAGCACCAGGTCATCTGTGTGCTCAGGACGTCTCCCAGCACCCAGCCTCACAGCCGAGGCTCTGTGCACTCAAGGCCACTGACAGGAGTGAGTTTCCTTGAAGGTGAACAAAGCTCGGCGGTCTTTGGGATTTCAGACCTGTCCAGTGTAGTGTGACTGTATTTAGACGGTCCACGTTTGATCACAAGAAGATCCCTGAGAAGTGGTCTAAGAAATGCAGTCTGGATGGAGAAATACTGGGAACCAAGGATGTGTTGATAATTTATGGAGGCACTGGGACAGATGCTGGCGATCAGGGCTGTCCCAGGAGGACTTGGATGCATGGGTAATGCATGTAAGATCTGTGCCTGAGAACAAGCTCTAAGGGGGGAAAAGATGAGAAACCAGGAGCTGACAACAGCTACACCAAGGCTCCTAGGAGAATCTAAAAGTATAGGAGCACATGCCTTAGGGATGAATAAAACTCTCACATGAGGTTACGAAAGGAAGCTGCCTCTCTTTAGGGTACTCCCTTCTCTAACCAGGATCTTCTCCTGCCCCTCCAGGTATTTTAGCAGGTGTCATTTTCTTGCTATTAGGCTGAGGATACAAATTTCCTCTGAACCCAACTGCTTTCTGTGCTTATGCCACCTTCCCCTGGCACTACCAACAATGTGTTTTGGTGAAGGTGGTCATGTGGAGTTCCTGGGTGGACCCCAGGATCTCAAATTAGAGAAAGCACCAACAAAGACACTGCTAGGTAATTTGGAAACCTCATCCACAGAGAAGCAATATGCTAACCTCACAGGCTTAAAAGCACATTTCAGAGAAAGATCACCTGTGTAATTGATCATGAAGCAGCTGATTTTAGATTACGTGTAAGAAAACTTTCTGCTAAAAATGCAGCAACCATTTCTTAACATTTCCTGAGATAAAATCCTAAAGCTCCATAAAGATAGTTTATAAAGACAGAAAGACTCGGATCATAGAGCATTCTGGATTCAGGTGTGGAGATTCAGCAGGAGCAGAAGAAACATCAACACTGACCTAATCATTTCATGAATATTAAACATCTGTGAATGAGCATGCAACCTAAGTGAAGCCCTCCTCCTCTAGTGGTGACGCCAACACAAAGGGCTACATGGATCTGGGCCCTTCAATGGATTCCTCCGCTGAGCTAAGTTGTAACCTAAGTTTGTGGTCAATTAGTATTTCTGGCAAAGTATGTGCTATCAAGTTTTGACCTATTATTGTTTAAACTATCCGTGAAATACTAAAGGGAATTTGTTACGTTCCCCCGCTCCCTGTTGAGTTATTTTCTGGGAGAGGCAATGAGGCAGCCCATCAGAAAACTCAGCTCTAGAAACCTTAAGGATATTTTTGCAGTTACTGAATCTCTAGAAAGGACACTTAGGAGGCAACTGATAAACTGAAATCACATGGATGTGCTATAGATCATCTCAGAACTGAATCCTAAAGCTGTGTGAATTCCAGCAACCAGGTTACTTTCCTTCTTTTTTTTTTTTTTGAGAAAGAGTCTCACTCTGTTGCCCAGGCTGGAGTGCAGTGGCACAATTTCAGCTCACTGCAATGTCCGCCTCCCGGGATCAAGTGATTCTCCTGCCTCAGCCTCCCGAGTAGCTGGGAATATAGGTGCTTGCCACCACGCCCAGCTAATTTTTGTATTTTCAGTAGAGACAAGGTTTCACCATGTTGGTCAGGTGGGTCTCAAACTGCTGACCTCAGGTGATCTACCCGCCTCAGCCTCCCAAAGTGCTGGGATTCCAGGCCACTGTGCCCGGCCATCCAGGTTACCAGGTTACGTGTAAGAAAACTTTCTGCTAAAAATGCAGCAACTATTTCTTAACATTTCCTGAGATAAAATCCTAAAGCTCCATAAAGATAGTTTATAAAGACAGAAAGACTCGGATCATAGAGCATTCTGGATTCAGGTGTGGAGATTCAGCAGGAGTGAACAGTACTATCAGTCTGCGGAAACTCAGGAGTGTAGTACAGAACACTAAATTTGATTAAAATGCCCATTCTCTCTTCTTTTGAAAATTGACTGGCAACCTGTAATTTAGTTACCTTTATGTGCAAGGGCATTTTGGAAATGTTTCTTTAAAGTGTTCTTGCCAACTGACCACATAGAACAACCTGTGCTGATGATTCCATTTGTAATTCGCAACCCTGCCTCCTACCCCACACAGCTAGTTGAGGGGGCAGGACTCAGCTTCTACACACAGACCATGGAAGGGCTCGCCACGAGGCCAAAACCAGCCTTCTGCTGTTCTATGCTCGTGAGTACGTTTAACGCTAGCTCAACAAAAAAGTCATGAAGAAGCCAGTTAGAAACTGCGACTTAGCTTAATATTTCACAGCTTTTTATCATAGACTGAATACACTACTGCTTTGTGATACCAAAAAGCCATTAGCTAGAACTTCCTAGTGGCTCTGTTTTTTTCATTAAAATAAAGAACATGATTGTAAGCTGCAGAAGTTTCAATATGCTTTTAAAAATAACCACTTTGATGCTGACCATCGCAGATTTGCCAAGACTTGCACCAACCCTGTACTGGTGGCCTCGTGTATTTTTAGAATACATACAACAAAGACTGAAAGGATTGTTCTATCCCTCTCCTTTTATCTCATGGGGAGGGCCCTGGCATAGCCGGCCAGCAAGTGACACCACTGTGCACTTATTTGCCATAAATCAAAGGGCTGTCGTTTCTTGGCTGAGAATCAGGGCTTGTTCATTAGACTACAAGAATGAAAGCACTATCATAGAAAGACAGCTATACCAGGATGGTTACTTCAGCATAGCGTACGGAGTCAAAAGAGCATGGCGGGGGGGCAGAGAGTCCTTGAATGTGGGGAAATTATAAACACTGTCGTGCATCCACGTCACTGAATATTATGTAATTATTAACATGTCCCAGAAGAATGACCCTAAGTTAGAAAAAAAAAAACCCAAGGTGCTGAGCAATGTATACGTGACATCCCAAATGTGCACATATGTGTACCCACCATATGTCTGTGAGAGCACACAGAGGGAGTGAGATGATATAATCCCAGGGTGGCTGCAGCCCAGGACAGTACACCAGTGTGAGTGATGTGCAGAGGAACAGAGGGTATGCCAAAGAGGGAAACACAGGGTGATGAGACAGAATTGCAAGACAGAACGTCAAGGGCATTCATGACAAAGGATGTGGAAGAGAAACGTGCAGGACACCGCAGAAGAGAAATGGATGTGATCCTTTCACACCTAACCAGGTAGGGAGAAAGTAAAGCGCCAGAGTAGATGAACACTTAGGAACGAATATTGCCAAGCCTGTGGAAAGAAAAAACCCAACCCATGCTGAAACTCAGTGATGGGGATGATGGAGAGTACAGGCAAGAAGGCAAGAAAAGGGCACTCTAAAGTGCCAGCTGGGATCTCATTCAGAGGGGTCACCTTGTCCTGCCGGGTGACCCTTGCCATGGAGCTTGGTACTGCAATGATTCCGCTCATCCTTCGTTTACTACATCAGCTACGACAACTATACACAGTACCAGTACAGCTCCAAAGCTACACGCAGGTTGCAAGGCTAACGAAATGCAAACACAGGTGATATACAGATGATGTTCATCAGCACTGAATTCTATGAAAATTATTTCACAAAATGATCTTGTCTCCCTTGAAGCTCCACTACTCTCACAGAAGTTGCAAGTGCATGGTGGGAAACAGTTTACGTAGAATGTCTTGAGTTCTACTGGAGGCCGCTTCACTCAGCACACGACTCAGTGACTCACGTAAACCACTGCAGCTCAATACTTTAACCTGAGCTGACTGCTCCTGGGCTGATTATTGCCAGTTTGATTTTCCTCTGTACAAGGCTGAGCGTTAAATGGAAGTCATCGACATCTTTTAGAAAATCAGCAACTGTATAAGTAAAGTTATCCACAAGTAATGAGCAGTTACAGCAAAATACACCACAGGTAGAACAGTAAGGAAATTCTTTAAAATAGCTATTGCAGTTCGAAGCATAAACTGTAAGCTAGCCTAACTTTAGGGATCAAGTGGAAAACAGGGTATTAAAATACATGGTCAAATCTAAGTCACTCACAAACATGAATACCATAAATTATTCAAAATAATGAGTAAGAATGGCTGGCTTAGAGAAACATCAATTTTTCCAGATCACTTATATAACTTAATTATGACCCTCCCCGACCCTGGAATTACAGAAACTTGTTCATTCCTGTGAGAAGAGCCCCTGGTGGCAGAGAAAGGGTCACTGGTGCATTCTGGAGACAAGAAAAGTCTAACCTCCTTTTAAAAATGTGGTAGGGGCCAGGCACGGTGGCTCATGCCTGTAATCCCAGAACTTTGGGAGGCCAAGGTGGGTGGATTGCCCGAGGTCAGGAGTTCAGCCTGGCCAACACAGTGAACCCCATCTCTACTAAAAATACAAAAAATTAGCTGGGCATGGTGGCAGGTGCCTGTAATCCCAGCTACTCGGGAGGCTGAGGCAGGAGAATCGCTTGAACCCGGGAGGCGGAGGTTGCAGTGAGCCGAGATCATGTCACTGCACTCCAGCCTGGGCAACAAGACAAAAACTCCAACTCAAAGAAAAAAAAAAGTGGTAGGGGAGATACAGAAAAGAGAACGGCCCTGGGCACACCCAGGGATCACACGCACAATCTCATGCAATTCCCATGGCTTCTCTGATTATCTTCCAACCAAATTATTTTAACGAAGCATCCTAATGAAAAGGAAAAGCTTATCAGGAGTACAGATACTAAAGGCAAAAATATCTTCTAAATGGTCAAGTTAAGTATACTTAACTAAAGCCTGTTAGTATTCCTAATAAAATTATGTGGGACTAAATGTCATTCTATTTTACCCAAAACCTTTCTTTAAACAATCCCAGGAATGAGAAGCTTAAAATAAGAAATGTGTGCAGCTCTGTGGCACAAAGGAGCCAATCTTACATTTAAAAAGAGAGTATAGTCACCACTACACGAATATTAAGACTGCCCACAGCCTCCTGCCATGGGTGTCTGGCAAAGGGGATCATTACCGTTGGTTCCTCACCACCCGTGACAGTTGATGAACGTGCTCTCCTAGCTGGGGCACTGGGCTGTGAATGATAATTTACATCAGTGAAATGCACTTAGGGGATAACCCACTGCTTGCTGAATCAGGGGCCACCGCTGTGGCAGTGCTGTAAGGCAGGTGACATGAGCTCAGAACCCCTGAAACCCACCCTGTCCAGACAAAGCCGAGCAGTCGCTGATGACCAGTAGCACAAAGGAAGTGTGACCCCCACGCCACCCGAGGTGGCTCATCCTTGATCTGGGTGAACAACGACAACCTCAAAAAAGTGAGGAGAAAAATAAAAAGCTCTTCTGGTTTTGTCCCCCACTGTCAAATCATTGGCAGATTCTGAAATTCGCCAACACTCAAAATTTAAGAGGCCACTGGTGATCAGTGAGTTGACAGCATCACAGGGTACAAAGAAAGAGAGGAATCACCAGTTTTCAGGAAAGTAAGCTCTTGGGGAAATAAAATTGACGTTGATTTTGAAAGGGAGAGAAAGTACCATGCATTCAAGGAAAATCACAGAATCATGAGGTTGAGAAGGACCCCACCAGTCCATCACAGTTGATTGTTTCGTTTTTGGGGCCCTGTACTGGAACCATCCCAGAAAAGTAGCTCTTATCAAGCTTATGATTAAGGTCTCTCCCGTGATAAGTCACAACTGAATCTATTATTTTGACTGCTTTCTTGACGAGTATACTCATTAATTTTTTCACAAACATAAAAATAAATAAAACCTAGGCCAAAATATCCTTTGAAATCAAGAAAAAACATACATGAGAGGGAAGACACTGTGATTTCAAAAACCTTAAATGTACTTTTCCCCCCTCAAATTCATACATAATACATTATTAGTCTTAAAAATGATCAAGGTTTTGTGACAACAGACAAAAACTGTCAAGGTGAAACATCAAATTGAACACATTAAAACCACATATTGTCACCTCCAAAAGAAGAAACAAATTTATGTAAAATTTCTTATTTTTAAAGCATACATCAAACATCTCTCAAGGCACTTCTACTCTGCCTTCCAACTTGAGTATTTACTTTTACATACATCAGTTGTTATGAAATCCCCTGCACTTCTACATTTGCTGATAGCTATTAAAATGATGAACGAGTTGGAACGAATTATAGCAAATTCTTGGTGAGTACAGCTGCCTTTAAAGAGAAGGTACAGAGGCCTTTCAGAGTTCAGAGTTCAGATCATTAGGAGGTAAAGGAACATGTGGATGGTCACCCAGAAGAGTTCTTCCTGGTTAACGGGAATGTGTTTTCAAAGTACAGATCACTGGAGCGTAACTATAGTAACTCAATAAAGTACAAAGAATTACTAACGCACCAAGAAACATAAGTGAGCAAATCAAAATGGGTATCAATTTGGGTGACAAACTAAAGGAATGAAGGTTTCAGCATTTTAGAGTTGGGTGACAATAACAATTCTCTGTATTGGAAATCTACTTTTCTAGGGCAATTTGCCAGGAAATTTAAAAACATCTCATTTATATGATAAACACAATGTACACAGGAAAAACTCTTTTTGCAGCAGCCCAGATGGTTGTAAATGAAAGCCAAAAGCACCAACTGATGATTGGAAATTAGCGTGGGTTACCGGCGGTAGATGAGCCTGCTCTGCAACCGCGTCGGTGACACTGCATGACCTCAACCTTGAGGAGGGTTCTCTTTGCTGGAAGAAGAGAAAAAGACAGGAAGCATCAAGAAATATATTCTTAAAAGCTACTTCCATTGGTTTAATAAATGTATCACTCAATCTCATTCACCACTGTTCGATATTAGAAGGTAATTAAATGAAACATCTTTCCAGAGCAAGGACAGTCATCCTTTAAAAAGTCATCTTCCACTTTAATTTTCAGTTATGCAGACTGGAATTCTGATTGGTCCTTAGAATAAATGGCAAAAGTAAGAGGAGACAAAACCTTTCGGAAAGGAGACTCAACAGGACTCTGCAACGCTCTAATGGGGCTTTACAAACAGAAAGAAGCCAGCAGTCTTCTAGTCTGCTTTAAGATGCACCCTCTGGGTACATTTTAATGTGATGTCAAACAAGGAAGAAATAGTGATATGTGGCTACTCAACATTTATTGATTATTACAAAGAGTCAGTTGCATCCTATATTCTGAGGATGCTCAGACATCATCTTGCCCTACTTCCGAAAGATAAGGTATTTATAATTTTAGCTTCTTCTTTTTTTTTTTTTTTTTGAGACAGAGTCTTGTTCTGTTGGCCAGGCTGGAGTGCAGTGGCATGATCTTGGCTCACTGCAAGCTCTGCCTCCTGAGTTCAAGTGATTCTCCTGCCTCAGCCTCCTGAGTAGCTGGGATTATAGGCGCCCACCACCACATCTGGCTAAGTTTTTGTATTTTTAGTAGAGACAGAGTTTTACCATATTGGTCAAGCTGGTCTTTAACTCCTGACCTCAGGTGATTCATCCACCTTGGCCTTCCAAAGTGCTGGGATTACAGGTGTGAACCTCTGTGCCCTGCCAATTTTGGCTTCTAAGCGGAGTTCAAGGAGTAAAGATAGGAATGATTAAAAATAGTGAGATCAAGCTAAAAAGAAATCTAGTGTGTAGTGTCTAATGTTCCTCTCATTTGCCTAAGTGTTCCTCTCACTTAGTCTATGTGGTTAAATGAAGCCTAACTGACATGAATGAGGATTAGCAGTAGATCACACACAGAAGCCAGAGTCTCCTTATCAGCAAGTTTATCCATGGTATCAGTTTCTGGTATTTACTCATTTTTAATATTCTGCGATAAGTAAATGGTATAAGACTCTGTGGTAGGGATGGGGGACAATTCATGTCTTCCCACATTGGTTACTGTGAGGGAATGAGTCTTTCATAAAAGTCTCCCTCTGTCACCCAGGCTGGAGTGCAGTGGTGCGATTTCAGCTCACTGTAACCTCCGCTTCCCGGGTTCAAGCAATTCTCATGCCTCAGCTTCCTGAGTAGCTGGGACTACAGGTGCACCCCGCCACACCTGGCTAAGTTTTGTATTTTTAGTAAAGACAGGGTTTCACCATGTTGGCCAGGCTGGTCTTGAACTCCTGACCTCAGGTGATCCGCCTGCCTCAGCCTCTCAAAGTGCTGGGATTACAGGCGTGAGCTACCATGCCCAGTCAAAGTTCATGTTCTTGATCTTGAATACAGAGTAATCCTGATAAGCAAAACTGGAGAAGAGTCTCCTATTTAACTCTTATTTAACGGTTTAACATGATGTGAAAATAATACAGTGTTGTACTTTGGTCTTAAGGATATTTGATGCATCTAGAATTATTAAATGCAGGAGCTTCCCATTCAAAGAACTAGAATGGCTAACTTATTATTAATGCTGAAGAAAATTACAATGTTTTTCACTTGGTTGACTAAAGGTGTGTTATTGCCATGGTTTCTGTGGTAATTCCTTGGTTTCATAGATTTTAAATATAGGGCTTCATTGCTTATGTTGTTTCTGTAACAATAGTTTTACCAATTCAAATAACCCATATACACGCAATCTCTTTTATCCTGTCCATTTAGTACTACATTTTCATCTCAGTGACACATCTCTTTTTGAAAAAGTCACAGAATTTTAATGTGAAATCACATCAGCCAAATAATAAATGCAACTCATGTAACAGAGGCCTACAGTGTCTTTTAAAATAAAAACACCGTAACCATAAAGCAGTAATTTTGTAAGTACTTATTTGCTTTTACATTGTATGCAGTGCTATCATTTATGTTCGTTATGGTCATTGTAATGACTATTTTTTCTAGGATGCCGTTTTCAGTGGAATGACTACCATCATTTATTAGCATACATCTTTTAGTTCAGTTTCTTGAGAAAGACTTCATTTGCTCTTAATTCTATGCACAAGCAGTGATTTTCTATGGGTTATTTCTGCACCATTCTGAATTGTCAAACATGGAAGTCTTTGTGACTGATTCCATTGGGCTCAGGCACTGGACCCATCTGAAACTTCTAGAAAGTATGTTTCTGATGGTTGAAAGCCCAAGCTAAAATGCTACCTTGATGACAGTGTCACAATTTCACAATCTTTCTCAAGGGTTCATAATCTGGGACTTAGGAGATGTCTTCCATCTCCCATTCAAACCTTGTCTTGGATGGGCCACTTAAGCCTCATGCCCTTATCAGTGAAATGAGAATTATAAAGCCTGCAGAACATGACTTAAGAGAACTGATTAGGTCTGATGGCTTTTAATTGGTACTGTGACATCCTAGGTTTGTGTTAAGGTACTATTGTCATGAGCCTTTTGGCTGGGAAAGGATTCTACAAGGTTGACGCTAACATTTACAGGCATCATGGAGTTTTATTTCTTTGAGTTCTTTATAAACCAAGCAAGTGTTAGTGGTATGGGGTGAGCAAAGCTGCCTTCCAAATCAAGAAAGATTCTCACCTGCTTAGGCTAATTTTAGTATACTCCTGCTTCTCCTAGGGAAGGAGGAACTTTGGAAAATGTGAGTTAACTGGGAGCTGGAAGGCCCTTGGTCACTATTTACATAAAAGATTCTCCTAAAGCAACAAAAAACAATGAAACGTTGCTCAGCTTTTCTTTCGAACAAGACCAATACTTACAATCAAAGAGCTGAACTGTTCCCCATTGGAGTCTGGAGTTATCTGAAGCCTTCTGCTCAGTTCCTCTGATAGCTCCTGAGGGCTGGTCCGAGATCCCGGGGAGGCCGGTGGTGGGGGCAGAGCCAGACTGAGAGAGTCTCCAGCGATATTCACTTCTTCTGAAATGGTCTCCCAAGGCTTTCAGAGAAGGAGACACTGGGGTAAATGCTAGGAAATGGGGATCCGCCCAGCTCCCCAACAAAAGCATGTAACAACGATAGCCACAGTGATAACTATAATACCTACTAAGCGCCTCTTACAACCTTCACAATAATTGAGAGGAAGATAAGACTACACCCCCAATTAACAGATGAGGAAACTGAGGCACAGGGAATAACCTGCCCAGGGTAATAGCTAGCAACTGGTAGGGCCATGATGTGAACTAAAGAGGCCTCTTTCCACACAGAGGCTGTGCTGGTAATCACTTTATGCCACCACCTCTCTGAATAGTGACTGATTTCCAGCACTTGCTACTTTATGCACGGGCCAAAACACACACACACACACACACACACACACACACACACACACACACACA